>NC_135891.1:90531416-91232863 GCF_964194155.1 Cetorhinus maximus
AGAGCACAAAATAAACATCAAATTTGATTTATTGACAAACTACACTTATAAATGCTGCACTCTAACAATGATGAACTTGGCCAGTTTAATGTCCTTCGATTGAGGGAATGGCCTGCTCTACTTTCCCTTTAAAACCTCTCCTTATCTCAGCTCCCATTCAAAATAGTGGCAATATGCAAAAATTACATTTTTTGGAACTATTTCTTAGATCCTCTTTTAAAGTCAATGATTTGTTACATTCAGACCCAGTGACACTGGCATTCTCTGTCTGTGGAACTTTGAATCTCTCTTCATGGTTAAGTGTAGATATGGTAGGATTTTGAGCTATGATGCACCCAACAAATCACTCCCCTCAACCTTTATAGGATAAACATGATTGTCTCGTGTGTGAGAGTAGTTCTTTTGCACTGGAGATCTTGTGGCGCAGTGGGTAGCGTTCCTGTGTCTGAGCCAGAAGCTCCGGATTTGAGTCCCATCCCAGGACTTGATGGCCACAGAAGGTGCGTTCGTGGCATGGCCAAGCAGGTTGATTTTCAACCTGTAAATCCTTCCGACATGCCTGTAGCAGGCAGTAAGAACAGGAGCGTTTCCTGGTCAGCCAGAACCATGTGGTAGCTGCAGCCCTAGAGCCTCCCCACATTAAAAGATTCCATGCATCCTCTTCACTTTGAGGGACAAAGAGAGAGAGAAAACTGAAAAAGGAAAACTAGAAAATTAAAGCAAATATGAAGATATCTTTATACTGGGCCTTGCACTTCAAACAAACCTCAGAAGAGCTTCACAGCCAATGAACCACCCCAAATTGCATTGATTTTGTGTAAGCAAATGTGACAACTCTTCACGCAATAAAATCTTACAAACACCAGTAGCATCATAAAATTTACATCACCGAAGCCATTCAGCCCACTTGTGCTGGTGCTAGCTCTGCAGCTAGAGCTAACTCCTCATTTGATTTTCTTGTCCTTTCCCATTATCCTTTGATAATCAATCAGTTCATCTGTTTTTGGTGGCATTAGTTAAGAAAGAATGTTGGTCAGGACACCAGGAGAACTCTTTGCTCTTTCCAAAAATCTTGCCACAGGAACACAGGCTTGACAATGTTGCAGTCCGCTTCGGACATTGCAGTGTTAGCCTAGTTTGTAGGCTCAAAATTTAGAGTAAAATATGAATCCACAACCTAATTTTGCTTAGAATGCTACCAAATGAGGTGAGCCAGCATCTGCAGGACAAAAACGTGCAGTAGTTCAATCAGAATCTGGAAGCAAAATGGTAGTTTGATGTTTCAGGTAGAACCTTTCATTAGGACGCAAAAGATGCCAAGGGCTGGATATCAGTTCAAGGTTATTTTAGCTGGGCTGCAAAGAGATGGAAAATCAAAGAGCTAAACATGTCTCCAAAGAGTAATAGAATGTGAATGGGAAAACCCAATGAAAAATTTGGAGGGGGAAGGGAAGCAACAGAGCCTGGTATGCTTCTAGTACTTTTGAAGGCAGGCCAGAGGACATTACCCCGAGGAAGATTAAATAGTGTTTCAGGTACTTGAAGATGAAATAGTGTATCTGACATTTGCCTTGACAAATTCCAACATATGGTTTGCACTTGAAACAATAATGTGTCTTTTCTCTTGCCAGATATACCTGCTGTGTATCTCTGCCATTTTCTATTTCACATTTTTGATGGTCTGCCTTTCTACAGCGACATTTCAATATACAGTAGTCGGAAATTATGTTTATTATTTCCCACAAGGTCTATCCTGACTGGATTGTTCCCACCCACGTCTGGGACGGCATATATTCTGGGCAGAAATATCTTCACTGAGATGGATACAATCAGAAAGTCACTAGGGATATGTCCACAGCACAATGTACTTTTTGACATGTAAGTACTGTTTTTTTTAAATAAGGACTTTTGCATCACCCAGATCACAGTCTGCCTCATTCATATCCATCTTATCATCCAATTGCAGTTTAGCAATCAAGGAAAATCTGAAGCCCTCCTAATTACAGCATCCAGAATCCCTCGTTCCATGCTTTTGTTGTCTTTAGGCTTGACTATTCCAATGTTCTTCTGTCTCGGATCCCAAAGCTTCATCCTCCGTAAACTTGAACTCATCCAAAACTCTGCTGCCAAGTCCAGCTCACCTATCACCCCTGTACTCACTGACCTGCATTTTCTCCTGGTCCAGCAATGCCTCAGTTGTAAAATTATTATCCTTGGTTTCCCTCCTTGGCCTTGCCCTTCTCTGTAACCATCTCCAGTCCTACAACCCTCCAATTTCTGGTCTCTTGCACATCTCTGATTTTAATTGCTTCAGCATTGGCAGCTGCGCCTTCAGCTATCGAGGCCCTAAGCTCTGGAATTACCTCCCTAAACATCTTCTCTATCACTCTACCTCTCTTTCCTCCTCTAAGCTGCTACTTACAATCTCTTTGGCATGGTTTTTGGTCATCTGTCCTAAAATCTCAAGTTTGATGTCAGTTTTAGTTTGATAACGTACCTATGAAGAACTTTAGAATATTTTACATTAAAGGTGCTAAAGGCAAGTTGCTGTTGTTTCATAAATAATTCCAAGAGTTCTTTTTAAGCTTCGTTACTCTACCCAACTATTGGTTATTCTGTATGAAGAATATTCTCGTATCCATCCCGTATTTCTTTTTTCAAGTTCTGTAGCATTTATTGCTGTAAAGGAAAAAAGGTCCCCTTCATTTACCCACCATGAATCAAAGGCTGTGAAATTTCCCATGAGTGGCGGGTGCTAGTGTTGGTAGCCCACAAGTATTTTGTCTAAGTAGTGCGTGTGGAAATTGAGGGTGGTATTTAATGCAGACAACAGGGTTATCACCAGCCGTTGGAAAACTGGTGAGAGCTCTGTGTCACCTCACTTGTGGAAGGCCTGCCAAATTAAATGTATCTCAGACACTTAAATGGCCAGCAGTGGGCCTTCCCCTGGATCAATGACCCTGGGGGTGGGAATTCCACCTTCCCGTCCCCAAGAGCTGCCAGCCAATCGGAGACTGGCATCTGTCCATTTTTTTTATATTTGTTCATAGAGTGTGGGTGTCGTTGGCAAGGCCAGCATTTATAGCCCACCCCTCATTGCCCTTGAGGAGGTGATGCCTTCTTGAACCACTGCAATCCATGTGATGTAAGAACACCACAGTGCTGTTAGGAAGGGAGTTCCAGGATTTTGACCCAGTGACGGTGAAGGAACAGCGCTATAGTTTCAAGTCAGGACCGTGTGTAGTTTGGAGGGGAGCTTGCAGGTGGTGGTGTTCCCATCTGTCTGCTGCCCTTGTTCTTCTAGGTGGTAGAGGTCATAGGTTTGGAAGGAGCTTTGGTGAGTTGCTGGTAGCTGCCGGCAATGCACCCAAGGAGAGGCCTAGCCTCACCAAAGGACCCAAGCCACAGGTGAGTGAGGGTGGGCTGGGGGTCATGGTGTGGGGTTTGTGGACGGGGGAAAGAAGGTCAGCAACGAGGGCAGAGGGGTAGCTCTCAATAGCCTGGCCTTTCCTGATGCCTGGTCCCTCGTTCAGGTACTAAATGCCTTTGACCGAGGGTTCCCCAGGGAGCCCACAAGCTCAATGGGATTTGCTTTTCCCACATATTGACTGCCTCGTTCCCAGCAGCAGCAGGATGAAGCCCTTAAGTGACTTTGATTGCCCATTTAAGGGCCTCAATTGTTGGCAGGGCATGAAAGCACTTGGATGGCCTTCCCACCTTGAGTTAATCAGGGCAGAGGCAGGAAAGTGGTGGGTTTCCCACCCAGCACCCTCCTGCCTGATTAAATGACCCCGCCACCAAACTTGCCTTGGGGGAGGGCATTAGACCCTGCCCTGAGTGTCAGTAGCCTATTCAACAATGAAGATTATGCTAACTGAGCCTTAATTTGTCATCCCGTGTCTATACACATATTTTCCAGTTGGTGGGTCACTGCAGAGTGATTGGGAGCAGTAGACCTCCCTAGCCTGAGTTCAATTGAAGTACCCAACCTCTGCATTATTAAAAATCAGTACAAAACAAGGGACAAGTCTGGGGATCTTCCTGGTCTGTGTGGCATGGTCGAACACTGGATGATACGTTTACCCACTGAACCAGTGAGAAAGTTGAGAAATTGACTCGTTGCTTCTATGCAAAGCAGTCTTCTTCACCAGTAAGTATTAACAAATACACCACTTCAATAGCAGAGGTTTGATATCTGATTGGAAAACAAGAGGGCTCAGTGACTTTTGCAATTCTATAAAAGGCCAATGGAGAATAAATGCTGCAGCATTGAATAATCTCTCAATTATCTCTTGTTTGTAATTGTTAAACTGATGTTTTAGAATGACTGTGGAGGAGCACATCTGGTTTTATGGAAGACTGAAAGGGCTGACTGAGGAGGAGGTAAATGAAGAAATTAAGCTGATGATTGACGATGTGGATCTGGCGCACAAACGTCGGGAACAAACAAAAAATCTCTCTGGTGAGGAGTCAATTCTTCACATCCCTCCATGTAGGAGGTTGGCATGTTTTTTTTTTTCCTGCCTAAATGTGTAAATGGTCTATTTATGTATTCTAAGGTGGCATGCAACGAAAGCTTTCAGTCGCCATAGCGTTTGTTGGTGGGTCAAAAGTTGTTATTTTAGATGAACCAACTGCTGGTGTTGACCCCTACTCCCGCCGAGGAATATGGGAGCTCCTGCTTAAATATAGGAAAGGTGAGTCAGGTATCACATGACTTGTTGGTGGGACTAATGCTGATTGAGAGTCGCGCTTCGATCTGCAATAAATCATTGGATGTTCTCTGCTTACAAACATCTCTCTTTTGTGCCTAAGTTGCTGGTGTAAACTCTGAAAAATTGCAAGGAATTGTGACCAATTTTATTCAAAAAAGAAAAATACGAGGAAAACAACGGGCCAGTTTCAGGTCACTTGCCAAGCCTTTTTCCCATTTTCCAGATCCTCGTCTCCTCCCTCCCTAACTCATACGGGTTTCTTCGCAGTTGCTTCTGTGACCAAGGCATTTTTGCTTTTCTGGTTACCAAGACCAGTATCCAAAGGTCACCCGAACCAAATTTTAACCCAAATTCGGGGATTTCTTCATTGATCCTTTAAATTTTTTGTTCCAAAGCAAAAATCAATGGTCATTAAACTAAAACAAATGTTTCCATTACTGGCTGTACGAACACCACTCCTGCCAGGCTTTATACTCCCAGGTAGGTCAAAAAACTGGCTCACTCCTTTCTTGTCCTAAACATTTTAGTGGGTGCTGGGTTAAAGATGCTTGATATCCTCTGGTACTTTTCCCAGGTAGCCACCTACACCACAGGAACAGCAGCGGTTCAAGAATGCAGCTCACCACCGCCACCTCAAGGGCAATTAGGGATGAGCAATAAGTGCTGGCCTAGCCAGCGACACCCACATCCCGTAAAATGACTTTTAAAAAACCCCTTCGTGTCTGCCAGACAATTGTGACTGTGGAGGACATGCTGGCCGAGCCCGATGCTGTCCCTTTCAGCAGGAATACCAGCTGATTGACATCGCTCTGCTCCCCAGCCCCTATCCCTAGGGCTACTGGGAACAATTTTAGTGGCGCACTCAGCCATGCAAGCAGAGATCAGTTCACTCATTGCTGACCAGGGATTGAATTTGGGAACTTGACAGCTCAGTCAAACCTGTAACTACTTATGGAGTTTTTTTAAAGGAAAGTGCTTTTGTTGGTTTTGTGGTTCGTCATTCTGCAGGCCGCACCATAATATTATCGACCCATTACATGGATGAGGCGGACCTCCTTGGGGACAGAATTGCCATCATCTCACATGGAAAACTCTGCTGCTGTGGCTCTTCGCTGTTCCTCAAAAACCATTTGGGGACTGGATATTACCTGACCTTAGTTAAAAAAGAGAATGACAAGACAACACCAGCCAGCTCCAGCAGCACCACCATCGGTGTGAGGAAGGTAGCCTGAGAATTATGTCTACGTACGCGCTTCTTATACTATTGAGCAATGTGAGTGACCCAAGGCCCACAGTACCACAACTCCAGAAGGAAAGGAATTCTGTGGCAATGGGAATGACTCTCCAACACTAGCAATGGATAATGTTGAAATTGCCATTGCTACAGACAAGATGTAGCCTTTGAAGTAGCTGATTTCTTTTTTTTAGATTTGGAATGATCATCTTGACCTGGTGCCAAGTATTCATTTGTCCAAAAAGACTGTCCAGTGAATTTGGATAAATTTTGAGACAGTTTTAATTTATAAAAGTGCTGGAATGTAAGGGTGGAATGAGAAGATAATAGTATCAAGTACATTAGAAAGTAATGGTTTGGTAAAATCAAAGATTGGATCTAAAAGCCTGTAGATCATAAGAAGGGGTGAAAACTAGGCGAGGTGAGGAGTTCCACAGTTTTGAGGTCCTGGGAAAGAATCAGTCAGAGTAGGAGATGGTGCATTAAACCTTGATTTTGACACGGGAGGGAAGTAAATCGGTTGGATTAATGAATTTATATTTTTTTAAACTTATTATAATAACTACAGTTATTACAAAACATTTAAATATAGCCACATGATTTACCTCATCTTCTATTCTTTTCAATCATTTTGCTGTCCTGCACTGTGTGCACATGCATGCACAAACTCATTTGCTTTTCTGGAGCATTAAAATTCTCTGGTTTAAAAACAATCGGGGACACTCAAAATGCAGGGACACTAAAGGGGCCCACTCTGATGGACCAAATGGCCTTTACTCATCATTAACTGTCTGTTGTTTTCTTAATATTACCAGGATGACAGTGATTCTGAGAGGAGCTATGACACTGGCCTTGGCAGTGAGCAGTACAGTGAAACTGGTGCTTTGGGTATGTTTCATTCCCTTTATTGGTTAGAATGAGGTGTGCTTTGTCATTGTTCCATTTCAGAAGTAGTTTACAGCACTCGTAATCCAATTCAGCACTCAGGTAATTCTATCTTTTGTAATTCAAATGGATTCAGTTTCAGTTGAGCGGTGCCTTTACATCATTCTCTAACTTCTACATTTGCAAAACATTCCCATGGGTTTTGGAGGCAAATCCACAGAATCTTTCCTTTCTTCTGACTGCAGAATGATAGACCCAGGTTTTCATGGCTTGTTCATCTAGACAGTCCATTCAACAGAGTGAGTCTGAAATGACTGTTACACTTAATGAAACAATGGGTGGAATCTTCTGGAGGCAATGCGGGTCTCGGCCACCAGCTAGAGAGCCAGCGAGACCCATGCATTGTCTTTTTGGGACGGTCTGCTGCATCTTGTCACTCGGGCGCTTGACAGGCCTGAATCAAGGACCCGGGAGGGAGGGGGGTATCCCAGCCGCCGAGACCCACCAGTCGACTGGAGGCCAGCAACTCTTCTACGCTCAGCAGCACCACTAGAAAGGGGGTGGCTGCTGCCCATACTATACCCACTCAAGGCCTCGGATCGAGGAGGGACCCAGGCACAGGTGAGTGGCGGGTAGGGGGTGGCTGGGGGCAAGGGGTTCAGAAGCAAGGGTGGGAGTTGGACTTCAGTGGGCCTTCCCTTCCCAATGCCAGGTGTCTCAATCAGGCATCAAGTCCCCTTTAACAAGGGACCACCCAAACGTCTGCAAGCAAATACCAGGAGCTAATCCCAGCAGCGGTGGTGGGATGAGACCTTTCAGTGGGCAGGCCTTTACACCACACACTTAAACGGGTGAAGGTGCGAATGTGACAGAGTCCCCACCAGCCACCCCCTCACCCAATTAAATGCATACCACCGCAGGGGAGGGCTTAAGATTCTGCCTGGTCTATAAAAGAGGTGGAATTGAGCTTCAGGATGAATTCTCTGTCCCAACCTAACAACACATTGGTCCAAAAAGATCAGTCGGATTTTAAATATAGATAATGCGAGACATGAATCTTGAAGGATTTTGGGTATTTTGGTGAAGCACCAGGATATGTCTAGAAACAGATTTATCGTTCTTTACATTGAGACGTGGGTAAAATTCCATGCAACTCTTAAATAAAAAGCTTTTAATTTCAGAAAAGGAGAAACTTTGCTGGTGACAGAAAATATCTTCTGATTGACTTCAGGTGTCCCACTCCCTCCACAAACTGGCAGCAATGTGTACCACCTACACGATGCACTGCAGGAACTCACCAAGACTGCTTCAGCAGCACCTTCCAAACCCATGACCGCTATCATCTAGAAAGACAAGGGCAACAGACACATGGGAACACCACTACTTGGAAGTTCCCCTCCAAGCCACTCACCTTCCTGACTTGGAACTATATCTCTGTTCCTTCATTGTCATTGGGTCAAAATCATGGAACTCCCTCCTAACAGCACTGTGGGTGTACCTACAACACAGGGACTGCAGCAGTTTAAGAAGGCAGCTCACCATCACCTTCCCAAGGGCAATTAGGGACGGGCAATAAATGCTGGCCCAGCCAGCAACACCCACATCCAAGAATGATTTAAAAAATACACAAAGTCAGAATGGACTCCAGCTGACCTGAGAATCTACTGATAAACAATGAACCACAGTATCAAATTTTGTTTAATGTTGCTCCTATGAAGCTTCTTGAAAGATTTTACTATGTTAAAGGTGCTAGACAAACGCAAGTTGCTGTTGTCATTAACAACTGACTCAGCAAGGCACAGCAAGGACACTTTAAATGTCCCTTTAAGGTTCTAGAGTCCTATATAATCAAACTTTAGCAGTAGAATAATACACTGGGTGTGATATAACATAATACTTCTGCCCTTGTTTGAGAGAATGTTAAGAAGGTCCCTCTGCTCAGAAACAAAGCTTTACAGCCTCACTTCTTTTAAGGAGTTCAGTTATCATGCTGGTCATTGTTAGTAATGGGTTTGTATGAAATTCCTCTGTGTCCTATTTTAATGAAGGGCTTAACCTGCTTGAAATGAATGGGTTAAAACACCAGAGAACAGAATTTCTTACAAAGTGCAATTTTAACTCAAGTAAGTATGTATGAGCTTTACAGAAGAGTTTGATTTAAGGAGAATGCTTTTCACTTCCTTTATTGCAATTTCTCTCTGGTTACGATACATTATTCACTATTACATTCATAATATTCGGTTCTGATTCTTCTATTATGGCTCCAGAAACCTCTCCCCATGGAACTTGGCAAGTGTCTTGCTCTATATATCTCTGGGCCTTTATCTTCCCATTTTTGACTGTTTCTTGGGACTTCAATGTGGGCGAGGAGGAAGAAGAGAGCGAGCAAGCTAGCTTTTAATCACTAACGTATTTTTTAAATTTTTACACGTTAGTGTGGTTTGCGCGACAGTGGATCTTTGAGAGCGCTTGAAGTTGCAGCGTGAGACTGGCCTGAGAATTGAACTAGTACAGCGTGGATGATATAGAATGATGATTGAGTCTGAGTGGTTTGCTCTAGGTATACGTTCTGGGCGTGTAGCCGTGTCTGTCTGCCATGTTGGTGTCTGGTGTCTTTTGGTGGTGTAGCTGTGGTGTTGCAATTTACCATATTTCAGTGGCATGTGCGCCCCTCTGTTCTAAAACTGGGTAAGAACTGACCCTGACAGCTGGGTCAGTTGTTGACAGCAACAACTTCCATTTATATAGCGCCTTTAGCATAGTAAAATGTTTCAAGGAGCTCCTTAGGAGCAACATCAAACAAAATTTGACACTGAGGTTCATTATTTATCAGTAAATCCTCAGGGCAGCTTGAGCTCACACTGGCTTTAGAACACCCTGAAGTCAATCAGAAGATATTTACTGTCACCGGGAAATTTTTTAAATTAAAAGCTTTTGATTTAAGACTCGCATGGAATTTTACCTACATTTCAATGTAACAAAAGATAAGTGTATAAAACTCATGTGGCTATCTGTTTCTAGACACATCTGGTGTTTCACCAAAAACCCTTCAAAGTTCAGGTGTTGTTTTATTTATTTATTTATTTTAAATCTTGCTGATCTTTTTGGGCCAACATGTTAGGTTGGGACAGGAAATTCATCTTAAGACTCAGTCCCACCTCTTTTCGAGATAAAGGACAAACAAAACCTTGGGCCCTTCCCTGTGGTTTGTTTGGTAGGCCAGCTGCGGACCTTGGGTCAGGGGTGTGGTTCTCATGTTTGTCTCCTTGTTTTTGTGTTTTCTAGACGTATCAACTGTCTTAGCACTGGTTCAGAAATATGTCTCCAATGCACGTCTGGTGGAAGATTTTGGGCACGAAATGACTTACATTTTACCCTATGTTGGAGCAAAAGATGGCGCTTTCGTGGAACTCTTCCAAGAATTAGATAACCGTCTATGTGAGCTTGGAATTTCCAGTTACGGGATCTCGGACACCAGCCTCGAAGAGGTAAGCACAGAGGAATGGACTGAAATATGACGACGGTCCAGCAATGCCTTGTTTTTCTTTGAAGTTCTCATCCCTGTGTACAAATCTCTTCATGGCCTTGTTCCTCCCCATCCCTCTAACCTCCTCCCACCTTACAACCCTCCAAGATCTCTACGCTTCTCCAATTCTGGCCTCCCGTGCATCCACTGTTTTCTTTGCTCCATCATTGGCAGCTTTGCCTTCAGCCACCTAGGCCCCGAATTTTGGAATTCACTCCTAAATCTTCCCAGCTCACTACCCCTCGCTCTCTCCTCCTTTTAAGATGCTCCTTAAAACTTACTTCATTACCAAGTTATCTCCCATGTAGCTCAGTGTGAAACGTTGATATTGCTCTTGTGAAGTGCTTTGGGATATTTCACTTCATTAAAAAGCTATGTAAATACAAGTTACTGTTTTTTGATGGGGGAGTGCTTTTATAGGAGGGTAAAGCTGAGCTTTCTTGTTGGTTTTTATTGACTTTGAAAGGAAGAACTCCCCTTTATATGACATATCTTGACCTCCGAGCATCCCAACATATTTCATGATTAATGAATTACATTTAAAGGTCTTTGTTTTTATAAATGTTGTTGTGTTTCTTGGGTTGAGGGGTAGAACGCTTTCCCACATCAGGCACTCCATGGCAGTATCAGGCACAGTTGAGTGAAATTTCCAGGCCAGGTAGATAGAGGGAGCTTTACTCTGCATCTAACTCTGTCAGCTCATCAGATGGACATGAAAGATCCCATGGCACTAATAGAAGAGCAAGGGAGTTCCAATCCCTAACCCCTCACTCCTCCCTGGGTTCTGTACGATATTTATCCCTCAATTAATATTAATAAAACAGATCATTTAGTCATATCTCTCATTGTGGTTTACTGTGCGCAAATTAGCTATCGTATTTCATGCATGACAACAGTGCGTGCTCTCGGAAGTACTTTTGGTATGCTTATGTGGTAGAATAGATATTGTTTGAATCATTCTCATTCCAGGCTTCAGTCCCATTCAACTGCCCATGCAGAGGGAAAGTTGAGGGTTATGGGTGAATGGTGTGTTAATTTCAGATTAGCCTCCGGTCAAAATGATCTTGTACAATGGTGTGGATTATGGGGCTTTGTGTGATATGCGACTAGGAGACCACATTTATCTGCATTTGCGTGTTCAGCCAGTTTCTCTCAGACAAGGCTACACTGTTATGGAGCATTGTGAATGGTTGCATATATTAGCATCTTATAGCACAGAAGAAGTCCATTTGGCTCATTATGCCTGTTCCAGCTCTTTGAAGGATCTGTCTAATTGGTCCCATTCCCACCCCCCATCACCCCAGAACCCTGCAAAAATGCTCCTCTATGTATTTATCCCGTTCCCTTTTGAAAGTTAACATTTGAACTTTTCTTCCACCTGCCTTTCAGACAGTGTATTCTAGACCATCATAACTCAAGTTCTTTTTAAAATAAAAATCTCTTCACCTCTTCCCTAGTTCTTTTGCCAATTATTTTAAATCTGTGTCCTTTGGTTATCCACCCACCCACACCTGGGAACAATTTCTCATCGTCGCCCCACTACCTAATTATCTTAAACTTCTGCCTCCTGGTTTCCAGCCCTTCTTCCAATGGAAACAGACTAGATGGGGGGAAAACTATCAAAACCTCTCATAATTTTGGATACCTCTGTTATGTCTCCCTTTAACCTTCTCTGCTCTAAGGAGAACAACTCCACCTTCCACAGTCTTGCCACATACCTAAAGTATCTCATCCTGGTACCATTCTGGTAAATCTCTCCTGCACCCTCTTCAATGCCTTGATATTCATACTAAAGTGTGGTGGAGATTGAGGCAGCTCTAACAGGTAGATTTTTTGGTTTGGCCTGAGTGGGACTGTTCAATTAGGGGCAGCTTTGTGCTGGAGAAGTGGATTGGAGCAAACTCGGCTCACGTAGATTCCTGCAATTGGCAGAGCCAGGAGATGTTAGTCCCATCAACCTGGACTGGATTTGAACCCAAAATGAAAAGACTGTAGCTAACCCACTGCACCACCCAGTCACTAACAGCCAGTTTGTGTTGATCATTGACACTGGAGAAAGTTAGAGTCACAGAGTGGAAAATCAAATTGGAGGGGGGAGTTATTCGAACAAGTGGTTACAGTTTGATAACTCGTTCACAAGCCTCTGATAGTGAATTCAATACAGTTTATGCAGTTACTCACATTACTGCTGTTTGTTGTCACACTTAATGATGTGCGACAGGCAGATTAAATTACAGCACTCTGTCTCTATACCTAATATCATTATCCGATGATTCATCACTTTTTGTTTTAGCCCCTGTCTCTTTTGAAATTGATGAAATTTTATTTAATGTAGCTTGATTGGTAATTCTCGCTTCTGATTACATGGTTCTGGGTTGAAGTCCCACTCCAAAGCTTGAACATAAAAATCAAGGCTGACGCTCCAGTGCAATACTGAGGGATCACTGTACTATGACAGATGCCATTTTTTATATGAGACATTAAAGCCAAGGCCCCATTTGCCTGCTTGGGTGGATGTAAATGATCCCCTGGCACTATTTTGAACAAGAGCAGGGGAGCTATCCCCAGTGTCCTGGGCAGTATTAACCCCTCAATCAGCATTGCACAAAAACAAATGGATTATCTGGTCATTGTTGTTTGTGGGATCTTGCTGTGTGCAAATTGGCTGCTGCGTTTCATATGTTACAGTGACTCAAAATTACTTCATTGGTTGTAAAGAGCTTTTGAGACATCTGGTGGTTGTGAAAAGCGCTATATAAATGCAAGTCTTTCTTTTAATGGATACATTTTTAAGGTGTGGTATATCTTCTAGATTTTTCTCAAAGTGGCTGAAAACACAGGAGTGGACAGTGATGTTGCAGGTAACTTAGTGGTTATCATTATACACTTTCACACCATTCTCAATCACTCGTCACAAATGTTTTATTTAGAAAATCCTATTTAAAGCCCCGAGACGCAGGGCAAGATTTTAAGGTCGGTGTGCGGGTGCGATCGGTAGTCCCGGGAGCGGCTGGTGAAATTTATTGAAGAAAGCCATGAGCTGATACATTTTTGTCAGAAGAATGAGGAGAGACAATGAAAGTTAAATGATACAATTATAAAGATTAACATTAACAGAGACCTGGAGTGGCAGTGAGGAGGGAGGTATTTGTACACAAACTGAAGGTAGCAGGACAGATTAACAAAGTAGTTACAAAGCATATGGGATCCTGGACTTGGTAAATTAAGGCATAGCATACAAAAGCCCGGGAGCTATGTTAAACCTATGTGAAACACTAGTCTGACCCCATTTGGAGTATCGCATCTAATTCTGGACACCATACTTTAGCAAAGACAAAAATACTTTGGCGAAGGTACATAAGAGATTTAGAAGAATGGTTCCAGGGATCAGGAATTACAATTGCTTGGCTCAACTGGAGAAGCTGGGGTTGTTGTTCTCAGAGCAGAGGAGGCTAAGAGGAGACTTGATAGAGGTGTTTAAAATCGTAAAACATTTAACTAGAGAAACTGTTTCCATTAGCTGAATGGTTGATAACCAGAGAGCACAGATTAAGGTGATTGGCAAAAGAACCAGAGGTGGCATGGGGAAATAATTCATTACACAACACCTAGTTAGAATTTAGAATGCACTGTCTGAAAGTGTTAGATACAGATTCTATAGCAGTTTTCGAATAAGAATTTCAGGGATTATGGGGAAAGAGCAGAGGAGTGGGGATTAACTGGATCGCCCTCGAAAGAGCCATAGATATGTAATGGGCCAAATAGCCTCCTGTGTCATGCTGTCCTATGTTAAGAGCTGACACAATGAGAGTACGATGTGCTAACCCTCTAGAGAAGGAGCCTGTTGATACCTACTGGAATTGGGTGGCTGTCACTGCTGATGGAGCATATCTATAGCAAGAATGCACATATGGAGAGAGAAAGAGAAGGAAATTTGGATAAGGGATGGTGGAAGAATAAAATAACAAATAACAATTTTGCGGTGGGGCTATGCCATATGTATTTGAGGTGATGCGGTCCCACTTGCTGGAGATACATTCATTTAAATTGCCTCTTTATGTACACAGGCCATGTCGTGGTGTACAATATATGAGTAATTTGAAGCATGATGTGCTCTAAGTGTAGCAAGCTTGAGAGGGAAAATGTGACTTTGGTTCCCAAAGCTCACCACCCTGGGGTTTTCCTCGTGTAATCACTGGGTCTGTTGTATTGCCACAGTTAGTCAATAACTGCATTATCATTGTATTATGAGGCTACCGGCATGGTAGAAGGTGAACCAGTTGGACTTTGGTCTTTTTTCGGAAAACTATTGCAGTGTTCCTATGCAGTTATTTTTAAAGCATCAGCATTGCCTGTGCACTCAATTCAGTGGGTCGCCTTGCACTGTATATAAACACGAGAATCACAGTCGCACTGCAGCAAAACCAAGGGAGCTATGTGTGACTTCTGCTTTACCTCTACACTCCCACTCACACTCTGTTCTCATTTAAGGACATTTGCAGTGTCGGAGTGTTTTTGTTTTGCTTAATCACATTGATCTGAGTTGCTGGGGAGTGGGGTGGGCGGGGGGAAGGAATATATTAAATCATCAAGATTTCAAGTCACGAGTAGTATCTCCTCTAAGCTGCGCTGGTGTGCGACTGCACAGCAATCCACAACAAACAGACTGTGTACAACCAGTGTTCACTTGCAGATGCACGCATGCACAGCGATATTAAAGGGACCATACAGTGCAACAAACAGGCATGTATACAGCCAAGGAAAATTACAGAACATTGGTCAGGAGTCCATTGCACTTACACCAATGGAGAGATCAGGTTCTGAGGTGAGATTTCATGCTGGGCCATGTTTGGCTATTTGTCAATTACTGGAGCCAATGGAGGTCAGAGTCAAATGTTGACAGGTGATCAGGTTGCATCAGCAAAACGGCTTATGTCTGAACTTTATAGCAGTTTCATTTACTCAAGGTTTATTTGTCACTTTCTGTATCCTTACTATTTTTCTCGGGACTTACAGATGGAAATGTTCCCATTAAAAGGGTCAGATGCTCAAGGTCCAGTGAGCACACACTGCAGCCAGTCAGTGAGGAAGGAGACTTCGAGATGCCTGACACAGAACCTGGTAATATACTTAATGATACTGATAAACTTTGGGGGCAATATTGTTGTGTGTCACTGACCCTCCCTGCAGCTGATGTGATACTGAACAATACAGGCCAGAAAGGACCCAGAGTTAATTCCCAAGCCATTAGTTCTTTCCAGCTGGGTTGACGGTCACAGTTCTGCTTTAGGCCTTTGTGACCCTGTTCTCCTGATCCTGACATCCTGTGTCTAGTGGTGTGCTGCCATTGTACTTGACAGTACCCCATCCTCAAAGTTGAATAGTCTGACAGCAATTTCTGTCTAGGCTCACTTATGAAGAATAGCTATTTGGGAGCAGCACAAGTAAGGAGAGAAAGGGAAGGGAAGGGAAACAGGTAATGGGGATGAAGGAATGGCGGGCACCCCTTGGAAATCTATTTCAGAATCCAAAGGGCTAAAGGAAAGTTGATGGAAAGTCTTAGTTCTCTGGTCGTTTGTCAGTATGAGTGGCAGCAAGTGGCAAAGTGCTGAGCACAGGTTGCAGATGGAAATTCAGAGGGGAGGTTCACAAGCTGCAACATCCCTGGCACTTCAAGGTGGCCAGCCACAGGGGAGCATCGGTGCTAGTCTGGGATCTGCCTGAGTGGCTCTCTTAGCCAGAGTGTTAGTCTAAAAAGAACAGAGTAAAATGGCAAAAAGTGAAAACACTTAGTAAAATAATAAGGATCATTAATAAAAATGCAAGTGCAAAATGCACTGTGTATTTCCCAATAGTTGAGTGTTAATGTCCAAATTTAACACTAAGAATACTGCTAAATCTAGGTGCCTTTTTACCACTTGTTCCAATTGTGGGAACAGTATGCCTGGGAATTTGGCACAAATTCAAGATTATTATATTAAACTTATTTCCTGAATGTTTTTTATATTGAACATATTGTGTCTCTTTTTCTAATGCTTTCCAAATGCCAGTAAAAAGGAAAGTTCGAACAAAAGGTATGACTTGATATAAATTGGATACAGTTTTGATTGAAGTTAATCAATTAGGGGTGTGCGCAAAACCTGAAAGAATGGCTGTTTTGATCATAGAGCCTCTTGCATTTGTCCAATACTTAAACCCATTAAGTCTTAGAGTAACATTTAAGCAAGAGAATGACCATCAGTGACTGGGTTAAGGTCATAGAATTTATGGTCTGTGCTGAGCTAGCTGATCTCAAATGAGACTGACGTTGGGGAACTCTGTCCCTGGTTTAAGGAGAGAGCTGGCTGAGGATTCCTGATCATGATTTCACTGGAATCTGCACATGTGGACAGACATCTGAACAGGATTGGCTGTGACATCTCTCACAGCCGGTCTGCAGAAACTCAGTGTCTATCTTGCCTGTGAAGAATGGCTGCTTTGGGAAGATATGAGAAGGTGCCTGGTACCTGGAGGAAGTGAGAACCGAGAGGAGAATATTTTAGGGGAAGTTGAAATGATATGTGTAAGTTTAAGTCAATAATTTTCTAATTACAGCTTCAGCAGTGAACACTGAGCTCAGCCCAATGACAGCCAGAGTGTCAGTCAACTTTACCAAGTGAAATTTTAGAAGATAAAACAACACAGAAGAAGATTATTTATTGTTTGTTGAATTATTTGCAATCTTCAACTAACCTAATAATTTTCAGTTACAGGCTGGTTATCTTATAAAATATTAAGGTAAAAGCATCAAGCTTCACCATGTTGTAATAAAAGTTTACTTTGAACTTTTGCTCAGAACCCAAGGAGACAGATTTCATGCATAGTATGGAAGGCAGAGGCTCATGCCAGTTACATGGCTGGCAGCTCACCCGACAGCAATTCCATTCCTTGTTCATCAAACGCTTTCTCTATGCCCGCCGAAGCCGCAGAGGACTTTTTGCTCAGGTAGTTTTAACTGTCTGTAGGATTAAAATGTGATATTTTTACAGTTTTTCCACCTTCTCCCCTTTACCCCCCCACCCCCCCCCCCCAAACACACACACACACACACACACACACTAGTGACTCCCAGTCCCACATCAATGTAGTTATGTAGTTGACTGGTAACTACAATCTGAAGTGGCCTAGCAAGATGTTGAGTTGCATTAAACCACTACCCAATGGTTCAAGATGAAGGCCTACCACCATGATCTTCTCCGGGCAATTAGGGATGGAAATAACTGGCAGACTTGTCGGCAACTCTCTCATCCTCAGAAGGAACTTTTTTTTAAAAAAAACCTCCCCCAAAAAGCAGCTGAGTTGCCTGGATACAGTTCAACAGCTGCTAGCTCCTTTTGAGTGCCACGTCCACGTGGCCATGTATCATCTGGAGCGTGATTGTCAGTAAGCTTTTCGACACTAGGTTGCTCGCCAATCATCACGTGCAGACTTTCTGGAGGAGTCACTGAAAAGCGACCCAGTGCTTAAACTCTGGCTGAGTTTTCATTTTCATTACTCAGAGGCTGATTAAAGCGTTGCCACTGCTGGGGCCCGGGTTAAAACGCAGTCTATAGAATGATTAACGTTTTCCTCCTTTGATGGATTTAAGACTCCAACGTGAGATTTGTTTGGCCAGCTTTAACCTTGTCCCTGTGGGTCCACAGCAAAAAATGTCCTCAGCTCAACTCTACTCGGTGACCTTGCTCAAGGTGGCCCGAGTGAGTAATGGAACCGTCATACTGGTGAAGAAATGGGATGCATTTCTGAGGGTTAGTGCAGAGGGACCTGTACTCAACATCTAATTCGTAATCAACCTGCCTGGGGGTGTTGAATGCTGACACTGAGGGGGCTTTAACCCTTTCTTCTTGCCCCCCGCCACCTCACCAACTCCAACCTGACAGAAAATGAGCAGGGAGGGCAGTTAAAATGGAGATTTTCTGGTTAGTCTCCCACTTGAGTGCTGCTAACTGCAATTTTAAATTGCAGCCTCCAAGTAAACCCATCTTAGTTGGTGGGGTCCTTGTTTAATTAAGCCCTTGTGTATCACTAGTTTACATAAAATAGAGCACATCAGTGCTGGGGAGCTCATAGGTCATGTTTTATATATAGTTATTAGCACTGGCTTAAATGAACCAATGGATGTTTCCTGTTGTATCTTTTCCAGATTGTGCTACCTGCATTGTTTGTGTTTGTTGCTCTGTTCTTCAGTATGATTGTGCCTCCATTTGGGAAATATCCACCATTGGAATTGAATCCCTGGATGTATGGCGAACAGTACACTTTCATCAGGTACTTGATTTATATCTCCCAAGAGTCCAAAACGAGCAGTGATGGGTGTTGAACATTGTACTATTAAGTAGCAGGAAGCCCTGGTCAGAGCCCTAAGAAAGACTTTGATTCGTACAATGCCTTATCACATGTCTCAAATGTTCCAAAGTGCGTCACCATTTTCAAGTACACGAGTCACTGTCATTATGTAGGTATATGCAACAGTCATTTTCTAAACTGCCAGATTCTGTAAACCACAGTGAGAGGAGTGACCAGTCAAATCTCTTTTTGGCGGTGATGATTGAGGGAGGAGTGTTGGCCAGGACACCAGGAGAGCTGCTTTGAATAGTTGCCTATATTTGGCATTCAGGACCTGGAGTGGGGCTCAAACCTCCTGACTAACAGGCAACAGTTCTCCCAACTAGACAAAGCTGACAGAAGACAGTATTTGGCCCATCAAATGCAATCCTTTTGTAACACATGTCCTTCCGCCCTATCATGGCCACTACCCACACATTTAATCTCCTGGGGGAAAGTTTGTGTAAATGTTCCCAGATGTCCAAAATTAATCAAAGAAAACTCCACAATATTCATCCATTTTTCCATCTTGCCTACTGGAAACCATGGAACATTTGATGATGTCAGTCTGCACGTAATGCCTGAGTCTATATCCACTGAATATTTATGGCAGGGTCAAAAACATTAAACAAAAATCAATAATATTAGGTAAAAGGTCAATGCATATGTGTTTTTTTTCAGTTTCCTCCCCTTTAAAAGACAGCAGCTCTCATTGGGGTGTGGCTTCTCTGGCACCCCGCTTCCCCCCCCTCACTGAAGTGGCTATGCTATGTGTGTGAACCAAGACGGTGAATGTCAGCATGTTTAAGTCGCTCTTCATGCTGTGTGATCAACACATTGAGTGGAAGTTAGAATAGAATAGAGTCCAATGCAAACCCAAAGGGATGATTTTAGTGCTGGGGCCAAGACTCTGATGTGGGGTGCGTTTCTGGGTCTTAATTCTGCTTCACATCAGTGCCTGACGCCTGACACAATTTTTGATAACCTGGCTAATTAGTGGCCAGGGAGTGTGCTCGCTGTCTCATTAAAGATGGTAGGTGTGCTTCTGATGGTGGAGGGCCAACCGGAGGCCCTCGAGCACCAAGAGTGGCAGCAAGGCCGTTAGATGTGGAAGCTGCCAATTTATGTAGGAGAGAGACTGGAGATGGAGACCTGTTGCCAGACCTCTGCTGCGGATTGAAAACCACTCCACAGGGGTGGCCTCTGGCCATCTTGTAATCACGGCTATGGGGGAGGTTAAAAATAGTAAATGGGGTGCTGGCCTCCTGTCTGAGGCCAGGAGGTTGCCTCCTTTCATTGGCTGAGTTTCGGCCTCGGGGCCTGAAAGTTCCAGTCAGTATCGGCAGAGTAACCTTAATGATGCCTGATTGCGGCGCTTAGCCATTCCCCTCTCCCTCAATCCCCTATATTGCCCCAAATTGGCATATTCTAAAATGGCCCTGAGGCAAGAACATGCCGGCAAGCAGGCATGCCAGTCGATGGCAGGAAATTGAGAGCCTGTCTGCCTCTGGTCCTGCCTCTGCACCCTTTTAAAAATTCAGCCCCAAGAGTCTGTTAGATGCTAGGGGAGGTGGTGAGTCTTTTTCTAGATGGATGAGCTAAGATCAGCTGAATGGTCTTATTTGTAATTGTGGTGTGCAGTGTTGAGATTTGAATTTGGGAGGTATCACAATCGAGCCCAATTGCACATGCGCTTTCCAGCAGGAGCAGAAACATTTTCCGCCTCTTCTTCTTCTTGTTCCCCCCTCCCCACCCACACTGCCAAGGATGGTGAGACCACAATCTAAGCCTTAGCCACCCTCCTGGCTGTGGTCTGTCAGCTCACCACAGACTGGCGATGGAACCTGAGTTGTGTGACTCTGTACCATCCCAGGGAGGGAATTAACCCACAGACCTTGTGATTCTCAAGTAAGTAGAAGATGACTACTGTGACCTCTTGAATCTATTGGTGTCTCTGCCTACCTGTTGTTGTTAGAACAGGCAGGAGATTTGCTTGTAGTATCTGGTCCAGCTCTGTCTTTCCAATGATTTGCACAGTTTGTATTTCTGATTATGAACAAATGTGTTGAGCTCAAACCTGTTGAGCTCAATGTTGATATTGTTGACCCAATTTATCTTTTCGGCCCTTCAGTGATGATTTTCCAGAGGATCCTAGTACTCGTGAGCTGATCAGTGCACTCCTCGACGATCCTGGATTTGGCACCAAGTGTATGGCAGATGGAGCGACTGAGTGAGTGTCAGTCCGAGGTTACTTTGTTCCTCAGTCTTTGTACAATGCTTGCATCTAGTCTTTCTTCCTCCCCCCCCACCCTGCAGCTGTTGCTTTTCACTCAAGTAATAGAAATTCCTGTTGTTGATATCATAATATTTAGCTCCCTTTAATCTGCCTCCCAATACTACTTTAATTAACACATTAACAAATCTTAGGCCCACTCCACATTACGAATTCAGTGAGTTACTCCATGCATTCTGTGTGAAGCTCACAAAAACAGACAAGCGATCAGAGAACTGAATTAAAGAGACGCCAGATTTGATGGCCCACAGTTTTTTAATAACGTACTGATTCTGGAGGCTATGCCGAGATTAGTCAGACTCACTTCAAACTCCTCATAAACAGAGTAACACCCCCATTGCACATGGTAAGCACCCACACAAGAATAGTAATTTCTTCCCTTGAACAGTGAATCCAAACTACAGCCTATAAAGCCTGGGCCGCTCCATTCATTTCCATTTAGAATTCCTGTATACTGATCTGTAGCTGCTACACTGCAAGGTTCTGGAGCTTTGCGAATAGGATGTATGTACAGCACTAAGAAAAACTGAGTCAGAACACCAAAGGTCCAATAGTATCAGCAACCCATAGTACCTGTAAATGAACAGGAATAAGGATGCAAACCCTGACTCTCATCATTCAGGGTACGCATCAAACTACCCACAAAGGCAAAATCAGGAACATCAACTTGGATTCATTTGGCATCATTAATGTTGTAAAACATACCAAGGTGCCTCGTGAACAAAATTTGACGGCGAGGCACAGGGAGATATTGGGGTAGATGGCCAAAAACTTAGTCAAAGGTAGGTTTTAAGGGGCATTTTGGAGGGAAGAGAAGCAGAGAGGTTTAGGAAGGGAATTTCAAAACTTAAGATGTTGGCAGCTAAATGCAAAACCACCAATGTTGGGGCAATTAAAACCTGAGATGCACAAGAGGCTAAAATTGGAGGAGTGTGGATATATTGGAGGCTTGTAAGTGCAGAGGAGGTTATAAGATAGGGGAGGGGGATATGGAAAGGGGACCCTTCAGGGAGGTGCAACCCCCCCCCTTTTTCCACCTGAGGCCCAAGCAGAGTGACCAGTTTGACCCCCTGAACAACTACTGCCAGCCTCAAGTTTGAGGCTATATAGGAAGTGGCCCTTGGTCACTTATGGGCCACAGTTGGGCTGAGGGTGGGAGGGCTGTCCCCCAACCTCTCATGTCACATGTAAATTTTCAGGCAGGATAGGGGCAGTGAGAAGAGGCCACTCAGGAAATTTTACAAGTGCCAACGCCACCTCTCCCCCACCAACCAAAGCTTGCAAACCTGCCGCAGGGAACATTCTGCCCTAGGATGAGGATTTTAAAATCGAGGCATTGCTAAACCAAGAACCAGTGCACATCAACAAGTGCAGGGGTGATAGGTGAAAAAGGCTTGATGTGAGTTAGGATACAGACAGCAGCATTTTGGATGAGCTGAAACTCATGGAGGGTAGAAAATGGAAAACCAGCCAGGAAAGCATTGCAATCATCAACTCTAGAGATAACAAAGGCTTGGATGAAGGTTTCCATAGCAGATGAACTGAGTCAGAGCAGGCGACAGGAGTGGAAGTAGGTGGTCTTCGTAATGGTGCAGATGTGTGGTCGGAAGCTTATCTCGGGGTCACGGACATGACGGTTGTGAACACTCTGGTTTAGCCTCAAGACAGTTGCCAGAGAGTTGCAGGGAGTCAGTGGCTTAGGAATGGAATTTGCAGGAGGACACTGCTGTGCTAGAATGTTCTCTCCCCAGAAGTTCCTTCCCCTTAATTTGTAATTAATCTTGAATCGTTTGTTTATATTCGATGAACTTCTAAGAATTTCCTTTAATTTGTATTTCTTCCCACCATTTTCTTGCCCTGTTTCTCGCCCCCCCCCCCCCCCCACCCCCTTCCCCACCACAGAGAATGCCTAGCAGGTGAAGCTGAATGGATAACTCCCCCAGTTTCAGAATCAGTCATGGACATCTTTCGCAGTGGTAATTGGACAACACAAAATCCATCCCCTGCGTGTGAGTGCAGCTCGGACGATATCCAGAGGATGCTCCCTGAATGTGGAGAAGGAGCAGGAGGGCTCCCACCCTCTGAGGTGAGTTTGATAGACCAGAGGCTATGGGTGTAGTTGTAGGTGTTTTACTCTGCATGCTGTGTCTGTGGTGGTGGTAATTTTTAAACATACAGAAAAAGCATCGGTAAAGCTAGGGCTCACTTGTATGTTACTCAGATCTCCAGGTTGTGAGATTTCTTGCTAATTCGTTAGGAATTCAGAATGGACACCAGAGGGTGTGATTAACAGTGTCATGTGTAGTGACATTAAGCATTTCTAGTAGAATTGGAAACAGAATCTGGCCTGAGGTAATCTTACTGCTTTTGTTTTGATGTTACTGCACATGCTCAGATCTGCGCACCCACATAATTGGAGTGTGGTTGTAATTCTGAAGTGTCTGTAATATGTACCTGTAATTTATCAAAAATCTTATGTCTGCACGCAACTCCTGTCTGCAGGCTTCACTTCCTGTTGACATGCATTTGTCTCTCTTTTTCGATTAACTTCACCCTGTATCAATTCTTATACCCACATTTTTCTTGGGAAGCACCAATGAACTTGTCACAATTCCTGTACGTTTGTGTGCTGGCTTGGCCTTCATCTTGGGTTTTTTTTTGCTGCTTTCACATAAGTTTATATATTTAAAATTTTTTGATGTTTTAAAAAGTCCAAATGTTAACTCATTTTTCCCTTTTTGTTTTTAAGGAGAGTGCTCTTTATTTTTTAAGGACCTGCTTTTAATTGTTTCAGGCTGTGCTGCTGCCTGCTCTTCAGGTTCCAGCTTTTAAAAGTTTTCAAAGTGACTATTGAATCTGTCCCCACCACTTTTCCAGGCGGCTCCTTCCAGATCAGATTTGCATATATGTTCTGAAAATGGTTGTTTTTGCATTCGTGGACCAGTTGGCAGCAGGAACCCTACCTAGGGGCCTCCCATTTACCTTCAGTATTTGATGGGCTCAGTATTGCTCTTTATTAATATCTTAATTTTAAGGCTCCCTGGCTTCCAGCAGCTATTTTAATTTATATTTCAGTAATTTATAGCTGTGAACCATTGCGCCTTACTACTGTGACTCTGGAGCCAATGTTTTTGTTCCACCCTGTGCCCCTCAGCCTTCGTTTTAATTAGCCGTGCTGGCTCGCTGAATTAAATTTTTAATCTTTCAACTCTCTGACTTGTGGGGCGCAACTATGAAGTCCTTTTGATATATATTTAAGATGTTTAATTTCTCCCACCCGCTGCCCCATCCCAATCTAAACCCCCCTCTCCACTGGCAAGAAGGTGTAATTACATTGTAATGGGCCAGTTGTGATGGTTGCTTTGTGCATGACTGCAGTGGATATAATTGGGGATAGTATAATACTGCATTGTACTGACAAAAGTCGGATTTATATTTTGGAACAGTTGCGACGGAACACAGGAGACATTCTTCAGAACCTAACTGGCAGGAATATCTCGGACTACCTTGTGAAGACCTACCCTCAGATCATTAGTAAAAGGTACAAAGTAGCACCAGCTTGAGTGCAAACCAAATTTATTTGTCATTAAATTTGCACTGAATGTCTTAAGTATGCTTTTAAAACCATGCTTTTTAGCGCAGCATTCTGCATTTAACTTAAACCTCTTATTCATGTTTACAGTCTGAAAACCAAGAAGTGGGTTAATGAGTTCAGGTAAGTTATTGCAACAAGGTTAATAATAGCCAGGTTTACATTCATATTTTGGTTGTGCAAATATTAAGGAGTATTGTTTACTTTAACTGCCCCAAATAAAAATAATCTGTCTCTCCCTGTGGACATTCACTGATGTCAGATGTCAGACTATCTATCACTAGTGCTGTCTAATCTAAGTACAATCTTGGCTAACTTTCAAAAAATTATTTCTCTTTTCTTACTCTATGGGGACGGGTTTTAGAGAGTTTGAAGGCTTTTAACTATTTTACCTTGAAGAATGTGTGTATATAAATATAAAAGTTCTAAATAAAAAATACAAATAACACAGCAACCCTGTCAGCATTTGAAAGAGAGAAAGATCGGGCTAATGTTTAAGGAATTGAGGAAGACCAGCTTGTCTTTTCTTTCCTTTAGATGCTGACAACCCTGCTGTATATTTCTGGAAGTTTCTGCGTTTCTTTTTGTTTGTTTGATTTCCAACATTTGCATAGTGTTTTCTTATCAAAGTAATGATGAAGCTGCACAGTGTAAAAATGTAATGTTTTCATGTCATGTCCGGGCTTCAAGGGGATACAATAAGAGGGGAGCAGAATGAAGAAAATCAGACCCTTCATTGTGATGATCTGTTGTAGGTATGGAGGATTCTCATTGGGAGCACAGAGTTCCCAGGTTTTACCTTCCCTGAATGAAGTTAATAACTCCATTATTGAGATCAGGTCACGAATGAATGTCACAAAGGTATGGAACTGGCCTAAATCTTTGCATTCTTTAAGTTGTGTTTTCTGCTGCATGTCTGTTAGATGTTGAGTAACAACAGTTAATGTACAGTCCAGTCCATGAGCCTCAGGAGCTGTTCAGAGCTGCTATATAGGGTGGTCTTTGTTTTGTGAAAAATGAACATGAGGGCTGTTGGCACTGGGCAATGGAATGCTTTGTTAGTTCATGCATGTGTTAGCATCATGCACTCACAGGTCAGGTACATCACTGGTTAGAAACAACATTTGCTTCCTCTGCACAACCCCCTCAAACGCTCCCTGGGAATGCACAGCACAGGTTAGATATAGAGTAAAGCTTCTGCTCAACCCAAGCCTTTGAGGAGTCAATTGTAACATTTTTCCATTTTTCCCTTACTGGGAATGTTTTGTGCCCCTGAATGGGATTTGCATTTGGAATTTGGGTCAGTTTAGTAGTGTTAAGAACCAACTAATTGGGATGGTCTAAAGTCATTTTATGTTGGATTTCTACATTCAGCAGACAGACAGCTTTAATCGGGGGCTCCAGAGTGATTCATAAATCTGCTGCCTTAGTTTGTTACTTAAGGGGTTGGGAACATGGGTGTTTGTCAGCTCATCCTATCGTAAATTTTCATCAATTCTGAGATAGATAGTTGTTTGCTTTTTATATATGTTGCTGCTATGGTGTATTTATGTGGTTTTCAGTTTAAACCTAAATCTGTCCTTCAACATAAATACATTTTGAAACCCCCACGCCCTGGCTATAGGTGGCCTGGTCGGTCTTGTGTTGTATAATTGATTGTACTTAGTGGGGTCCACTCCTTGTGCAAGTAATTTTAAATATAACCTTTCCTCTATGAATCATATGTTGTAATCTATAAATATGTAATGAATATATTTTATATGAATACATTGTGATAGATATATTCTAAATGACACATTCCATAAATCCCAGCTCTGGGCATCTGCCTCAACTGCTCCTGTCAACTGATGGCTCGGGCTGGAGCGCCATCAGCAGATGCTTAGTGGAACTGCAGGCTTGTTGGTGAAATTGATGGGTGGTGAAACATGAAATATAACCGCCCTGGAAATGCTTATTAATTAACTTGTCTGTTACCTTATTTGTAGTTAGAGTATTTGCCTCTCACTTTGAATTATTGACATTCAGTTTCCTGTTGCCATCAGGGCAGTTCCATGGACCGACTGCTGGGAAACATTGCAAACTTTATCGAGGGACTGAGCACAAAAAACAATGTAAAAGTATGTCTGAAGGATTTCTACTGATCGCTTCCTGATTGTCTTTCTGTTTTTAGCTTTTGAGTCCATTACACTTCAAGGTGTCAAAAGTTTTTTTAAAAAATAGTTATTTGCTGCTGTTTTCTTTTGACCCGGAGTTAATAATTTACAAGCATCCGCCAACCTACAAGCTTCCCTCTGCAGCAATCAAACTCAGTTAAACTATGTGGCCTTAAAAGATGAGGCCAGATTAAACCACATGGAGTAGAGGTGAATAGCAAAGATGCATTTAAGGGTGAGCTATATAAGTACAAGAGAGGAACAGAAGGATATGCCATAGAATTAGACAAAGTAAGGCAGGACTTGGCTCATGTTGAGTATGAACATGTTCATATGTTCAGATGGACCAAAAGGCCTGTCCCTGTGCTGTAAATTCAACATAATTGTACTTTAGCTTGGAATTAATACACTGTGTATTGTGATGTACAACATCCTGTAAACTGTGCATTAGTTGACTTGCTGTGTGCAATACCACAGGAGATCTGCTCATTTTTCATTTTAATTTTTGGAGTTTTAGCCAGTTTTATATGTTTGTTTTTTACATTCGTTCATGGCATGTGAGCATCAGTGGCAATGTTTGTTGCCCATCCCTTGAGAACAGTTAAGAGTCAACCACATTGCTGTGGATTTGGAGTCACATGTCGGCCAGACCACGTAAGGATGGTAGATTTCCTTCCCTAAAGGCCATTAGTGAACAAGCTGTGTTCTTATGACAATCAATGATAGTTCCTTAGTTACCATTACTGAAACTAGTTTTCAATTTCAGATTTATTAATTGAATTTAAATTTCACCAGCCACCATGGAGGGTTTTGAACTCGTGCCCCTAAAGCATTAGCTTGGGCCTCTGGATTACTATGCTGGCAACATTGGCTGACACCTGAAATCCTAAACGGGGCAAGAATGGGTTGGCTCCATTACTGCGCTAAGCCATTTCAGTTAGATTACACTAACTCCTGACGCCAGGAACAGTTGTGCATGTGCACTCAGCTCAGATTTTCTCCGTAGGTGTATGTGTGGCTTCTGCTGCTGACTTCATTGGTGTGTGCCAGTCAGCTGATGCCAGGTACGGGTTTGTGCCTGCGCGAGTGTGAGGTTGCTCACTCAGACGTGCTCACTGGTGCATCCTGTCTGCCGACCCTGAGTCATCACTGCATGGTGCTCTGGTCTCTAGCTGTTGCAAGCTGCAATCTATCAGGCTTTATCTCACTCCCCCAGTTATTGCTATTTATACTACTCTACGAGCAATTCCTCCATGCTGTCCTGGGTAGTTACTATTCCTTCTGGACACCACAATATTCATTATTGCTCCTGTCCGTATATTATTTTCCCAGTCCTTGGTCCATGGTCACAGAATGAACTGAACCAGCCTTCCTGGCAGTGGCGGTGTTCAGTTATTTCAGGGTGCTAAAGATTTCTGTAATTCTGCTCAGTTTGATTGCTTACACTGAGTGGCCCTTACTGGAAATTGTGTGTTTCTGCACATGAGCCAAGGACAGGTCAGGCTCAGTTCTGATGCCTCCACAACTGAATAGCCAGGTCATTGATGACAAATAGCCACTGGGGAAAGCTGCTGAAGGACTGACGCAAAATTAGTTGGCACCTGCAGGAGAGGGTGGAAAATTAGGCATAGGTTGAAGACAATTGATTCTTTGATATCATTCCAGTAGGATATTATCTATATGTTATTAGCTTCACCGCAATTACATGTATGTTTGTCTGTTATCCAACTGCATAATGTTTAGATGCAACAAGTTATTAAATAGGAGGCTCGAGCATATTTCTGATATGATGGAAAGAAGCTTTACTTTTTTTGCAGGTCTGGTTCAACAATAAAGGCTGGCATTCCATGGTGAGTTTTGTGAACATTATGAGCAATGCAGTGCTGAGAGCCAATCTTCCATCAGGCAAAGATCCCAGAATGTTTGGGATTACAGTCTTCAACCACCCACTCAACCTGACTAAAGAACAGTTCTCTGAGGTCGCACTGTAAGTAGCTGGTAGAACCTCATAAATACACTTACAAATTAGATGATTCTCATTGGCATTGAGTCAGACAGATCAGGGATTCCACCTTTGATCTGTCAGTGCAGCAGCTGGGGTGTAGTTGGCCTCAGTACCCCTGGCTAGGGAGTGGGGAAAGGTCAGCCAGGGTCCCTCCTCGTGATCCCTGTCCAGGGGTTCTGAGTGTGAATGTGAGGCAAAAACTGCATCGGACTCGACCGTGCAAGCAAATAGTCTGCTGATAAGGCTAATGGATGAATAGTTGCTGTTTATTGTATGGAATAAAGCTCCTTCTACATTGTCCTATACTGTACCTTGCCTGTAACTGTTTCTTATTAAATTAGATGCCCACTACTCCAGGCTTCTTTTCTCTACTACCAGAGATCTTAAACCCCCTCACCCCTGTTCCCTGCCACCCTCAGCTCGAGTAACAAATATGAGCTCATATATTTCTTTGTCACCAGAGTTGAGACCATCCATTCAACTGTCTCTGCTGTTTTGATATCAAAATAACGTGACAACTTCCCCCAGGTTTCCTTCTCCCCTAGCCCTGATGATGCATCTTTCTGCATCTTCTCCCTCATCTCTTCCACCGCTGCCTCCAACCCAACATGCCTGCTTCGAGCTTATCTCATCCATGAGACCCACCTCCTTGCCTGTTGACCCCAGTTGAAGTGTATCATCCCTCCTGTCTATCCTTGATCTCTTTGCACCTGTTGACTTGATGGCCCAAACCTGTTTCTTCCAACTAAGCTCCTCAGTTGTCCATCTCAGTGGAACTGCACTCGCTTTGTTCCACTCTGAGCAATCCAACAAATGTAAGAACATAAATAGGAGCAGGAGTAGACCATACAACCAGCTTTGTCATTCAGGACATACAAACATATGAATTGGGAGCAGGAGGAGGCCATTTGGCCCCTCAAGCCTGTTCCACCATTCAATAAGATCATGGCTGATCTGATTGTGGCCTCACCTTCACTTTCCTGTCTAACCCCCCCATATCCTTTGACTCACTTGTCAGTCAAGAATCTGTCTAACTCAGCCTTAAAACTATTCAATGAACCTGCCTCCACTGCTCTCTGGGAAGACAATTCCACAGACTAATGACTCAGAAAAAACAATTTTTCTCACCTCCGACTTAAATGAGAGGTCCCTTATTTTTAAACTGTGTCCCCAAGTTCTAGCCCCTCGTATAAGGGGGAACATCTTTTCAGCATCCACCCTGTCAAGTCCCCTCGGGATCTTGTGTTTCAATAAGATTACCTCTCATTCTTCTAAACTCCATTGGATACAGGCACAACCTTTCCTCATAAAATAACCCCTTCATCCCAGGAATCAGTCAAGTGAACCTTCCCTGAACTGCTTCTAATGCAATTATATCCTTAAGTAAGGAGACCAAAACTGTACACTGTACTCCAAGTATGGTCTCGCCAACACCCTGTACAACTGTAGCAAAGCTTCTCTACTTTTATGTTCTATTCCCCTTGCAGTAAACAACAAATCCCATTTGCCTTCCTATTCACTTACTGTACCTGTATACCAACTTTTTGTGATTCATGTACCAGCACACCCAGGTCACTCTGTACCTCAGAGTTCTGCAATCTCCTCCACTTAAATAATGTCCTGCTTTTCTATTCTTCCTGCCAAAGTAGACAAGTTCACGTTTTTCTGACATTAAACTCCATCTGCCAAATTTTTGCCTGCTCACTTAACCTATCTATATCCCTTTGCAAACTCCTTCTGTCATCTTTGCAACTTGCTTTCCTACCTATCTGTCATCAGCAAATTTTACAACATACCTTCAGTCCTTTCACCTAAATCATTGATACAGATTGAGGCCCCAGCACTGATCCCTGTAACATTCCACTAGTTACAGCTTGCCAACCCAAAAAAGACCCATTTATTCCTACTTGCTGCTTCCTGATAGCATGGTTAGAGAATTGATTAGCTGGCATGTTACTCCTACATCATGAGCTCTTATCTTGCATAGTAACCTTTGATGTGGCACCTTATCAAATGCCTTTTTGAAATCCAAGGACACCCTCAGGTCATCCTCTATCCACATTGTTACCTCCTCAAAGAACTCTAATAAATTAGTCAAACACTATTTCCCTTTCACAAAACAATGCTTATTCTGCCTGATTGCATTAAGATTTTCTAAGTGCCCTGCTATAATTTCCTTAATAATAGATTCTAGCATTTTCCCTATGGCAGATGTTAAGCTAACTAAACTGTAGTTTCCTGCTTTCCGTCTCCGTCCTTGAATAGAGATGTTTAGAATAATGATTTTCCAATCCACTGGGACCTTTCCAGAATCTAGGGAGTTTTGGAAAATTACAACCAATGCATCTTCTTTCTCCACAGCCACTTCCTTTAAGATCCTACGATGCAGCCCATTAGATCTAAGGGACTTGTCAGCCTTTCATTCTTATAGTTTCTCAGTACCCTTTCCCTGGTGATTTGTAATTTTTTTTTAAGTTGCTCCCTCCCTTTTAGCTCCTGATTTATAAGTATTTCTGGGATGTTATTTGGGTCTTCTACAGTAAAAACAGAGATAAAATATCTGTTTAATGCCCCTGCTATTTCCAATTATTAATTACCCAGATTCTCTCGAGAGGACCAATACTCACTTTAGTTACTCTTCCTTTTTAAATACCTGTTGAAACTCTTACAATCTGTTTTTTATATTTCCAGATAGCTTTCTCTCATACTCTAATTTCTGCCTCCATTTTTTTTGCTGGTTCTTAAATTCTGTCCAATCTTCTACCTTCACTAATCTTTGTATAATGTATGCTTTTTATTTCAATTTGATACTATCTTTAACTTAAACAAAAGCAGAAAATGCTGGGAAAACTCAGCAAATTTAACAGCATATGTGGAGAGATAAAAAGCAGAGTTAATGTTTTGAGTCCATATGACTCTTCTTCAGAGCTATCTTTAACTTCTTTAGTTAGCTATGGATGGTGCATCCTTCTCCTGGAGTCCCCCTTTCTCACTGGAATGTATCTTTGCTGAGTGTTATGAAATAACTCCTTAACTGTCTGCCACTGCACCTCTACTGACCTCCTCCTTGGCCTAATTTCCAAGTTCACTTTAGCCAGCCCTGTCTTCATAACCTTGTAATTGCCTTTATTTATGTTTAAAGCACTAGTCTTAGACCCACTCTTCTCTCCCTCAAACTGAATGCATAATTCAAATGTGTTAAGATCAATGCTACCTAGGGGCTCCTTTACTATGAAGTCATTAATTATTACTGTCTTATTGTACATTACGAGTCTAGAATGGCCTGTACTCTGGTTGGCTCTAGAATGTGCTGTTCTAAGAAATTGTCCCAAAAACACTCTGAGCTCATCTTCCAGGTTATCTTGCAAATCTGTGTCAGCCAGCCAGTACAATCATGGCTGATCTTCTGCCTCAAATCCACTTTCCTCTCCGCTCCCTATATTGCTTGATTCCCTAAGAGATCAAAAATCTATCTCAGCCTTGAATATACTCAACAATAGAGCATCTACAGCCCTCTGGCATAGAGAATTTCTACGATTCACACCTTCTGAGTGAGGCACTTTCTTCTGGGGCAGAGTTTTACATGCTTCAGGCAGGCACGCACCCAACCCAATTGGGCACAAAATCGCATGCGATGACATCGGACAAGTGTCCTAACATCACCACACGACATTTCGGTTGGCGGGCGAGCGCAAGAGTTAGTAGCGCGCCCACTGACAATTAAGAGGCCTATTAAGGTTGGTGGGTGGGCGAATCGGCCAGGCAGCCTTCGATTTTTGAGGAAACCTCATCCCAAGAGCAGGATGTGCTTTCCAATATTAATTTTTTTTTAAATGTTTGGGAAGAATTTTTATAATCTATATGCTTAGGTGAGTAAATCTGATGTGTGGACATTTTTTTTTCTTAAAATCTTTATTTGATGGTTTTAAATCCATCAGCTCCCTGAGGCAACTCTCTGCCTTCAGGGAACTTTCATTGCGTGCTCCCCTGCACCCACGCTGACTTCAGCCCTCGCCCTCCTCCTGCCCTCACCCCAGCAGTGCCGATCCTTTCAGTGCACCTTTCATGCTGGCTGGCTGTTAATTGGCCAGCCAGCGTGAAATCGCAGTTGGGGGCCAATTGCGAGTGGCGGGCCATTTCCCGGCCGCTCCTGGGCCCACCCACCGCACCTGCCCGACAACCTCAAAATTCTGGCCCTGATTTCTGCCCTAATTTACTGATCCCTTATCCACGGCTGCAACCTCAGTGGAAACAACCTCCGTGTCTGCCCTGTCAAACCCCTACAGATTCTCCAGCAAAAGCTTCTCCTCCTGCCCCTGTGCCATTACTTCTCTTTCTTCTTACTGAACCTTAGCAACATCATGTACACATATGTATATCCAAAACTCTGTTGCCCGTATCGTACCTCACACAAATACCCCTCATCCATTACCTGTATCTTCACTAACACACATTAGCTCTCAGTTTCCCAGCACCTCAAATTTCAAATTATCATCCTAGTGTTTAAATCCCTTCATGGCTCGACCCTTATCTATTCTGTAACCTTCTCCAGTCCTACAACTTCTCACCCTCCACCCCCAAATTCTCTGCAGCAGTATGCATCATCTCCCACTCTCTTTGCCCCCCAATTCATGGCGTTGCCCATGGTCTAGAATTCCATTCCTAAACTGTCTGCTTTGCCTTCTCTTGCCTTTAAAGGCCACATTAAAAACCCATCTTACTGACTAAGCTTTTGGTTGCCTCATGTAATATATTGGCTCAGTGTCCATTTTTTGATTGTTCCTGTGAAGCACCCTTCATTACTGATGGTTCACTGTTATGGCACAGCAGTTGGTAAAGGCTGACATTTAAAATCCCAGAAGGAAACTTTAAACAACTGTCATAACCTACATTTTCAAGTGATATGTTTGAGATGCAGCTCTGAATTCAGGAATAAGACCACCAGTTCTGGAAAGGTTTTTATATCAAATTAAATGAGACATTTATTAATTTACAACAGATTAAACATATACACATAGCCACAAATTACTACTATCATAACTTTCTAACAAATTCCCAAACTAATCTCCACTAAGACAACAACAACCCATAGACTTTAAGCAGACACCAGGCAAAGCGTTTTCACCTTACTAATTCAAATGCGGTTCCTTTCACTTTGGTTCCTTTGCAAACAGTTGTAGGCTTACAGCTGCTTTGCTGCCTCTGTCTCTGCACACACACAACTGCTTTCTGTTATACCCAACACTTCCCTTTGAATGTAAATTTTCATTGTATCACCAGGCCCTTTGAACTCCTTTCATATTACAAATTTTATTAGTATGCTTGGTGTCTCCTAGCTAGGTGCAAGATTTCACTCCCACCCTTGAATGCTCTATTCAACAAAATGCAAATGCACTCTACCTTGCTGTTTACATCTCAAAACTACTATACATCAAAATACCCAGACTAGGTGGCTTTAATCCAATTAAAACAACCCCCCCCCACACACAGATTAAACCTCTAATTTAAAAAAATAATTTCCAATAACATTAAGAGCTTCATGACATTCACAAATGTGTTTGCTTTACCCAATTATCATGTTTGCGCCTCTTTGGTTGGCATGTGGCTTTCAGTATTCAAACATGCATTGAGGAAGAAAGTGATGTCTAAAATTGTTGTTTGTGTGACCATGCCTAGCTTATGATGCAGAGCCTCTCCCCCTTCTTTTAGGATAGGCACCTCTGTTGATTTGCTCGTCTCCATTTGTGTCATCTTTGCCATGTCCTTTGTGCCGGCAAGCTTTGTTCTCTTCCTCATTGAAGAACGTGTCAGCAAAGCCAAGCACCTTCAGTTTGTTAGTGGTGTGAAACCTGGCATTTATTGGCTCGCTAACTTTGCATGGGATATGGTAAGTATGATTCATTTAATGATAGAATAAAGTGTACATGAGTTGTGGAAGGAACCTGAATTAATGGTGTAGAGTCTGAAATAGGATATATTATAAATAGATTTTTGAAGGTGATTATGGGACAACGTGATGTGGGATTGGAGAGCAGCCTAAACACAGCTATTCAAGAAAGGAGATGATGTTACTAATCATTTAGAAATGTGTGGCTTAATCCAGGACAACCAACATGTATTTGTCAAAGGCAAGCCACTTTGACCAATGTATTTTTTAATTGAAGAAGTAGCTAACTGATCAGATGAAAGAAATGTATTATATGTGATGTCGATTCAACTTTAGAAGACATTCAATAGATGAGTCAAGAGATTTGTTAGAAAGTCTGTTTTATTACAGGAGGGAATGTAGCAACAAGTTAGTTGGCAGACAGGAAACAAGAGCTTACAGTTAATGGGCTTTACTTAGACCAGAGAAGGATTGAAAGTTTTGAACTCCTGGGGACAGTACTGGGTCTACTTTTGTTCTCCGTATGTTTCGATGATTTGGGCTTGTGTTTCAAGAGCACAATATTGAAATTCGCCGATGACACAAAAGGAAGAGGTTTGGCAAGCAGTAAGGATAACCCAAGAGAATGAAGATGAAGGTATCGAACTCGGGGAGAGAGACTGCGAGGTTCTTGAGCAAATTGATATAGGGAGTGACAAGGTATTGGAGGTGATGGCAGGCTTAAAAATGGACAAATCTCCAGGTCTGGATGATTTGTGTCCCAGACTGCTGAGGGAGGCAAGGGAGGAGATCGCAGGGGCTCTGACCCAAATTTTTAATTCCTCTCTGGCCATGGGGGAGGTGCCAGAGAACCGGAGAACAGCTAATGTGGTTCCGCTATTTAAGAAGGGTTGTAGAGATAAGCCAGGGTACTACAGGCCAGTGAGTCTCATGTCAGTGGTAGGGAAACTATTGGAGAAAGTTCTGAAGGAGAGAATCTGTCTCCACTTGGAGAGGCAAGGTTTGATCAGGGATAGTCAGTATGGCTTTGTCAGAGGGAGATCATGCCTAACAAATTTGATTGAATTTTTTGAGGAGGTGACCAGGTGTGTAGATGAAGGTGGTGCAGTTATATGGATTTCAGCAAAGCCTTTGAAAGTTCCCACATGGGAGACTTATAAAGAAGGCAAATGCACATGGGATACAGGGTAATTTGATAAGGTGGGTTCAAAATTGGCTTAGTTGTAGGAGACCGAGGGTGATGACAGAAGGCTGCTTTAGTGACTGGAAGCCAGTGTCCAGTGGCGTACCATAGGGATCTGTGCTGGGTCCCCTATTATTCATCATTTATATAAACAACATGGATGACTATGTGGGGGGTAGGATTAGTAAGTTTGCGGACGATACAAAGATTGGCCGGGTGGTTAACAGTGAGGTTGAGTGTCTTGGGCTACAGGAAGATATAGACAGGATGGTCAAATGGGCAGACAAGTGGCAGATAGAATTTAATCCTGAAAAGTGTGAGGTGATGTACTTCGGAAGGAGTAATTTGACAAGGAAGTTCTGAGGAATAAAGGGACCTTGGCGTGTGTGTCCATAGATCTCTGAAGGCGGAGGGGAATGTTAGTGGGGTGGTGATAAAGCCATATGGGACATTTGCCTTTATCAATCGAGGCATAGATTACAAAAGTAGGGAGGTCATGTTGGAGTTGTTTAGAACCTTGGTGAGGCCACAGCAGGAGTACTGTGTGCAGTTCTGGTCGCCACGTTTTGGAAGGATGTGATTGCACTGGAGAGGGTGCAAAGGAGATTCACCAGGATTTTGCCTGGGATGAAACATTTAAGTTATGAAGAGAGGTTAGATAGACTTGGGTTGTTTTCGTTGGAGCAGAGAAGACTGAGGGGCGACCTGATCGAGGTGTACAAGATTATGAGGGGCATGGACAGGATGGATAGGGAGCAGCTGTTCCCCTTAGTTGAAGGGTCAGTCACGGGGTGAGGGGCAGGAGGTTCAGGGGTGATGTGAGGGAAAACCTTTTTACCCAGAGGGTGGTGACGGTCTGGAATGCGGTGCCTGGGAGGGTGGTGGTGGCAGTTTGCCTCACATCCTTTAAAAAGTACCTGGATGAGCACTTGGCACGTCATAACATTCAAGGCAATGGGCTAAGTGCTGGTAAATGGGATTAGGTAGGTAGGTCAGGTGTTTCTCACATGTCGGTGCAGACTCGATGGGCCGAAGGGCCTCTTCTGCACTGTGTGATTCTGTGACTCTGAAAGACTTAAGAAAGACATAGCCAGAATAGGCAGACAGGTAGTTTAATATGGATAAGTACAAGGTAACACACCTTGGGAGAAAAACAATGAATGAACAGGTATATTCACACAATGGAAAGATTATGGATGAACAGAATGGAGTTCAAATACATAATTCACTGAAAGTGCAAATGCACTTGCATTTGAAGTTCTATAAGTAGGATTACAGAGTGCAAAAGTAAAGAAATAATGATGCATTTATACAGAACATGACCTAGACCACTATAGGAGTATTATGTGCAGTAGTGTATGCCCTGTTATAGAAAACAACAGAGCACATGCAACATATATTAACCCGGGTGATTCCAGGAAATCAAGGAGAAATTTAATACAGGAATTATTTCCACTAGTGTGGAAAAAGCTGAGGAATTCAATAGTGAGTTTTCAAATAATGAAAAGTTTAGGTTGTTAATTCTTTCTTTAGTTGAGGAATCAGGGACAAAGTGTCATCAATTTCAACTTAAGAGCGAAAAGAGAGATTCGGACAAAATCTGTTTATGCAGCGTGTTAATGCATGAAACCCTCTTCCACAGACTTGTTGAGGCTGTGGTCATTACATCTGTGAAGGGTATTAGTTTTGAATGGTCTTTTCAAAGAGCCACACAGACACAGTAGCCAAATGGCTCCTCCTTCATTCTAAATCTTGATGATGATGTGGAGTTGTTCATGCATGGCAAAAGGAGATTAAAGTAGTCACATGGCACACATGATGGGGTAGATTGCTCTTTAGAAGGAGTGGACTAATAACTAGTGCATTATCTTATTCCATACCTTTCCTTTTCAGTGTAATTACGCAGTGTCAGCTACACTGGTGGTCATCATCTTCATCTGTTTTCAACAAAAATCCTATGTATCTGCCTCCAATTTGCCAGCACTAATCCTCCTGCTGTTCCTCTATGGGTAAGTGGGTAGTGCCTTTCATCACCGAACTGTACTTTCAGTTGAATTTGTAAAAGTTCTCTTGCTGCTCTTTCTGATTGGTTTCATGTTTGCTAATCCTGTTCCTTCAGGTGGTCCATCACTCCCCTCATGTATCCAGCATCCTTTTTGTTCAGTATCCCCAGTTCTGCCTATGTGGCGCTGACTTGTGTTAACCTGTTCATTGGTATCAATGGAAGTGTGGCCACCTTTGTCCTGGAGCTCTTTAACGACAATGTAAGACACCATTTTTCTGCTTGTTACATGATGAATAATGCCCTATAATGTTCAGGAGTCCTGAGGGAAGTTTGGATTAATTAACAGATAATGAGGTTGTATTTGCCATTGCTATTGTCGAGCATTTTCAGTGTATTAGTACAGATGTACTGTAAGAAAATCACTTTTAAACCCAATTCCCTTCCTATTATCTGATGCACTTTTTGCAAAATATTTAATATATCTCAAACTGCACCATTACCAATGACTGACAAACTGGTACTCACCAATACTTCGCCCTGTTGTTCCCCTCTGTCCATATGGTATTCACCTGTATCATTGGGTATTGATTTCCGATATCCCTCTAAATCCACGAGGTGTTGATGATCTTGGTATCACTGGGTATCATTGTCCTGGTATTCCCCTGCTATCACCGGGTGCTGACGTTGTTTTTCCCACACCTCTGGCTATCAATGCCCTGTGACACTCAGTGATGATGTTGGATATGATGCTGATAAATTAGTTCTTGCAGGGTTAGGGAGAGGGGCATATTGATGTTCCAGGATTCTGGTGAGGATTTGAACATGTGCAACAAGAAGTTTGAATTTGCTTTTTTTGAAATTGAAAAAGAAACAACAAATGTCTGAAATTGAAACAGAAAATACTGAAGTTGAAAAGTCACTGTGTGGTCATTTCCCTATTAGATGCTAATGGATCCACTGCAGTTTTTGTTTTAATTTCTTTAGAAAAGTAAACTGTGAAGGAAACAGTAGCACGTGAATGAATGAATTGCAGTTCGGCTCAACTTCTAGCTCTGTCACCTCTGAGTAGGGAGGTTGCAGGTTCAAGCCTCACTGCAGTACCTGAGCACATAAGCCTAGGCTAACACTTCATTGCAGTACTGAGGGAGCCCTGCATTGTTCGACATGTTGTCCTTCAGATGTGACATTAAATCAAGTCCTTATGTATCTGATCAGGTGCTTCATTTGGATGTTAATCCTGTGGCATTGTTAAAAGAGGAGGGAGTTATCCTGACCAACATTTCTCCCTGGCAACCATGAGACTGAGGTTGCACCAGCTGTAATTCTCCACAACCTATGGTTTGTGTTGGAAAACTGCAAATATGCTGAGACACACAGGCCAGAAGCTGCCAAGCAAGATTGAGCTAAGCTAGGGCAGTGATGAGGATCCTGTAGTTGTCCTCCAGACAGCTTGACTGGGGAGAGAAGAAGCATTTAAGGCTCCTGCTCCTGATCACAAGCTGGTTACCCCCACTGAAGAGTGTGTATTGGATGTCAGGGAAGGACAGAATCAAGTATTGCAGAATTGTACCAAATCCAAACAGCCTGTTAACCATCAGTCTAGGCTAGCACGGGTATAAGGGGCACTTCAGCAAGGTACTTGAGGGCAGTCAGTACCCATGGAGTAAGAATCAGTGATCAGGAAAGGAAGGGAGAAACTGGAATTAAAGAGTTTAATGTTTGACCTCTTTATTCTTCTTCTGTGTAGAAATTGAATGAGGTCAATGAAATCCTGAGGAAAGTTTTCCTCATTTTCCCACATTTCTGCCTGGGCCGAGGAATGATTGACATGGTGAAGAATCAAGCAATGGCAGATGCTTATGAGAGGATTGGTCAGTAACTGCTTCTAATGATTTTTCTAAACCTAGTGCATGCCTGATCTATGTGGTTTGAGCTGATAAACCTCTGATCTGGATATCGGTTCAAAATTCTCAAGGACCGAGGAGCAGCAGTTGCATGGCCTGCCTCTCACTTCCCCAGTATATGTGTATTGCACAGAAATAGTCCACTCACCCTAACTGGGCTGAGCCTTTGTTTATACTCCACACAAGCCTCCTCCCAATCTAACTACCTCTTCCCATCCTGTACCCATACCTGTCTATTTTCTTCTCCCTCATGTATGTGTCAAGCCTCCCATTAAATACACTTATCTGCTTCCAGCATTCCACATAGCAGGAAATTCCACATTCTCACCACTCTGTATAAAGAAATTCCTCCTCAATTATTTATGCAAACAGTTAGTGGCCATCTTATACTTGTTCTAAATTCGTCCACAAGTGGAAACAGTTTCTCCACCTCCACCCAATCGAAACGCTTCATAATTTTAAAGACCTCGACTAGGTCTCCTATTGGTGGTCTGCTTTTCAGAGAAAAGATCCCTCAACCCACTGAATCTTTCCTGATAACTGCATAGATGTTGTATGAAATTGTTTCTATTCGTACAGTATAATTTCTTATGGCACTGATCGCTGTAAGTCTGCCATAATATGGAGTGTAATAACAATGGAGGAGATTCTCCTGCTCCTGGGCCAACTGGATTGCCTGGGTGCGACCAGTTTAGAAAAATCATGTGTGTTGCACAAATGTCCGTAAGAGAGCCTGTCAGTTTCATGCCCATTCATTTTAACTTAAAACAATCCTTTTTAGGACAGATAATTGGGCCATGTCAATTTAAATTTCCTGCACATAGAAATCTTGGAAATTGAGTATCTTTTAATGAATTCCATTAGCCAGTTTGACTCCGTAAATTATGTAGATAATGACTGATAACAAAATTAGTCGGTCAAAATTGTGCACTGCAAAGCTCCAGGTCCTGTGATTTAATTAATGGACTCTTCATTACAGGGCAAAATCATTTAAATAGCACAGCACAGAATGAGGTCATTCAACCCATTGAACCTCTTTGGAAAATCAATCCAGTTTTCATCCTTTAAGAATTTATCTTATTCCCTTCTGAAGGTGTATCCATCACTCTATCCTCGTAATGCATCCCAAATCCTGGCCTCTCACTGCCTAAAATCCTTTCCTCTTGTCACCTCTGGTTCTTTTGCCAATCACCTTTTTAAACCTGTGCCCTCTAGTTTTCGATCCTAAGTCATTAGAAAGTTTCTCCTTATTTAGTCTATCTAAACCCTTCATGATTTTGAACACCTCTATCAGATCTTGACTTGGCCTTCTCTGCTCTCAGAAGATCAATTGCGGTTTCTCCAGTCTACTTATGTAGCTGTGATCCCTCATCGCATTCTTGTACATTTCTTCTATATCCCCTCCAAACCTTTTGTGTTCTTGAGTCTGGTGCCCAGTATTGGACACAAATAGCCCATGTCTTTCTCTTCTTGCAGCCCGGTTAAAATTGTACCTTGATTCTATAATTTCATTAATGAGCTCTTCATTACAGGGAAGAAAAGACATTGGGTCGTAATTTCCTCCCCAGCGTTGGATTGGGGGTTACCCCAAAAATGCGCTGGGGAATCCCCTTTGGAAGTTCACAGGTGAGGTTTACATGGCAATTGCCCAGAAGTGCAAATTCGCACTGGGAACCATCTGAAACTGCAATTTTAAATTGCAAACGTCGGATGGTTCTGATTGGGTAACACAAATGAAACAGATAAATGAAACCAATGAATTAAATTGATCCAATAAATTAAAACCATTTCTAACTTCTGGGTTACTATTGTACAGACCCCACCCTCCCTACCGCCGCCCCCACCCCAAACGAGCCTCCAACTAGCCCCCTCTATAGAATTCCACCTACCCATACGGGACCTGCCTGGCCCAACCCCTCTCCACAGCCCCCAACCTCCTCGTCCTCCTTCCCAAGGCCTGACCACGACCCCCCTTTCACCCTCCCAAGACCTGACACCCCTCCTCTTTCTCGCCCCCCTCCCCCCCGGCCTCCCACCTCCACCATCACCCTTCCTCCTCTCCGAGGCCCTTTCCTCCCCCCTTTCACCCTCTGAGGCCTGACACCCCTCCTCCCTCCTCTTTTCCCCCACCTCCTCCACCACCACCCTTCCTCCTTTCCGAGGCCTGGTACCCCCTCCTCCCCACTTCCTCCCTCCCAAGGCCTGACACCCCCCCCCCACCCCGTCCCCATTCCTGCTTCCCAAGGCCCGGCCCCCAACACCCTTTTTTCCACCCCTCCAGCACCTTCCCCTCCCACCCCAATCTCGAACCCACCCATTTACCCATCTCCCTGACCTGTCAAGGACCTTTAAATTTCAATGGACCTTTTAAACTTACCTGATTTACCCCCTCCCCAACCTTTGGCACCCTCCCTCCCCCCATAAAAAAGGGGGCGTGGCCTCCTTACCTTTGACTCTCCTGGACATGATGCTGGGTCCCAGACATGCTGCACTACCTGGACCTCGCCCGAAGGTCGAAAATTTGACGTAAGTGGTGGGGCATGGAGTGGCAATCTGATGCTGATTGCCACTCTGAGGAAGTTCAGGCCCTATATTCTGTTTTTGCTGCTCTTTCCCCAGACTGAAACTTGCCTTTTTTTCCCCAGGTCTATAGTGTTTTATTTTTTCCCCTCTTCTCTTGAGTGTGCTGCTTTACAGGTCGCCTAGGCAGCAGTCACCCTCTCCTACTTCACCCAAGTGACCATTTCTCATGTGCAAACCTTAATTGTGAGTGTCTGCAGGCTCTGTTAATGCAAGTCCTCACAGCCAAGCCCAATCTGGCTTTGACTAACATCCAGATGTGCGCTACACCCAAGGAGATGCGAGGAGGGCAGACTGAGGTTGGTCACTGAAAAATGATCAGGAGTAGGAACCTTCTCTAACCCTGTGTGCTTGGGGCACTCAGGCCAATTGTAGCACCCCTGATGTTCCCCCCAGCTGAAATCCATTAACACAACATATTACTGAAGTTACAGATTTGTTTCAGTGGCTTTTCATGGGCTTGACGATTGGAAAACCTAGGTCAGTGACTTTGTCAAAGTCAGATGGGAGAAGATTTTATTACCAATTGTACAGACTTAGTGAAGATGGTAATGTTTCAGTTGATTCAGAATTGGGGAATTATCCACCCATGCATTTTCTGATTTGTGGTGCAGGAGAGAAGAAGTTCATGTCTCCACTCTCCTGGGACCTGGTGGGGAAGAACATGTTCGCCATGGCTGTCCAGGGAGTTGTCTTCTTTCTGTTCACAATTCTTCTGCAGTACAAGTTCTTTATCAAAATAAGGTGAGGTGCTCTGCTGATAGTTTTTTTTTTCAGGAAAGCGATTTCTGATCAATAAGTGAGTGCAGACCCATTTTATAATGCTAGATCCAATCCTCTGTTAGAATGTATATTGTGGAATTGTGTATGGGTAAACTAACAATGGATTAAACTGTAACCTTTCAACACTAGGGTCTGGGTTTTCATCCAGTCCTGACTGGTGGGGCGAAAGTCTCTTCTCCCAGCTGGTTGCGATGATTCTATCTGATATGAGTGTGGACGACCTCAGTCCTGTTCCTAGTAGACGTGGGCATACAAAACAGAACTGTTTGTCATTCAGAAGGATCATTTGCATTGCTTATTATCTTTGCCTGTTAATTGTAGCTTACTTGCAGGGTTACTGATGGCAAATGTACCGATTAAAATTTTTCTGTACAAGTTGCTAGGAATTTAATTTTACACATTACAACAGTGCTGTCTCCTGAATCTCCTTAACCACAGGTTTCAAGTTGATGTTTGCTGTTTATTTCAGGGATTTTTTTCTCTCCCCACCCCCCCCCCAGCCCCCACCTCCTTCTGAAGGTATGGACATTTTGCTAGGTCTACATCTACTGGCATCAGTTGACCTCCTCTGCCTTATATATAATTTACCGTTCTTTCTGTGTGAGCCTTCACAGTGCATCAACAAGCTGCCTCACGCTATCAAGGCACACTGCCAAATATCAGCTTACAGGCCCACATTCAGTTCCCTGTATTAGAGCTGGGTGCCTCACTCAAACACTCGCAACTTCCTCGGCATGATAATAAATGCACTGAGCTGGGTCAGCTCATCAGCCTGCTCACATCCTGAAGTGAGTGCATGCATGCAACAGAGTTGGGAGGGTCAGGGAATTTTCTGAGTATAAAGGCAATGAAATGGGTCAGGGTATGCTATGTTGTATGGCTAGGGAATAGCGAGTCTATGTATAAAAAACACTGGATTGGATCAGGGACCGTGCACCAGTTTTTTTTTTAAACCAAAGAATTTTTCTTAATCTAGAGGATGACTCTACTACCCACTGCCTCCACAAAATCAGATGTGTCCTGGTTTCCAAATCAACCATCAATGGGTCTAAAGGAGACTAGAGGCACCGTTCTTGGATCACTACATGGAGGTGGTGGTAGGGGCAATGCACAGAGCCAGTTTGACATCACATTTCCAGACTCTGGTGTCAATGTAGAATCATCTGTAATTAATACCGTCAAGGGTCCATATCCGGGCTACAGAAGATTTTGGTTTCACTTCATTGTTTTACAGCGATCATCTGATGTATTGCTGTTTCTGCATAGGCCTCTGTCTTTAAAACTTCCACCATTGGGAACAGAAGATGAGGATGTAGCCAGAGAGAGACAAAGGGTTACATACAGTGGAAGCGAAGGTGACATCCTAGTCATCAAGGATCTCACCAAGGTAAGAGAAATCCAAGTTTTTGCTGTACATTCTCTGTTAAGACTGAGTAATTATATTTGTAACATTGATCATGAGGTTCATTATTCAGAAATGCAACACAGAGCTTTCTCAGTTGGCAGCTACATTTTCCCTGTGTGGTACTGAGTCAAACAGAGCATGTGAGTCTCTGGTTTGATTTCCGTTCCGTGTTGAGCTACCTGATCTCAGTTAGCACAATTTCTGACTGTCTGCTCTCAAAACTTCTGAAAACACTGTCCACACAGCTAGTGTGTTAATAGCAGAAGAATAGTGGCAATGCATACACACACATCTAATGGTGAGTTATGCTGCTCATGTCATAGAGTTATACAGCACAGAAAAAGGCTCTTTGGCCCTTCGTGTCCATGCCAGCCATCAAGCACCTATCTACTCTAATCCTAATTTCCCACACTTGGCCCATAGCCTTGTATGCTATGGTGTTCCAAGTACTTATCTAAATGCTACTTAAATGTTGTGAGGGTTCCTGCCACTGCCACCCCCTCAGGCAGTGTGTTCCAGATTCCAACCACCCTCTGGATGAAAACATTTTTCCTCAACTCCCCTCTAAACCCTTACTCCCCTCTGTGCCCCTTCCTTAAATCTATGCGCCCTGGTTATTGACACCTCCACTAAGTATAAAGTTTCTTCCTATCTAACCTATTTATGCCCCTCATAATTTTGTAAACCTCTATCAGGTTCCCCCCTCAGCCTTCTCTGCTATAAGCAAAACAACCCCAGCCTATCCAGTCTCTATTCGTAGCTGAAAAGCTCCAGCCCAGGCAACATCCTGGTGAATCTCCTCTGCACCCTCTCCAGTGCAATCATATCCTTCCTATAGCGTGGCGACCAGAACTGCACACAGTACTCCAGCTGTGGCCTAACTAGCATTTTATACAGCTCCAACATAACCTCCCTGTTCTTATATTCTATGCCTCGGCTAATTAAGGCAAGTATACGATACTTAATATTCAGCAAATGTGGGGTCAGATGTGTTCTTACCAGATGTCTAATAATTAATAGTGATTATCCTCCTTGTTGGGTGGCTGCGGGAGGGAATAGGGAGGAATGTGGCTATGGAGGAGATAAGTGGAATAAGGGGGAAAACTCTCTGCTGGTTGGGGTCATACCTAGCACATACGAAGATGGTTGTGGTTGTTGGAAGTCAATCATCTCTGTTCCAGGACATCACTGCAGGAGTTCCTCAGGGTAGTGTCCTAAGCCCAACAATGCTTCATCAATTAACTTCCCGCCATCATAAGGTCAGAAGTGGGGATGTTCACTGCAGGGAGAGGCGGTGTCATAATGGTATTGTCACTTGACTGGTAACCTAGAGACCCAGAGTAATGCTTTGGGGACCCATGTTCAAATCACACCATGGCAGATGGTGGAATTTGAATTCAATAATAACCTGGAATTAAAAGTCTAATGATGACCATGAAACCATTGTCGATTGCCGTAAAAACCCACCTGTTCACTAATGTCCTTTAGGGAAGCAAATCTGCCGTCATTACCTGATCTGGCCCACATGTAACTCCAGACCCACAGCAATGTGGTTGACTCTTAAACGCTCTCTGAACATTGGGGATGGGCAATAAATGCTGGCCTAGCCAATGAGACCCACATCCCATGAACGAATAAAATAAAACAATATTCAACACCACACGCGATGACCCACACTGAAGTAATCCATATGCAGCAAGACCTGGATAATAGTCAGGCTTGGGCTGATAAGTGGCAAGTAACATTTATGTCACACACACTGCCAGGCAATGACCATCTCCAACAAGATTCTAACCATCTCCCCTTGACATTCAATGACATTGCCATCGCTGAATGCCCCACTATCAACATTGTTGGGGGTGGGGGGGTCAGTGGTGGGGGTCACCATTGATCGTAAACTGAACTGGACCAGCCATGTAAATACTGTGGCTACAAGAGCAGGCCAGAGGCTGAGAATTCTGTGGAGAGTAACTTATCTCCTGAATCTCCAAAGGCTGCCCACCATCTACAAGGCACAAGTCAGGAGTTTGATGGAATACTCTCCACTTGCCTAGATGAGTGCAGCTCCAACAACACTTGAAGCTCAACACCATTCAGGTTAAGCAACCTGCTTGATTGGCACCCCATCCACCATATTCAATATCAACTCCCTCAGCGCTGACTAACAGTGGCAGCTGTGTGTACCATCTACAAGATGCATTGCAGCAACTCACCACGGCTCCTTCGACAACATCTTCCAAACCCATGACCTCTACCACTACGAAGGACAAGGGCACCAGATGTATGGGAACACCACCACCTGGAAGACCCCCTCCAAGCCACACACCATCCTAACTTGGAAATATATCGCTGTTCCTTCACTGTCACTAGGTCAATATCCTGGAACTCCCTCCCTAACAGCACTGTGGGTGTACCTACACCACATGGACTGCAACGGTTCAAGAAGGCAGCTCACCACCACTTGACGGCAATTAGGGATGAGCAATTAGTGCTGGTCTAGCCAGTGATGCCCACATCCCACAAGTGAACAAAAAAATAGACAGTTGCTGTCCTCAGGTTGGCTGTGGGGTGTGGTGGGTGGAATTTCCATCCCCAGGGACCTTGATCCCACAATTCCCTTACCCCATGAAAGAATAAAAGAAAAATTCTGAGCTGTTTTCAAGATGACAGTAATGGTAGTTTGGAACCAAATCTATAGCAGAACCAGGCCAAACTGCAATACTGGGCTGTACTGCTGACAATAAACGAGGCAGCCGGCTCACTAATGGAATCGGGAAGGATAGAACGCTGGGTTTTGGAATGCTTCCCACTTAGCTGCAGATAACCCAACAAGCCAACACCCTCGTGATGAGGGCAGCTCCAGCTAGACAAGCAGTGGATAGCTACCCAGTACCATGTGCTTTGACAACCTGTGCATAATCTCTCCAGAGATAAAAGCAAAAAACTGCGGATGCTGGAAATCCAAAACAAAAACAGAAATATTTCTGTTTCTCTTTCCAGGTATTTCTGTTTCTGTTTTTGTTCATAATCTCTCCAGATTTGGTTTGGAGGGAGATGAGAACTAGGGATAGATTTTTGTATGTCATACATCAACAATGAAAAACGTTAAGCCGCTGCCATTAACTAACTATAAATCACTTCATTTGGTCTCTCAGGTTTACAGAAGGAAAAAGAAACCAGCTGTGGACCGATTGTGTGTGGGAATCCCCCCAGGAGAGGTGAGAGCCTGCATGTGTGCATAATCATGGTCATTTACAAATAGATAAGATCATTATATTTGACACAAAGCTCTGTCAACATTGGATGTCACATTTTCCTATCTAATGACGCTTGCCGGGAAGTGCATTTGTGGACACATCAAGTGAGGAAAAGATTGGGATCAGCTCCCCTCTGCTTCCATGGTAGATTAGCCTCCTGGTATTGTTTCACACATTGAGAATTGATGAAATATCAGATGACCCAATGCCTGTGGGTCCCATATGCAACAAAGAGTCAGCACCTTTAGCAGAGATAATGAGATTAACATAGATTAATGAAGCTGCTGTTCTCTGCCCTGCTCTGGTTAACCATATTCTATATGTTGGCAAGATTAATCACACCTGAAGTTTCTGTAAATATTCCATTGCAGTGTTTTGGACTTTTGGGGATCAACGGAGCAGGGAAAACATCCACCTTTAAGATGCTTACAGGTGACACTGAGGTCAGCAGCGGCGAAGCCTTCCTTGATGGATATAGGTACAAATTCCTTTATAAATGATATTTGGTGATTCCTGAAAATTAAACTGCTGATCTAGGGGTTTCTAAACCACAACCAGAGGGTGATATCCAGTCCAAAACCAGGGGAATTTATAACTATTATTTACTGGTTTGTCCTGTTTGAGGTTCATGGGCTTGGAGGTTTGGATAGGTCTGATTTTAGCACTGCTGTCTCATTGGTGGTAAGACCTATTAACATAAAAAGATTGGGATAAATGCAAATTAACGGCAATAGATTTAAATTTATATATCATCCCTGAGGCCCAGAGACCTATGAAGACAAAAACCTTGGATATGCCTCTACTAAATAATTAACTACACACAATTAGAACAAGGAAAGTCTATCTGACCCAGTAAATCTTTGATAGCTCAACCCTGCCTGTCTGCCACCTGTCCATATCTGCCTTAGGGCAATGGTGACGTAGTGGTAATGTCACTGGACCAATAATCTAGAGGCCCAGGCTAATGCTCTGGGGACACAGTTTCAAATCCCACCATGGTGAAAATTCATTTAATAACTGAATTTGAACATAAGAACTAGGAGCAGGAGTGGGCAATTCATCCCCTCGAGCCTGCCCCGCCATTCAATACAATCATGGCTGATCTCATTTCGGCCTCAACTCCAATTTCCTGCCCTCTGCCCAGAACCTTTCAACCCGTTACTAATTAAAATCTGTCTATCTCCTCAAATTTATTCAGCGTCCTGGCATCCACTGCAATCTGAGGTAGTGAATTCCACAGATTCACGACCCTTTGAGAAAAGTAATTCCTTCTCATCTCTGATTTAGATCTATGACCCCTTAGCCTAAAACTATGGCCTCTCATTCTAGAATGCCCCACAAGGGGAAACATCCACTCCACATCCACTTTGTCTATCCCCTTTAGCATCTTATATACCTCAATGAGATCTCCTCTTATCCTTCTATACTCTAGCGAGTATAGGCCTAAACTGCTCAATCTCTCCTCAAAAGACATGCCCTGCATCTCTGGAATCAATCTAGTGAACCTCCTCTGAACCGCCTCCAATGCAACTACATCCTTCCTCAAGTAAGGGGACCAAAACTGTGCACCATACTCCAGGTGCAGTCTCACCAATGCCTTGTACAGTTGCAACAACACTTCCCTATTTTTATACTCTATCCCTTTAGCAATAAATGCCAAAATTCCATTTGCCTTCCTTATTACCTGCTGTACCTGTATACTAGCTTTCAGCGATTCATGCACGAGGACACCCAGATCCCTCTGCACTGAAGCATTCTGAAGTTTCTCTCCATTTAAATAATAAGTCGCCTTTTTATTCTATGGACCAAAATGGATAACCTCACACTTATCCACGTTAAACTCCATCTGCCAAATTTTGGCCCATTCACCTAACCTGTCCATATCCATTTGTAAATTTCTCATTTCTTCATTGCAACTTACTTTCCCACCTATTTTGGTGTCATCTGCAAATTTAGCTATAGTACCTTCTATCCCTGAATCCAAGTCATTAATATAGATTGTAAATAGTTGGAGACCCAAGGACCGAACCCTGTGGCACCCCACTAGTTACCGCTTGCCATCCAGAAAAAGACCCATTTATCCCGACTCTCTGCTTTCTGTTGGTTAGCCAATCCTCTATTCAAGCTAATATATTACCCCTAACTCCATGTGATCTTATCTTGTGTATTAATCTTTTGTGCGGCACCTTATCAAAGGCCTTTTGGAAGTCCAGATATGCTACATCTACAGGATCCCCATTATCCACTTTGCTTGTCACATCTTCAAAGAACTTAAAATAGTCAAACACGATTTACTCTTCATAAAACCATGCTGACTCTCATGGATTGCATTTTGACTTTCCAAATGCCCCATTATTACTTCCTTAATAATGGATTCCAACAATTTCCCAACGACAGACGTTAAACTAATTGGTCTATAGCTTCCTACTTTCTCCCTCCCCCCCGCCCCTTTTTGAATATTAGCATTTTTCCGATCCACTGGAACCTTTTCAGAATCCAGGGAATTTTGGAATATTATAGCCAATGCATCCACTATCTCCGCTGCCACTTCCTTTAAGACCCTGGGATGTAGGCCATCAGGTCCTGGGGACTTGTCACCCTTTAATCCCAATAGTTTGCTCAGTACTTTTTCTCTAGTGATGGTGATTGTTCTAAGTTCTTTCTCTATACCCTCTGCACTACCTGTTACTATTGGGGTGGTACTAGTGTCCTCCACCGTGAAAACAAAGGTAAAATATTGATTAAGCTTCTCTGCTATTTCTGTGTTCCCCACTATTAACTCCCCAGTCTCATCCTCCAAGGGACCAACATTCACTTTAGATACTCTTTCCTTTTATATATTTGTAGAAGCTTTTGCTATCAGTTTTTATATTTTGCACTAGTTTTCTTTCATAATTTACCTTTGCTCGTTTTATTATTTAAGCTAGTCTCAATAATAGTAATCATGAAACAATCATCGATTTGTCGTAAAAACCCATCTGGCTCACAAACATCCTAGAGGGAAAGAAATCTGCCGTTCATACCTGGTCGGGCCTACTTGTGACTCCAGATCCACGGCAATGTATGTACATACAAGCACACGAATTAGGAGCAAGACTAGGCCACTCGGTCTGTTGAGTCTGCTCTGCCATTCAATAAGATCATGGCTGATCTGATTGTGACCTCAACTCCACATTTCCATCTATCCCGGATAATCTTTCACCCCTTTGCTTACCAAGAATCTATCCAGCTCTGCCTTAAAAAAATATTCAAAGACTCTGCTTCAACTGCCTTTTGAGGAAGAGAGTTCCAAAGAATCACGACCCTCTGAGAGAAAACAATTTCTCCTCGTCTGTCTTAAATGGGCAATGTCTTAATTTTAAACAATGACACCTGGTTCTAGATTCTCGCACAAGAGGAAACCTCCTCTCCACATCGACCCCATCGATCGGATACAAGCCTAGCCTGTCCAATCTTTCCTCATTAGGCAACCTGCCCATTCTAGGTATTAATCTAGTAAACCTTCTCTGAACTGCTTCCAATGCATTTACACCCTTCCTTAAATAAGGAGACTAGTACTGTACACAGTATTCTAGATGTGATCTCACCAATTCCCTTTACAATTGAAGCATAACCTCCCTACTTTTGTATTCAATTCCCCTCGCAATAAACAATAACATTCTATTAACTTTCCTAATTACTTGCTGTACCTGCATACAAACTTTTTGCGATTCATGCACTAGGACACCCAGATCTCTCTGCATCTCACAGCTCTGTAATCTCTCACCATTTGGATAATATGCTTCTTTTTTATTCTTCCAGCCAAAATGGACAATTTCACATTTTCCCACATTACACTCCATTTGCCAGATCTTTGCCAACTCACTTAACCTACCTATATCCCTTTGTAACCTCCTTATGTCCTCTTCACAACCTACTTTCCTACCTATCTTTGCATCATCAGCATATTTAGCAACCATACCTTCGGTCCCTTCATCCAAGTCATTTATATAAATTGTAAAAGATTGAGGCCCCAGCACTGATCCCTGTGGCACACCACTCATTACATCTTGCCAACCAGAAAATGACCCATTTATCCCTTATCTCTGTTTCCTGTTACCTAGCCAATCTTCTATCCATACCAATGATACTCCCTACACCATGAGCTTTTTTTTCCGCAATAACCTTTGCGGCATCTTATCAAATGCCTTCTGGAAATTAAGTACGGTGCATCCACCGGATCCCATTTATCCACAGCACATGTTACTTCTTCAAAGAACCCCAATAAATTGGTTAAACATGATTTCCCTCTCCCCTCTGCCTGACTACTGTGAATTTATCTAAGTGCTATAATGTCTTAAATAATAGCTTTCAACATTTGCCCTACGACAGATGTTAAGCTAACTGGCCTGTAGTTTCCTGTTTTGTCTACCTCCCATTTTGAATAAATGAGTTACATTTGCTATTTTCCAATCTAATGGAACTTTCCCTGAATCAAGGGAATTTTGAAAAATTAAAACCAACGCATCAACTATCTCACTAGCCATTCTTTTAAGACCCTAGGATGAAGTCCATCAGGACCCAGGGACTGGTGGTTGACTCTTAACTGCCTTCTGAAATGGCCTAGCATGCCACACAGCTCAAGGGCAATTAGGGATTGGCAAAAATGCTGACCTTGCCAGTGATACCCACACCCCATGAAAGAATATATAAAAATAAATCCTCCCCACCCCACATCACGTTACGCTTCTCAATAATATCCTACTCACCATCTCGCCATGTCCCTCAGTCATTTCTACCTATCTTCTCATTCCTAAATCTCTTCTACCCACCACTGGCTCATCATATCCCTCAATTTCCAACCCACCCATTACCATATTCTTCAATCCTCATCTACACACCATCTCACCATGTTCAGCAATCAGCCTCACTCCAGAAACACGTTTTGACAAGAGATTTACTCTTCAATGAAATTCATAATCATATCACAAAGGAGAAATATCCTGACATAATTGTCTTTTGATTTCATTTATATGGTTCATTTCAGTGTCAGTCCCCTGTAATGTATTACATTTTAGGTGACAAAGTTCCTCCTGACTTCCTTTCTTGATATTAATTGCTCATTTTGAATTTGTCTCTCCTGCAATTTTAAACCCTTCTTCGTAGTGAACAGTTTGCCTAGATCAGTTTTATTAGCTCCATCCAAAGTAAATTTTAGTTGGATCAGCTTAGAGACTCATCTTTAGATAAGTGACTCATCTTTAGCTAAAGGAGCATGACCAACTTCTGAGTCTTTCATCCTAATTGAGATTCCCATTACCGAGAATCGACATCGTGGTCTCCTCTTGAGGCCAGTAATATGATCAGGTAACCAGAACTACACAGAGTATTCACACTTACAAAGTGTCTGGAGGCCAGATCATCCCACCTCAGGTTGATGGTGTGAGGATGGTAAGGCGATGCAAGTAGATAAAATCAGGAATTATGTTACAATTTTTAAATGCTTATTTATTTTAATTCCCAAGTTTCTCTCCTCCCCTAGCATTCTGTCTAACATCCAGGACGCACACCAGAACATGGGATACTGCCCTCAGTTTGATGCCGTCAACAAATTGCTGACAGGGCGGGAACATGTGGCATTCTACTCGCGGCTGCGTGGCATTCCTGAGCATGAGGTTGCTAAGGTAGGTTGATTTTTTACAAAGTATGAGCTAAAGCCATGTGACCATCTTGTATTGCATAACAAAGAATGACTGACTGACTGAGGTCAACCACAGAGTAAAACTCCTTATACACTGCCATTGACCCTTCAATAATATCACTCTTTCAAGTCCTACATGTAAGAGGAGTGTGGAAGTAGAGGTTTGCCTTTACACTGGCCTTTCTGTATTTATTTATTTTTCCTTTCTCTTTTATCAATGTTACAATGGTTATTGCTCACCATTACTTTCTTTTCTGCCTCCTAAGATTTTCCTTACACATTCTTCTTCCTCCCTGTATCCTGTCTAGTTGAAATCCAGATTATTACCACCTCCTATCCTAAACCATTCCTTCCAAGCCCTGAAACCTATTACATTTCTTACCTCCTTCATTCTTCCCATCCTTAGTCAAATAGAAGGCTTTTGAAACACAAGCCTGATATCATTGGAAGAGACTGCTCCCTTCACCCGGTGCCCTGCACTTTGGTACTCGACCCCACATCTGATATTCTGCACTATGGGCCACACGTACACACTAATTAGGAAGAGTAGGCCATTCGGCCCCTCAAGCTTGCTCCGCTATTCAATAAAATCATGGCCGATCTGATTGTGGCCTCAACTCTACTTTCCTGTCTACCCCCTGTACCCTTTGGCTCCCTTGTCAGTCAAGAATCTATCTAACACAGCCTTAAAAATATTCAATGACTCTGCTTCCACTGCTCTCTGGGATAGAGAATTCCACAGGCTAACGACCCTCAAAATATTCTCTTCCTCTCTCTCTCAAATGGGAGACACCTTATTTTTAAATTGCCCCTTAATTGGTCCGGTGTCCTGCACTGTGAGACTGGTCCCTTCACCCGGTGTCCTGCACAGTGGGCTCAGATCCATGAGCTGGGCTTTCAAACAATGTCTTCACCACAGCTTGAAATGCTTTTTTTTGATGGAGTGAGAGTTTGCTTGCAGTTTCCCTCAAGACCTAGGATTGTTTTGTAGGTCACTGAATGGGCCGTGAAGAAGCTAGGACTCTCGCGCTATGCAGACAGACCTTCTGGGACGTACAGCGGTGGCAACAAACGGAAATTGTCGACTGCCATCGCACTGATTGGATGCCCACCAGTCATCTTCCTGGTTAGTGAGAAGTCATGTGATCCATGAGTAACAAAGGCAATGGCCAGGAATTTTCTCTGAGCTTCTCTCACTCCACCTTTCGCTAACATCAGCAGAAATCCATTTAGATGCATGAATAGGATTTCCGCTGCTCTGCATGGAAGTTATGGTGATGAGTCGGAGAAAGTCCAAGGAATTCCCAAGCAATTTATGAATGGAATGAGAAAGCTGCTAAGGGCTCCAAGTTTTAACAAAATATGATTACAAATGTTGCTGATGAGGATCAGTCATGTGGTACAGTTGGTACATGTCCAGGGGGCCACATAAGCCCAGGCATATTCCAGGCTCAATCCTTGTTCTGTTCAGAATTTACTGAATTTTAAGCCAGGTTGTCAACTGGGGTAATCCAAATTGCATTAGGGAGGGGAAAGAAAATCAGCCAGGGTTTCTGTTACTGATTGCTGTTGAGGACTGGAAGGCCAAGTGGCTGAGGAGAGGACCAGGCTCATTTGTGATTTCCTCATAGTTGGGCAGTCTGTTGCCACTCACTGCCCAGTCTCTCGAGCTGTAGGAGGATGCCACATGTCTACAGAGCTGTTCCCAGTGAGAATGACTAACTTCAAGACAAAATGGAGAAAAGATGGGGACAGTGATATTGTCACCAAAGGACTATTCATCATTCTTGTCTTCTTTGACAGGATGAACCTACTACGGGAATGGATCCCAAGGCCAGGAGGTTCCTCTGGAATTGCATCCTGAGTGTGATCAAAGAAGGACGATCAGTGGTACTCACCTCACACAGGTTGGTGTGCACTAACTGCGGTTTCCATTGGAGATGCATTCTTTGTGAAAATGTGTGTATTATCAGGTCTACGTGCAACCCACCCTAAAATGAAAGGCGCTTTGTCAGCTGTGTGCGTAGTTTGAGCAGCCCAATTACACTGACTGAAAATGATTGAGATTGAAATTGTATACCTGGAAATTAAGCCTTTACAATTTAGGTGTAACAAAATGCAAAATCCTCCACTATCTGATTCTCCTTACATTTTCTTTCGAGCAGTTTCATTCTGGTTAAGGTGAAGAATGATTATGCTGGAGAACGGAAAAGTTTCTGCTGTAGATTCACAGTGCTGGACTTTACACTCTCAACCGGCAGGTTTGAAGGTAGGGTGGGGGCACACAAAATGCAGCAGGTGGCCTTCCTACTGCCTACCTGCCCAGCCCCAACCTGTCTGAAATTTTACAAAAACGTGGGAGAGGAATCGGGTGGCCCACCCCCTGCCCTTTGGCCTATTGAGCCCCTTGTGGCCAATTAATGGTGGGGAGGCTGAACCCACGCAGGAAGCCTGGCAGCTTTAGCTATGTGAGCTGGTGTCGGGCAAGGGGGCAGTGGGGGGAAGAAACCTCCTGGGCCCATTGGAGGCACCATCCCCTCCCAACCTTTATTTCTCCACCTCAGCCTCCTGAATGTAGCCCCTCTCGCCGAGACACCCCACCCCCCCCGCCCAACACCGACCTGGTTCTTCGGTGTAGTGGGACTGCATGTAGCCTCAGCAGTTGCCATTGCTCCCAGCTGGTGCTACTGGGACCACAGAGCTGCCAGCCATCTGATTGGATGGCTGCCGACCTCCCGAGATGGAGCAGAAGTCTCTCCTTAAAGTAATTAACCCTGCCAGGTAAAGTACATAGTAAAGCTCCTTGTACACTGCCCCAACAAGCAGTCTCAGGTCAGATACTCGCTACAATAGGGAGATGGTAGATGCTGTCTGTGGAGATTAGCAGGCCAGGGTTAAATAATGCAGTGAATGACTTTTCTGGGATTTTACTTGAATACCTTTGAAGGTTGGGGAATATTTATACAGAACCTTCTTCTGGGAGATTAAGGTACAAGTTGCATTTCCTCTGTCACACCATATGAGCTGGCTTTGTGTAAATTAATGCATAAAATTACAAGACAAACTTGGGTCTGAATCTCAGACCCACAATATAAAACCCCATCCTGTGGCTTATCCCACATCAGTTAGGCTGCAGCAGGGGTGATAAAGCTCAGAATCACAGAATCTTTAGTGCAGACGGAGACCATTCGGCCCATTGAGTCTGCACCAGCTCTCTGAAAGAACATTCTACCTAGTCGCACTCCCCTGCGCTATCCCTGTAACCCTACACATTCATTCTTTTCAGATAGCAATCCAATTTCCTTTTGACTACCTCGACTGAACCTGCCTCCACCACCTTCTCAGAAAGTTCATTCCAGACTCCAACAAAACTTTTTTCCTCATCACTTTTATTCCTTCTGCCAATTATTTTTGAATCTGTGCCCTCTTGTTGATCTCCTGAGTGGGAACAATTTCTCATACTCTCAGGGTCTTGAACACTGAATAGTGAATAGCTATGTTTATAATATTATTATAATAGCTCCAGCCCAGAATGACCTGGAAGATCTGTTCACAACTGACTGGAATGCTTTTAATGCTGGAACAAAGTAATTCTCCCACCCCATCCTCCCCAAACTGAACATTACTCACCTGAGTGAAGTCCTGCCTATATGTTGAACGTCAAATGGCTAGCATTCTGTTGCACTTTGGTGTGGTCTGACTCTGCTTGGTTTCCAATTAGCAGCAATCAGGAAACCAAAATTTGAGGTTCTGATCAGATCCCCTTTCACCTTGCCCAACAATCCTTTCCCTGGCTCCCTCACTGCCCTAGCCCTGAATCCATGGGGAGAATTTTCTCCCCATCGGACGAGTGGTTGGACCGGAGCGCGGGCAAGCGGGCATACAGCCGATCGCTGCCTGCAATCGGCTGCGCGCCGCCATTTTACATGGGCGGGCTTTAATTGGCCCGCCCAGCGTGACTCGCGCCCGAAAGCGTTGTGCGCTCCTTGTGCGGGCAGGGAGAGTAGGTGGAGTTGGGGCCTGCGCTGTTTCGTGCGCATGTGCGTGAAGGAGCGCAGGAATCTCCCTGAGGCAAAGACCTGCCTCGGAGATTAGTTTGACTTTTAAAAATTTTAATAAAGACAAAAAATTTTTAAGACATGTCCCCTCATGTGATATTTTATTGAAAAATGTTATTAAACTTTAAAAAACCTTCATGAAACCTCATCCTGCCCGTGGATGAGGTTTCATGAAAAATGCGAAGGCCACCTGGGCTCTTTGCCTGCCCGCCATCCTTAAGGTTGGACAGGCAGCTCGGTTAAGTATTTTAATTGATATTTAAGTGGCCTTAATAGGCATTTGACAGTTTGGCAGGCGCACAGCCGACTCCGGTGCGTGCCCGCCAAACTGAATATCTGAATGACGCGAGGTGATGTCGGGACGCACGCCCAGCGTCACCGTGCGTCATTTTACGCGTTGGCGAGCAGAGCCCGCCCCCACTCGCCGACCCGAAGATTCTGCCCCATGTCGTCTTCTAGTTTTATATCTCCTCTCATGCCTTCTCTGAGCTCACATAACCCATGAGCTCCACCTTGTGCTGCATTTCCACCAAATTGCTGAACCGCCAACTTATCTCCCTGGCCTCCATTCTTGCTGACTTTGTTAATCCTTACCTACTGGCCACCTCTCTATCAAAACTGCTGCTCCCCAACCACTGTCTCATGTTGAAGCCACTTGCTCATAAACTCAACATCCTGTTTAACCCTGAGCTGAGTCTCACACCCTCTTCATCATAGAGACATGCTGAAATCCACCTCTGCAACATCACCCATCTCTTTCCCTCATCCCAACTGCTGCTGAAACCCTCATCCATGCTTCCAGACCCCACTAATCCTGTGATCTCCTGACTGGCTTCCTATCTTCTGCCCTAGATAACGTTCATCTCCTTCAGAATACTGCCAGTATGTGCCTCATGTCCAGTCCCATCACCCACCATCCCTGTCTGTGCCTGATTGATTCCTGGTTCCACAATGTCTTCCATCCTCATTTGAAATTACTTCATGGTTTTGCCCATCCCTATCTCTAACCTACTCTAGCTCTACAATCCATAAAGAACTCTGCATTCCACTGACTGGCCTCTTCTACCACTGCCTTTATACCACCAATGACCATGTCTCCAGTTGTCTAGGCCCTAAGTTCTGGAAATCCCTGTTTAAACTTCTGCCTCTTCACATCCCTCTTCCTTTTGGCCCAATTTAAAACCCTTTTTCACCAAGCTTTTAGTCAACCCTCCTAATATCTCCATCTTTGGCTTATTGCCTGATTAGACTCCTGTGAAGTGCCTTGGAATATTTTTCCCTGTTAAAGGTGACAATGCAAGTTACGTAGGCAGGACAGGGCGGGGCCTCAGCACACTGCAAAGCCTGGTGGGATGAGGTGATTCCAGTCAGGCAGAGGAGAGAGATTGAGTAAAGTGGGAAGTTGGAGAAAAATATTTTAAAAAGGAGAAAAAGAAACACAAAACTTTGGGTAGATTTTTTTTCAAAAAGGCATTGAATGTGGCAATCTGATCCATTCCAACCACATGACAGCGCAACCCAATCAGCAATGTTAGCTCATTATAAGCGCAAGATTTTTAATACAACAAGATAAATTTAGCCTGTTTTGGATGATTAACCAATACTTGCAGGTTTTTGAGTTTGTAAAAGGATGACAGTGTGTGATCTTTTTATTCCTCGAGATAGCATGGAGGAATGCGAAGCTCTGTGCACAAGGATGGCCATCATGGTGAATGGGCGATTCCGCTGTCTGGGCAGTGTGCAGCACCTAAAAAGCAGGTAACACCAAACTCTGCTTTCAAATCGAGCTATGATTCAAGCTACAATGCAAGCAAGTACCAGTTAACATTACACAAACAGAATATCAGGAGCTACATTAATATTCTCTTCCACAAGGATATGCAGTCTTTGGATAAGTCAAAGCTAATCCTTTCTAACTCATTGAATAGTGAATTCTTCTGTAAATCACTATCAGAAGCAGCCGCATGAGGCCCTTGTGTTACATCAGTGTGGTGAAATTGCCAGAGGTATCGAATAAACCAACCACTTTTAAAGCTTTATTAACCTTTGGACTGTCCCCTGTTGAGGGGAATATCAGTTTAACTGAGCTGTAAGTATTTATTTAAAGTTGTTGGCTAATGCACTGTGATACTGAAACAAACACTGCTATCTCCAGTAATAAAGTGATGCTCCTGGTATTTGAATCACTTGCTATAGCATCAGTGTTTGTTTCAGCGTCACTGTCCATTTGGTTATCTGGACTCCTTAATTGGATTAGTGCCATGCAATTCACTGCCAGCCACTCAGCATCTCCTGTACAATTAGAACAGTGAGATCAGGATAAATTGGTCTTTTAAATGATGTTGATGATGCTGACCCCTACATATCTAACCCACTTAATATTAGCTTGCCTGAATCGATAGCACTCTGTGCTCTTGAGTCAGAAGATCATGAGCTCCTATCACACTCCAGCATCAAATCTACGCTGACACTGCAGTGCAACACTGAGAGAATGCTGCATTGTGGATGAAGCAGACTTGAGGCCCCAATCTCATTCAGGTGGATGTTAAGCATTCCAGGGCACAATTCTGAGATCAAGCAGCTCTTCAGCATCCTGGTCAGTACCCCAAACTGGCCTTTTGTTACATTGCTATTTGTTGGACCATGCTGTGCACAAAATGGCTGCTTGCTTGGTCAATATAACAACAGTAACCACTTCAAAGTGATTTTTTACTGAGATGTTTTTGAAGGATACAAGGCAGTAAATAAATGCAAGTTATGTCCTCTTAAATGTTCTATTGATCTACTGTCCAGCCATGAACCTTTTCAATTTTTCTAAACTTTGTTTTCCTTTGGGGATATTTTCCTGCAGAATTTATTTTTCTCTGCTCATCTGACCTCATGCCTCTGTAACCAGGCAGATGAGTACACATGTCAGCCTTTCCCTCTGCTCCTGCCCTCCCCCACCACAGCTCTTACAAATAAATGTCAGGAACTGGCCAGGCATTACTTTTCCTACGACTTTATTACTTTTTTCAGATGTTGCAGCCTTTTCCCATCCCACTGGGCTGGGATTTAGAGCAGGACTGGAACCTGCAACCTGCCTGACCTCTGGCATGTGCTGTAGTGTGGCCTATTTGTTCTCTGCTTTCACATGTGAAACGTTCTATATATTTTTGCAGGGCATCGTATCAGGAGGGGTGGGAAGAGGGAGGAAGAATCAAAGCTGCAATAGAAGTCAAACTTAAAAATTATTTCCTCCTTTGTCTCTGTTTGGAAAGTTCCTGCTGTCAAACTAATGAATTGTTTTGTGGCTCTGTTTACATAAATTGTGGCCTAATCAATATTAGGAAGGTTTCTCTCTAGCCATTAATGACTTGAGTCTGACTCAGGTAGGTTTCTTCAAAACTACTTTACTATATACATGACGAGCTTCTAGGTAAATACATCTCTCTCATGTGCTGACCATTCCATCCTCTCAGCTGAGTCTCTAGCACATGACTGCTGATATCACTATACATCGTGATACACATTGCTGCCTCATTACCATGACTATTAACCCATTATGCTACACTTTGCCCCAGGTTTGGAGACGGTTACACCATCATCCTGAGGATGGATAGCTCCACGCCCGACTGGTCTACTGTCGAGGAGTTCATGGTGTCCACATTCCCAGGCTGTGTATTGAAAGAAAAGCACCACAGCATGCTGCAGTACCAGATACCAACTGGGTGCTGCTCCCTGGCCAAAATCTTCAGTGCCCTCACGACCAATAAAGAAAAGCTGAAGATAGAAGACTATTCAGTGTCTCAAACCACATTAGATCAAGTAAGAGTTAATTTACCAGATATACCAGGGCAACATTGTACTGCAGCTCCAAGACCAGGGCAGGCACATTGCTGACTGACACACCTGGGCATATGGCTAGCTCCCATGTTGATCTCTAGCCCAGGAAAGGCAAGCCCTGGATGTGTATACAAATTTATGATCACCAGTGCCCACGTATCAGTTCAACTTCTATCAAGTTTCAACTCTTGATAAACATTTTTAAAGATTTGATGTGTTCATTCAAATAGTTCCCAGGACTGAATTGTTAGGTCATTTTAATGTTTGTACTAATTCCAATTATATGGCAGTGGGTACGTAGTCCTGGAGACTTTCTGGAGACACCTGTCGGATTGGTTGGTCAATGGAAATTACCTTATGAAATGTATCTCTGATCCCCAGCCTGTCCACCAACTGCTGCTGATAGCTGCTGAGAGGTCAGGAGCTGTTCTCAAGGTATTCCCCTCCCCATCATTGCTTTGTGCCCCTCCATTCCACCCCCCCACCAAGTTGCTCTGCTCTCCTCTCCTCTCCTCCCCAGCCATTTCCACCACCTCCCACCCCTCCCGTTCTTCCCCTTTTTTCCCCACTCCACCCCCGGCACCCCCCCACCTACATCCAGGCCTCATTCTCCACTAAACTCTGGGTCAGAGCTGTTCTCAAGGTATTCCCTTCACGATCACTACTTTGTGCCGCTCAATTTTCCCTCCCCACCCCCTTCCAAATTTGTTCTGCTTTCCTCCCTGACTGTTCCCACCACCTTCCTTCCACCCCTACCCTTCTTCACCCTGTCCCCCCCACCAACACCACCACCTTATTCAGGCTATTCTAAGCCCCATTCTCCACGAATCTCAGACCCCCTGCTATTCAGAAGCCCATTGGCCTCGAGTTCCAGCAAGGGTGATTCTCCCACAATTGGCCTTGTTTCAGTTTAAGATAGAAAACTATTCTAACAACGTGGCTCACAGGATGGGAGAGATGTTAGACTCTTTTCTATAGGGTGAATGTTTTGAACAGGAGATGGATGGGTGCAGCAGCTTATTTTCTGCCTTTTCCCATTGTCATGACATCAAGCGGAATCACCATAATACTGTGGTGCAGTTGGAGTGGCGGAGGTGTGGGGGACCTCAAGTTTGTTGCTGTACTCCCCAGCTCTGCCTGCACTATGGCAAGTGGAAATAAGATTTAGCTCACAGGACAATGGTGACATTGTTGGCTTAATGAGCAATGTGTTATATTTAATATCTGTAGAGGCAGTTTCATTTACAATTGGTGTCTCATGGCTTGGATGGTAAAAGCTGTGAATAACTGAGCTACATAGGTCAGGAAGATCCCTGCTCCTCATCTCCAGTTTGATCTGACTGGTTAGCTGCTGAAAGGTTGGGTGAGGGTGGGGATGCTACAGTTGGCCTCGTGCTTTGCTCTGGACAAGGGAGGGAAAAATCACCTAGTGGTCCTGATCGCTGACCAATGATCCTTGTAAGAAAATGCACAGGTGGACATATGGTGAGGACAGTGTCAGGCTTGGCGGCGATTAATCCTGATACTCCTCCCATGGTTAAATATCCTGATGTTCATTGTCCAAGTTCACAAGTGAGGAATGGCTCCTTGTATGAGGTAAGAGAATTATCTGTGTTGTTAGACCCTTGTCCTAGCAGGGGTAAGCATTTCAGGAAAGCAGGAGAATTAAAACCCAAGAAAATAATTAATTATTTATAATAGAATATGCATTTAAACATACTTCTAGTTATTGGACCTAGATGTTTCATTTCCTGCAGTTATAACTCTTTCCTTTTTCTTATTCAGGTATTCGTCAATTTTGCCAAGGACCAAAGTGAAGATGACTATTTGAAGGACATTTTCACACACGGACCGCAATATAAAGACACCGTAAAGCACATCACAAACTTTTTAGCAGATGAAAACATGAGGGAGAGTTCAGTATGATCCGGGTATGAGTGAAACCACTTCCCATCTGAAATGCAAATAGAAGATTCCAAATGCAGTAAGTTGAGGGTTGTGCCAGGACTGAAGTATCTGTCACTGGACTGTTAATGGCAAACTCCTCAACTACAAACCTACCTTCCCCTTTGCCCCATTTCAAGTTACCTTTAATTAACTTCAGACAGAAAAAAAACTCTTATTCCTAACCTTGTACCTTTCCTGGATTTGTATGAACAACGGTTCAAGTGTACAAACTGATTTATTTATACTTTCTTTCTACCTTTTAGGTACTTTTGGGGTTTTGTTTTAGCTCTTGCAGCTGAAGTTTATCTGGCACTTTTGTCCTGGAGTTTTCTGAAACAGAAAAGATATGAATAATATCATGACAATACATTGCAGTTAGCCTCCACTTATCCCACCTTAATGATCCTGTACTGTCGGAATGACCGTGTTTTGCTTATTTGATGACAAGAGGTGGCATGCTGCTTGGCGTGGAGAGAGAGGGAGGAATCCAGGGGCCTAAAGGCTTTTATGTGCAGTGGATAAGGTGTGGGCTAAGGAAACTAAGAAAGGATTATTTGGCCCCAATACACTGGTCCATCGGATGGCTGGAGGCATCTGACAGATACTGTCAGTTCCTTAATCCGAGCTGCTATAAACTGAATTAAGGGTGTCAGCCTTATCTACATGGGCCCCTCACTATTCTTCACACCCCTGTCCCAAAATCAGAATGATGTTCAGTTCTGTGTGTATCTAATTTTCATGCGTTCAGTGTAAACTAACCAGGGCAGTTCCTACACTAAACAGAACTCAACCACAGCACTCTCATCTGAGTCAGAACGCTGTGCGTTCACATCCCAATCCAGGTACACAGGCTTACAGCTCTTGCTGTTCTGAAATAAATTATTCTAATTTTTTTTTAAAGCAATAAACAAGTTAATTCTATCTGTTTAAATTAACAAAGCACTTTTTAAAAAAACAAAAATTGCTGTTTACAGTTCGAGTCTGATACATAATTGCAGTGGTCAAGCACTGCTTCTGACAGCCAGGCAGTGTCTATACATATGGTGTTTAAAATCACTGTGTCTTGTACCAGTTCTGGCAATTTTGCCGGGTGCACACGTTTCACTCAGAGTTCAGATGTTGATTTGAACTCTGGGTTCTACCTACAGGACCTGAGTTTATTTCTGTTTAAAATAATTGCAGGAGTATTCCCAGCATGCATTTCTACAACACTGAGCTTCTTCGAATCAATGAACTTGGTGTCATTGTGTCAGGGCAGCCCTGAGCACAGGCAGAAAGTGCCCACCTCTCTCCCATTGACTAATTCCACTGAATGAATGTTCTTCTCACACAAGTCATGTTGACATCTTATTTAACAGCTGGGCAGAGTGGATCTCCATTTAAGGGAGTCTCTCTCTAATGCATTACTCAAGGTGAAATTTTTTTTTTTTTTTTTTTATCAACAGTCACAGATTGCAACTCTTTCGAGTACGATCACAGTTCTTGGTTTCCGGGAGTGGGACGTGAACCCACAACCCTCTGATTCAGAGGCGAGGGTGCTATGAACTGAGCCACAGCTGACACCTTACTCAAGGTGAAATGTCAAACAGATCCTTGCCCAGCATCCACTTCAAAGCCCAATGCTGACTGCAAGGCCACACATGACTCTTTTAGATATGTGCATTAAACTGAGAATGATCAAATAGAACATCTGGTTATTGTTGACAAAAAGTTGTATTGTTTATTTTTACTGTCAGCCTTAACCTGGGTTTGAAAGATAAATGGAAGTTTCAGTGAGTCACATCAGTATTGAGGAATTTGCACTTCTGTTACAAATCAATGCAAATATGTGAGTCTGACTGTGGGCAATGGACCATCCATCTCTATGCCTTACACCCAGAGGTATAAAAATGAAAGAAAAATTTGCATTTTTGTAGCGCTTTTCATGACCTCAGGATGTCCCAAAGTGCTTTACAATCAATCAAGTACTTTTGAAGTGTAGTTACTGTTGTAATGTAGGAAACCCAGCAGCCAATTTGTGCAAAGCAAGCTCCCACAAACAGTAATGTGATGATGACCAGATATTGTGTTTTAAGTGTTGGTAGAGGTTGGCTGGGACTCTGGGAGAACTCCCTGTTCTTCTTCACAGTAGTGCCATGGAATCTTTTATGTCCACCTTAGAGGCCAGATGGGGCCTATGTTTAACATATCATCAGAAAAATAGCATTTCCAGCAAGGCAGCTCTCCTGGAGCACTGCACTGAAGCGTCAGTTTGGATTAAATGCTGAAGTCTCTGGAATGGGACATGAACTCAAATTTCTGACTCAGCAACAAGAGTGATATCAGAATGAGCCACACTTGACATCAGTGTACTTAGGAGAAAGGACTTGAGAGCGATTGACATTCATTGGTGCATATGACCTCACTATAATATTACCCTTGGGCAATAGCTTCACCCAAAGATGCATAGCACAAAACATGTCCTTTATAAGGCCACAAGAAAGCAACTTGTATATTTAATGAGTTTTTAGTTGTTAATAGGGTGGAATCCTTTGTACCTGAGCATCCAAGATTACTGGCCCCAATGGTGCCGCCTCAATTTTGTTAATACAACAGAGGCTGGTGCATTCAGTTTAATGGCTACTTTGCTGTGAAGATTTGGTGCAACTGGCTAGAAGTTTCAAAGATGTCACAGTTAATATTATCAGGGGATTTTTTTTTTTACTCCCCCACCCCCACCACCTGCCCTGGCAACCACCACAAATGGTGCATACAATTAAAGGAGAGCAATTGAAATACGGGCAGTAATTTACCCACTGTCTTCTCACAAGACTGGAATGTAAAATATATAGACAAAGGACATTAGCCAGAAGATAACAAGGTACTGTTTTAAACATGCAGATCATGGCCTGATTATATCCTGGGCCCATCTGTAATTTTAGCCTGATGCAAGTAGTGACTTTCCCACTAGGTCACACCTGTCAAGACCTGCATCGAGGACCGGAAGAGGCTCTGAGGTAAGTTAAGTTGTTAGTTTGCTTGCAAGGGCAGGAGTGCTCCACAAGGAAACCATGGGCTTTCCCTGTCCAGAACTCACCAAACTTGCCCCCACCCTCCTGGCTCCCCCCTCCACTATGATCTCCTCTTGACTCCCTAAACAAGATCAAATGGTGAGGGCTACTCCTGAAGACCCTGTTGCCCAATACCCAAAGTCCCATGCTTACCTGCTGAGCAGGCATTGAGCTTAGCCATGAGGCTGACAGCTGCCTTTCAGTGAAGCCCAACTATTAACATCGCACCAATGATGGAGTCAGGTCCATCGCCCACCTCAGACCCTCTCACCCTGACAACAATTTTGTTCAAGTTAAAATTGAACCCTGTACAGCAGTGAAATTTGTGCATGAACCAGAGGCTGCATGCTTTTCATCTTCCTGCATCTATAGTTGTCAGCTGCTAATCCACATGTCTCTGGGTCTCCATTCATAGTATCTAGGACATGTCGACAGGGCTGGAGTTAGTGCAGTTCCCTCACAGATTCATTACCTTGCTGTCCACCTGCTGTGAAAACACGATTGGGACAGAGGATTATTTCAGCGTCCACAGAGCCAGTGAAAGAACCCCACTAAAATAGAACTATTGCGCTTGTAGATTTTTTTTCCTTCCCTACAAGGAAGGGCCTCCCTCCACTTGGCAACTGCCCACACTTGATGACTAAGATCAGAGACTCAGTACGTGGGAAGCTCAGGTGCCGACTCGGGTTCCATCAGTCGAAGAGCGGGGTTCCTGCCTCTCGAAGCAGGTATTGATTATTGTCTTTGGCAAAAAGTCAGAAATACTGGGTGCTTAGTTTGCAAAATGAATCCCACCTGGTGATTGTTCAGTTTTGGTCAGCATTGGTCAGTTTTTTGGCTCTCCACCCCATAGGTAAGTAGCCAATTAGAATGCACAAGGGGAATTGAGTGTGAGTATGTGAAAATTCAGTTAATCATAGCTTTCCCGTGAAGGGTCAGAGTGGGGGTTTCAATCTTAAGTTGGACAGTTCTTTGTAGCATGGATGGTGGAAAACCTGCAGATAAACCAACACTTGAAAACAAGATGATAATGTTTGAAATGTTGCATACTTTGCTATTTTGCTTCATTACTTTGCACTTCTGTGTTTGAGATGGACTGTAATAAGCTAGAAAATAAGCAGAGAACAAAAAGCCATGTGTATATTGAGAGTAAAATCACTATTAACTAACAGATTGTGAGCAGGGCACTGAAAAGAGTCGCAACACTGGAATTGTTGGTAAATCCAGATATAATTCAGCTCTTTCTGTTCTCTCTCTGAAGGGGAGGGAAAGTCTAGAGAAAGGATACTTTTTGTTCAAAATACTGTAGCTGTGACAGGAGATGTCCTCACCAGAGTATTTTTATTTTAAGTGGTCGCTTTTCTTACTCGCATGCAAACACAATACCCAATGAAAATGTATTTTGTGGATCTGGAGCTCCTGGGATTGCTCTGATGTCTGGCCAAAGAAGCATTTCCTATGAAGCCGCTCAGGGATGGTCCTTGCCACCAGTAACACTGGAGTCACCCAGCAGGGAAGGTTGGTCAACTCAATGCTAACGCTAACCAAAATTCTTGTCCACCTGTTTCTCCATTAAAATGGGGAAAATCTTTTGAGCAGAATCTACTCCCATGAGAGACTTTGCTTCCTCTTCACTTGCACAAGTTTTTAGGAACACAAGTAGCACTTAATTTTGATACGTTTCATTGTTATTTCTGGAGTTTAGGGCTGAGGAGTATTTTTTGGGACAGTCTAGAAAGGACCCTGTCTCTCCATCGAGCCTGTGCTGTACTTGGTACTAAAGGGGACGAATCTGCCATTCCCAATACTATCATCGATCAACATGAAAACAGCTCTGAGCAAGATGCCAGGTTCTAGCCTAGTCTCTGCTGAGCTAACTGATTTTAGCTGGGGTGACAGGAGGGGCTACAATTGACATCAGGAACACCACAATAGGGAAAAGATGGGGTGGTGGGGAATTAGCTGAGATTCCTGCTCCCGACAGCTATCCAATGATCCCTGATGGAACAAGCACATATGTGGTTGTCAGGTGAGGGATATATTGAACACCCTCAGTCAGAGGCCCTGAGGCAACTCAACTTCTGAGCCTGGATCCACTAACTCAAATAGTGACTGGGAATTGGACTTGGAGCATTCTAAATCCAGCAGTTATAACGTGGTGATGCTGATATGGAGTTGCTGTAGATCTATTCTAGATACAGCTCCTGAAAAACTCATTCCAGTTGTCATTTTATGGGTGAGATATGGATATTTCTGGATACACATTGCATAAAGTAAAGTATGTGTATATTTGAGCTGAATTATAACTCTCTTGAGCTGCTCTTAGTGTTGCTGCTGTTCATGATCCCACTGATTATTGTATTGGACAATGGTCAAGATTTTGACATGAAAATAAAGGCATACGCTGAGACTACTTTGCCTCCATAATCTTCATTAATGGCTTGCTCCCATTGTGTTTAAGAGTGAAATTACTGCCTGCTGTGTAGTCTGTGTTCCACAAATGGAGTGTTATTTTGTCAACAATTTACACTTACTGCAGAACAAATGGTAGAAATCTGGACACTGACTGGGAGCAAAGCAAATGTTTGCATTTCCATTCTCAACCTGGTGCAACTGGATAAGGTCTCTGCCATTTTGGGTTCAGACCGGGAAATCTGGTTGTCCAAAGGTTTTACTTTGTTCTCTCCTTCTCGCCTTCCATCAGGATGGATCTTACCTAATTGCAAGTTCCGTGTCACACCCAGCAAGATATGTTTTGGGCAACTATTTTCCAATGTTACAATACATGGCAGAGAAGGTGACACAGTCAGTGAATCACACTCATACTTGCTCAATCTCGTGTACACATTCTAGTAATCAAACACTGTCACTCTCTCACCAACATACACACACACACACAATTACTGAACCTCATATTCACTGACTCATGCAGACACATGCTCGCTCCATTTCTTGCACTACATTTACACATACTATCTCACCCACTCAGTCTTGTGCACTGTTGCACACATGCAATGTAATCCAGCCTCCACATTTATCAAGATCAAAATTGGAGTGTTACAGTTATTAAAGTTACAGCTTACACCAAAGAAACAAGCTATTTTGCCCAATTGGTCTATGCCAGTGCTTATGCTCCACACAAGCTTCCTCCCAGTCCTTTCATCCTAACCTATCAGCATTACCTTCCATTCTTTCTCCCTCCTGCACTTTTTTAGCTCCACTTTAAATATATTTATGCTATTTGCCTCAACTGCTCCTTGGGTTAGTGAGTTCCACATTCTCACCACACTCTGGGTAAAGGAAGTCGTCCTGAATTCCGCTGTATATTTATTGGTGACGATCTTATATCTATGACTCAGTTGTTTGGTTTTCCCTAAGACTGGAAGCATCTTCTCTGTCTACTTTATCATACCCTTTCATAATCTTAAAGGTCTCCATTAAGTCAGTACTTGGCTTTTCCTTTTTGGCTGAAAAGATCCCCAACCTATTCAGCCTTTTGATGAGTCTATCCTCTGTTTTGGCATCACCCTGTCAATCTATTTTTTGCATTTCTCCAATGCCACAGATCTTTTTTATCTTATGGAGACGAGAACTGTTCAGTGGTCCAAATGTGGTCTAACAAATTTAACATAGCTTCTCTGCTTTTGAATTTTCGCTAGAAATAGGCCTTCAAGTACTTGATTTGCTATTTTCATGGCCATATTAAGTGGTGTTGCTACTTTTAGTGATTTGTATCTGTAACCCAAGATCCCTTTGCCCCTCTACCCCATTTAGGCACTCACTTTCCCAAGGATTATGTGGCTTCTTCATTCTTCCAATCAAAATGTAAGACATTGCACTATTATATTTAAATTACTTTTCCAATTTCATGCCCATTTTGCAAGTTTATTAATGTCTTGTATTTTGAGGACATGTGATGGATATTGGCTCTGTTATGCATCATAACATATGTTATTACTGTTTATAGGAAAGTCTAGCTAGATCAATGCACCAGAATTTTAAAATTGAGCTAGGTATCTTGTTTCTGAAAGCCTTTCCTTTGCCTTTACATGAGATCTTGAGTGTATGGAAGTTCACGCGTTGTCTGGTGTGACCTCCAGTTCAGAGATAGTGAATTGTCTTTGTCTGTGGTACACTTTGTAGATGGAACTCCATTATGGAATGAAACAGCATAGAAGGAGGACGTTCAGCCCATTGTGACTATGTGGGCTCCTTGAAACAGCTATCCAATTCGTCACATTCCCTGTCTTTTCGCACAGCCCTATAAAACTTTCCACTTCAAATGCTTCTCCAATTCCCTTTTGTTACAAAAGTATAATAATTTTCATAATATTTTTCTGGTTTATTGAAAAGTAGGTTTATGGGGGTGAGTATAGTTGGTTCTGTCTGTGTGATTTGATTACATTTGGAGTCAGTTAGATTGCAAGCTTAGAATAATCAAAAGAAACTAGGTGTAGAAATGCTAATGAGTAAACATGGCTGCTGGCTTAGCATGTAAGGTGTGAAGGGAATTTGCATTTTTAGATAAGTGAAGGGATTGTTTGGATTTCAGAGGGATGTTAGTCTGTTTACAACTAGTCAGATAAGCAAGGCTAAGCAGTGTGTTTATTTTTCCCAAAGATTGCTGACAATATTGGCAACATGGAAGTTTTCATATTATGGGGAGGTACCATTCCAAAGACATGTAGAACAATAGAATTTACAAAATAAAGAGAGAGAAACCTATATAAAGGAGAATGAATGGAGAGGGCCATGTAAGATCTAATAGGGAGTGTGTCAACCAGCCTTCAAGAAGTCTCCAGCCATTTGTGCATAAATCTGTTATGTCCAGTAACTGAAGTTGGAGAAAGCAATTTGGAATTCCACCAGCATGTGGGTACTGTGTTAACTTGCTGGTTTTGTTTTTAAATCTAAAATCTATTTTGGACTGTTGCCTAAAGGGGAGTCAGGTACCAGGGAACCTGGGGACGGCAGCGGCATAGTGATATTGTCACTGGGCTGGTATACCAGAGACCCAGGTTAATTCTCTGGGGATCCGGGTTTGAATCCCACCATGGCAGTTGGTGAAATTTGAATTCATTAAAAATCTGGAATTAAAAGTTTGGTGACCATGAAACCATTGCTATTGCCGTCCACTGATTTCTTTAGGGAAGGAAACCTGCTGTTCTTACCTGGCCTACATGTGACTCCAAACCCACAGCAATGTAGTTGACTGTTAAATGCCCTCTGACCAAGGGCAATTGAGGATGAGCAATAAATGCTGGCCTAGCCAGTGATTCCCACATCCCATGAGCGAACGAAAAATAAATTAGGAATTTTAGCCGTTTGTTATAGTATTAAGTAATTATGCTTGAAATCTTTTATTTGGTTAATAAATATTTTAATTTAATTTTTAAAATCTCTAAAGCTCTTGGTAGACTCATTACTTCTGAATTCAGTGCGCACATCTTGTAATAAATACGAATTGCAAAACCGTTGTGATAGCGTGCCCAAGCTTTCCTTGTGGATTTGGTCCGCCTGGCATACATCACCTGCAATGTCACAACACCATTATTAGTAAGTATGCTTCCACCACCATTTTAAGCATTCCAGATCATCACAACTCATTGCTTTGAAAAAAATTCACCTCATCTCACCTAGTTCTTTTATCAATTCCCTTAATCTGTGTCCTCTGACTGTGCCACAGTCAACAGTTTCTCCTCATATACTCATAACAAAGCTCATGATTTTGAACACCTCAATTTAATTTTCTCAATGTTTTATCCTCCAAGGAGAGCAACTCCAGCTTTTCTTGCCTCTCTCATAACTGAAGTCCTACATCCCTGCACCATTCTAGTGTCATGTTCCACTATATTATGAACTTTCAGTTAATACTTTAACATTTTGGACACAGACAATTAAAATGGCAGCTGAAAATCAGGTGACCTTTGGCATTTTAAGCACTAGGCAGTCCTGAGTCTCAAGCACATACCTAATTGAATATGGGCACTCTCAACCATCTGGGGAATTTACACATCCCTTTGTTTAAGGATGGACCATCAACAAAAGAACTATAGCATTCCAGCCAATTCATCTTTTTGTTTCACCATGGACAAAAGAAACATTCTAACTCAAGATGCGTTAGATGAATGTGAATGGATTCCATCATCCTTCTTTTTTTTTATGATAGTCCCTCTTCCAAACTAGACTGGGTACATTTCAAAATGTTACCCTTTTTGGAAAAATGACTTTGAATTTGTACAAGTCGCATAGTGAGGAAGCCATTTTCTTTTCTGCTTTTAAAATAACAGCAAGAAGCTGTTCTGCAGATGGAGTTCCATCAGAAAGCCATTGAACCAGCTGTGGGTCATCTAAGCAGCCATGGTAATAAACAGCAATACTTGAAAGTGGGAGAAGGATTCCCCACAACCTGCTCCAACTTCGAGTTCACCTGAGAACCAATCTCCTGGAAATTTAACTATAAGAAGCCTTACAACTTATTTAGAATCCTCTACATTACAAGACCTTCTTTAATTAAACCATCAGCTCATTTAAGAAACTACAGGCCTGCCACAAAAGAGACCAAGACAATATTAAATTGTAATTGTATTGCTTTACCTTTATCTATATCTAATCTTTGTGTGTGTGAGAGTCAAATGAGTGAGACTTTGCATATTAAACATCTGGGACAAGTGAGTGAGAATGAATAACATTTTTTAAACTCTCAAAAAATCTTGCTGCTGAAATTATTTGAATTGGGACAATCACACTGAGAGTAAGAAAACATGCACCTATTACAAGTAAACATATTGATCAAGGGCAAAATAAAATGATAAAAGGATAATCTAGCCTATTCATTCCATGCAAAAGATTTATATGTTCCTTAGCTTCTAGGCCGTGCAGTGGTTAGCGCTGCTGCCTCACTGGGCGCCCTGGTTTGATCCTGACCTCGGGTGTCGGTCTGAGTGGAGTTTTCATGTTTTCTCTGTGTCTACGTGGGTTTCCTCCCACCGTCCAAAGATGTGCTGGTTAGGTGCATTGGCTACCCAATGTCCCCCAGTGTGTGTGTCCTGCGTGCCCTGTGATGGACTGGCATCCTGTCCTGGGTGTACCCTACCAAGTGCCCATTGCCTGTCTTTATAGGCTCCGACTTCCCGCGACCTTGAGTTGGATGAAGGGGTTCTGGAAGAGTGAGTGAGCTTCTAGGTGTACCCACGGAAACTCCCATGTCACTCTAAACTTCAGTGGAATGTTTCACGAAATCCAGAATTGTAGAAATTGTTTACAAGAACAGGTGAGCTAGGATGATGCAGTTTGAGATGCATGCTAAAACTTTTCTATAAGTATATGTTGTTGGAGTGGGACAGAAGGTTGGGGTTGAAGTCTGGGAGAAGAGAAATGCAAGGAGGGGTTTGGATCAGGGCCTAAGTTTTGAAAGTTACCTCAATGCTGATGAAGTAGAGGAAGAAATAACTGTATTGAATAACACCTCGGGACATCCCAGGCAATGAAGCAATTCCTTAATGTAGAAAACTTGGCAGCCAACTTGCAAACAGCAAGTGACTATCCACATTATCACAGTCCCTTTTACAGTGCAGAATGAGGCCATTTGGCCCATCGAGTCTGCACTGGCTCTCTGAAAGAGTATTCCACCTGGTCCCACTGCCCTGCCTCATCCCTGTAACCTTGCACATTCATCCTTTTCAGGAAGCAATCCAATTACCTTTTGAATACCTCAATCGAACTTGCCTCCATCACCCTTTCAGGAAGTTTGTTCCAGACTCTCCAACCACCCTCTGGGTGAAAACATTTTTCATCACATCACATTTACTCCTTTTGCCAATTATTTTGAACCTGTGCCCTCTAGTTCTTCTTTGTTCTCTTGAGTGGGAAGCTTTTCATATTTACCCTGTCCATACCCCTCAGGATCTTGAATACCTCTATTAAGTCTCCTCTTAGCCTTCTTTCCTCCAAGGTAAACAGACCCAACCTCTTCAATCTATCCTCATAGCTACAGTTCTTTATCCCTGAGATCATTCTTATGAATCTCCTCTGTATTCTATCCAATGCCTTCACATCCTCCCTCAAGTATGGTGCCCAGAACAGGAAACAGTATTCCAGATGAGGCCCAACTAGTGTCTTATACAATATCAACATGACCTCTTTACTCTTGTACTCAATTCCCCTATTAATAAAGCCTAATATACTATATGCTTTATTAACTGCTCTCTCAGCATGCCCGTACATGAACAATGTACGTATACACTGAGGTCCCTCAGTTCCTTCACCTCCTTTAGATTCTCTCCCTTTATTTTATACTGTCTCATCATATTTTTCCTGCCAAAATGAATCACCTCAGGCTTCTCAGCATTGAACTTCATCTGCCACTTGTCTGTCCAATCCACCAACATATCTATGTCCTTTTGAAGTTCGAGACTATCCCAATCACAGTTGACAACATTTCCAATCTTCGTATCATTTGCAAATTTTGAATTCATGCCCTGCACACCACAATCTAGGTTATTAATATATATCAGAAAGAGCAAGGGTCCCAACACTGACCCCTGGGGAACTCCACTACAAACCTTCCTCCAATCTGAAAAACAACCATTTATCACTACTCCGTTACCTGTCACTCAGCCAATTCCTTATTCAAGTGCCTACTGTCCCTTTTATTCCATGACCTAGAATTTTGCTCACAAGTCTGTTGTATGGCACTGCATCAAATGGCTTTTGAAAATCCATATGCAGCACATCAACAGCGTTTCCCTTATCAACCTTCTCTGTTACCTCCTCAAAAAATTCCAGCAAGTTAGTTAAACATGATTTTCCCTTAATGAATCCATGCTGGCTTTACTTAATTATCCTGCGCTTGTCTAAGTGACTCTTTATTATACCCCATACTATAGTTTCCAGAAGTGCCTCTGCAATTCCAACTCTCACTTCCCTCAGTACCCTTGGATGCATCTCAGCCGGTCCTGGTATTTTATCTATTTTAAGTAAAGATAGCATTTCCAACAACATCTTCCTCTCAATTGTAAGTTCTTCTAGTGTACTAGTTACCTCCTGTCTCACCTTGGCCTGGGTAGCATCCTCTTCCTTTGTAAATACAGATGCAAAGTACTCATTCAGCACTTAAGCTATTTCTCCAGCTTCCACATGCAAGTCCCCTTTTTTTGTCCTTAATTGGCCCTACTCTTTCTTTTACCACCATTTTATTATTTACATGCTTATAGAAGACCTTGGGATTCCCATTTATGTTCGCCACCAGCCTCTCTTCATGCTCTCTCCTTGCTTTTCTTATTATTTTCTTCACTTCCCCTCTGGTCCTTCTATATTCAACCTGCTTCCCCATTGTATTTTCTACCTGACATCTGTTGTATACACACTTCTTCCTTTTCATCTTTGCCTCTATCTCCTTTGTCGTGGAGGGTGCTCTGGATTTATTTGTCCTGCCTTTCCCCTTCAAGATATTTTAGATGTTGGTTGAGGGATATATATTGGCCAGGAAGCCAGGAGGATTCGTCTGCTCTTCTTTGAATAGCACCATGGGATCCTTTACATCCAGGTGAGAACAGATGGGGTCTCTTACTTTAAAATTCTACTCTTTGGAGACTGGTTTATGCAGCCTCTACTATCTGCCCCAGCACTGGATGATGCAAAACATTGTCATGTTTCTAAGTGTCTGACCAGTCGGCACTTTCACCAGTGATGAATAAAGAAACTAACAACAGGCTTCAACAGGATTCCCACAGGCTGGCATTATCTTGAATTTACAGTTCGACCAAACTTTAGCTTTCAACTGGAAACTCCCACATCAGAAGGATTTGGTCTCCTGCTCAAAGAAGTTCCAAGATTTGATCCTGGCTCTGTTCTGATTTACCTCCTCTTGAGTAGACAACAATTGACCTCAACACCAGAGACTAAAAAAGGCGGAAACTATTGGATTTTGGATTATTGTGATTGAGGTGTACAAAATTATGAGGGGAATAGATAGAGTGGACAGGATAAACTTGTTTCCCTTGATGGAGAATTCTAGAACCAGGGGACATAGATTCAAGATAAGTGGCTGAAGGTGTAGGGGGGACATGAGGAAGAACTTTTTTACGCAGAGGGTAGTGGGTGTCTGGAATTCGCTGTCCAAGTAGGTGGTAGAGGCAGAAACTTTAAACTTTTTTAAGAAGTACCTGGATCTGCACCTAAAGTGCTGTAAGCTGCAGGGCGATGGGCCGGATGCAGGAAGGTGGGATTAGAAAGAGCACCTGGGTGTCCTCGGGCTGGCATGGACAAGATGGGCCGAATGGCATCCTTCTGTGCTGTAACTTTTCTATGGTTTCTATTGTCCAGTGCCCCCACTGTAAAGTACATGTGATAATATGATGCAAGCAGTTACATTTTAATCAGGCATAAAATAAACACAATAAAACAAAAGTAATCTTAGTTAGGAACCTTTAACAACTGCACTTTTAGAATTACGGCACTATTGATAGGAATATTAAAGTGTATAATATCAAAACAGCACCAGCTTTCAGAAACATTAATCTGTGCCAGCTCAGATTTTGGCATAGCTCCAGACTCAAGTGCAGGAATTTCTTAATTTTTGGTAAACTCTGTTATTTTAATACTTGCTGGACGACTTGCTCTCTCATGATGTTTCTTTCACTGGGGTTTTGATCTGGGAGCGGCGATTCAGGAGCTTGGTGATTAGTTCCCACTGCCATTTCGCCTCCTGAGATAGTAAGTTCCCCCTTCACAAAGAATCGAGCCAGATAACTGCAGGGGTCAAGAGTTCCTGAGGCTAAAAGATGGATGCAATCATGTGTTTGTGTTTATTGTAAAAGCGCTTCAAGGCAGGGATGGAATGGTGGGCAGGAAGAGGGATGTTGGGGAGGCTGGGTACTGTAGAACGTGCCCTGTTTACAGGTGGAGCAGGTTCCGTGGCAGCTGGAAAATCAAAACAAAATAATTAAAGTGATTTTAAGCAAATTACAAGTTTGCTTGACTTGTGTACAGGTCCTTCAGAGCCCATCTGATTCCCTTACCACCTCCCCTGGGGTTGGAAAACACAGAATTCCCAGCCTCTGACCTACTCTTGTGGCCACAGTGTTTGAGTGACTGGTCCAGTTAGGTTTCTGGTCAAGGTGATGGCTCGGAAATTGATGGTGGGGAATTTGACAATGGTAATCCCATTGAATGACACTGGTGTGATGAAAATGTTACTGCCACTTTTCAGGCTAAGGCAGTATGTAGTCCAAGTCTGACTGCTTCAGTATTTGAGGAGTTATGAATAGAACTGGGCAATTCATCTGTGAACTTTCCTGCTTCTGACTCTATGTTAGAGGGAAAATCTTTGATGCAGCAGTTGAAAATGGTTGGGTCTAGAACACTATCCTGAGGAACTCCTGCAGCAATATTCTGGGGCTGAGCTGATTGGTCTCCAACAACCAGAGACATCTTCCTTTGTACTGGGTATGAATCCAGCTGGTGGAGAGTTTTTGCCTTGATACCCATCAACTTCAAATTTACTAGGGCTCCTTGGTGCCATGTTTTGTCAAATGCTGCCTTGATATTGAGGTGGTCACTCTGACCTCAACATTGGATTTCAGCTGTTTTATCCATGTTGGGACCAAGGCTGTAATGAGGTCTGGAGGCTGGCAGAACCCAAACTGAGCATTTTGATTGGGAGTGATATGATCCCAATGCAACAGGGTCTTCCCAGACTTTGTTCTGTCAAGGCACTGTCCTTTGCTAGGACAACAATCGATGCCTGGAATTTCTACCATCAGAGACAATGCCAGGAGCAAGACACAATCCGTAGATAAGACACCTAATCTCACATCTCCTAGGGGCTATCTCAGGAGCAGTAGAGAGTTGTAGCCAAGGAGAAGCTGACCTGCTGCAATTCTACACAAAAAAAAATTGGTCTAGCGCATAGGAAACTGTAAAATGGTTAAAGGAAAAGACTTCAAAATTTAACTCAAATAAAGCGATAATTGCAGGGGTGGGGAGGGGGGTGCTGGTTAGCTCAGTTGGCTAGACACGTGGTTCAGAATAACGCCAACCGCATGGGGTTTAATCCCTGTTCCAGCTGAGGTCATTTTGAGATTGTCTTCTTGCCCCGCCCTGTAGAAAAATCACAAGTCATGGCTCAGTGACACTCGATGCTACCTGGAGAAGAAGAAACCAATAATTAGCGTTTGAAAATTATTTTCAGATTTCCTCCTTGTAATAATTCCCATGTTTTTTGTCTTCCCACTGTTCTCTCTAACTTGAGAGTGAGTGCAAAAATACCAGTCTGTACAACTCATCAGCAATATTAGAATTACTGAACAGTCAATCAGTGTTGGAAAAGATTGTTGTCAACTAAATGTTGCTCTTCATCCCTCCAAATGCCTTATCCTGCACACACTCTCCTTCCTCCTAAATTCTCATTGCACAGTCTCCTATTTTAACTTATTCCCAGGGCTTCTGAATTGCAGAACTCCTCAACTCCCTTGATCTTGCATCTTCTTCCTTCGAGCCATGGGCTTTCAAACTACAAATTAGTGTTGCCTGATTACTGTCTCTCAATTTGCTTTGTCTTCTTTCCTATTATTTCTAACTCTTTTGTTGTCTTGCAGAGTGGACCATAGGCATTCACCCAGATCTTTTTAATTTAAAAAAAAATTGCCACTGACTGCAGTGTAAATCATACTTGTACACATTGGTATGGTATTGTATATGCAGCTGAAAGAAGAAAGAAACAACTTGCATTTATTACAGCACCTCACTTGACCACCAGATGTCCCAAAGTGCTTTACAGCCAAAAAAGTACTTTTGAATTGTAGTCACTGTTGTTATTGCCTTTCCCTCGCTAGCAAGGATGATTGTCTTCCATGAGTCCAAAGGTGGCTGATGAGGCCAATTTGGGGTCTGCAGATGTTATGACACTATTGTACCGTGCTCACAAATAGCAATATGATGAAGACTACATCATCTGATTTTAGGAATTGGATGAGGGCTGTATATTGGCTACACTATCGAAGAGAACTTACCCTGCTCTTCTTCAAAATGGTACCATGGGATCTTTTACATGCACCTCAGAGGGCAGATATTAGTTTGACATCTCATTTAAAAGACAACACTGTCTGATTGCGTAGCACTCCCTCGGTATTGGACTGAAGTGTTAGCCTAGATTTTGCATTTTAGCCCTGGAGTGGAACTTGAAGTCAGAACCTTCTGAGTCAGAGGGAAGAGTACTACCACGAGCCACAGCAGAAAATAAATGAACCTTTCCCTGGGGCATCTCAGGTAGCTTTGAGTGGTACCCTATCTAAATGCTGAATTTAGTGGTCCTGCTTTCTACAGTATTATTGCACTGTAAGAATTTCTGGCCCATTAGTGGGAGAATAAATATTCAATCTTTTTTTCTGAAGATCATCCTAATAGGGTAGGCCCATGGGAGGAGTTTTCTCCAACTTCACCGCCCCTCCATCCCACCCCTCTATCCATTCCAGAATAAATCTGTAATTGATGCAATGAGGAGGTTGATTTCCTCTGGACAACCCAACAATGCTGACCAGATGTAAAGGCCACCACAAATTTTTACTCTCAGCCAGGCCCAGTGAGCGGGAAAAGGGAGGCCCTGTCCATGGAGGAGTGGGGAAGCAGGGTGGACGCATAGCTGAGGCTCACCTCACACACTTCCTAGCAGGTGAGGGAGAGTGGCTCTCTCTCTCTCTCCTTTGATGTAGCCTCCTCATCAACCAAGGGTTGCTCACATGATTTATACCATGATATCACTATGGGGCAAAGTGTGGAGTCAAACTTCAAGAACTACCTCAGTCGACACGAGGATTGCACCACACAGTTGGCATTACTCTGCACCATACTCTAGCCATCTGGTGGTTGTGTCAGAGTTATGAAAAAGAACATGAAAGGAAACTTGACAAGTATTTAAATTGATCTACTTTATTTGGCAAGTTCCCTTCATATTCTGCTGAAAGTCGATACTCTTCTCCCATAAGGTTACACTGAAAGCAGCAGCCTCTGTTCCTTATCTAAGTAGCCATTATTCACCCATCAGCTAATTTAGTGAGTGCCATTGAACTATAGCTATTCAGTGAGTGCCAGTGAGCTTTTTTTTATTCAATCACGGGATGTGGGCTTCGCTGGCTGGGCCAGCATTTATTGCCCATCCCTAGTTGCCCTTGAGAAGATGGTGGTAAGCTGCCTTCTTAAACCGCTGCAGTCCATGTGGTGCAGGTACACCTACAGTGCTGTTAGGAAGGAAGTTCGAGGATTTTGATCCAGCGACAGTGAAGGAACGGTGATATATTTCCTCCGAGTCAGGATGGTGAGTGACTTGGAGGGGTACTTCCAGGTGGTGGTGTTCCCATCTATCTGCTGCCCTTGTCCTTCTAGATGGTAGTGGTCGTGGGTTTGGGAGGTGCTGTCTAAGGAGCCTTGGTGAGTTCCTGCAGTGCATCTTGTAGATGGTACACACTGCTGCTAGTGTGCGTCAGTGGAAGAGGGAGTGAATGTTTGTGGATGTGGTGCCAATCAAGCAGGCTGCTTTGTCCTGGACGGTGTCCAGCTTCTTCAGTGTTGTGGGAGCTGCGCTCATCCAGGTAAGTGGGGAGTATTCTATCACATTCCTGACTTGTGCCTTGTAGATGGTGGACAGGCTTTGGGGAGTCAGGAGGTGAGTTACTCGTCGCACAATTCCTAGCCTCTGACCTGCTCTTGTAGCCACAGTATGTATATGGCTAGTCCAGTTCAGTTTCTGATCAATGGTAACCCCCAGGATGTTGAGAGTGGGGGGATTCAGTGATGGTAATGCCATTGAACATCAAGGGGCGATGGTTGGATTCTCTATTGTGATGGTCATTGCCTGACACTTGTGTGGCGTGAATGTTACTTGCCACTTGTCAGCCCAAGCCTGGATATTTTACAGGTCTTGCTGCATTTGGACATAGACTGCTTCAGTATCTGAGGAGTCACGAATGGTGCTGAACATTGTGCAATCATCAGCGAACATCCCCACTTCTGACCTTATGATGGAAGGAAGGTCATTGATGAAGCAGCTGAAGATGGTCGGGCCTAGGAGCTATGGCTATTCAGCGAGTGCCAGTGGTCTATGGTATTCAGTTATAGACGGTAAGGAGTATCACAGCCAAGCCCGATCCTGTCCACATATTTACATGTTGGCATCACTGAACAAAGATCAGGAGTTGGACCATGGCTGATAAATCCTTTACAATCCGTGGGCCTGATGCCAATCCTAGCACTCCAAATGTTGCTGCAGGTGCTGAAAATCTGAAATAAAACTGAAAATGTTGGAACCACTCAGCATCTGTGAGAGAGAAACAGAGTTAAGGTTTGGGTCGAGTCCTTTTTCTTTCCACACATGCTTCCAGACATACTAAATATTTCCAGCATGTTCTCTTTTTATTATTAACTGGGGATAAACCTGGGATCTTCATGCTCTGTATCTTACTGTTATTACCTCCAAACTGATTTCCTCTTGTACTTTCAACCTCCCTGAACTCATCCAAAGTGCAACAGAGATTTCTTCACTTGCATCATTTCCATTTTCGCCCAACTCCACCAGCTCCCCATGCCTCAGGGAACTGACTAAAAGATTTTCACCCTGGCTTTCAAAGTGTCTCAATCCTCCTCCTACACCACACCACACTCCACTCCCAACCTTCATTCTCTCCTGCCTGGCCACACTATCTACACACCAGTTGTTTCTTGTCTCCTGCACCCTATACACCAAAGGTCTCCATTCTTCGCTACCTGCCTCATCCCTTTTGCCTTCCTGCTTCTTTCCCTATGTTATAAAACCTGCCCTAAACCATTTTCTTTAACAATTCCTCCCACCCTCTGCCTTCATCCTTTCCTCTGCGCCAGCTCAGTACCAAAATAAAAGCAAAAAACTGTGGATGCTGGAAATCCAAAACAAAAACAGAAACAGAAATACCTGGAAAAACTCAGCAGGTCTGGCAGCATCGGCGGAGAAGAGCACAGTTGACGTTTCAAGTCCTCATGGCCCTTCAACAGAATAAACGTGTCCTTGGCTGTCTGAGGGTTTGCGCTCTGCTGCACACACAGAGCGGACAGCAGACGTCAACTGTGCTCTTCTCCGCCGATGCTGCCAGACCTGCTGAGTTTTTCCAGGTATTTCTGTTTCTGTTTTTGTTCCAACTCAGTACTGCATTGGATGGTGCAATTACCCACTGCACCCACCAGAGGGAGCCCCTGTATACAGTTTCAATGTGTGTCCTGTGTATTTGTTTAATTGGTGATGCCTCATTCACTCTGTGAATGTCCCACAGAACCCAACACTGTTACAGAGACCTGTTTATGAACAAGCTGATCCTGACAGGTAGTTTATCTTCAAATTGAGCAGATGATGGACATGCGCATGTTGCCTTGGCCTCTGCTCTGTTCTCGGCCCTCTGATGTGGAACATTTCTTCTGATGCATTGAGCACGAATACTGAAATAGAAGGATTATAAACAATTAAACACTAATGATAACCTGCACAAAGTCTTTCAAAATCATTGGAGCTAAGATTAGCCAATTATAAAGCTCATTTTGTCAATCACTGCTTGACTGGCACCTTAAACATCAACTCCCTCCTTCATCAGCGTCTGGTGGCTGCAGTGTATACCATCTACAGGATGCATACCAGCAACTCACTATGGTAGCTCCTCCCCAACCTGCGATTTCCACCGCCTAGAAGGACAAGGGCAGTAGACGTTCCTTCATTGTCACTGCATCAAAATCCTGGAATTCCCCACTAACAGCATGTGAATTCTCCACCTTCTCAAGGGCAACCAGGGATGGCCAATAAATGCTGGTGTCACCAGCAATGTCCATATCCTGAGAATGAAGTTTTAAAAATATAATTAGCCAATGGTTAAACTGGGATCCTGCATTCCAGTGGTTTCCCCTTTAGGCTGTAGAGGGGAAAGTGTCAGAGGCTTAGACATTGTCCAATTAATCAGAGCAAATACTGATTGCTACAGTAAAAACCCTGGGCTAGATGCTGGAGACACCATCTGTGCTTCCTGCTCCCTGTCACCATCCAGTTACTCCATTGTATCTGTACCCTCTGTGTGAATGTTGGATTCTTACCCCAATGTTGCCACTGATCTTGATCCCCTTCCTAAGTGGCCATTCTTTATGTAAGCCTGGATCGTGAGTGGTCTGCAGACTATTGATTATGGGAATGCCAGCCGGATTCTCTTCATGCAGTTACTTTCCAGCAGCCCATCACCAAATAGTGACCAGGAGCAGGTTTTTGCTCCTTCTTAGGTCAAGCCACTGAGGCCAATTGTAGTTCACCAATCGCCTTTCCTCTCAAATCAGCTAAACTCAGCAAAGAGCAGCAGTGGAATCGGTGATCTTCTGGTCTTTTGTGACTCAGTGCCACACCAGGGAGGGCATTTACTCACTGAACTGTTGGATAGGAGGGATCTGTGACACTTACTCATTCAGGTGACTGTGTTCTGGTTGTTCGGACATTGACCACAGTTCCTCTCTCAGAGACTTCAGCACCTCCGTAATCAGCACATGGTTTACACTGGATGTTTGTTTCCTCATTTGACGCAGTAGCTGGTTAAATGAGATGGTGGATTCCTCAATGGATTTTATGAAACTCGGCTCCATTCTCTTAATTTGCGGGTTAGACGAGATGCTCTGAAAGTTTAAGACATGTCAGTCACAGTGATCCGTATTATACCAGGTAACATTAAGTGAGTGTGAAGGGGGCCAGCCAACTGCTCAGTGAGCAAGTGTGCCATCTGGTAGCCTGAGAGCCAAGCCACCTTGCAGCTATTATTGTTGCACAATGAAGGGAGAGGAGGCCTCACACAGGAGAATAGATAACTTGGAAGAATAGGTTCAAGTGATTTTATGCCAGAAGGTCAGTCCTCAGTCCATGCTACAATGGCCTTCAGTGTTCAGTGTTAGGCTAAGTGGCAAAATCAGCTCGGGGAGTGCAGAAAGATATGATCGTGTTTGACTTTTATATCTCACATGAAAGAAAAGTCTGCCAACTTCCCCCTAATAGGATTAAATAAAAGTAGACAGTAGCTGAGGACCTGTACCCCAGTGAGAGTCAGTGTCTGTGGACCTATACCCCAGTGAGAGACAAGGTCTGTGGACCTATACCCCAGTGAGAGACAATGTCTGTGGATTTGTACCCCAGTGAGAGACAAGGTCTGTGGACCTGTACACCAGAGGGAGACAATGTCTGTGGACCTATACCCCAGTGAGAGACAAGGTCTATGGACCTGTACCCCAGTGAGAGACAATGTCTGTGGACCTATACCCCAGTGAGAGACAAGGTCTGTGGACCTGTACCTCAGTGAGAGACAAGGTCTGTGGAACTGTACCTCAGTGAGAGTCAGTGTCTGTGGACCTATACCCCAGTGAAAGACAAGGCCTGTGGACCTGTACCCCAGTGAGAGACAAGGTCTGTGAACCTGTACCCCAGAGGGAGACAATGTCTGTGGAACTGTACCCCAGTGAGAGTCAGTGTCTGAACCCTATTGAGAATCAATATCTTGGAACTGCATCCCAGCGAGTGTCAGCATCTGGGAACTTTAGCCCAGTGAAAATCAGTGCCCATGGAACTGTAGCCTAACTAGAATCAGTGTCTGTGGAACTGTATCCCAGTGAGACTCAGTACCCAGAGAACTATAACCCAACCATGACCTGTGTCCATGGACTATACTCTGGTAAGAGCCAATGCCCAGGAAAAGTCAACAATTTCAGGAAAGTGGTTTGAGCATCAGACTTTTTTAAAAAATCTGTTGAGGGCTGCATAGGCCTCCACAAAAGAGAAAGAATGAAGCATTAGTCTATATTATTATATATTTGTTCCAATCGCTATTAAATTTAAACTGCATTGCACTTATCAGGGGTTTAAGACCTCACTCGATATTTTTATAAAGTATGTATATCATCATGGCTAATTTATAAAATTTTTAAAACTGGACAAAGGCTTTAAGTCATGGCTGGCTATCACTCAAACCAAAGGAACATTCTGAGCATCAGAGAAGCAGACACCTCATTATCTCTAAAGAGATGCTAATGACCCCAATGAGCTGCCAAAGAACAACTTCCAAGGGGTTCAAAGGCCATTTACATTTCTCAAGCCAGGCCTGTCCAAAGGAGACTGCCAATCTGCTAGGACAAAGAATCCTGAAACCACTTTTGAAATTCTTAATTTTTGAAACATTAAAAATCTCAAGAATCCAGACTAAGGAATATACATCCTTTGTCAAAGCCAAGGTGGAGCGGTGGTAGTCACATGAACCCCCACCTCCCACCACCACACACCCGCCCCCAACAAGCTGGTGGAACTTGTAATATTGCCTTGAAGAGCTGCAAAGCATTCCGCCATCTTCCATCTAGCAAGCAGCAGCTCTAATCCAGCGCTCTGTCCAGGTTTAAATGTCTGGCCCCCCATCTACTCTGTTTCTACTGGAACTTCTATACCAGCACCTACAAGACCATTTAATCTCTACATGCCTAACCCATCATGGAAGTCATCTGTACGGAAAAGTGAATTATCCAGCATCAGTCTTCAACCTGCCAACTCTGTGAAAGAATACACCATTGGACTTTGATTCTGGACTCTGGACTCATGTGAAACAATCATTCTTTATTCTCTGGTTTTCGCCCTGTAAACCTCTTTCTTTCTCTATTCCCCATTTCTTTTAATATATGAGTGAAAAAGGAAGCTATGTTGCGACCCGTCTTCTCGTGTAAATGTGTGCGCAAATAAACTAACCCTCTGAGTTCACCCTATCTCAAGTTTGCTGTGGAGTTGTGAATAGAAATTGGATCACACCAAAACTGAGGATTTGGATAAATATGCCACCACTTATGAGAGAGGAAATCAAAATCAAAGCACCTTTCTGTTTACAGATGGGTGGTGAGAGGAGAAAGTAATTCCCCTCCTGTCCGCAACACACTGTAGAAAAAGGATTCACATTTCTAAACTTTAATCAGAATTGTTTGTTTTATTTTTCTTTCCTGGGTGCTCTGCTACTACTTTGGGATGTTAGTGGAACACATAAGAATAAAATATCCCATAAAATCATCCCAGGTCAGTTACAGATGGGGTTTAATACATAATTATAATGTCTACATTGTCCCATCAAACATTCATAGGTAAGATAGAGTATATGTTAGGCACTGAATGAAACATCCATTATACTTCAATAGGGCTCAGCCCCAACCTTAAAAGATCCCCTCTACCGTGACATTTCCCATTCCCACAATAGACACCGTTTAGCCTCTTTAAGTGACGTTGCCAATTCAGTGCTAAATTAGGGGCAAGATGAGCTGTCGACTAGGAAGTAGAGTGAGACTAACTCATTTCCTATGTGATCCTCACAGCTAGCAGAGAGATGGAGACTTTGGATTCAATCAGGTTGCAGTAGTCAAAGGACTGAAAGTTATTTTAATGTAGATATTTGCAGAACATGCTGCTTCCAAGATGGCCTGACCAGTGCTGGCTGATTCTGGTTGTCAAGAAGGTAGCACATGAAGGTAACAGGCCGGTTCCAATCATTTATGTCAATGCAATAACACCAGTTTCACTGTGGTGAGGCATAAAAAGGTTTGACCTTGGGCTAGGCTGAACTTTTAAGTAAAGCCCCTGAATAGAAGAGCAGCTGCTCATTTTAATCAAAATAAAAACAGAATTACCTGGAAAAACTCAGCAAGTCTGGCAGCATCGGCGGAGAAGAAATCAGTCAACGTTTCGAGCCCTCATGGCCCTTCAGTGTTAGGGCCATGAGGGCTCGAAACGTTGACTGATTTCTTCTCCGCCGATGCTGCCAGACTTGCTGAGTTTTTCCAGGTAATTCTGTTTTTATTTTGTTTTGGATTTCCAGCATCCGCAGTAGCTTGTAGCTCATTTTAATCCCCGTCCTGGTTTCAGTCTGGAAGATAATGAGTTGCATTTTTGTCATTCTCTCACCCAACAATTGAGTAATTATTAAATTCTGTTTGAATTTCAATTAGCAAATGCTGCACTCAGAACTGAGTGACGACAGGAGAGTCCCAGGAGGACAGTGGGAACGCTTTAGGAATGTCCTCAAAGCATCCACAAAGGGGTCAGACATCCCCACCGACTCATGGGAGACCCTGGTTTGTGACTGGCAAAAATGGAGAAGGTTCATTCAGAAAGGCACAGAACATATAGAGAGGCTTTGTCGGGAGCCTGCATGGGCAAAGTCAAGGCATCGGAGGGAGCACACAAACCTCCTACACAAACCTCCAAACAACTCAACTACCTGACCCTCCAAGCACCACCCACCCCACATGTGGCAGAGTCTACAGATCACACATTGGACTTATCAGCCATCTCAGAACCCATCAAACTGAGTGGAAGCAAATCATCCTCGATCCTGAGGGATTGCCTAAGAAGAAGAAGAATTGAATAGTACACTGACTCATGTTGAGACACATTGGTTGGAATACAAACCAAGTTGCCCGTTTGAATGGGTGAACCTAGGCAGCCATTGTTGGAAGGGTATTCAGGGTGGAAAGCCTCATCACTGAGGCTGATTCTACCCTCAGCCAGCATCCCTTACATACACTTTTCAGTATTGGGTCACTGAATACACTGTCCTCCTCAGTTTACAATGCTTGAAAGTTTCATATGATCTAAAAATTTGATATAGTTTTATGTACATTTTCATACATTCATATATATATATATATATATATATATATATAGTCCTCCGCAATTTTTATGGAGTTGGACCAACTTTTCAAAGAGTCAGGGTTCATGGCATCTCAGAGGTGCTATGAGTCACAATGTGCACGGGGAAATCTTTTGAAAGGTAAATTCAAAAGGTCCTCCTCATGCTCCCCATTCCAGGCTATGCTCCCCACACACTATACACTGTATAGAAACAATGAACCCTACAATAACATGGGCCTGAATTTTACCCTTGGCAGGCGTGCGGGTTCAGAGGGGCCGGGACCGGTTGGAAAACGGGTCCCTGTCCACGATCGGCCCCCGACCGTGATTTCATGCTGGATGGCCAATTAATGCCCGCCCAGCATGAAACATGTCTTCCCAATGGTCGGGAAGGATCGGGCGGGGGCGGGTGCCTGTCCAATGGCGACCCAGAGGGCAGTTTAAAAATGGCACAGGCAGCTCCTTGAAGGCTGCCAGGGAAGAACACGTCTGGTGTGTGCTGAAGACCAAAGCTATGGCCTCAACCGCGGTTGGAGACACCAGGCGGGAGGGCAGGTTGGGTGGGCACTCGACTCCCTGGTTTTCAGACAAGTGCCTCGCGGTCTTCCTGGAGGAGGTGGCTGCCAGGAGGGACACCCTCGTCCCCAGAGATGGAAGGAGGAGGCCACTGCACCTGATGAGAAAAGCTTGGGAGGAGGTGGCAGCCAAGGTCAGCAGCCACGACGTTGTGCGGAGCAGCTAGGTGCAGTGCTGCAAAAGGTTCAACAACCTTCTAAATTCAGGAAGGGTGGGTACTGTGTTGGCGTGGATAAATGTGGTGAAGTGTTAAGGGCTGGCAGTCCCCCCATGGAGCTCAGGGGAGTCTGAGTGTCAACTGTCAATGATGCCGGAGCTGGCCAAGAAGGTGAGCCCTGGCTGCTTGAACTGAGTGCCTTGTGACTCGAGGGCCACGACTTGGATCTGCCCTGCCAGGTGTTCCTCAGCTGGGTTCGGCCAGGCTGCAATGGCGATGCAGGTAGAGAGTGGACTAATCAATGCTCCTCTGTCCTTTCAGGAGAAGATGAGCCATAACAACATTGAGAGGTCATGGACAGGCGGAGGCCCCCAAACCTCCTCATCCTAACCAGATTCGAGCAGGATGCCTTGGAGTTGGAGAGGCACCACACACCTCAGTCAGCTGGTCATGGAGAGGCTGGGGTGTCAGACGTAGGTAAGAGCGCAGTGCATAGAGGTGAGAGTTTCAGATGATGCAAACATTCTTGTGTAGTCTCATCATTGATGATAGCCTCAAAACTGGAGTCCCCATTGATCATTGAAAGACAATGGCACCATGATGCAGATCTCTATTGTCTCACCAGGGTGCCTGGCATGCACAGTGACAGTGTGATGATATATTATTGTTGTCCCTTAGATTCACCGGTATGCACTCATTCACAGAGCCACCCCCTGACGCCAGAGGACCACCATGCTTCAGATGCACCTGCGTCACACCCGTACTCTGAACCAGGTACCAGCGCAGATAGCAGCACCTCGTTGGGCATTAGATGTTTGGCTAGAATGTTGGTGTACAGTGGTGAGGAGACGTCACACTTGCTTGAGGAGCAGGCGGAGGCAGAGAGTGCCCAGGGCCCTGGCAGTCGGAGGACTGCTGGAGACCAAGACGATGCTGAGTCGAAGCCAGATGATGAGCCTCTGGAGTCATCCATTAGGTGGCAGATGCTAGATGTCCAGCGTGATGTGTGGGAAGATCTGGTGGAGACCCATGAGGGTACGCGTGCCATGGTCTCTGTTGTGGAAGAGTCCACATGGAGCATAAGCACTGCGGTGACCCTCATTGCCGAGCACATTGCCTTCTCCATTGAGAGAGTGGTGACTCTCATGGAGTGGCAGCTCCAGGGGCAGAATCAGGGGTTCCTGGGGTTGCGCTCAGACCTGTGAGCCCTCACACAGGCAGTGACCTCAGGTGGTCAGCGCCAGTGTGGGAGATTGATGAGGCATCCAGTATCCAAGCTAGGTGCCTGTACATAAATGGTGTGCAGGGAGGTCCAGAGCGACCTCACATTGGCGCACGAGCTGCTTGACATCTCTGAGGGCTCCTCTCAGGATGCTCTGGATGATGGTAGCAGCTCTTCCGCCCCTCTGCCTGTGACCGTGGTATCTGATGAGGCTGCAATGACTGGGGAGATGCCAACCATGGCACTGGCCCTCCCTCCCAGGCAGGGCCAGCACAGGCTCCACTGGCCAGAGGATGACCGCTAAGATCATCAAGACCAACAAGACAGCAGAGCCAGCAGGCTGTCTCCAATGCCGGGGCCAATGAGGGGGGAGTACCAAGATGTTGCACTTGTAAACTTAAGTTTAAGGCATCATGAGCACGAGAGGGACAAGTCAGGGGTGATCTTCTGTTCTGTAATATTTTGTTTATGTTTACTGGTCTGGGATTGAACACCAGAGAAGGTTATGTTAATTTGATTGGATTGTGAAAATGAGATAAATTTTGTTTTTGTTGTAATGGCCTGAGTATGCTTCACTTTTTTATTTTTTTTGTGCAGGGTACGCCAGTATGTAACATTGGACGTGAGTGGCTCTAAACTTAATTGTACAGGCACTTAGTGGACTTTGGATTCAAATGAAAGGGTCATTTCAGACATCCGGGATGGAGGAGGCAGCCCTGGCATGATGTGGAAGCAGATCTTTGGCAGCCTAGCTGAAGGAACGTTGGGTCAAGGCGTCTCTGGTGTCCCTGCCTCCCTGAAAGTTACCGAGGTCTGCCTCCATGCCCTCAGCGTTCTCTTCACCATGCTCCTCTTCTTACTCACTACTGGATTCATCCTCTATGGCCCGTGGAGCTGCATCAAGATCCTCTTCCTCCAGTGGGTCCCCCCTTGCCAGTGTCAGATTGTAGAGAGTGCAGCAGGCAACCACTATCAGTGACACCTACTCTGGGGAGTATTGTAGTGCTCCCCCTGAACGGTCCAGGCATCGGAAGCACATCTTCAGAAGACCTATGGTCCTCTCTGTCACTGCCCTTGAAGAGGCATGACTCATATTATAACACTGCTCTGCCTCTGTTCTTGGGTGGCGGAGAGGCATCATAAGCCACCTTTTCAATGGGTAGCCCTTGTCACCCAGCAGCCATCCATCCAGTCAGGCTGGAGCACTGAAGAGCCTCGGCACCTGGGAGTGTCTCAGGATGTAAGCGTCATGGGAGCTGCCTGGGTACCTTGCACAGACTTGTAGAATCAGCATCCTGCGATCACACACAATCTGCACGTTCATGGAGTGGAATCCCTTCCTGTTGATGAAGGCACTGGGGTGACCCGCTGGCGCCTTGATGGCCATGTGTGCAGTCAATTGTGACCTGGATACGAGGGAACCCAGCAACCGCTGCAAAGCCTCTGGCTCACTCAGCCTGGCTGGCCTCGTCCGTAGTGAAATGAATAAATGTCATCACCCACCTGAACAGAGCTTCTGTCACCAGTTTGACACAACTGTGGACGGCTGATTGGGACACTCCACAAAGATCCCCCACTGGCCCCTGGAAAGAGCTGGAGGCATAGAAGCTGAGGGCCACTGTGACCTTCAGAGCCACTGGCCACACAGTCGGAGCTGATCTCAGACCCAATCATCTGGCAAATGGAGGTCACGGCCTCCCTGGAGAGGCTGAAGCCTCCTTCGGCATTGCACCTCAGACATATTGAGGTAGCTGCATCGCCACCTGTAAACCCTGGCAGTAGGATAGTGACATCTTCTGTGGCCCCTTCCACCTTGGACTATCTGCTGTCTCTGCACCCCTTGTGCCTGCGCCTTTCCCCCTACAGGTCCCTCCCCTGGAAACTGCATTGGGACACCTGGCCTCCGCTCACTTTTACCCCTCTCTCCCTCCTCAGAGGAGGTGCCTCCAGCGGAGACTACAATCCCCATTACCAGGGTAACAGAATGGTGTCTGATACCTGGAAGGGTCCACATGGTCAATATCCTCCGGGGCCTTGGAAACACCACAATGAGTCCTGAAATGAAGCCTAGAAATGTTAAGAATGAAGCTCAGAAAACAGAGATGAAGTTGTCAAATTCAAATAAGCAACCAGCAGCAAACTATCTCCTAAACTCCTCACTACTCACACTGGCAATGCTGCTGACCCTTTATATCCTGACCTTGGATGAGATTTTGCAAAATGTGGGCTGCCCGCCTGCCTGTTTTGCGCCATGCAATGAGTGTGAAATCACATGGGCAACATAAAATCAGGATCAATTGGGTTTTTAAGTGGCCTTTTAATTGATGGTTGGCGTGTCTCCGACTCCCACACGCGCCTGCCTACCTGAAAATTGCGTGTGTGCGGGATGACGTCGGGACGCTCGCCCAACAGCTTCTCGTGCTTTTTTTACACCCAATCAGGTTGGGCACTCGCCCATCCGTGAGGTGTAAAGTTGTGCCCAGGATTTGTAAACAAAAACTTTAAAGAAAAAGCCATTCATTCATACTATGTAAAAAAAATCATTTTACTACAGGGCAATAAAAGTGTCAACTATCCACACCCTTTAAAAATCAACAGCAGAAACTGCGAGCATTAGCAACATCTTAACCTTTAAATAAACATTGAGTATTGCTGAAAAAGAGACATGCAATTAAAGCTTTTTGTCTTGTACTCATCAGGACAGATGCAAGAATGCCAAATCTCAAAGGAACAACAATTTATACTGTATGAGAAAAGAGTGCTGATTGGTTGGCAAGTGGACTCTGGTAGAGGTGCACCATGGCGATTGCACCAAGGAACAGTTAACTGCCTAGCTTTTGTTTAAATGCAAATCAGGCAAGTCGACTCTGGTGAAGGCATTGCCATGAGGAATGAACCTGGGAAGGGCAGTTCCCCCAAGCTTTTGTTTAGTTGAAAATGACACAATGCATGGGCATGTTCTTTCTGTTTGGAAAGGACAGGGCCCAGTATGTGAATATATGTAGCTTCTAGCACAGGTAAGTGAGCCACATTGTGAGCCCAACTGATAACCTTAAATTGGTTGTTAGTGTAATTCTTAGCACAGTCAGGATTGTTCAGTAAGTGTTGTCCAATCACATGATCACATCTATTATTGGACACTATGTTCTGAGTTTTGCAAGTACGGGCCGGTTGAGTATGGTCAAACAGTCCATATGGCTGGTGCAAACAGTCAAAGGGGTGTACGTATGGTCTACATACCTGGCATTACACCAGCACTGAAATTCATACACCACATTACTCATTTGTGTGGTAAGCAGAATGTCTTATTGGCCTGACAGCATCCTGTTAGTGGAGAATACCACTCATGCTGCAGCATAGTAGCAGCATGAAACGGCTACCTTCACCTTTGCTCAAATTTTTGAGACACCCTTCCATGGTAATCTGAGGTGGATTGGGCACTTTTTGGGACCAAAAGTAACAGCCTTAGGCCCATTCATGATTTTGTGTGATATACAGCAAGCAATAATCTAATCAGGGTATCCATTATCTCGCAGGATGGTTTGATGTGCCCTATTTCAGCATCAAGCTTGCATGGTGAGCAAATGGCTCGGGTCCTATTTACGAGGTTGCCGATTTGGCCAATCTTACAGCGCGTGGAACGGTAGGAATCCCAACACGTATGTTGACCAGTGAAGGTGGGCTTGCGGTAGACAGTAGTAGAGAGCCCATTGGCAGATTTCTCAACTTGCACGTTGAGGAAAGAGAGCTCATTTGACTGCTCCATTTCAAAGGTAAGTTTGAGCACAAGATGGAGCCCATTAAGGTGTGCAAGGATATTATTACATGCTGCTGCAGGTTCAAACATAGCATATTATTTACATATTGGAAATACGAAGGAGATTGGGGGTCATTCCATCAAAGACACATTTCTCATGGAACCCAGCAAAGATGTTAGCGAGAGCAGGGCCTAGAAGGGATCCCATGGCAACACCATCTATTTGAGCATACATGGTGTCATTAAAACTGAACTCAACTGCGCGAGTTGCTGAGTTCATAAGTTCAATGAATACAGATTCAGACAATGGCGGCATCGCCATAATATTGTGACGTGGTGCAAATGTCAATGGCTTCCTTGAGTGGTACATTAGTGAATAAGCTAGTAATGTCAAAAGAGCACATGGACACGGCATTGCTATCCATATGCAAGTCCTGTATAGTCTTTGCAAAAGTGAAGGAATCCTTCACCGTGTATATGGTAAGATGCTCAGAACTGGTTGTAGCAACTCGCCCAAACATTTAGCCAATTCATATTGTGCAGAACCAGTCATAGATAAGATAGAGCGTAAAGGGAAATCACTTCTGACTGTCTTGGGCAGCCCTATAAACGTGGATACAGTGAACCATGAAGACAAATCCTAGGCAGCTCGTAACTCTTACACAAGTCCCAACAAGCGTCTTTGTAATTTGATTTCGAGCAGCGCTGTGCAGTCATGCTTAGTGACAGGTCCAGTGGATATGAATTTCGACCCATCATTGAGAACGGTGTGCATTTTGTCAAAATAGTCACACTTGTTAAGGATAACTATTCCAATTCCTTTGTCGCGTTTGCAGATATGTGTGCCTGGGTTAGCCTTGAGGCCTTACAACGCATGTAGACATTCGCGTTGCACGTGAAAATTGGCCAAGTCATTGGGTATCCCACAGTATGCATGTGCTAGATCAGCTAGACGTGTCAGCTAGGCATGCTTTCAAGGACTCAGCAGCTTCATTGGATGCTGGCTTGTGGCAGGATAGCTGGATTTGGAGGAATTCGAATTCAGCAAATACCTCTTCCCGTTTAATGTGAAACAAAGGCACACCAAAATTGAAGACATGCATGAGAACAAACTCCTCACTTTTAGAGAGTACATGGTCAGAGAGATTGAACAGATTAATAGTAGGGTTACTAATTTATACCATGCCCTGCACTGCATTTGGTCCGAGGTGTGCAAATTTATTTCATTTTTCGATGTGACCCGTTTGTGCTGCTATATTGCCTCAATAGATGACTGCACCATAAACTATATCCACTTGAAAGATGCCCACACTGTAAACTCACTTAAGCGGGAGTGATTTGGCAGCGCGATTAATGATGTCACCAAACATGTAGTAAATCTCCCTGACCATGAACTCTCTGAAAGCAAGAAGTTTGTTCTTGCGCAAGGTTTCAATTTTGGTGTTCGGGCGGGGTTGCGGGGGAGTTGGAAATCCCCCTACTGGGTGGCCCGTGCCTACACTCGCACCCCGACATGCAGACAAGGCCTCCAAACCTGCCTGGAGCACTGGCAGCCCTGGCCTGTCACCAGATGCCCACCGCCAGGAACCTAAACCAGCCCCAGCAGATACAGGAAACTGGAGGCAGACTGGAAAATCCCAGGCAGCCTCCTTTAATTAGCCTTACTTAGGCCCTTAACAAGCTTAATCAGATACCTGCCTTGTCGGACCTGATCCCGCCTCTGCAAACCTAGCCCGGATCAGGAATGATGCCAGGAAACTGGCATGCTGGCTGGTGCCAGTATTTTGGGGCCTCATCCACCTCCGAACCAACTCCTGATGAAGCCTGGAAATGCAGCTCCAAAAGTTGTGGGTTTAAATCCCATTCCACAATTTTGAACACATCATCCAAGTTGGCACTTCTGGGCAGTATAGGGGAGTGCTCTGTTGAAGGTGTTCTCTATCAGATGAGACATTAAATTGAGGCTCAGTCTGCCCTCCCAGGTGGACGTAAAAGATCCCATGGCACTCTTTCAAAGCGCAAAGGGGTTCTCCTGGCATCCTGGACAATATTTACCCCAACATCACTAAACAGAGTTTTGGGTCATTGTCTCATTGTATGTGGGACCTTCCCCTGCGCAAATTGGCTGCTGCGTTTCTTACTTTAAGGAATTACTTCATTGGCTGTAAAGTGTTTTGGGAGCTCCTGAGGTTGTGAAAGGTGCTATATAAATTTAAGTTCTTTCTTTCATATCTCCTCATTTGATCCCTGCTCTGTGCTGCATTGTGTGATCTCAGTAAGGCAGCAGTAATGAGCCAACAATTGGCCTCAGTGCCCTGCAGAGGGGAATAGCAGTCAGGATGCTCCTCCTGATCACTGCTCTTTGACCTATGTTGCAAAGTGCATATGTCTGAACATCAACTAAGGACTGGATTGGACATACATACGAACATACATACAAACATATAAATTAGGAGCAGGAATAGGCCACTCAGCCCCCATCGAGCCTGTTCCGCCATTCAATAGGATCATGGCTGATCTGAACATAACCTCAAACCTACATTCCTGCCTACCCTCAATAATCTTTCACCCCTTGTTAATCAAGAATCTATGTATCACTGCCTTAAAAATATTCAAAGACTCTGCTTCCACTGCCTTTTGAGGAAGAGAGTTGGGCTTGTGTGATGCTGTTGTATCGGTTAGCCCATTGACACTCCTTTAATGGTATGAGAGAATGGTTTGCACTGTTGGAACCGTAAAGCAGTGAGTCAGCGAGCGGGGCATGAGGGGGAAACCGAGAGAAAGAGGCTAACTAGAGCAAAATAGCTAGAAACAAAGTTAAACTTTTCTCACCGCTTTCTTCGAGGTACATCCATCAACTGCCGAGCCACTATTCAAATGATTTGTCTGGAATATCTTTGGAAATGTAACAAAGCTGTTGTTCTGAGACCTCACTGGGGAAAAGTGATAGTCTGTATTTGCCAGGATGCTGTGTTTAGTCACTTGAAGGAGGCTGATTTTTGTATTGTGGGTAGAGTTAGGGCGGTTAGAAGTGGCCTCCCTCTGACTGGGAGGATTGACTAAGCGTGGCAAGGACATTTTGATTTTCCAAAGTTCAAAGGAATCTTTCTTGGTCTGATATCTTTTAGACATTGAGCTGGGTTTTGGTCCCAGGATCTTGGTCTGTGCTCGCTGCTGATTCTTGTAATTATTCAATATCAGAGTGTTCCTAGGTGTGGCTGAAGAGAGATGGTCTGCCTCTTTTGGCACAGTGTGTTCATCCCTGACTTCCTCTTCAGGTTCACATTGCTCATGGACTCCGGCTAAAGCTGCCCGAAGATCGACAGTGATTTTTTGCACTCTGCTGGGCGGCTGATGTTCTAGGGCAAACGAGCAGCAGCTTTCAGAACCTCTGTGCTCCACATCACACAGCATTTCTGGCTTTATATCATTTTGATCAGATTTAATGGCAGGTGTGAGTGGATACCGCATACTGGCTCTCCATTTACTTGGTGTTTCAATCGCTGGATCTTTCTCCATTGAAGCTTCACCAATGTTAAGGCAGCGTCCCACGAGCAGACTGATGTCCAGCTGTTGAGCGGATGGCACCTGTTGAACCTTCCCCTGTGCCTGATACAGTCCGTTCCCTCTCATTGTGATTACACAAGAGGATCAAGGAGCCAAATGTGCACAGATTTCAGGTGTTCCTGAATACAGAACAGCCCAATCTAGAATGAAAAACAGACAATATGTTACAGAGCAAATCATACCCACAGTCTTTGGGAGACAAAAAAATATTTTTAATATTCTCGCTTGCTCCCCTGAAGACACTGGTTCTCACTGCAGCACAATTCCATAGGCTTCTCTATATAAGCCCAGGTGGTGAATGATGACAGACTACATTGTCTGACTATCGGAGGCACTGCAGGTAAACTGGAACCTGTAAAAAGGCACTTTCAATCTGGTGGGAAGAGGCATCACTAAGTGGAGAGAAGGGTCATAAGAACATAAGGAACAGGTTCAGAAGTATGTGTTTCGATTTCCAAATTCCCATCTCCCCCCAATAATCTTTGATTCCCTTGCCACAAGAATCTATCTACCTCCGCCTTAAAAATATTCAATGACCCCGCCTCCACCGCCTTCAGAGGCAGAGAGTTCCAAAGTCGCACAACCCTCTAAGAGAAAAAGTTTCTCCTCATCTCTGTCCTAAAAGGGCGACCCCTAATTTTAAAACAGTGGCCCCTAGTTCTGGACTCATCCACAGGAGGAAATATCCTTTTGACGTTCCCCTTGTCAAGGCCTTTCAGAATCCTGTATACTTCAATCAAAACACCCTTCACTCTTCCAAACTCCAGTGGAAACAAGCCCATTCTGTTCGATCTTTCCTCATAAAGCAACCCACTCATTCCAGGTATCAATTCAGTAAACCTCCTCTGAACTGCCTCCAATGCATTTACACCCTTCCTTAAATAAGAAGACCAAAACTACACACAGTATTCGAGGTACGGTATCACCAATGCCCTGTATAACTGAAGCATAACATCCTTACTTTTATGTTCAATTCCTCTCATAATAAAGGATACATTCCATTAGCCTTCTTAATTACTTGCTATATTTGCATACTAACTTTTTGTGACTCATGTACTGGAACACTTTGACCCCTCTGCACCTTAGAATTATGCAGCTGTTCTCCATTTAAGTAATATTCTGCTTTTTTGTTCTTCCTGCCAAAGTGGGGGTGGGGAGAAGGTGTCACAGGATGGGGAGAGGGGTCACTAGGTGGGGAGAGGGATCACTAGGTGGGGAGAAGGATCACTGGGGTGCGGAGAGGGATCACTGGGTGGGGAGAGGGGTCACTGGAGGTGGGGAGAGGGGTTACTAGGGGTGGGGAGAGGGGTTACTAGGGGTGGGGAGAGAGGTCACTAGGGTGGGGAGGGAAGTCACTGGGTGGCAATCCCTGGTGGATTTTTCTCTCCTTGGTTCAGAAGATCTGCATAACATGAGCTGATACAGCATGAACCAGGGATCAAACCTGAAACCTCCCTACTCTCTATAACAGTATCACGCTGAGCAGTGGGTGTCCGGAGCCAGGAAAGGTTCACTCGTGCACATTTATCAGAAGAAGATAAAACAAATGAAGACGTGTGAACCTGGGATCACTGCCTTTAAGCAGCTGCAGCCAGTTCTGATTGAATCATTCTTGCTTTCCTACCAGTCAGGAGCAGTCACCACTTACTCAACACAGAATATCTGGAGCTTGCTCTTCTTGTGCTGTTGACTCCATTTGTTAGAAATTGCAAACACTCATTCGAATGGTGATCAGTTTCCACGGTTACCTGGCGAGTCAGCAGTTAATCCCGGTTCTAATCTCAAACCCATGGTAACAAGGCAAAAAAAATTCTGGGTATGGGTTGTAAATTCTAGGGATATAACTATAAACACTGGTTTCTATGCACACACACACCCACCTAGGAACATAATGGTGCCAGATGGTCTGAACAGGTTGCTTCCCTGCTCTATAATCGGTGCTGCTCCAGCTGATTTTAGAAATGGCTCTGTTGGTAATTGTACCACCAGATAAGTTTGATCTCCAGTCTGTACTGAGTTAGACAATCATAGTTGGGGCAGCAGTTGGGATGCTACCATTGGCTGCAATACCCTGGGTTCCCCACTCCTAACTATTGTCTAGTGACCACTTCTGAAAAATGTATGTGTACATAGATGAAGGACAGATCAGGCTTGGTTGTGTCAAATAGCCCACTGACACTCACTGCCTAGGCTTACAAGAAGAATTACAATTTCACTCAGGTAACAGAGGGGCCAGCTGTCCAGGAAACATGGGGAAAAGTTGGAATAACGGAGCTGGTGGGGCGGGGAGGATGGTTTTTTAAATATAGAATTTTGTAAAGCAAAACATTGTGTGGCACCTTAATGTTATTTTTTTCTCCTTTGATCCAATATGTTATATTGCAGTGTGCTTCAAACACCCCCTTACTTATTTACTTCCAGCCTCCTTTTTTTAAAAATTGATATCTCTGTCTTCACAAACTTAACAGTTTTAGGTGGAAATAAATAAGTGTTTTGAGTTAAGCACTTATGGCATCACAGTTTAAAGTGTCAGAGTATAGGAAGAGAAAAGTCTTTAATTTTATTGAACCTTGGTTAGACCACACTTGGGAGTACTGCATGTATTCCTGGTCACTGTAATATAAAAAGGATAGATGGGCACTGGAGAAGGTGCAAAAGAAGTTTTACAAGGTTGATACCAGAACTGAGAGGTTATACATATCAGGAAAGGATGAAGGTTTGGTCTCTTTTCTCTTGAAAAAAGGCGGCTGAGAGATGACCTAATAGAGATCTTTAAAATTATAAAAGGTGTTGAGAGAGTAGACACAGAGAATAGAATTTAATGTAGGTGACAGCGGTTATGGCTATTGGCTGGAGAGGCAGCGAGAGGCCTGCTTTGCCTACTTTTGGGAAGGCCAATCAGGCACTTGTCTGAGCAGCAGAGGGCCTTCAATGGGATCAAGGACCCTGGGGGTGGAAATCGCACTGCCCTAAGAGCTGCCAGCCAATTAGAAGCTGGCAGCTGCGCATTGCTCAGCAGCGCCACCAGGGGACACTGGCTGGTGCTGGTAAGGCACCTACCCGAATCCAGGATCGCCGAGGTACCAGGCCACAGGTGAGTGATGGCAAGAGGGGGTTAGCAATGGGGTGGTAGGGTTGCAAGGCGGAGGATATCGGCAGCAAGGGCAGGGGTGTGGCTCTCAGTGCCCCTCCACCTTTCCCAATGCCATGTCCCTCGATCAAGCTCTGAGTGTCTTTGAAAGAGAGACCCCCTTCTCCCAGGAGCTCACAAGCAACTCTGACAGGGTTTGCTTTTTGGGCTTCCTGCTTGGCAGAGCAAATCCTTCCTGCCTGCCCACCATTGGGTGAATACCAACAGTGGCAGGATGAGGCCCTTAAGCGGGCATTAGTTGCCCACTTAAGAGCCTCAATTGGCGGCATGGCAGGAAGGCCGTCCACACGTCTTCCCGCCATTGATTTAATTGTCACCCTCCCAGCTGATCAAATGCCCCCCCCTTCCACCAAACTCGCCTAGGGGAAGGGCATTAAATTCCAGCCAGAGTGAGTGTTCCACTTGTGGGGAAGAACAAAACTAGAGGCCATCAATATAAGATAGTCACCAAAAATCCAATACGGAATTCAAAAGAAACTTCTTTACCCAGCGTGGTGAGAATGTGGAATTTGCTACAACAGGGAGTAGTGGTGTGAATGACATAGATGTATTTAAGGAAAAGCTAGGTAAGTATATGAAGGAGAGGGGAATAGCAGGGTTATTCTGATAAGAGTTAAATGAGAAAGGATGGGAGGAGGCTTGAGTGGAGCATAAATGCCAGAACATTTTCTGTACTGTGCATTCTACATAAGATAATCAAATGTTGTGACTATGAGGGGACAGGACAACTTTTATACCTTAGGAACAAAATAATGCACTTTAGCAGCAGAATATTATGTGCCGCTTTACATGTTACCAATGGCATCAGTTCTCATAAACTTGCAGTGAAAGGAGGACATGCCAGAAATACACAGCAGCTGCTTCAACATCTAAAAAGGGGAAAGTTGGGTTATAATTTTCATTGAACAGCCATCGGAGCTGGAAACTGACAGTTGCTGTGTACAGGATTGACCAGAAAAAGGAGGAGCAAGAATAAAGGAAGACATCACAGTGAAGCTGTTAGTAGCTGGGCTTAGTATCAGTTTTATATTGTTGTTTCAACAAACAGAAATAAAAGGAAAGATCTGTATTTATGTAGCATCTTTCACAACTTCAGGACAAAGCACTTTACAGTCAATTAAGTACTTTGAGTGTACTCACTGTTGTAATATTGGAAACACCACGGTCAATTTGGGAATAGCAAGGTTCCACAAATAGCAATGTGATAATCCCCAGATAAAGGTTTTTAGTGATGTTGATTGCAGCATAAATATTGGCCAGGACAATGGTGAGGACTCCACTGCTCATCTTCAAATAATGCCATCGGATCTTCACACCTATCTGAAAAATGGCACCTCCAAGAGTACAATTCTCCCTCAGTACTTGAAGTAGTCAGCTTTGGTTATGTACTTGACTCTCTGGAGTGGGACTTGAACCCAGAACCTTCTCACTCAGAAATGAGACTACCATCCACTGAGCCATGGTTAACATTTAAGAAACATGGGACGATGTGCATATCTCCTATGTCGCAGCATAATCTGTGCTAAACATCATCATTTTAAACGGCAGCTCTCAGGTAATTCACACACATTCTTGTACTCCTTATCCTCATCACAATTCCTCCATCTTGTTTGCTGGCACAGAGTCACATTACATCAGACTAAGTATTCCCCGAAACCAGATTAACTCGGCTGAGTAGATATGAAAGGAAGTCAACAAGTGCTGTTAGGGCACAGACAGGTGGTTTGTAAAGATCCTTTACAAATTACTGGGTATACACCCTCAGTAACAGAAGCACAACAGAGCAACAGAAAGTCCAATGTTTCTGCTGCAGACACTCCCTTTCCAAGTGCCTGGAAACAGGGAGATGCGGTCTGGCATAGATTAGTGTATGAGTGTTGTTTGAGGTATTTAACCAGCACCATTTACAGCTGGTGGAAACCTAACCTGTCTTCGCTAAATATTGTGAAGCTTTTATTTCAGGGTGAAGGGTTAATGAAATTTCACTGTAGGGAATGGCTTTGGCTGACAAAGGGTTATGGTACCACATGCAGGTTGCAGACAAATTATGTATATTTTAATGCAAGTACTAAAAAGATCTCTGCTCCTCAATTTTCACCTCTACACCCCTGAAGGTGCTGAGTCATGGTCCAATATAAATTCATCAGGTGCTGGCTGACTTCCAGGACCCCACCTCAATTCTGATTAAATCCTGGCAGAATTTTTTTTTTCCTATTTATTTTATCAGAGCCCCTCAAAATCTTGAACAAATCATAATTCTGAACATTTCTATTACTCTAATCTGTCTCTATCCTGAAGTAAAAAATTAGTTTTTTTTTTAATCCATCCTCATAACTAAAGTCCCTAATCCCTGATCTAATTTTAGTCAATCTGATCTGAGCCTCTCCATGGCCTTGAACCCCTTCCTAAAAGTGCCCAAATCGGGACACAATTTCACTGGAATTCCTAACCAATAATTTGTACAAATTTACCATTTACTTATTTGCTTTTGTACACTATGCTCCATTTATAAACCTAGAGTCCCATTTGCCTTTTTACAGCTTTATGAATCTGGTTTTAAAGGTTGGATGCTTTCTTTCCTTATTTTTCCTCCCAAACACATGATCACATTTATCTGCATTAATTTTCGTCTGACCTCCAGCTGCCCAATCTAGAAACCTGACTGTCCTCCTGAAATTGTTTTGCAGGGTTCTTGCACAGTTTATTACACTGTCTATTTTTGTATCATTGAAAAATTTTCATATTGTGTCCTCCGTAGACGTTCTCAAATTATTTATATATACTGGGAAGAACAGTTCCGACACTGACTCTTGAGGGTACCACTTTTTTGGGCGGAATCGTCTCACATTTGCACTAAGTGCAGTAGCGGGCAGGTAAAATGTTTTACCCGCTGGCCGCAATAGCAGCTTTTCACGCCGTATCACCGCTGGAATTTTTCGAGGATGTAACTAGTAGAGTTGATGAAGGGGAGCCAGTGGATGTGGTTTATTTGGACTTTCAGAAGCCTTTCGACAAAGTCCCACATAAGAGATTGGTGTGTAAAACTAAAGCGCATGGGATTGGGGATAGTGTATTGAGATGGATAGAAAACTGGTTGGCAGACAGGAAACAAAGAGTAGGAATAAACGGGTCTTTTTCCGAATGGCAGGCAGTGACTAGTGGGGTACCGCAGGGATCGGTGCTGGGACCCCAGCTATTCACAATATATATTAATGATTTAGTTGAGGGAATTAAATGTAATATCTCCAAATTTGCAGATGACACAAAGCTGGGTGGGAGGGTGAGCCGTGAGGAGGATGCAGAGATGCTTCAGTGTGATTTGGACAAGCTGAGTGAGTGGGCAAATGCATGGCAGATGCAGTATAATGTGGAAAAATGTGAGATTATCCATTTTGGTAGCAAAAACAGGAAGGCAGATTATTATCTGAATGGCTATAAATTGAGAGAGGGGAATGTGCAACAAGACCTGGGTGTCCTTGTACACCAGTCGCTGAAGGTAAGTATGCAGGTGCAGCGGGCGGTAAAGAAGGCAAATGGTATGTTGGTCTTCATAGCCAGAGGATTCGAGTACAGGAACAGGGATGTCTTGCTGCAATTGTACAGGGCCTTGGTGAGACCACACCTGGAATATTGTGTGCAGTTTTGGTCTCCTTATCTGAGGAAGGATGTACTTGCTATAGAGGGAGTGCAGCAAAGGTTTACCCAACTGATTCCTGGGATGGCAGGACTGACATATGAGGAGTGATTGAGTCGATTCGCTGGAGTTCAGAAGAATGAGGGGGGGATCTCATAGAAACCTATAAAATTCTAACAGGACTAGACAGGGTAGATGCAGGAAGGATGTTCGCGATGGTGGGGGAGTCCAGAACCAGGGGTCACATTCTGAGGATATGGGGTAGACCATTTAGGACTGAGATGAGGAGAAATTTCTTCACCCAGAGAGTGGTGAGCCTGTGGAATTCGTTACCACAGAAAGTAGTTGAGACCAAAACATTGTATGTTTTCAAGAAGGAGTTAGATATAGCTCTTGGGGCGAAAGGGATCAAAGGATATGGGGAGAAAGCGGGACCAGGTTATTGAGTTGGATGATCAGCCATGATCAAAATGAATGGCGGAGCAGGCTCGAAGGGCCGAATGGCCTACTCTTGCTCCTAGTTTCTATGTTTCTATCGTCCCAAACCCGCCGCATTAATTATGCATTCCAGGGAAATACGCCGTTTCCATGATAGGCAGGCTCTCATTCGCCCGCCACGCCATCACCTCGCCGCTTCATCATGCTGGGTGCTGTATTTAAAGTCCAACCATGCTCAAACCTCTCAGTGCTTCCAGCCCAAGACTACTGCATGGAAGACAGGATGGCCCTGAAAGGCAAAAAGACGACAGCCCCAGGTTTAGTGACACTTCCCTCGAGCACTTTTGGACGCCGTGGAGGCTCGCCGTGAGGTACTCTACCCCAGTCTGGCCGCAGGAAGGGCAGCGGCATCACCAATCCAGCATGGGATGCAGTGGTAGCGGTGGTCAGCACCAATGTCCTGCAAAAGAGGCCAGCCACCCAGTGCCGCTAGAGGAAGAAGGGTCTCATCTGTTCTGCCAGGGTAAGTCACTCTTCTCATCATTCTCAACTCACACACTCACAAACCCATCACACATCCACAGGGATCTCACACCGCATGGGACAACACCACTAACTCTCACACACACTCACATCTCCATCAGGCTCATATCCTCTCCAGCTCACGTCCTCATCCCGTCCATGGCTCCACTCACCACATAAACATTCCATGCAGTGCCATGTGTCCTGCTTATACTCCCTCCATCTGTTTTCATGCAGGAGAAACCTGCTCACATCAGCAGGGAGAGGTCCCAGGCCAGGGGTGGAGTGGCCCACAGTAGGCCCCTAACTCACTTTGAGGAGTGTGCCATCGCACTGACAGGTGAGGACATGGACCTTGCCTGTGACGATGGTGAGGTCAGCTGCGAACACCCACCTGAGGATCCTGCAACACATTATCCTTCTCTCAACGCAAGTGCTCTCTCCTGCTTTTGACTCTGCTGCTATGCAATAATTATCTCTACTTCAGTTCACAGGGAGCTCTGCCAAGCGACTGACACCCTCAGCCAGCCAGTCCCTCAGCTCCATCCATGCCCTCATTTCCAGCCAAAAGGACACCTCCTCCATTGAAGCACTGAAAATAAGCAGCCTGGAAGACCCGTCATAGTGCTTACCCACACCCTCTACCTGCGCAGAGACACACACCTCGGTGGGACCTAGATCTCGAGCAGGTTAGGGTTCACAAGCTGGTGGTCACCTCGCGGACATATGTCCACAGCAGGAGGAGGCAGGTTTGGCCAAGTTCCCTGACACTCGGAGGACTGCTGGGGATCAGGCATCTGTGAGGTCCAAGTCAGATGACAAGCCTCTAGATTTGGCGTTCCAACTCATCATGGAGAATTAGCAGAAGGCATAGGAACATCAAGCAGAGCTGGCACGCATGTCTGAGGAGTACGCCCATCTTCTCTCTGATGAAGTGGTTCCCACATGTGCATGTATGGAGGTCTCCATGGGGAGGATGGTGGACGACATGGAGACCCTGGTCCTGCAGAACATGGAGATGTGCGCAGACCTGCACTCCATCGCGGGAGCCACGGGTAAGTTCCTGCAGTGGCAACGTGAGAGGGAAATGGGACACTTCGATGTCCCTCCAGGTGCTCCTTCCCCTCAAGGAGTCATGCTGGGGCCCTCGTTCACCCAAAGGCAGGAGGAGCGGCAGCTGGACATCCCTGGGTAATCCACTCAAGAATCTCAGAGGCTGTCCTCTCCCTCCAAGACACCTTTGCCTGTGAGCCCCTCAATCTCATCCTCTGTCACAACAGAGGGAGCAGCTGGCAAAAGATTGATTCTGGAGGGAGAAGTGTCTGTGTGGCAGGGCCCTTCAGAGCCTCGTACAAGTACTCTCCCATGCACATGGATCCTTCACATATCATACTCACCTCAATGTCCTGAGCATTTTGACTGCTGCCTGCTGGGGTTCGCTTTCAGTTGTCCATTTGAGCTGACCTGCATCTCCACATGCCCAACAATCACACTCCCATGCAGCATCTGATCTCGCCCACCATGAATGTAATTTCACTTTCGATTTGGACACTATGGTCCAGATTTACTTTCTCGTAAGCTCCCCTGTCTTTTCCCCTCCCCCAATCACCCATTTCATTTCCCCCATTACAGTTGACACCCCCGCAGCATCACCTTCCACCTCCCCTCCGTGACCTACCAGCCACAACCCTTTTCCTTCGGGGATGTCCAGGTGAATGTGCATGCTCCCTTCCTTCCCGAAAATCCCACCCATATCCACATTCACCTCCCCGACCTCCTCCTTCCCACCCCCAGGGTCCGTGTCTGCCTCCAAGACCCCACCAACCACCCTCGCCATCCCTTCTATCGATACCGTTGCACCCTCACCCTTCCTCCCTCCCGCCTCATTCTGCCCCTGGTCATTCTCGTCATTCCCTCAGTTCTCTCCCCAGGAGGCAGTCATGGGCCCATCAGACCCCTCCCTTGCACGTTCACCTGTACATCCCCCCCCACCCCCTTCTGGAACCCCTTCCCTCCCACCTGGAACACCCCCCCCGCCGAATCCCTTCCCCAGCCCAGAACCCTTTCCCACCCCAGAACCCCTTTCTCCCACTGGAACCCTTTCCCCCCCACCAAACCCCTTCCCCACCTGGAACCCCCTCCACCCTCCGGACCCCTTTCCCCTCCAGAACCCCTTCCCCACCCCCCTTTAGTCCACCCACCATCCCTGCCCTGGACTCCCCCTCCAACTTAGTCCCTCTCCCTTCCTGACTCCGTCAGACACCCTTACTTCTTCCTCTACCTTTAATCCTTCCCTCCCGACTCCTTCCTCCAACCTTATTTCTTCCTCTAGCCTTACTTCTTCTCCTTTCCAGATTCTGTCAGAAACCCTAATTTCTTCCTCCAGATTTACTCCTTCCCCCTTCCCAACTCCTTCCTCCACCCTTACTTCTTCCTCCACCCTTACTCCTTCCCTTCTCTGCACTCCTTCCTCCCCCGCCAGACTCTCTCCCCTCTCCGCACTCCTTGCTCTCCCTGGACTTCTTCCCCTCTTGACACTCCTTCCCTTACATCTTCTACCACCCTTACACATACCTCCACAGTTGCCATCATCTACCCCGTTACCACCTCCTCCCCTATACCCCCTCCCTCCCTCCCAACCTCACCCCCTGACACCTTTATTACCCCCCCAACCTCACCCCCAACACCTTCATTCCCCCCCCAACTTCACCCCCCTACACCTTCATTATCACCCCTCACCCCCCTACACTTTCATTATCCCCTCAACCTCACCCCCCTACGCTTTCATTCCCCCCCTCCCAACCTCACCCTGTGACACTTTCATTCCCCCCCTCCCAACCTCACCCCATGACACCTCTTCCTCTTCCAGTTGATCTTAGACCTTCCTCTCCCACCCCCTCGACCACCATCCGTTGTGAGCATCAATGGTGACTTTCCATCTTCCGTGAGCTGCTTCACAGCAGAGCCATGTCCATGAGAATCCATCCAGCATGCCTTGGACGTTCTTCCAGGGTCCTGTTGCTGTCGGGCTCCAACATCTTCAGCTCCTCGGATGTCCGCAATGTGAGAAAGGCTCTTGTGGTAAGTCCCAACTTCTGCACGTCACAGTTGTTGAGGCGTGTTCTGCATCCGCGTGTTTTCCCGCCAAAGTAGGCAGACGATCCAGCGGAAGGGGATGAGTTCGGTGAGCTGGCCTTATAATGATATGCTGATGTATTACAATGTCCAACGGTGGGGAATGCAGCCAGCCATCGACGGGCTGAGCGGACAATCGCAAACTGGTTCCACGACATCGTGAAACCGATTTTTGGCCTTCTCACCATATTGTCCGCTCACGCCACCAAACACGCCCGACGCCTGTGGGCACAGACGATTCCGCCTTTTATAGCTCTCCAGTCTAAAAAATAGATATCAACCATTACTCTTTGTCCTTTGTCCTTTAATCACTTCTTATCCAAGCTGCCACTCTCCCTTTCAGGCCATTGCCTTCATTTTATCAAGTCTTTTATGTGGCACCTTATCAAATGCCTTTTTAAAATGCATATACACTACATCTAGTCCATTATTTTCTCAAAAAATACTATTAACTTTGTCAAACACAATTTGCCTTTACATATCTGGGCTGGCTGTCCTTACTCAACCCATGTCCTCCTTGAAGAGTATTAATTTTACCCTGTGTTATGGCCTCTAGAACCTTAGCTGCCACTGATGTCATGCTGGCACTGAACCATAACAATCATGAAGCAACCAAATTCCAGCCCTGTGCAAAATTGAATATGATAGACCATAATTAGCATCAATACTCTGGGTTCAGGGAAGGGAAAATTAAGTTAAGATTATTATCCCATAATCCCTGCTGGAAAGTGCACACATAGATGCCAGATCAGGCCAAGCTTAGCCTGATTCTTTCTGTAGTTGAATATCCTGTTGACACTTTTTGTCTATATTCACAGTTGAAGCATGGTCGCTTGGGTGCAGAATGGAAAGTTGGCCATTGGAATGATATTCAAGCTCTGAAAACAGCTATTCTCACGCTGCAGTTTATATTACTCTATGAACAGAGTTGTGGCAAATTTTGATTTGTTTGTTTGACTTAAAGTCCAGCCAATGTCTTTTGATCAAAAGATCAAATGGGATTGTTTTCTTGATTTAATGGCTTCTTTGATGTAAAAAAAGCTTACTTACTCTGTTGTATAGTGTGAAGTGTTTGCAACAAATGTGTGAGTGGTTGGATTTATCAGGATGATGTCAGAATACAAAAATTCTTCAATCCCCTCCCAAGTATCAATTCCCTTTTTTGTTCAATTCACATCTTCTGGATGGCTTTCTCCAATAACAACAACTACTCGTATTTATATAGTGGCTGTAACATGATTCCAAGGCGTTTCACAGGGATATTATAAAACATGACACCAAGCCACATAAGGATATATTAGCTCAGATGACCAAAAAACTTGGGGCAAAATTTTTACCTCGGCAGGCAGGCGCACACCCAACCTGCTTGAGCGTAAAATGACACATGTTGACCTTGGGCGAGCTTCCCAACGTCAATGCATAGTTGCGCGATATTTCAGTTGGTGGGCGCGTGTCAAGTTGGCAGCATGCCTGCGGACAAACAAAATGCCTATTAAAGCCACTGAAGGGTCAATTAAGTAGAATTTTTCGTTGCCCATCCAACCTTACGGTTGGTGGGCAGGCAAAAAGGCTAAGCGGCCTTTGCACTTTTTCGGAAACTTCATCCACAGGCGGGATGAAGTTTCCAACATCAAATAAAAATGAAATAAAATTTTTCAGATTTCACTTATACCATGTCCCTACTCATGTATTTTTTTCTAAAACTCTTTGTCTCCCCGAGGCAGTTCTGTGCCTCAGGGAGATTCTGAAGCGTGCACTCGCACGCATGCACAAAGTTTCCGCTCACCCCACTCGCAATTCCCCACCTCCCCCCCACCACCCACAGCCCACACAGGCAGCGCTGAGCGGTGCCGCTCATGTTCCGTGTTGGGTGGGCTTTAATTGGCCCGCCAGTGTGAAATCGCCTTCCGGCCTCGATCGCGGACGGCGGCCGGCTTCCCAACCACCCCCGTCGAGCCTGCCCAACAAGGGCTAAATTCTGCCCTTGGTCAAAGTGGTAGGTTTTGGGGAGTGTCTTAAAGGAGGAAAGTGAAGCAGAGAAATAGAGAGGTGTAGAGAGGGAATTCCAGAGCTTGGGGCTGAGGAAACTGAAGGCATGGCGAAATGATTAGAATCAGGGATGCTCAAGAGGCCAGAATTAGATGAGTGCAGATATTTCAGAGGGCTGTGTGGCTGGAGGAGATTGTACAGCTAAGGAAGCATGAGGTCATGGAGGGATGTGAAAACAAGGACGAGAATTTTTAAATCAAGACGTTGCTTGACCAAGAGCTAATGTGTAGTACTGGGGTGTTTGGAACTGTAAGAATTAATGTGGGACAGGAGAAACAGTAACGTCCACAAAGGGGCGTCCGCACTATTAAAACGCTCTTGAAGTAAAATGACGACTTTCCAGTGGCACTTTTGACATATAGATCCACTCCACTGCAATGTGGATTAGCTGCATCAGAGCTGCTGATGGGCAGAAAACCTTGCACTCAACTTCCCATGCTGCTGAAAAAATTAATCCCAGGGTTGGCAGTCAGGGACTATCAGAAGGTTCAGGACTGAGAGCAGTCCTATAGACAGCAACACGGTTCCACTTACGATAGGAGGTACTAAAAACCAGCCCAGGCTAAAGAGGTGACAACGTTTGAATAAGTGACCTTGACAGAGAAGGCATCATTGTCCTGAGGGATGAAGATCAACAACAGTCTTACTTGATACATACTCCAGAAGATCACAATCAGTCAGAACAGGAGAAGTCTCCTCCCCATTCCTCGTGGTGAACCTTCTATCTTACATTTGAGCGAACCAGATGTTGACACCCAAATAATTGAAGCACCAAGTACTACAACTTCTACTCCACACCAACAAAGTCAGACCAAAGCAGTTGAGACTACCACTTCTCCAAACTTGAAAAGAATTGAGATCTGGAAGAATCATAAAGCCTCCAGATCGTCTGAATCTGTAAAGTTGAGACTTGGGGGGAGAAGGGGTAGCATGTAAATATTATTGTAAAGGCTTGGAGCAAGGTGTAGTATTAGGGTGTTCGGGGCTGTAAGAGTTATTGTGGGACTGAGGAAACAGTATCGCCCACATTATGATATAGAGTCACATGGGAGTAGTAGAGGGCAGTGGTGAGTCTGGTAGAAGTTGGCATGAAGATAGCACCGAGTCAGGACTGTATCCTGTATCTATGTATATGTGTTAATAATAAACAGCTATTGTTCAACCATACAAGTCTCCAGACTTCTTCATGAGACAACATACAACCATACAACATAATGTAGGTCAGTAAGCGCAGGGGTGATAGGGGAATGGGACCTGGTGTTATTTAACACATTGTCAGCAGAGTTTTGGATAACGTCAAATTTACAGAGGGTGGAATAGGGGACACCAGCCGGGAGTGCACTGGAATAATCAAATCTAGAAGTAATAAAGGCAAGAATGGGGGTTTCAACAGCAGATGTGCTGAGACAGGGGCAGATTAGGATGATGTTAATGAGGTGGAAACAGGCAGTCTTAGTAATGGCACAAATATGTGGTCACAAACTCAACTCAGAGTCACAAATGACACCAAGGCTGTGAACAGGCTGTTTAGTCTCAAACTGCTGCCAGAGAAGGGGCTGGTGTCAATGGTTAGGGAATGAAATTTGGAATGTAGGCTAAAAACAATCCCTTCAGTTTGTCCAATATTCAGTTGGAGGAAATTTTCTGCTTATCCAGTAATAGGTGTTAGATAAGGAGTCTAATGGAGGAATTGAGAGAGGTGGTGAGGTAGAATTGGGTGTCATCAGTGGACATGGGAAAACTAACAGTGTTCTTGAATGATGTCACCAAGGATCAGCATGTGGATGAGAAATAGGCTGGGCCAAGGATAGATCCCTGGGGGCCACCAGAGGTAACAGTGCGGGAGCATAAAGAGGAGTCATTGCAACGGATTCCTTGTCAGAGAGGTTATGCTGGAACTGTATAAAATGCTGGTTAGGCCACAGGTAGAGTATTGTGTGCAGTTCTGGAATCCACATTATAGGAAGGATGTGATTGCACTAGAGAGTGCAGAGGAGATTTACCAGGATGTTGCCTGGGCTGGAAAGTTTTAGTTATGAGGAGAGATTGGATAGACTGGGGTTATTTTCCCTGCAGCAGAGGAGATTGAGGGGGGACATGATTGAGGTGTATAAAATTATGAGGGGCATAGATAGGGTAGACAAGGAGGAACTTTTCTCCTTGGTGGAGGGATCAATAACCAGGGGGCATAGATTTAAGGTAAGGGGCAGGAGGTTTAGAGGAGATGTGAGGAAGAATTTTTTCACCCAGAGGGTGGCGGAAATCTGGAACTTACTGCCTGAAAGGGTGGTAGAAGCAGAAGCCCTCATAACACTTAAGAAGTATTTGGATATGCACTTGCGAATGCCATGGCATACAATGCAATGGACCTAGTGCTGGAAAATGGGATTAGAATAGGTACTTGTTTGACCGGTGCAGACTCGATGGGCCGAAGGGCCTTTTTCTGTGCTGTAGACCTCTATGACTCTACAACTCTATGACAATGGGGGGACTTTTCTCTCCATTGGGCGGGCCGGTTGGGAGCATCCGCGATTGGCTGCGTGCTGCCATTTTACAAAGAGCACAAAAGAGCGCAGAAATCTCCCCGAGGCACGGAGCTGCCTCAAGGAGATTAAGTTTAATTTCAAACTTCAAAATAAAAAATCATTTACACATGTCCCCTCATGTCACAGCGTCACATGAGCTGGGACACGTTTATCAAATGTTTTAAAAATATTTATTAATTTAATAAAACCTTCATGAAACCTGATACCGCCCGTGGATGAGGTTTCATGAAAAATGCGAAGGCCACCTGGGCTCTTTGCCTGCCTGCCAACCTTAAGGTTGGGTGAGCAGCCCTGTCAAATTGGTTAATTGCTCTTTTAATGGCCTTAACAGGCCTTTGACAGTTCGGCGGGCATGCAGCCAACTCCGGTGCATGCCCGCCGAATGAAAGATCGGAATGACGTGCGGTGATGTCGGGACGCACACACAACGTCACCACACACCATTTTACACGTCGGACTGTGGCGTCTGCCCCCGCACGCCGAACAGAAGATTCTGCCCAATGATTAGATAGTTTAGATAAAAGCAAAATACTGCGGATGCTGGAAATCTGAAACAAAAACAAAAGTAGCTGGAAAAACTCAGCAGGTCTGACAGCATCTGCGGAGAGGAATACAGTTAACATTTCGAGTCCGTATGACTCTTCATCAGATAGTTTAGAATGGAACCAAGCGAGAACAGTCCCACCCAGCTGGCCAACAGTGGAGAGATGTTCGAGGAGGATGATCTGGTCAACTGTGTCAAACAGGTCAGACAGGTCAGGCAGACAGGTCGAGAAGGGTGAAGAAGGATAGTTCACCTTTGTCAAAGTCACGTAGGATGTCATTTGTGACTTTGATAAGAGCCATTTCGGTAATATGGGCAGGGTGGAAACCTGATTGAAAGGATTCAAACTTGGAAATCCAGGAAAGAAGGTACAGATTGAGGAGGCAACGTCACATTTGAAGACCTTGGAGAGGAAAGGGTGATTGGAGCTGGGCGGTAGTTTGCAAGGAGCTAGTTTCTCAACAATAGTTCTCTGGTGTGACAGGATATTTTTCAAATGCCCAATCATACGTCACATAGATTGTCAAGATTAGAAGTGGCAATGATGTGAGATATTGGTTCACTATTCTCAACGGTAGATAGTGTGAAGATCCAATTAAGTACAAGTTAGCATGGTCTTCAATTCCCTGACAAAACACAATTATGTTCAAAACAAAAACAGAATTACCTGGAAAAACTCAGCAGGTCTGGCAGCATCGGTGGAGAAGAAAACAGTTGACGTTTCGAGTCCTCATGACCCTTCGGCAGAACTGAATCATAGTTAGGAGAGTTTCACCTCTCTCCTAACTATGATTCAGTTTTGCCGAAGGGTCATGAGGACTCGAAACGTCAACTGTTTTCTTCTCCACCGATGCTGCCAGACCTGCTGAGTTTTTCCAGGTAATTCTGTTTTTGTTTTGGATTTCCAGCATCCGCAGTAGCTTTTAGCTTTTTGTTTTTACAATTATGTTCAATTATTAGCAGAGCATATTTAATAATAATGTTAGATTATCACATTGGCATTTGCAACAACAATTCACCTTCCACCTCTCTCTATCTCTTTCTCCCTATCCACTGAACTTTCTAAGCTTTTCCCTTATGTATCTAACTTCTTCCCTCCCTGCCAATGGTAGCAGGAGCCACACTGCCCAATATCACAGAATTGTTCCAATAAAATAAAGCATGGTGGAGCATATCAGGAAAATTCTCCTTTAAAGAGAGTTACAGAAGTGATGGGTTAGGGACACATAGGAGAATAAAGATTGGAGTTGATATGGGCCAAAGTTTTCAAAGAACAAAGACTTTGGAATGGATTTTAACTTTTTAAAATGGGAAGGTTTGGGTTGGGTGGCAGTTTAAATTCTCAGGAATCCATTTCCTGATCCAAGCCAACCTCAAAGCCGCTTTACTTAAGGTCGGATGGAGGGTGGGAGACCAAACCACTGCAAGGAGGCAGATTAGAACTTTAAATATGATAATAAGGCTGCCTCATTGTCATTCCACTTTACAACTTTAACTGCTATTGACATCATCAACCAGGCAAGGGCTTTGTGGATTCAGGGAGTATTTGCCATCACACATACCTCCTGGATCCAGGTGTCAGCCTGAGAAACTTCCATGATCTGACCACCGTGGTCTATACCCCACCGCGGTCTGTACCCCACCGCAGTCTACACCCCACCGCGGTCTGTACCCCACCACGGTCTACACCCCACCGCGGTCTGTACCCCACCGCGGTCTGTACCTCACTGCGATCTGTCCCCCACCGTGATCTGTACCCCACCGCAGTCTGTCCCCCACTGCGATCTGTACCCCACCGCGATCTGTACCCCACCGCAATCTGTCCCCCACCGCGATCTGTACCCCACCGCAGTCTGTCCCCCACTGCGATCTGTACGCCACCGCGGTCTGTACCCCACCGCAGTCTACACCCCACCGCGGTCTGTACCCCACCGCGGTCTGTACCCCACTGCGATCTGTCCCCCACCGTGATCTGTACCCCACCGCAATCTGTCCCCCACCGCAATCTGTCCCCCACCGCGATCTGTACCCCACTGCGATCTGTACCCCACCGCAGTCTGTCCCCCACTGCGATCTGTACCCCACCGCGATCTGTCCCCCACCGCGATCTGTACCCCACTGCGATCTGTACCCCACCGCGATCTGTACCCCACCGCAATCTGTCCCCCACCGCAATCTGTCCCCCACTGCGATCTGTCCCCCACTGCGATCTGTACCCCACTGCGATCTGTACCCCACCGCAGTCTGTCCCCCACTGCGATCTGTACCCCACCGCGATCTGTCCCCCACCGCGATCTGTACCCCACTGCGATCTGTACCCCACCGCGATCTGTACCCCACCGCGATCTGTACCCCACCGCAATCTGTCCCCCACCGCAATCTGTCCCCCACTGCGATCTGTACCCCACCGCGGTCTGTACCCCACCGCAGTCTGTCCCCCACTGCGATCTGTACCCCACCGCGATCTGTACCCCACCGCAATCTGTCCCCCACCGCGATCTGTACCCCACCGCAATCTGTCCCCCACCGCAATCTGTCCCCCACCGCGATCTGTACCCCACCGCAGTCTGTCCCCCACTGCGATCTGTACCCCATCGTGATCTGTACCCAACCACGGTCTGTCCCCCACCGCGGTCTATACCCCACCGCGATCTGTACGCCACCGCGATCTGTACCCCACCGCGATCTGTACCCCATCGCGGTCTGTACCCTATCGCGATCTGTACCCCACAACCGTCTGGATATAATGCAGCCAGTCACGCTGAAAAACATGGCACTTAGGCTCACTTAATCACAGGAGAGGCCCCATATCAGTGTCCTGGTGGTGGGAAAAGTCTCCCCCAATTAAGTTGGAGGGTGGAAGGGTTGACGCAGGATTCTCGGCCGCTGCCAGCGGGATGTCAGTTAGGTTCATTAATGAACCAATTGACACCCATTATCCCGGAGGCCACAACTTAATGGTGGCACAGCAATTAAATAGGGGCTGCACGTCTTTCTCGTGCTCTCAGAAGGCTGCCCAGGAAAGCCAAGCTGCCGGATTTGCCATTGGCCTCCGAGAGGTGCCCCTCCACCTTTCTGCCTGATTGAGGGACTCTGCATTGGACACAGGAGGATGTCTGCTGAAAGTCACCTTCCCTGTCCTTACCTCTGACCCATCTGCCCCACCTCTCTCATGATCCCCACCCTGCCTTCATTCACCTTTGGTCTGGGATCCCATGATGATCCTGGGCTTCTGGTGGGTGCATTGCCACTGCTCCCACTGTGATTGGCCAGCATCTCTTGGTGGGCAGGACTTCCATCACCAGGGTCCCTAATTATGGGAAATGCCTGATGGTGGCCAATTAAGTGCCTGAAAGGCACTTGATTCTGTTGGGCTCCTCCACGGAACTGACGATGGGCAAGACCTACACCAGCCTGAGAAAATCCCATCCAAAGTTTCCCCTGAGACCTCCAATTCCACCATGAGGCCTCTGACCTACCCCACCACCCCACCACCAGGCCTCAATCCCTCCCCATACCCCCAGCATTGCAATCACCACCCACTCCCCCCAACCAAAACCACCAGGCCCAATCCCACATCACCCACCATCACCAGGCCCAATCCCACATCCCCCACCACCACCAGGCCCAATCCCACATCCCCCACCACCACCAGGCCCAATCCCACATCCCCCACCACCACCAGGCCCAATTCCACATCCCCCACAACCACCAGACCCAATCTCACATCCCCTACCACCACCAGGCCCAATCTAACATCCCCTAACAACACCAGGCTTCAATCCTGCCCCCCTCCACCACCATCAATGCCAGACCTAATCCCCCTTCAGGCCGTGAACTTCCTACCCTACTCTGGGATTGACAGACCATGTGATCAAACCCCTCCACCCACCCCAATCATCCTCCCTCTAGTCGACATCACCCGACCCCCCGATTGATCACCCCCTCTGACCAACTCTTCCTTGCTGCAGTGAACTGTCAATCAGTCTGGCCTCTAGTCTGGGCATGGAAACAGTCAATTATATTAGTCACACTGTAAAGTTAAAGCTCCATATCATTGTGGGGGTGGGGTCTGTGGCGGGGTGGAGAGTCCCGAAAAGCGGCTTCCCAACAACTTTCCGAAGACGCCTTCCCTGCAGGTCAGGCCAGTAAAAGATGTTGCCCTTTGTTACTCTCATTGCTTGAACAAAACTATACATCATTATATAATAGGAACTTTCCAGTTACAGAGCAAGAATACCAATACCAAACCTTTGTTCCTGAATTTTCAGAGATTTTTGCAGCCTGTCTAGGTGCTTTAATCTCACCGGCTGGGGTGCTCCAGCACTGACACTATCTGGAATCAAGGCTAGATTATCTCATTTGAATTTCATTGCCAGGCGCCCATATCACTAAAGTCATATCCAAGATAACTAGCAGAACATGGATGGGAAGAAGAGGTACTGGGCAACTGCTCACTTCAACAGCGGCAACCTCTGCCAATTGTCATTGTTCCAAGGCTTTGTTACCAGGAGGCTAATCTCTAACTATACCTTGGGAATTTCTGCAGGTGTCTAGGCCTCACCCCCAAGCTGGAACCTATTGTGAGCCATGTTAAATCCATCAGTAATCCAATTACTGAAAATGGGGTCATGCTTAGCCCTTCAGAAGTGCAGAGTATAGGATAGGTACTGCTTCCATACCTTACAATCCAAGCTTTAATTCAAGACATCACTATAAGATGGTTGAGAGAGAAGGCAGTACTTAAAATGGCAGGTTTGTAATTGTAGAGTATGAGAAAATGTCATAAGCAAGAAACAAGTGCAATAAAATGTCCTCACCTTCAAATCATTTTGTTGTATTTAAATCTGGCACTCCTCTGCAGCAGATTGCCAGACCCTCTGAAGGGATATAAAACCCTCTCACTAGGGCAGTAACACCCAGACCTTTAAATTGCACTGACGGATAATGGATAAGCAATGTTGGTGGTGTCTTGGAGCTGTGAGGCTGTTTGAATAGTGCTGTATGCAAGCACAATTAAAGCGATCTGCAAGATTAAATGTAATGTCCTGAAGCAGCTGGCCTCACCTGTGTTCAATTATATCAGAGTCAGTGGCTAGGAATTCTGAGGCATGTAACTCCTGACTCCCCAAAGCCTGTTCAGCATCTACAAGGCACAAGTCAAGAGTGTGATGGAATACTTTCCACTCGCCCAGATGAGCACAGCTTCAACAACTCAAGATGCTCAACATCATCCAAGACAAAGCAGTCTGCTTGATTGGTACAACATCTACTATGTAAAACATTCACTCCCTCAGCCACTGATACACAGTGGCAGCAGTGTGTACCATCTGCAAGATACACTGCAGCAATCACCAAGATTCCTTTGACAGCATCTTCCAAACCCACAACCTCCACCACCTAGAGGGACAAGGGCAGCAGACGCATGGGAACATCACCACCCCTGCAAGTTTCCCTCCATGCTGCTCACTATTCTGACTTGAAACTTAGCTGTCCTTCACTGTCACTGGATCAAAATCCTGGAACTCCCTCCCTAACAGCACTGTGGGTGTTCCTACACCACATGGACTCCAGAGGTTCAAGAAGGCAGCTCACCACCACCTTTTCAAGAGCAGTTAGGGATGGGCAACAAATGTTGGCCTTGCCAGTGACGCCCACATCCATGAAAGAATAGCAAAAACCCTCCCCCTCATTTTGGCAACACGCTCCTCACGATCCCCCATTTTACACCACTTGCTTATCTCCAGGGATCCAGTGATGATCACTGGTGAAGGCCTCGGAACATTACCAACAGCAGCCTGTGTTCCCGCTTGCGCTGCCAACAACGGAGAGCTGCCAGACCCAAATTGGCCAGCAGCTCTTGGGGGCGGGATTTCTGTCCTACTGGGGACTTAATCCGTCAGGAGATCTGATGCTGTCCAGCTAAGTGCCTGCTTGCCACATAATTGCGTTGGGCCTTCTGGAGAAAAGCAATGCGGGGTTACGACTGGTTCTCTAACCAGTGGTGGGAGGGACCCCTGTCGCTGGAACTAAGTTCTGTTATTTCATTACATATTCACATATTCGCCTATAAACTTGAACTAAGGTCTGATGTGATGCACTACTGCTTATCAAATATTAAGGGGAAGAGATTCAATGGAGGCACAGGATTATTCCAGTGAATAAAAACATTTTGTGGAAAGGTTGTTCTGAATAATCAGATAATCGCTTTAAATTGTTTCATGGAATCATACAGGACAGAAAGAGACCATTTGGTCATGTACTAGTTAGTCCCACTCCCTGGCCCTTGCCTCGTAGCACTGTAATTTTTCCACTTGAGGAGTTATTTTACGGATCATTCTCAGCCAATATAAACTAAACCCATTGAACAGAGCTGCTAGAAGTTAAAGAGTGAGATTAACTACAAAGGTACATTTATATCCTCAAAATGAGGTCCATTTAGTTATTGTATTTTTAGTCCAGTTGCATCCAATTAATTGTTTTTAGTCATCTGGTGCAGGGAGGTCACTTTATAAATGTACTAAAATATTTGTATTTCTACTGTGTCTTTCACATTCTCAGGACTTTTCAGAGTCCCTGACAACCAATGAATTATTTTTTCAGTATAGTCACTGTTGTTATGTAGACATGTGTAGCAGCCAATTTGCACACAATAAGGTCGCACAAACAACAAATGGTATCAATGACCAGTTAATCTGTTGGTGAGAGATAAACATTGGCCGGGACATAGAGGCAACTCCCCTGATAGAACCATAGAAAAGTTACGATGCAGATAGAGGCCATTTAGCCCATTGTATCTGCACCAGCCAAAAAGAGAGAAAAGAAACTAGCCACTCATTTTAATCCCACTTTCCAGTACCTGGTCCGTACCCTTGCAGGTTACAGCACTTCAGATGCAGATCCAGGGACCTTTTAAATGAGTTGAGCGTTTCAGCCTCAATTACCAACTTAGGCAGTGAATTCCAGGCATCCACCACCCTCTGGGTGAAAAGGCTTTTCCTCATTATCTCAGTGAAATAGTGCAATGGGATTATTTATGTCCATCCCAACAGGCAGATAGGCCTCAGCTAAATGTCTCATCTGAAAAACAGCACCTCAAATAATGCAGCAATCCCATAGTATTGTACAATGTATCATGAACAACAACAACTTATATTTATATAGTGCCATCAATGCAATGAAGTCACTTCAACGGAACATTATAAATCAAAGTATGACACTGAGCCACATTAGGAGATATTAGGTCAGAATACCAAATCAAAGAGGTGGGTTTTAAGGAATGCCTTAAAGGACAAAAGCAAGGTGGAGAGGTGGAGATGTGTGGGGAGGGTATTCCAGAGCTTGGGCCTAGATAACTGAAGGCACGGCCACCAAGCATGGAGCAATTAAAATTGGGGATGCACAAGAGGTTAGAATCAGAGAAGTGCAGATATCTCAAAAGGTTATGGGGCTGGAGAAGATTACAGAGATAGGGGGGAGTGCAGCCATGGAGGGATTTGAAAACAAAGATGAGAATGCTAAAATCAAGGCGTTGTTTGACCAGGAGCCAATGTAGATCAGTGAGCATAGGGATGATGAGGGAAAGGAACTTGATGTGAGTTAAGACAGTGGCAGCAGAGTTTTGGATAACCCCAAGTTTACATAGGGTAGAATGCCACCAGGTTAAATGCTCAAACCCCAGAATAAAAATATGACTTGCATTTATATAGCACCTTTCACGACCGCAGAATGGTCTAAAGCACTTTACAGCTAATGAGATACTTTTGAAGTGAAGTCACTGTTGTAACGTAGAAAATGAAGCAGATTGAGGGATAAATTTTGGCAGGGAAACCAGCAACAATTTCATTTCTCTTCTTCTAAATTGTGCCAATGGATCTTTTTCATCCACCTCAGTTTACTATCTCATCTGAAAGGCAGTACCTCCAACCATACAGCACTTCCTCATACTGCACAACGGCTACAGCCTTTTTTTTAAACTCTAGTCTCTCGAGTAGGACTTCACCCAGAGGATGGTGGGTGTCTGGAATTCACTGCCTAAGTTGGTGATTGAGGCTGAAACGCTCAACTCATTTAAAAAGTCCCTGGATCTGCAACCGAAGTGCTGTAACCTGCAAGGGTATGGACCAGCTACTGGAAAGTGGGATTAAAATGAGTGGCTAGTTTCTTTTCTCTCTTTTTGGCCGGCACAGATACAATGGGCTGAATGGCCTCTATCTGCATCGTAACTCTTCAATGGTTCTATCAGGGGAGTTGTTTTTATGTCCTGGCCAATGTTTATCTCTCACCAACAGATTAACTGGTCATTGATACCATTTGTTGTTTGTGCGACCTTACTGTGTGCAAATTGGCTGCTACACATGTCTACATAACAACAGTGACTATACTGAAAAAATAATTCATTAGTTGTCAGGGACTCTGAAAATATTGGCCGGGAAACCAGCAACAATTTCATTTCTCTTCTTCTAAATTGTGCCAAGGGATCTTTTTCAACCACCTCAGTTTACTATCTCACCTGAAAGACAGTACCTCCAACCATACAGCACTTCCTCATACTGCACAACACCTACAGCCTTGTTTTTTTTAAAAATTCTAGTCTCTCGAGTGGGATTTGAACCCACAAACTTCTAATACAGAGGTAAGAGTGCTACTAACTGACCCATAGGACCCTTGAGCCTATGAAACTTCTGGGTCAGAGCTGACTGTATTATCAAGTGGGTCAAACTGACCCGTTAAGTGTCCATGGTGACTGCGGTCACCCTTTGGTACTTTACATAAGTCAGCGATTCTCCTCTGAGACTTTCTGGGGGGGTTCACAAAATGATCTCTCTAATGGGTAAAAGAGGGGGAGAAAAAGTGGGGCGGGGGAGGGAGAAAAAGAAGGCTTTGTGTTAATTAAAAGCAGTCTGTATTAGTACCGCACAAGTAGCTGAAAAGATGTCCACATCTGAAGCTCCCCAAATGCTTTGCCTTTTTCAAGGTGACAGACATCTCGGCAGCATGGTTTTCAGCGGTGAGTCTCGCATTTACTTTTGGACGGATGAGAGGGGGAGGTGGGAGCTCAGCGGATGCTCTTACACTCGGGTGCATTCAATTTGGACTCATGCAATGAGCAACTGCCATTATAAAGCTGCCTGGCCTACTGAGTATTTCCAGTATTATTTTTTGTTTATTCTTCTTGGTCTGAACCTTGTAATTGTGGGAATGTTGTCAATTTGACTTATTAAATCTTCCACTACGTTGCAGTAATGTAAATTCCTGGAATGATTAAATTACATTGAGAAACTGGTGGGATTTGAACAGGTCTGTAAAACAAATCCAAGAATGTCATATTCTAGTGTAATTGAATTGGAGAGAAGGAAACTTGTATGTTGATGGAAATTTAACTTTTAAAATTACAATAACAACCTTCTTTGAGCATGTTAAACATCTAAATAGGGTGAGACACTGTTAAGACTGACTTTGCCAAGAATTGTTTATATTGGATATGATCTGTGATCAGGTATGAATACCATTAACAATTAAAGATTATTGTCATGCACTGAAGTGTAAATAGAATCACACATATCCTTTATCTACAGTGTTGTCTCATCACTATCTACAGCAGTGAAATAGTCCTCAAATTGCTACTCTAATTAATTACCTGTTATCTTGAGAGCATTATTAAAACACTTTACATGCAACACTTTTGTAAATGCAATTGTTATATAATATTATAATTTAGATGTTGGGGGGGGGAGGGGGTGGTGCTCCATGATTATTAATCCATTTGAAAAGGGGTCCTCCAACCAAAAATGTTTGAGAATCATGGGACTGAAGTGATCTTCCTTCCTTGGTGAACAAGTACAATGAATCTCATTAGGCTGTTTTACTGTAGGGTCACAGACAAACCCAAGCCTGTCCTCACACACAGCTGTGGCATTACATTCAATGGTAACACGTCTACTATTACAGCAGCTAACCCAGGACAGATCCGGGATACAATTTGCGGGTGACATGGCTCAGGACTGCACTAAAGATTGGCTTTAACAACTGAGCCCATCAGCATAGCTCATAGATTAAACTTTTTCACCAAAATATGAGCCACACTATAACAAAAAGAGGAAATGCTGGAAATGTTCAACAGGGTAGGCAGCATCTGTGGAGACAGAACAGAGTTAACGTTTCAGATCTGTGACTTTTTATCAGAACTGGCAAAAGTTAGAAATGTAAAAGGGGTTAAGCAAGTGAAAGTGGTGAAGGGCGGAAAAAGAATCAAAGGAAAGATCTATGATAGAGTGGAGGACAAGAGAGATTAATTTTTTTTATTCATTCACGGGAAATAGGCTTTGCTGGCTGGGCCAGTATTTATTGCCCATCCGTAGTTGCCCTTGAGAAGGTGGTGGTGAGCTGCCTTCTTGAATTGCTTCAGTCCATATGGTACACCCACAGTACTGTTAGGGAGGGAGTTCCAGGATTTTGACCCAGCAACAGTGAAGAAATGATATATTTCCAAATCAGGGTGGTTAGTGAGTTGGAAGGGGACTTCCAGGTGGTGGTGTTCCCATCTATCTGCTGTCCTTGTCCTTCTAAATGGTAGTGGAAGGTGCTGTTGAAGGAGCCTTGGTGAGTTGCTGCAGCGCATCTTGTAGATGGTACACACTGCTGCTACTGTGCATCGGTGGTGGAGGGAGTGAATGTTTGTGGATGTGAATGTGGTTGATGAGTAGAGTTGATGAGTTGAACCAAAGAGAGTGGTAATGTGACAAGAAAATAAATAAAAGATGTGTCTAGAGGTGTGTGAATGGCAGAATGATGAACAGCTGCCTTCTGAAAACAAGAGAAAAACAAGAATAAAACTGAGACCTGCAAAGAAAAAGGAAACAAAATGGGAGTAGAGATTAGTCTGATATTGTTAAACTCAATGTTGAATCTGGAAGGCTGTAAGATGCCTAATTGAAATATGAGGTGCTGTTGCTCTGTTCCTGTTTCACTGGAAGACTGTAGGAGGCCAAGGACAGAGAGGTCAGTGTGAGAACAAGGTGGAGAATTAGAATCACAGGTGACTGGAGGACTGGGTTCTGCCTGCAGACTGAATGGAGGTGTTCTGCCAAGCATTCAGCCAATCTACATTTGGTCTTTCCAATGAGCAGTCTGCATTGTGAGCAGCAAATACAGTATACTAGAAATGTATGAAAGAAGTACAAGTAAATTGCTGTACTTTATGATCCTTGAATTATGTTCTTTGTTTCAGATTAAGTTTGCCATGCCAACATATTATCTTCCAATAATGGAAACTTAAAATAATATTATAGATATTGGGACGTTAGTCACGTTTCGTTACAATATTCTTCTAATCATGTGCATATTACAGCAAGTCCTCAAATACCTACACAGTGAAATGTCCCCATAGCTTTTATACGTGATGACACGGTGTAAGGTGCAGTAACTCCTTCGCGCCGAGTATAGGCGCAGTTTGAAGAAATCAGACCCTCGCCATGGGAATGGCGCTCTGTGCCTGTATATGGATGCAGTAAGCCCTCCCGCCGGAGAGGGCGCGAAGGTTCGGAGTTGTAATTCTTTTTGTGGGTGGGTGAGGATGAAGGATGCTGCAGTAACTTGTCGCAGACGGCGAGGGAGCTGTAATGGGAGCTGTGTGTAGGTGGGGGTGTAGTAACTCCTCCCAGTCGGCAATGGTTGGAAGTTGTCATGGAGCCGTGCGCGCGGGTCAGTGGTGTAGTAACTCCTTCCAGTCGGCAATGGCGCGATGTTTGGAAGTTGTGATGGAGCTGTGCGCGCGTGCGCGGGACGGTGGTGTAGTAACTCCTCCCAGCCGGCGAGGACGCAATGGTTGGAAGTTGTGATGGAGCTGTGCGCGCGTGCGCGGGACGCTGGTGTAGTAACTCCTCCCAGCCGGCGAGGACGCAATGGTTGGGTGTTGTAATGGGGGCAGAGAGAGAGTCTATGTGCGCGATGCAGTGTGGGAAACGGCGGGTCTGGCCAGACGGAACTGGGAGCGCGGCTGGGGAGGGGGAAAAACTGTGAAAATTGGCTCGGCTGTGAGGCGACTTTTATTTTTGACACAACGCTGTCGGGATAGAAACTTAACAACGGTTTATTTTGAATTTAAAAAAATTCTGCTCGTCCGCTCGAGTTGAGGAAAATGTCGGAAAATCAGCCCAACAACCCGAACCGGGTGAGAAACAACAACCTGAACCCGAACCCGCTCATCAATGTCCGGGACCGGCTCTTCCACGCACTCTTCTTCAAGATGGCCGTGACATACGCCAGGGTGTTTCCCCCATCCTTCCGGAGAATGTTTGAGTTCTTCGTGCTGTTGAAGGTTAATGTTGTTGTTTGTGTTTGGGCGCGGGGGGGTGGGTGGGCTGGCGGAGGTAGCAGGCCCCGGGCTCGAGATGAGGGCAAGGGGTTGTGCGCACGCGCGCCCATCGTGTGTTGGCCTGATGCTTGGGTTTGCCATTAAACACCCCTTATTTAATATGTTTCATTGTATTTTTAACTTTACGGTCACATGGCTGGTATAGTTTGTAAAGCCACTGCATTTTGGTTGCATAATGTTTGCAGGCAGAGGTTGGGTGATAAACTGTGCTTCCCACTAATTGCCCCCCTGGCCTCCACGTTACCTGATATTGTTACCTAAGATTCACTCTTCAACTACTGTCCCCCTCTACTTTAAATCTGTTGTCATCAGCTGTCACCTCAAATAAAGAACCCCTCCATTCTTACAAACCACCAGCATATGGGATACCTGCCTTTATTAGCTGAGGCATAGAATAAAAGAGCAGGGAGGTTATGTTGGAGCTGTATAAAAGTACTGGAGTACTGTATGCAGTTCTCGTCATCGTGCTATAGGAAGGATGTGATTGCATTGGAGAGGGTTCAGAGGAGAATCACCAGGATGTTTCCTGGGCTGGAGCGTTTCAGCTATGAATAGAGACTGGATGGGCTAGGGTTGTTTTCCTTAGAGCAGAGAAGGCTGAGGGGGACCTGATACAAAATTGAGGGGCATAGATAGGGTAGCTAGGAAGTAACTTTTTCCCTTGGAGGTGTCAGTAAACAGGGGGCATAGATTTAAGGTAAGGGGCAGGAGGTTTAGAGGGGATTTAAGGAAAATATTTTTCACCAGAGGCTGGTTGGAATCTGGAACATGCTGCCTGAAGGGGTGGTAGAGGCAGGAGCCCTCACAACATTTAAGTATTTTAGGTGAACACTTGAAATGCCATAGCATACCAGGGCTACGAGCCAAGTGCTGGAAAATAGGATTAAAATTGATAGATGCTTGATGGCCGGCGTGGACATGATGGGCCGAAGGGCCTGTTTCTGCGTTGTATAACTATGACATCTTCAACATCCCTTCTCCAAAGTTCTTGAATGTGTTGTTGCCTCCCAAATCTTCACAAAATGCCATGTTTGAATTTCTCATGTCCGATTTTTGCTCTATCAGATTAAGGAAAAAACTCTTGTCAAAGGCACATATGTGACTGTGTCCTTGACCTTCTGGACTTGTGTGCAGACTTTGGCATGCCTTTCCATCATTGTCCAGATGGGTGGGAATGCACTTTCCAGGTTCCATTCTTATACATTAAACCCTAGCCAGAGTATTACCTGCACTGCCTTCTCTTTCTGTTCCCACACACAGGAGTAGGCTAGTTAGTTTCTCGTGCCTGTTCCACCTTTCAATGAATTCGCAGCTGATCTGCAACTTCTGGTAAAAGCAAAAAACTGCGGATGCTGGAAATCCAAAATAAAAATACCTGGAAAAACTCAGCAGATCTGGCAGCATCTGCAGAGAGGAACGCAGTTAACGTTTCAAGTCCGTATCGGACTCAAAACATTAACTGTGTTCCTCTCTGCAACTTCTGGTGTTTGCCAATTTTCTAATCTTGAAGCCCTCCTATTCCTCCTCTACATGCTGCTCCTTGATGACATCCAAAAATGCAGCATCACTTTCCACGTGTATGTTGACAAAACCCAGCTCTGCCTCACCACTACCTCTCTCAAATCCTTCACTAACTCTAAATTGTTACACCGTTTGCCTAACATCAGGTTCTGTATCAGAAATTTCATCCAATTTAACATTGGGAAGACCGAAGCCATTGTCTTTGGTCTCTGCCACCATCTCCGTTCCCCAGCCATCGACTCCATCCCTCTTCTTAGCAAATGTCCAAGGCTGAACCAGGCTGTGCGCAACCTTTGTGTCATGTTTGACCTTGAGGTGAATTTCAATCCACATTGGCACTATCATTAAGACTGCCTTCCATAACATTGCCTGATGTCACCTCTGCCTCAGCTCATGTTTCCCCTTGTGGGGCATTCTAGAACGAGAGGCCATAGTTTTAGGCTAAGGGGTGGTAGACTTAAATCAGAGATGAGGAGGAATTACTTTTCTCAAAGGGTCGTGAATCTGTGGAATTCACTACCTCAGAGTGCAGTGGATGCCGGGACGCTGAATAAATTTAAGGAAGGGATAGATTTTTAATTAGTAACAGGTTGAAAGGTTATGGGGAGAGAGCGGGAAATTGGAGTTGAGGTTGAAGTGAGATCAGCCGTGATCGTATTGAATGGCAGGGCAGGCTCGAGGGGCTGAATTGCCTGCTCCTAGTTCTTATGTTCTTATATTCTTATGTTCTTAAAAGAACATGAGAAATAGGAGTAGGTCATTTGGCCTCTTGAATTTGCTCTGCTGTTCAAGGAAATCATGGCTGATCTGATCATGTCCTCAACTCCATTTTCTAGCCTGTCCCCTCATAACACTAGACTCCCTTGGAAATTAGAACAATTTATCTAACTCTGCCTTGAATACATTGAATGACGCAACCTCCGCTGACCTCCGTGGAAGAGAATTCCAAACACCAACAACTTCTGAGAGAAGAAATTCCCTCTCATCTCGGTTTTAAATGGGAAACTCCCATATCCTGTGCCTCTTGGTTCTATATTCCCCCACACTGAAACCCTCATCCATGCCTTTGTTACCTCTGGACTTGACTATTTGCAATGCACTCCTGGCTGACGTCCTGCATTTCATCCTCCACAAACTTGAGGTCATCCAAGTCTCTGCTGCCTCTGTCCTAACTCGCACCAACTCCGGTTCACCCATCATCACTCTGCTTGCGGACCTACATTGGCTCCTGTTTATTCGATGCCTCTATTTTAAAATTCTCATCCTTGTTTTCAACTTCCTCTGTGGCCTCACTCCTCCTTATCTCTGTAATCTCATCCAGCTCCACAATCCCTAAAATTTATAGGCTGCTCTAATTCTGAACTCTTGTGCATTTTGGATTTTAATCATTCCACCATTGGTGGCCATGTCTTCTGCCAAGGCCCTAAGCTCTGGAATTACCTCTCAAAACCTCTCCACTTTCCTTTCCTCCTTTTAAGATGCTCCTTAAAATCCAGCTCTTTGAGCAAGCTGCCCTAGTATCTCCTTATGTGGCTTGGTGTCAATTTTGTTTTATAACAATCCTGTGAAGCTGTTATAAAATGCCTTTTATTACCTTAAAAGTGCTTTCTAAATATAAGTTGTAGTTATTGGTTGTTACGTGGATGGTTATTAGTCAGGATGACCTCATTGATTGCATATTTGTGCTCGATCAATGAAGCAAGCAGCAAAAATCCAGATTTTGGTTGCTATTTGCGTGTCCAAGCAAGATCCAATTATTTTAGGCATAATCAACAGCTAGTTTTGAGCTGGAAAAAAGGTATTTGCATTCACAAGCATTTAGTATTTCCACTAATTCTCTCAGTCCTGAAGATCTCTTTAGATCTTTAAATTTCTCATTTGGCTAAGGGTATACAATACAGCAGGTAGTTCATAGGGTAGGAGGTGAATTATGAATATTACAGAAGTGTATTGTAATCATTAAAACTTCGTGGTTTGAGTATGAAATAAATTATATTTAAAGATGCATTGTAATAGAAAATAATGCAACAGGATAGAGATGTGCAGGTAATGATGGTCAACACAATGGATTGGTTGCACTAAGAGAAGCAACGGAGGAAATAGAGGCTGTAATCATCATTTCCGATTGTACGACGGCTACTTCAGTGGAGCTGGAGGTCTACTGATGTACCCTTGTTTTAAAAGGGAGGAAAGGATAGGCCAGTTAATTATAGGCCAGTCAGCCTAACTTTGTTAGTGAGAAAATTGTTGAAAAAATGTGTCCAAGAGCTGAAAATGGAATTAGGCTGTGTAGCTCTTTCAGCTGGCACAGACACGATGGACCGAATGGCTTCCCTCTGTGCTGTAAATTTTCTACATTTCTTTCTATGGACAGCTGGGGTGTAGTTGTAATGCCAAACTTCAAGTTGTAGTTGATTGAAACAACAGAAGGGTATCGATAAACTCCATTGTGAGAGTTGTCCATCGAAACTACATACAAAATTTGCAGAACACCCCAAGCTTAGGCTCACTATCCAAGCCACAGGTGACTTAGCGATTTCTTGTGAAGGTGGTTGGAATCCACCTCTCCACCCACCGCCAGCATGAACCAGTGCTTTTCAGGGGAGGAGGGTAAATAACAGCAGTGAAAATGACATTTATCCTGTTCACAATTTTGCAAGAAATTGATGAATAAACTGGAAATTTGTGTTCTCTGCTGCAACCTCTTTAGAAAAGTTATTGGAAAGAATTTCACCTTCAAGAGTGGACAGATATACCTTTTCTGCAATTCTGTCTCCTTAACCAGCAGATGGAAAAACCACAACCCCATTATACTGATGTTCTGCTGAAAGGTTACACAAAACATTGTCCTACCTTTCTTTCCTAGTCTCGGTTATCCATTGACTAATTTTGACAATGCAAATGTAACTATTCATGTGGAAATATGTCTGTCTAGAATGGTTAACTTATTGCACTTAGACCCTGTGGCATTTTTGTTAACCTGGAAGTTAAACCATTTCAATAGGTTAGCAAATTTATTTTCAACTAGTTTCAACCAGTTTATAGTAGAAGCAACCCTAGAATACAGAAAGGATTGCCAATCTCACTCGACTTGTAAAGGGTTACTAGTTGCAAAAATAGGCTAAAAATGATACTGGGTGCTTTTCTGTGCTTGGGTTGATGGCATACTCCTGAGTTTGAATGTAGAGTTAAACCATACAGATGCTAGATTCTAGATATTAAAAGTGCAGAAGTCTTTCATTCCGTAACACTGACCTACTGTCACCTTGATGAATGAAAAGCGTTCACTTTTTGGCACAATGTGGAGATTATTGAAATTTATCCCACATGTGAATTATGATTAGGTATACATTATGACAGCACTAGTGTGCTATCTTACCATCAACATGCTAACCCTTGCCTTTTCCCATCTGTCATTTTTATTTATCTTTTGCTCTTAAATTTAGTTTCATCCTTGGTTTTTATTTCCACCTTCCCCTCCCCAGACTTTTATTGACCTTCATCTTCCATGTGTTCATATGGGCCACTACATCTTCCACTAATCCTCCTTACAAAAATTGTCCCAAATTTTTTGGTATCCTGTTTTATTTTTTCTCAACAGCTCTCCTCTTTCCATTAGATTTCCATTCAATCTGTCACATCTTTAGTGGTCAACATAACATAGGCCTAAATTTGAACATGGTATCGCTCAGTTTTGCAGTTATATTATGGTTTTACCACGTCATATTTCAGTCAAATAATCCAGTGCTTTAATATATTTACATTTTTATACCATTATAACTCGGATGAACTGCCTTTTTTTAAAAGTTGTATAGATGTTCCTACATTAACTTGACTTCGGAGCACTTTGATATAAGCCTGTGAGGCAATTATGCCTTCTCTGATTCAGGTACAGCAAAGAAAAAAGACAGGGACAATAAACAATTTGAAGTAGCCATGGCTGTACTTCAAATATTTTGAATAAATCTGGCATGGACACATGGGCTGAATGGCCTCCTTCACTGCTGTAATTACTCTATGGGTTGAATCCAATGATTGTGAGCCATTTTGAAGAGCCCCAGTGAGATTAAACGTTAATCTAGCAGTTAACTGCCTGCCATCGGAGTTTTCCAGGATGGCCAGGAATGGCTGCACTGCTGGGACTGCAGAAGGCACCAAAGCAGCAGTGAAGGAGGCCCCAGAAGACGTGAGTAGGGCGGACTCACAGAGACCAGTTAGGCAGACCCTGGTGAAAGATGGGGTGGTCGTTGTGAGAGCAGGAAAGGTTCTGTCAGCAGGGATGGCCCTTGTTGCCAGGGGAGTTCCCCCCCCCCCCCCCCCCGCAAAACCCCACATTGAGGCCACCAGGGTATATCTGGTGAGCTCCCCACATGTGACAGGCTCTAAACCCTTGCCACCCAATTACATGGTCCCCCACCAAATCCAAATTGCTCCCAGCAGGGGTAAGTTCTTCAATTCCGCCTCTGGCTCCATGTTTGCTTAAGTGGTGATTCTGTTGTATGATCCTGAGGACTTGCTCAGATTAATGCAGCTCATAGGACTGTGAGGGATCTGAGCTGATAATTCTTATCTCAATGTAAATTTGAGAGGGAAAGAGTATGCAGTTAACTCATTTCAACTTATTAGTTCTGCCCCCTTGTCTGTTTCTCAGGCCTGTACCTCAGTATGGTTCCCTATTAACTGACTAGACAAAATAATTTCTCCCGCTCAACAAGACAAAAAGGAATTGACTAAGCAATTTTGACTTTTTTAATTAGGGTACTGCTGGTGTAACCCTTTAAAGATGCACTAAAATCTGATTTTTAGGTTTCAAGAGTTTTTTGTCAATAGAAGTTAAATTTGCTTCAAGTTTTTTCAGAAGTGTGAAGTATTTGTTTTGTTGGAAATTCAAGCTGGGGAGTAATACTGGCCTTTGAAAAAATAATGAATTTGTACTGTAGAGAAGAGGATCGAATGAATGCATCTTGTCTTTAATATTTATGTACCAAAATTTATTTACTTCCCAGATCTGCTCAAGATTTGATAGTCAACAATTAAACTATTTCTGCAAATTTCCCTCAAATGTTTTCCTCCCCTTAGTTTAAAATATTAAACCATTGGTGTATAATTGTAGCATATTGTTATCCTAATTATTTGAAGGATAGCTGATGATCTTTTAATCCTGGATCAAAATTTGGTGTCAAAACAAATACTGATTTCTGTCCAGCAGCAGCAATGAGCATGGTGAAGATGGTTTCCAAGGAACAGAATCTCATGGGATTGTCACAGTTTCCAAATTGCATCTCTGGAGAAATCTTGCTAGTGATACACATAACCTCTTATTTTGTAATATATCACTTGGCCTGATTTAAAAACCTACTGATATTACATAGACCTATGCTAATGAATATAACATTTTCATTCTTGACATAACTGGTAGAGCTCTGCCTTTGAGGAAAACCGAAGTCTCTTTGAAAGTTATCCTTAGTTGTCCATATAGAATCGAGGAGGAAACTGAAGAAAAGACCTGAAAGAAAAATATAAACTTGAATTGTTTGCCCTATTATTCTAAAAGTTAATTTAAGTAGAGTGAGTTAAACCTGAACAATTTATTAAATAATCCATACCAGCATAGTGCACGCAGAATGTGCCTGTTTTCTATCATGAAAAATTCTGAATTTTGATGTACAATTCCTGGTGAATAAGCAGCTTTATCTTAGTATTCATAGTCACAGAAATGTACAGGACGAGGAAAGACAATTTCAATTCACCTGACCTGTCTAGGAAATATATTCCACAATACCTCTATGAATATAAGAATGCACAAGATGAATCAAGTGTGTTGCAATTTTTCTATCTTTAAGCATCAGGTATCAAGGGAGGGTTGTTGAAACATCAGTTACCTCCATGCAATTCCTCCCACCCCATAATTTATATTGCAGTTAGTCGCTATACCACCTGTAGCCCCTTGAGAGGCCAGATTGAAAAATGGAGATAGGTTTTCTGAATATATTGATGTTACAAGTGACAGAATGAATGATTTATGAATTATATATTTAGATGCAAGTGATAAAATGTAACGATTTGAATAACCATCTCTATCTGAGGGAAGCTCATTATTTCTGTACCTGGGGGACCAGTTTGTGAAGCAAGCTTGATCTGTCAGATATTTCATAAGAAACGTATGCGCTGACAGGATTTCCTTTGCTAGTGTCATTGCTTACTTTCAGAATTTAAGTTAAACATTTTTAAGGACAAGTCATTGCCTTTGAAATAATACATGTAGATCAATAGACTGGAGAATAGATAAGTTCAGTCTTTTGCCTGAAACTTTGTTAGAACTGTTTAGTAAGAAGGTTATCATGTCCTCGCAATGTCTTCTATTACAAGAACTTGTTGAATTTTTAGATTAATAGGAATATGGAAATAGGAATAAGTTACCGTTCACTCTTCAAAGCAGGCTGTGACATAAAGATTTCCCTTGGGATTTGGACTTCATAGTCATTTGCATTATGTATGTACAATTTAACCTCCTGAGGCTGCTTCCATGGAAGTTAGGCCAGAGAAAGGGGTTATTTGGCCCAATATACCCAAGTTGTGCTCACTTTTGAATTGATCTATTCTCATTCCTAGTCTTTAATCCTAACCTTTATATTCTTTCTTTTCAATTAGTTATCAGATTCCTTCTAATGTTATAATATCTGCTTCAATAGCCACTTATGGTGAACAATTCTAATTTCCAATAACATTCTGAAAATATTTCTTCTCATTTCTCCCTTCACCTTGTTATAATTCTGATGACTTTGCATATTTATCAATTTGCCAACCAATGGAATCAATATTTATTCTGTCAGTTTTGAAAACCTCTGTTAGATACATAAGGTCAATATGAACTTCCCTATTTCAGCATCCATTTGTTCATTAAATGAGACCAAGGTTTTAACCTTTCCTCCTTTGGCACAGATAAATCAATTTTACATTTTGATCACTTTTTGTGCAAAGAAGATATTGGTCTTAAATTTATGTTTTACTACTTTGAACCTGTGTCCTACTCTTGTAATTGCCTCTCGTGCATCCCTGATTTTAATTGCTTCACTATTGTTGGCTGTGCCATCAGTTGCCTAGGCCCCAAGCTCTGGAATGCTCTCTTTACACCACTCTGCCTGCTTTCCTCCTTTAAGACATTCCTTAAAACCTACTTCTTTGTCGAAACTTTTGATCATCTGATCTAATATCTCCTTACGTGGCTCGGTGTCATACTTTGTTTTACAATTTTCCTGTAGAGCACCTGTAGAGCACCTTGGGGCGTTTCATTACGTTAAAGGCACTAATATAAACATAAGTTGTTTTCCTTCATAACTATTTCCTTTGGCAGAAAGAATAAGCCTTGTGGCCCTCCTTTTCCTTCAATACCTGAATATCTTTTACTTCTTGGGAACCAGAACTACATGCAGTACTCAAGGAATGGTCTGACCAGAGTATGGTACAGTTTGATCACTTCCTTCAATTTATATTCTACTGTTTGAACCATGTGCTTCAATATACTTTTGGCTTTGGTTTAATATGTTGTGTACTGAGTTTGCTAGGTCTCTTGATTTCTTCCTAAGCAATTTCAGCACCATTTGTGGAATACTGTAGTGCACCTTTTCTGCCTTATGTACTATATGTTATTCTTGTCAACACTAAATTATATATCTCATTGTTCTGGACACTTGCATAATGTGTCCTCCTTATTGTGTAATTTCTAATTTGTCTTTTAGTTTCCAGTTTGGTATCATCTACAGATTTGACTAACTTGCATTGATTTTTTAAATACAGTAAATTACAATTAGCCCTAGGGACACACAACTCAGAAGTCTTATTTCCCCACCCTCCTCTGCCCCATTCAAATGCATATACACAAACCTTATCTCTTCCAACAAGCAACTGTTTTTTTTCTATTCTTCATACAGTTTCTCATCCATTCCCTAGATTTACCTTGAATCCCTGAGAGTTTTGGCCTTGACAGCATGTCTTTGTGTGGAACCTTTACAGATGCCTTTTGGAAATCTGTCATAGGGTGTTCTGCAGTTCATTCACACTGTCACTTTCTCAAATAAGCCTGGAAGATTTGTCAGGCATGATCTTCATCTTCTGATAATCTGTTGCCTGTTGTTTGCTGTGGGTCTTCACTTATGGAAACTGCACTTTTGCTGGAAGCAAGAGTGTTAGGGGCAAGCCTGAACTCTTACCAATCACATTGGTGTGAATGTGTATGTAACAAGACTTCAACTTCTGTTTTTATAGGCATTATCACTAAAGATACAGATTTATGATTTCATCAAATAACAAACAGGACAAAACTGCATACGCAGAACAATGTGACAGCAAACAGATGCATGTAACTGATAATCCAGAGGAGGTTTCCAATCTGATACAGATCTGAATCCCCAAAAGGATGCATTTGCAATACCAGTGGAACATAGGAGATGATGGAAATTATTTTTGAGAGTCCTTCCTTACTTAAGGAAGGATTTACTTGCATTGGAAGCAGTTCAGAGAAGGTTCACTAGGCTGATTTCCTGGGATGATGGGTTTGTTTTATGAGGAAAGGTTGAGCAAGTTGGGCTATACTCATTGGAGTTTAGAAGAGTGAGAGGTGATCTTCTTGAAACATATAAGATTCTGAGGGGGCTTGGCAATGTAGATGCTGAGAGGATGTTTCCTCTTGTGGGGGAATTTAGAACTAGGGGAGACAGTTTCAAAATAAAGGGACTCACATTTAAGACGGAGATGCGAAGGAATTTCTTCTCTGAGGATCATTACTGTTCGGAATTTTCCTCTCCAGTGAGCAGTGGAGGCTGGGTCACTTAATATATTCAAAGCTGAGTTAGACAGATTTTTGATTCACAAGGGAGTAAAAGGTTATGGGGCAGGGGTTTGGGGTTTCAGGCAGGAAGTGGAGTTAAGGCCACAATCAGATTCACCATGACCCCATTGAGTATTGGAACAGGCTTGAGGGGCCAAATTACCGACTTTTACTTCCGTTTCTTATGGCCTTGTGTATTCATATTGCCAAAATTGCGTGCCTGCTATTCCCTCAAGCTAAAAGTAGTTTTCAAGGGCAAACCATTAAATCAAAGCCGCTCACCTTTTTACTTCATTATTGGACCATGGGTGGGGTTTTATTTCACATGATATAAAAGCAAAATACTGCAGATGCTGGAAATCTGAAACAAAAACAGAAAATGCTGGAAGAACTCAGCAGGTCTAGCAGCATCTGTGGAGGGAGAAACTGTGGAGTTAACGTTTCAAGTCCAATATGACTCTCCATCGGAACTTGATGTATTGGGTATATTTCTCATTTGGATCTCTTGTTCTAGTTTTCAATGCCCTAATCTCTTTGTGGCAATGCCGCTGCACTATAGTATTTATTTTCCTGCACCCATGCTGGATTTCATCATCTGCTGACCAGAATTGAGAGAGAAACCACACTACAGCTTCAGTTCAGCTGCCATTTACTCTGTGACAAGTCACTCTTGACCTTGGAATTTGTTCTCTTGTGTGTTCAGTAAATCTGTCATATAGTGTCTGTTACTTCATGTGAATTTAATTTTGTTTTTCCTCTCTCTCTAACTTTTTCTCTCCCCCCCCACCCCCCCTCCCCCCTCGTTGTTATGTGCATATTTTTCCGTAAATGACTAACTTTTAAATATCTTGACCTGTGCTGGGCAAAAGCAAGAGGTGACTTGTTGGTTTCTAAACCATATGAAAACACCCCACACTATGCTGAATTACCTGTGCACTTAATATTTGGTTTAGAGCAGTTTTTCGGCAGCTCACCACCACTTTCTCAAGGACAAATAGGGATGGGTGGCAAATGTTGGACTTGCCAGTGATGCCCACATCCCATGAAAGAATAAAAAAAATCAGACCCAAAGGATTTAAATGTGCTCAGGGAGAGGATGAAGGATTTATATAGAGTAAATGAGGAGAAATTGCAATGGCAGAGGGTTGGTTAACAGAGGACGCAGATTTAAAGTGATTGGTGGAAGAACCAGAGGTGACATGAGAAAACGTTTTTCTGCACAGCGAGTTATGATGATCTGGAATGCCATGCCTGAAAAGTAGTACAAGCAGATTCAGTCATAGCATTCAAAAGAGAATTGGATAAATACATGAAGGGGAAAAAAATAACAGGATTTTTGGGAAAAAGCAGGGAACTGGAATTAATTGGATAGCTTTCCCAAGGAGTTGGCACAGGTATGATAGGCTGAATGGTCTCCTTCCATGCTATGGGGTTGCACAATTTCATGATAAAATTATGCTGCTAAAATGAACCTTTGTTGCTAACAGGCCATAAAATCTAAGCGTTGCTGATCAATCAGTTTGTTTGGTGAGGGAATTGTGCAGTGACAAATGCTTTTGTAAATTTCACGGTCAGAACCATTTGGCATTCGGTGACCAGCTTTCTATTTTAAAAAAATTACAGAGCGAGGGGCAAAACGTGCTACATGTAATATGTTTATTTATGGTACAGAAAAGTTTTGCAGCTATCTCACTCATTCTATTGGACATTGGAAAGATGGTTGCTGTCAAAGCTTAACTGGGCCATGTTAAGAAACAGCACATCTCCAGAATCAGCACGAGCAGTGGTATTGAAGGATAGCACGGAGCTGTGAAAATATTACTTGTAGCATCATACACACAATACACCATTAATAAATTAATGGCAAAATCATTACACTGTTTACAAATCTTGTGACCTCTTCACATTTAAAACCTGATTTTTTAAAAATCCATTTCCTCAGCTAAGCTTTGAAATGTGTAATGATTTATTATAGTGGTGTATGGCTATATGTACTTTGTCCATGAGAAAGATCCCATAATTCAATCATACGTGTGCTATTTGTAAGTTTGAGTTTTGCCCACTCTGAAATAAGCTTAGTAATTCATTGCTCTCGTACCCATCATCTGAGTATAGATTTGAATTAAATGTTATAATATTTTTGATTGTTTTACAAAGCAATCAGAGATGGGTTTGGTGCCAAGGCAGAAGAAAAAGTGCCTGAGCATGGACCTAAATAACATAGTAAGCTAGATGAATTAGCAGGGTACTTTATAGTGCAAAAGAAAACTCACATGGCATGACAGTTTCCTATATCCACCATTTTTTTGTTCCTCCTCTCCCCCATTAATTTAATTACAAACCAGTTTAATAAGAAGAGCATACTGCCCCGAATGGCCCACTACATAAAGGCATAACTTTGCTGATCACAGCCATACCTACAGTTGTATTATAGTTGACCATAGCACTCTCAGGCTAGGAAGGGAAAGCACTGGTCTGAAGTCCTGCTGCCGGTCATTGTTCACATAACTTTTCTGGAAATATGAAAGTTTGTGTCTGTAAACATTGCCTGATGCCAGAATTAGCTTTGCTTGTGAAGCCTTGTATAGTTGAAAATCCACAGTCTGGTCTTATGTAATGAATTTGGTGTGGTACTAGACAGCCCAACCATTTCCGATTTGGCCTTACTTAATGAAATTTAAAATTTACTGAACTTTCCAAAATGCTGTTAGTGTAGCTTTCAATGCCTCAAAGTCAAAAGTGGTTGCAAGATATCATGAACCTAAAATAAATTTGCTATCAGTTCTGAGTAAGAGGAAAAAGTAGTTGAACCTTCAACTGAGTACCACTACAAGTTGATAGGTAATTAAATTCCAGCATTATTTGAAGATGTCAAATGTGCCCATGGGACCCCAGAGCACCTGAGTGGGCAATGACACACTTAATATAGTGTCACGACTCACTGGGGATGGTGCGCTACAATATCAAGCCCCACTGCTCCCCGAGCCACGAAAAATGTGAAAAGTTTGATCAAACCACCTCACTGTTTAATTTAGGTTAACAGAATACAAGCACCAGGTTTGTAAACTTAATAACGAAATAACAGTTTATTGAACAAACTGTCGTTAACCAGTGGCAAAAGAAAAAAATATAAACTGCTAATTTCTAATTTGATAACCTAAACTCTACCCCTTCTTAAATCCCTATACACACACATACAAGACACATAAGACACACAAAAACATGGATTTTAAGGGTGGGATAAAACAGTTCAATAGCACCAATTCCGAAGTACAGGATTTGATGGGTTGGTTTTGATTGATGTCTTCCAAATTCCTTTTAGTTCTTTGTTGATGACACGGAGTGGCCTTCCCAGCACTTTCAGTCTTTAGTTCACTGGTTGAGCACTTGCTTTTCAATGTCTCTAACAGTGATTTTCCCCTTTTCTTCTTGACAGGAGTTTTTCAGAGAGAGAGCAGGTTATAGAGATATGAGGGGAAAAAAACAGATTGCTATTATTGTAGAATTACTGGAATCTTACACAGAAGAAAGAAGTTTTAGGCCTTTTCTCTTTTCAGGCTGTGAGCTTTTTTCTCACCTGCAGTGTTCTCTCTCAAACCCTGGTCACCTTGTTAGTAGCCAATTAAAATGTTGTTGCCAGGCAATTCCCCTTTAGACCGGATTCCTCCTCGGTACCATCCTTTCTTTCATGGCACACTCCGTTCCAGGATAGCAACATTGTATATATCCCTCACACTGTTCCAGTAGACAAGTCTTTCAAACTGCAGCCATTGTAATTTTAATCCACAGTCCAACAGAAATAAAAAGATATGTTCTTTACAATAGTCCAATAGAAATTTTTAATAAGTTCTTTACAATAATGCTAAGCATGCAGACAGAAAGTTCTAGGTTCGATTCAGATTCTGATTAATTAGCTGATACAAGCTGGGCAGCAGCTGTGCTATGGTTGGTTTCAGCACAGGGATGAGTACAACTCAGCTAAGATTGTTGTACAACTACTACTGCTGGAAAGTGCATGTAAATTCATGCATTGCATGAGGACAGGTTTGCATTCTATAGTTCCCATGATCAAATAACATGCAAGCACTGGTGATTTATTAACAACGTGCATGCCTATAGCACCTTTAAAGTAGGACGCATCCTAAAGCACTTCATGGGAATGTAATCAGACAAAAAACAGCATGGAGCTAAGGAACAGGACATTAGGGCAGGATGATTAAAAGATTTGTTAAAGAGACAGTTTAAGCAGAGCCATAAAGGGAGAGAGAGGTGGAAAGGGAATTCCAAAACCAGGGCCCAGATGCTAAAGGCACTGCTGTCGGTGGCGTGAAGGAAGCGGGAGGTACACAAGGGGCCAGAGGAATGTAAAATTTTGAGTTGTAGGGCTGGAAGAGATTACAGACTTAGAGAGGAGTGAGGCCATGGAGGAATTTGAAGATGAGAATGAGAACTTTAAAATCAAGGCATTGGTGGACTGCGAGTCTGTGTCGGCTAGCAAGTACAGTGGTGATGGGTGAACGAGACTTATTGCAAATTACGGGTAGCAGAGTTTAAGATAGGCTCAAGTTAATGGAAGATGGGATACCAGCCAGGAGAGTGTAACAATAATCAAGCAGAGAGCTACTAAAGGCATAAATGAGGGCTTCAGCAGCAATGGACTGAGGGAGGAATAGAGGTGGGCAATATCAAGATATTATAATGCAAAATTGATGTCCCCTAGTTCTGAATTCTCACAGGAATCATAAGAGGAAATAGTTTCTTTATCAACTCTCAAATCCCTTTGACATTTTAAAAGATCTCAAATAGATCAGCCTTCGATCTTAGTCTGGGGAGTACAAACTAAATTTAAGTAACCTATCCTCATAAGCTATTTCTTGAAGCCCTGCTATTCTGCTGAATCTGTGCCTTCCAAATGCCAATATACCTTCCCTGGTGTGCAGTGTCCAAAACTGAATGTAGTACTCCGATAAGGTCTCAGAGAGGCTCCACACCAGAAACATTACTTCCTCATTTTTGTATTACAGCCTTTTTGACATAAAGACCATCATTTCATTGGCCTTCTTGATTAACTTTTGTAACTGTGTGCCACCTTTTAGTGATTTGTAAATATCCCAATGCTCTTTCACACCATCTAGTCTCTCACCACTCAGAAAGCTGAACAAGTGTATCCAATGAGTATTTGAGCAATACAGTCCTGGATATTCTAGGCTTAACCTCAGTTGTAGTTGTGGTGCAGTTGGCCTCCCTGGCTCAGGAAATAAAGGTTTTCTTTCCTCAACACTTTCTGGTGGTTTCTAGTTGAAATCCATTTTGTGTGCTCTTAAATTAGAACCATTTAAGGCCTAGCTGTGATACACTCCACTACAAAATACTGTAGTGTGATCATTGTCACCAGGACTGAATGGGTGTTTCAGCAAGTAATGGAAAGTGGACTGAGGCTATGGTACCACATTCCAAAAAGCCCTCCAGGAAGTGAGGAGCCAAAACTGTTGAATGAAGAATAAGTTCCCCATACTAGAAATATTTCATATCTTTGAAAGTTCTCTGATACTTGCCTGTGAGATTGAAGCGCATCCCAGTTTCTTTTTTATTCATTCATGTGATGTGGGCAATAAATGCTGGCCTAGCCAGCAATGCCCACATCCTTGAATGAATTAAAAAAAATGTACCTGTTGTTGGGAACAACAAATGGTTTACAAATAGCCACAACCCCAGTTGGTAGCACGTAGGAGTCATCGATTTTTAATCAGAGTTCAATTTACCTGATCACAGTAATATTTTAATAGGGTCCACTGACTTAATGGATCTTGAGATCCATAACCTTTTACCCTGTATCTGTGCTGCTGGTACATGAATGATTTCCTCAAAGCATCGGAAATTAACACTATTCCACCTTGGATATATAGATAGTTTCAATAAATTGAAAATATTTGCACGTCTAAAAATGTATTATTTTGTTTTGACTTGGGCACTTAATTTGGTGACATATGGTGTCTGAACGGGAAGGAAACTTGTAGAGTTAAAATTGAACCAACTTGTCAGCACTTCAAAAAGAAAAGGCATCAGAGACTACCAATTGCCAGTATAATAATGTATAACAGGAAAGCCTCACATTAACTTTCACGTCATAAAAATGATCATAAAATTTAAATAAGAACTCCAGGGATCCACTCCTAAAAATTGACAAGTTAGATGTTTATTTTAAGGTGCAAAGAAGAGCAAGTGGGCATTTATTTAGGTAATTGCCTGCTTCCTGCAGTTTCCTCTTAATTATTTCTTCCTTCTGAGCTGTTTAATATGTTTTTTTTTTGTGAATGGAGCTCTGATAAAATGTACCCATCCGATTTGGGTTAAGCACATAGTGATGTTTTTGTGACTCTCCTGGAAAATGGGCAGTTGATCAGAAACGTGTCCATGAACTTTTCTGAATGTTATATTTGGATTCCCAGAACAGATATACTCCCTCTGTTTCTGTAACCGTGCCAAAAATCAAGTGCATTTTGAAGATTAAGGATGGTGTCCTGTTGTAATTGTGCAATGTTCAAAGCTTAGGGCACTGATTTCATGCTGTGATCTAACTTGATTTGATCTGTTGGCTATGCCAGCACCAGAATGATGCAAGAAGCAGGAGTTAAACTATGTAAATATTGCCTAGAGGGCAAACTACTCCTTACTTACTGATTAGCCTTACATTGTGCTTTGAGGAATAAACAATTTCAATGGGGCTTCTTTTGAAAACCACACTTAAATTTTCTGACGCTTTTAACACCTGCCTTTAAATTTGTTTCCATCTCTATTTGTTGTCCTTCTAAATTTCTATTGAGTACCAGGCTCTGATATGTGATACAGATTGTTATTTGTGTGAAAATGGAGAACCAACTCCAATTTACTTTTCTACAATATATCCAGTTGCAGATTTGTGGACCTTATTTATCAGGGTCTATGTTGGGTAGATTCCTTGCAGGCCTCATTGTTTATATAAAAGCAAAATACTGCAGATGCTGGAAATCTGAAACAAAAACAAAAATAGCTGGAAAAACTCAGCAGATCTGACAGCATCTGTGGAGAGGAACACAGTTGACGTTTCGAGTCCATATGACTCTTCATCAGAACTAAGGAAAGAAAGAAATGAGGTGAAATATAAGCTGGTAGAGGGAGGTGGGTAAGGTAGTGCTGGATAGAGGGCCAGCGATAGGTGGAGGCAAAGAAGAGATTGCCAAAGATGTCATAGACAAAAGGACAAAGGGGTGTTGACAGTGGTGATATTATCTAAGGAATGTGCTAATGGGGGCATTAAGGGTAGCAAGCAGGACAAGCAAGTGACAGATGGCCCTAGTGGGAGTGGGGTGGGGGGAAGGGATCGAAATGGGCTAAAAGGTGGAGATTAAACAATAGATCGAAATAAATTTTAAAATAGGTGGGAAAAGAAAAATATATATTTTTTAAATTATAAATTATTGGAAAAAGGGAGATCGGAAAGGGGGTGGGGATGGAGGAGAGAGTTCATGATCTGAAGTTGTTGAACTCAATATTAAGTCCGGAAGGCTGTAAAGTGCCCAGTCGGAAGATGAGGTGTTGTTCCTCCAGTTTGCGTTGAGCTTCACTGGCACATTGCAACAGGCCAAAGATGGACATGTGGGCATGAGAGAAGGGTGGTGTGTTGAAATGGCAAGCGACAGAGAGGTCTGGGCCATTCTTGCGGACAGACTGAAGGTGTTCCACAAAGCGGTCACCCAGTCTCCGTTTGGTCTCTCCAATGTAGAGGAGACCGCATTGGGAGCAGCAAATGCAGTAGACTAAATTGAGGGAAACACAAGTGAAGTGCTGCTTCGCTTGAAAGGAGTGTTTGGGCCCTTGGACGGTGAGGAGGGGGGGAGTAAAGGGGCAGGTGTTGCACCTTCTGCGGTTGCATGGGAAGGTGCGGTGGGAGGGGGTTGAGATGTAGGGGGTGATGGAGGAGTGGACCAGGGTGTCCCGGAGGGAACGATCCCTGCGGTAAGCCGCCGGGGGGAGTGAACGAAAGATGTGTTTGGTGGTGGCATCATGCTGGAGTTGGCAGAAATGGCGGAGGATGATCCTTTGAACGCGGAGGCTGGTGGGGTGATAAGTGAGGACAAGAGGGACCCTATCATGGCTCTGGGAGGGAGAGGAAAGTGTGAGGATGGATGCTCGGGCGATGGGCCGGACACGGTTGAGGGCCCTGTCAACCACCGTGGGTGGAAAACCTCTGTTAAGGAAGAAGGAAGACATGTCAGAGGAACTGTTTTTGAAAGTGGCATCATCAGAACAGATGCGACGGAGGCGAAGGAACTGAGAGAATGGGATGGAAGCGGGGTGTGGGGAGCTGTAGTCGCAGTAAGCAAGTTAGAAGATGGGTACCTCCGTTGGTGTTGAGAAGTTTCCTATTATCCTGTAAGGTTTCAATTATGAAGATTTAAAATGTTCATCTACTTGGCATGAAGATTGCAATTACTTTTTTCCTCATTGAGTTGAAAGTATTAAAATGTTGTGTGCATTTCAACTACTGAAGGTGTGGTTGCACAATCTGGCATCCCCAGCAGAAGTAGCACTTGCAGTTAATGTATCTTGGACAATACAGAGTGGTATCAAATAGGTACCAACTTAAGAACATAAGAAGTAGGAACAGGAGTAGACCATTTGGCCCCTCGAACCTGCTCCGTCATTCAATAAGATCATGGCTAATCATCTTGTGTTTTGATTTCCACATTCCCATCTAACCCCGATAACCTTTGATTCCCTTGCTTAACAAGTACCTATCTACCTCTGCCTTAAAAATATTCAATGACACCACCTCCACTGCCTGAGACAGAGTTCCAGGGTGTTAGGCAGTTTCCCTTACAAATTGTGGAATGAGTCCACCAGTGTTAGCATTAAGTACTCCTATGTCAGGGGTCCATCTTTCTGGGTACCTTATCTAAAAGACATTCTCAAACTGAATCTCTTGTTAGAGTCAGATAATGCTAAATAAACTGTAAGGCAACCTCAATTAAACAACATCAGTAAATAGTCTGTCTCCTCTGCAACAGTCCATTTCAATCCCAGCCTGAAGAGAGCTCCCTACTGAGCCAGTATGACTTTTTTTTTCCATTTTCTATCACAGTCATTTTGCATCCACCCTGAAAGAATGAGACTGCTGAATATCATTTTGTGTAGGAACTTTCCAGTTGGTGGTGGTAGATTTCCATCCCAGTTAGGCTGGACTAGAATTGAATGTGTCCTCAAGGTGAAAGAGTAGTTGCCTAAGTTTGTATTCTACCCCGTCCATCTGAAAGGTTACAGATATAACCTTGAGGCTGTAACATGTCCATCATCCTGTACCAGATGTTGCTTTAATTAGGATGTGTCATCCTGGTTCATTTAATGTTATCTAGCTCTCAAGAGAATCAATTTGAGAATGCCTCGGTTTAGAAAAAGTACCCAGAAAGATGAATCATCTTTGTTTGTCATCGAACTGGAATTTCTTTTAATTTGTTCTTGAACTGTGGGTGAGCCTGGCAAGATCATATTTACTGCACATATTTAGTGAACCTGAGAAACTGGTGGTGGACGTTTTCCATGAACAACTCCAGTTGTGTGATGATGCACCCACAAGAGTGTTGGGTAGGAAATCCTAGGATTCTGCTCCAGCAACAATGAAAGAAAGATCACGTACATCCAAGTGCAGACGGTATGTTTCTTGGATGGTGTCTTTACAGATGATAGTGTTTCCATAATATCGCTGACCTTGGCTGTCTTGGTGTAGAAGTTGCAGGGGAGGGAGGTTCTGTCCAATATCCTTGATGTGTTGCTGCAGTGCACTATGTTCTGTAGCCATAGTGCCAGTATTGGAGGGGCTGCATATTGAGTCCAATGCCAAGGGCAGTGATGAAGTGTATGATCTATCCTAATCTGTCTACAGCTTTGAGCTGTATCCATAAAGCCAAATGGTGAATATTTCATCAAATTCCTGACTTGAGCCTTGTAGATGATGGAGAGGCTTTGAGTGGTCAGCAGGTGAGACACTCATTGCAAATTACCTAGCCTTCTACCATACCTTGTATCCACATTGTCAACGGGAAATCCAGGATGTTAATGGTGGGTGACTCTGTAGTGATGGTTTGGAGATTATCAATATTATGAATCATTATTTTGCAGGAATTTTGAAATATAATGGAAAAATAGGTAATACACTGATGTTACACCTCCCACAGAGAAGCTTTGTAATCTCAGCTATGTGATTTTATCTTAGTAAGTAGGTTAGCGTATGTATATATGTACATGTTCTCACTTCACCCTATTGCCCAAAACACTCACCGCATGCTTTTTGAGAGAAATATTAATTGTTTTTTTTCCTTTTTTTTTCCAGGCTCTTTTTGTCCTTTTCATTTTGGCCTACATTCATATTGCCTTTTCCCGGTCTCCAATCAATTGCTTGGAGCATGTCCGTGAGAAGTGGCCTCGGGATGGGATCCTCCGTGTAGAAATCCAACGCAACTCTAGCCGTGCCCCCATTTTCCTTCAGTTCTACGAATCTGAAAACTTTGCAGGCATGGTAAAGGAGCCAGCAGAAGATGAAGAAGAGCTGACCATAGAAATGTTTGACAACAGTTCTATACAGGTGTGATTACTGTTCTGACATAAATGCAGAATTGTTCACTTTGATTCGGTTGTGGTGAAAATGTTAATTTGAAGTTTTCATTAAGTTAGAATGTCATTTTAAGCTTGTTCAGCACTTTATAATGAGTCAGGAATGAAGTAGAACAAGTGAAAAGAAAGTTTGAATATTAGTGGAACCCTTTTCATTGTCAAAGCTGGCTGATCACTTGGTTACACTAACCAGGCTGCATGACACAAATGCTATGACACAAATGCTGTTAACTTTGAATTCCAACTGAAAGAGGTTAATTCGGGATGAAGATGGAAACAAAAACACAGAAAAGGATGACATTTTTTTTTTGTCAGCTAGAGTGGAGCTCTGATTGATCGATTTCTGTGAGCATTATTCCTGGACAGCTCCCTAAATAAAGCCACCCAAAGCAGGGCTGTTCAACAGCTGACTGAGGAAACTTCTATTTGTATTTCAATTTGCCATTTCTATTTATTTGAATTTTGTGGAGCTGGAGGCTTGGAAAGGCCTGTTTCTAGCATTGTAACCTCATTGATGGAATACACCTAGATTTGTCAGTATCAGCATTTACAGATATATGCAAAAAATGACATAGATTTGTATATATTTAAATGCTGTCTTCGAGGTTCCATAATACTGCCTATGAAGGCAAAAAAGCTTGGAAGCATCTGAAACTAGTGTTACTCAAATGATGTGTTGACACATACCCATAAATTTGAACTCAGCTAGCTATGGACAGTTGTTAAGTGGAGACAAAGCAGTTCCCATAGGAAGATTAGAAAAAAAATAGAACTCAGTTTTTTAAAACTAAAGGCACTTATTTTTAATAGAACTCTTTAACTTGGAGTGCTGATGGTGGGATGTCCTAGCTCATAATAGCATTTTTGCACCTTCTTTCACTGGACAGCGAGATAAGATGAGGGAACAGAAGTAAGTCCCAGAACTGCAAACACCCCAATGCTGATGGAGACTCTGAAACATGTGGAGTGGTAAATCTACTGAAGTGCACAAATGAAAGGAAGTGAGCCAAAAGTGGCCTATAGGAAACCTAATCTCGGGCTTCTCTCAGGCTTTTTTCAGGACAGACCGAAAAAAACTGCAATAAACTAGTTTTTAATATAACTAACACTACACTACTATTGCAGCTGCTTGATTTCTCTTTGCCTGTATTAATTTTGGATAAATGTTACACTTCATGGAAGTTACCATACTGAGGATTGAGATAAGCTAAACGTGGAAATCTTATACAAATTTCTAATGCAGAAAAAGGAGTTTGTTGTCAGGCGTGATATAATTGCTAGATGTATTTAACATATTTATACCATTAAGGCCTGGAGAAAAGATCACCTGAATGCCACTTGTGTAATTTGCTTAACTCATCTTCCCATTCCTGCCACTGCTGCCCAATCACCATCACCACTATTTCACCCTGGTGTTGTTTACACTAAATTCTCTCCAGACACCATTCAAATTTGGAAGGGCGATCTATAATTGTCCTGCTCCCTGTTTTTCACAGTCGAAGTAAAGGCAATAGGAAAATTCCACATGTGCACTATTGCACGTACTGAGATCTTACTGACAACACTGACTCTGATGCCCTGTATAAATTGGTAAAGTAAAACCCTACTTTTAGCTTGATGTGGTATACAGATAGGAGCTGACCATCTACTGTGTCAATCACAGTACACCATCAGCAAAAAAAAATGTTAAATGAAAAGCAGTAAAGATAAGTTGCTTTAATTTATTGAACACAAGTCTATTTTTGAACGTAAAAGTATAATTTTAAGAACTGTAATATTTCACTTCGGTGCACATCCATATTTAATGCAATTCAAGTTTTAAGATTATTTTATAATGTAAATGCTACATGTAATCAGAGGTTATTTGGAGCAGAAGGGTCTGAATTGTTTTAGTCACCAATTTATCTTCAAGGCAACTTCATAATTTGTCTTACAAGCTGTGTCAGAATGTGTTTCAGCCTCCTACCAATTTAATCAAGGTGTTCAAATAATTAAACCTTCAGTTTGATCCCAGAACCAAACTCTGTCATTCTCCATATCATTTTTGTGGTGGTCAGCTGCACACAACAGTCTGAATGGCTTACTGCAAATTGGAGGCATATGATGTGCCCACACCATACTTCAACAGTTTATGCTGGCCATAATTTCCAACTTCAAGAAGAATAACTTAACCTTGATGTATAGCAGAAGTTATACTTATAAAGAATATGAAATACAAAACTGAAATTACTGACATCTCTTTCCCAACTTCATTGACACCTCATTTGTATTAAAAATCACGCATCAGCTGGCTTGCCAATGCCATGGGCAATTCATATGTTGTATGAGAAAATAAGAAATAGGAGCAGGAGTAGGCCAGTCAGCCCTTCGAGCCCCCTCAGCCATTCAATGAGATCATGACTGATGATCTACTTAATACCATTTTCCTGCGTATCCCTGTATCTCTTGATGTTTTTTATACGGAGAAATCTATTGCTCAGTGTTGAACATACTCAACGACTGAGCCTCTACAGCCCTCTGGCGCAGAGAATTCCAAAGGTTCACCACCCTCCAAGTGAAGAAGTTTCTCCTCATCTCAGTCCTAAATGGCCTACCTATTTCATAACGTATATTATTGTACATGCATATGAGTATGTTTACATGAATACATGCCATTTAGGACTGAGATGAGGAGGAACTTCACTCAGAGGAATTCTCTACCACAGAAGACTGTGGAGCCAAGTCACTGAATATATTTAAGAAGGAAATATATTTCTAGACTTTAAGGGCGTCATGGAGTGTGAGGAGAGAGCAGGAGTATGGCGTTGAGATAAAGGATCAGCCATGATCATATCGAATGCCGAAGCAGGCTCAAAGGGCCGAGTGATCTACTCTTATTTTTTATGTTTCTATGTATAATTTTCTTATTGAAATCAGAATAGGGAATGGTTTTATGTATTAATGATTGTCTGGTTGAGTATAATGGGAACTTCATGTATGAAATGATATCTTCTGCAACCTTGCATCCCCTCATGCACTTTCAACTCCACATATGCTTTCTCCTTGCCTTCAGTCCTCTTTTAATAGTCTGTTTAGCCACTATGTTCCTTTTCTTTGGAACTTCTAACCTTGTTCCTTTTGCTTTGGTACTTAATTCCCTCTCCTTTCCTCACTACTTTTAAAAACACCCTCAAAATCCTTAACTGACCATATCCTGACAGTCTTGATTTCTCCCTTTTCTGCAGCTCAGTCTAATGTCAGTTGTGGGGAAACCCTTGAAACCTATCGTGATCAAATTAGTAAGCATTTAGAAAGGCAGGGAATAATTGAGAACATTCAGGATAAATTTGTTAAAAACAAGTAATATTTAGCAAACTTAATATTTTTTGAAGAAATTGCCATGTAGATATAGGGAGTGTTTTAGATGCAGTGTTTTTAGATTTTTCATAATGTTCCAAAGATGTTTCCAATAAAAATTAATGTGCATGATATAAATCAATAAGCAGCAACATGGATGGAAATTTAATTGATGGACAAGAAACAAAGTGTTGGGATTAATGGGGTTTGATCAGTTTGCAGAAGGATTGGAAGTGACAGATCCCAGGTGTCGATGCTAGGAGTCAGTGACAATGAGTCATTAGTTCAAAAGTGTCACTTGAGGAACAAGATTTGGAAAAAATTCTTCACAAGGAGAATTGTTGAAGTGTGAAATGTTCTACTGCAGAGTAGTTAAAGCATTTTTTAATGGAAAGTGGATGAATATTTGAAACAGGAAGATGCAGACTGATGGGGGTAGAGAGTACAGTGGTGGGATCAGTTTTGGACCGTTCTGTGCAGAACACAGCTTATTGACTTATATTTATTAATCCAGCATGTTTGTATCATAGCCCTGGGGTCACTTGCAGAAGCCCCATCATATCTTTTCATTTGTGGCTCATAGACTTGCTGCATCTGACCACCCGTTAAGACTTACCTGGCTAGTCTAAATGGCTCCCTTCTAGCTCTTGTTCTGTTCACTGTTTTGTCTTCACTGTTAAATGCTTTGAAATACCTTCCCAACAATTTGAGGAGCACTATATAAATGGAAATTGTCACCTCTCAGGGATACTGCACCGTCAAGTGTTGGGATGTTGGTCTGCACCTTTGACACAACACTTTCAATTGTAAACTTGGACACAGACAAAATCAAAAACTGTAGGACCAGCATTTCTCTTTGGAGCTGCTGTTTACACTTGCACAGAGAAGCTTGGACAAGCTTAAACTTCACAGTAAGATTTCTTGCCTGTTTTTCTTATTCCTGAGCAAAAGCAGAAGGAGCTGCCATTAATGCCACAAATAGCCAGGCAAGTCTTGATTGGTGGCCAGATGCAGCAAGTCTGTGGGCCACAAATTAAAAGATATGATGGGGCTTCTGCAAGTGACCCCTGGACTATGATGCAAACATGCTGGATTAATAAATATAATAGCCAATAAGCTGTTTTCAAAAGTTTTGCAAACCAGAACAGTGCTAATTCTTGTGACAATGATATCAGTAAATGCTGAAGTCTTTCGTGTTCCTGAGAAGGTTATTTTTTGTTCAGAAATTATTGAAGATTCCACCCAAAATGTTAACTTGTTTCTCTTTCAGATGCTGGCCGACTTGCTATGCATTTTCAATCCTTGTGTTTTTCTTTCTTTGTGATGAATTTGTGCCTAACTCTTCTTGCCTTTCTGCTCCTTTTCACAGTTTGAACTCGACATAGAGCCCAAAGTGTACTTAAAGCCCTCACTTGGAAATAAAGCAGAAGTTGTAACGCAGGTGGTACAGAATGATAGCCAGGGGCTCTCATTCACTGAGGCACCTAGTAAAGGTATGCAGCCTCTGCAGGAAACAGTCTCCGAGTTTGAGATGCTAACAAGAGCAGGTAAAATTTTAGTGATACAAAAGCTCTTCTTTTCCCCCTTCTTTCCAACCTGCTTCCAACATCTCTCAAACTCTACACTTGGGTAGGACCCTCATTTGCTCACCTCAGAGATTTATAATTGCTAATCGTAATAAAATATTGCTGAAATACTGCCCGACAATTATTTGAGCTGAGAAGAAAATTGTCTCGATTTAGAAGTGCAAAATAACGTTTTATAAGAAGAGTGCTGTGGAAAGTTTTGAGCTTCAAAAATAGCAACTGCAAAACTCATTAATTGCTGGTCACAGCTTTACTGCTTTCACAAGCTCTAACAGTTCTACATTCTGTTTTCTGCATTTGCTTTTGAACATTGACAGACATGTAAAGCAGAGACTGAGGCATAACCCCTCTACCTTTCAGATTCAAAAACTGTTTATTGACCTTTTAAATCACAGCCAGTTGCTTAATTACATTTTGTTGTCACTAGTCTTATTTAATGTATTGGTATCAACATACATTACGTATAAGCTAAATTTCTAGTATATAATGCTTTTAAACACACAAGATTGTTTCCAACACCACCAGTGGCTGACTGCAAATTCCAGTACTTGACCCTAGCTCATGACAGGCATAACCCAAGCTTGAAGTAGAAAAATGCATAATTGTATTGCTGGGTGTTTTTCACAGGTGAAGTGGGCCCAGTCTGAAAATTCCACCCTTATGTCCTATTGAAATTCTGGTGACATGATTGATACGCAGCATTGTGCTGTTTTGATTGTTGCCTTACTTTGTGGCTGAAGCGACTGTAGTAAAAATTTTTATATCTCCCCAGTTCCTGGATAATATCGTAATTACTTAATTTTAGCCTAAAAGGGCTGACTGCTAACCACCTCTGTTCATCCACATGTGTGTCACTTGTCTTGGATTTTAAGTAGAGATCGTGACAACCTTTATACGGACAATAAAAATGTTTACAATACTGTGAAGTCTGCTTAAGTGCACATGTTCTGGTAGCTTAAAATATACACCAAATTAGGTTAACTAGTTAACTGGTTGACTATTGAAGTTAATAGATGCTAATTTGCTGACTGCATATCAACAGCTGGGTGTTATCATTGACCAGAAACTGAACTGGACTAGCCACATAAATTCTGTGGCTACAAGAGCAGGGCAGAGGCTAAGAATCCTGTGGCGGGTAACTCTCCTCCTGACTTCCCAAAGCCTGTCCACCATTTACAAGGCGCAAGTCAGGATTGTGATGGGATACTCTCCACTTGCCTGAATGAGTGCAGCTCCAACAACACTCAAGAAGCTTGACACCATCCAGGACAAAGCAGCCCACTTGATTGGCACCCCTTCCACAAACATTCACCCCTTCCACCACCGACGAACAGTGTGTACCATCTATAAGATGCACTGCAGAAACTCACCAAAGCTCCTTAGGCTGCACCTTCCAAACCCAAGACTGCTGCAATTTAGAAGGACAAGGGCATACATGGGAGCACCACCACCTGGAAGTTCCCCTCCAAGCCACTCACCATCCTGACTTGGAAATATATTGCTGTTCCTTCACTGTTGCTGGGTCAAAATCCTGGAAATCCCGTCCTAACAGCATTGTGGGTGTACCTACACCACATGGACTACAGCGGTTCAAGAAGGCAGCTCACCACCACCTTCTCAAGGGCAATTAGGAATAGGCAATAAATGCTGGCCCAGCCAGCGACACCCACATCCCATAAATGAACAAAAAAATATTTGCAGGTCAAAGTGTTCTGAAAATCATTGTTTTTAAATAAGCTTTGAACTGACAGATGAAACAGTGAAGAAAAGTCAACTTCATTGTTTTATTTTTTTTCTTCAAGCCTGCTTTTTGACAAACAGAACAAATCAGCCACTGGGGCTTGACTGAAATAGAGCAGAATCAACTAGTGGAGTTCCTCAGGAGCGGATAAGAGCAGGGTCAGCCAGAGTGGTTTGTCTGAAACAAGGGAGAGTCAATCAGTAAGATTTCTTTGAGATAGGTCAGCTAGTGGAGTTTGTCAGAAACAGAACTGGGTCAGCCAAAGAAGTTTCTCAGGAACAGGGTGGGATCATCCAGAAAAGATTCTCTGAGAGAGTGGAGTCAGCCCTGAGCAAAACAGGATCATGCAAATGAACATATAAAGTTCCACACAAGATACTGTAGCTCTGGACTTTTAAACAAACTTCTCAAGTAAAGAAAGTCATTTGTGAATCAAGACAACCCTTCTGCATTGAGAAAGTATTTTATCTCTTGACCAATGCCCTCAGTTGAAATAACAAATCAAAATGAGCAATTGCTTGGCTTGAACAGATTTATCCCTATGATGGGAAATGTTGGATGGTGGATCATAAGAAAGCAAGTGCTAAATGTAAAGTTAGAGTTTGAAGATGTACCATAAACAATTTGATCTGTATATTCTTCAATTTAACATTTTTAAGACAAAGTGTAATAGCCCCTATTTCTCAAGCAGTTTTGAGTAGTGTTACAATTTATTGAACTGCTATTTACTGTAACACGGGCTTACCAATACCTCATGTGAGTATCTTGGCAGCGATGAATGCGAGTTGTTTTATATGGTACGGCTAGTTGTTTAGTATGCTATATTACTGGACAGGTTATCCCAAGTCCTGGCCTAATAAATCCAATGATGGAGGGATGTTGGTTGAAAGGTATGGTTTTGTGAGTATGATTACATCAGGTTATTGTTTGACCCGCTGATGGGCCAGGACATACCCACCATTGTATAAAGTCAGGAGGGAATGGCCCTGGGAGTCCTCTACTTTGAGTGCAAATCCCAGGTGCTTGCTTCAAAGGAGCATTATCAAACAAAATTTGACACTGATCCACTTCAGGAGCTTGGTTAAAGCAGTAGATTTTAAGGAGCATTGGGAAGAGGGACATGCTAAATGAGATACATTCATAACAAATTGGATGCCAATGTGGTGCTGTGGACCATTAGCAGCAGCAAAATTGTATTCCACCACAATCTGTAGCCTCATGGCCCAGCATATTTCCTCACTTCACCATTACTATTAAGCTTTGCACCAACCTTGGTTCAATGAGGGGTGTAGAAGAGCATGTAACACAATGTACCTAAAAATAAGGTGCCAATTTGGTGAAATTACAACACAGGACTAGATGCATGCTAAACAGTGGAAGCAGGGTTGAACAGCTCCGCTACCAATGGATTAGATTAAAACTCTGCAGTCCTGCCACATCCAATCGTGAATGGCAGTGGAATTAAACAGCTAACAGGAGTTGGAGGCTTCATGAATGTCTCCAATCTCCATGATGGTGGAGCCCAGCATGAGTTCAAAAGACAAAGCTGAATCATTTACAACCAATTTTAGCCAGAAGTGCAGAGTAACTGATGCATCTTAGCCTCCAACTGAGGTGGACCATCACAGAAGCCAGTCTTCAGCCAATTCTATTCACTCCTATTGTATCAAGAAGCAGCTGAATATACTGCATACAGCTAAGACTCCAGGCCCCAAAACCATACTATTTGTAGTGCTGAAGACTTGTGCTGCAGAACCAGCTGTGCCTCTAGTCAAGTCCCAGGCCAGCTACAGTACTGTCATCTTTCAGGCAAGGTGGAAAATTACACTATCCACAAAAAGCAGGACAAATTTAATCCAGCCAGTTACTGCCCCATTGGCCTACTCTCAATCATCAGCAAAGTGGAAGTGTTCATTGACAGTGTTTTCAAGTGGTGTATACTGACCAATAACCTGCTCACTGATGCTAAGCTTGGATTCTGCCAGCACCACCCAACTCCCCAGCTTATTACAACTTTGGTCCAAACATGGACAAAAGAGCTGAATTCCAGAGGTGTGGTCAGAGCCACTTCCTGTGATATTAAGACAGCCTTTGAAGTGAGGCATGAAGGAGACCTGGTAAAATTGAAGTAATTGGAAATCAGGGAAAGACTCCACTGACTGGATTCATACCTAGCACAAAGGAAAATGGCTGTGTTCGTTGGAGGTCAATCCTCTCAGCCATTGGACATCACTGCAGGTGTTCCTCAAGGTAGGTCCCAACCATCTTCAGCTGCTTAACTAATGGCCTTCCCTCCATCAGAAGTGGAGATGTTTGCTGATAATTGTATAGTGCTCAGTTCCATTCATAACCCCTGAGATACTGAAGCAGTCTATACCTGCATGTAGCAAAACCGGGACAACATTCCAGCTTGGGTTGATAAAGGGACAAGTAACATTTATGCCACACAAGTGCCAGGCAATTACCATCTCCAGCAAGAGAAATTCTAAACCCCACCCCTTGACATTCAGCAGCATTAGTCAAATCCTCTACCATCAATATCCTGGGATTCACCATTGACCAGAAACTTAAATGAACCAACCACATAAACACTGGCCACAAGAGCAGATCTAAGGGTGGGTAATCTGTGGTGAGTGACTTTCATCCTGACTCCCCAAAGCAAGGAACGTGATAGAATACATTTGGCTTGATCAGTGCTGCTCCAACAACACTCCAAGAAACTCTATACCATCTAGGACAAAACAGCTCACTTTGATTGGCACCATCCATCACTTCAAACACTCATTCCCCCTGCCACTGACGCAACTTGGTTGCCATCTACAAAATGTACAACTGCAACATGCCAGCTTCAGCAACACCTTCCAAAACTCAAGATCTCTATCACCTAGAAGGACAAGGGAAGCAGGCTCATAGGAACACCGTACCTCCAAATTGCCCTCTGATTACTTGGATATATATTTGGAAGTATATTGCCACTGGGTCAAAATCCTGGAACTCCCATTCTAACAACACTGAGGGGACACCCATACCCCATAGACTGCAGTAGTTTCAAGAAGGCTCACCACCACCTTCTCGAGGACAATTAGGGATGGACAATAAATGTTGATCTTGCTGCACCCCATGAATGAATAAGCCTGTGTATAGTTTTTGTCTCCTTATTTGAAAAAGGATGCAATTGCATTAGAAGCAGTTCAGAAATGGTTAACTCAGCTCATTCCTGGGATGTAGAGCTTATGAAGAAAGGTTGGGCCTATGCCTATTGGAGTTTAAAAGAATGAGAGGTGATCATACTGGAACATATAAGATCCTGAGGGAACTTGATAGGGTGGATACAGGGAGGAAGTTTCTTCTTGTCGGGAAGACTAGAACTAGGAGACACAGTTTAACAATAAGAGATTTCCCTTTTAAGACAGAGATGAGAATTTTTTCTCTCCGTGGGTTGTTAGTATGTGGAATTCTCTGCCCCAGAAAGCAGTGGAGGCTGGGTCATTGAATTTATTCAAGTCTGGGTTAGATAGATTTTTGATAGACACAGGAGTCAAGGGTCATGGGGGGCAGCCAGGAAAGTGGTGTTGAGACCACAGTCTGATTAGTCATGACCTTATGGAATGACGGAGCAGACTCGAAGGGCCAAATGGCCTTCTCCTATCCCAAGGCCTATGTTCTAAGTCAAAACTCTGAGGTAGAACCTTTTGTAATATTTTCTTATATTCTACCAAAAAAGAAATAGTCTATTCAGGTGAATGAATGGGCTAACAGAAACTCTGTGCACTTGAAATGTACTTTAATTTGTTTCTAACCTGAATATTCAATTGCGTTGGCGGCAATAGAATTTGGATTGTGAATATGTGCATTTAACCAGGGCATATTTAAGTGGCCTCCCTGTATTAATTTTTGTCGTTCGTAATTACTGATATTTAAATTTGAAACACCCCAAACACCAGTGATAGTGAGGATAGCAGAAGATATTTTTATGTTACCATGTGGATATGCCAGTCATTGATCTGACAAAAGTGCTATAAACTGTGGGAACAGAGATATGGCTGGTAAAGAAATGACTGAGAAGGTTATGGATTATTATTAGAGACTGAACAAGATAGAGATATTTTGGACCTTCAGTTGGAAAGATACATAAATTTCCACTTCTCCAGTTCATTACTCACAGCCCTTAAAAATTAACCCATTTATTATGTTAATTCCTACATGGAGTACGCAACACAAATATTGTTGGATATAGTGTTGGATCTTCTTTGTACTTGTGAAACATTTATTGTTATAAATGTATAATTTTCATAATATTCTGGTTTATTGTCAATAGGTTTATGTGTGTGCATGATCCTGTGTGATTTAATTGTATTTGAAGTCAAGTAGACGGCAAGCTTGAAATTATCAAAAGAAGCTAGGTGTAGAAATGTACTTGAAATGCTAATGAGTAAACATGGATGCTGTCTTAGCATGTAAGGTGTGAAGGGAATTTGCATTTTTAGATAAAGGATTGTTTGGATTTCAGAGGGATGTTAGTATGTTTACAACTAGCCAGATAAACAAGGCCAAGCAGTGTGTTTATTTTTTCCCAAAGGTTGCTGACAGTATTGGCAACATGAATGTTTTTATATTATGGGAAAGGTACTGTTCCAAAGATATATGGAACAATGGAATTTACATATTAAAGAGAGAGAAACATATACAAAGGAGAATGAAAAGCTATGTTGGAGGCCATGTAAGATCTAACAGGAGTGTGTAAAACAGCCTTAAAGAAGCCTCCAGCCATTTTGTGCATAAGTCTATTGTGTCCAGTAATTGAAGTTAGAGAAAACCATTTGGAATTCCACTGACAAGTGGGTACTGTGTTAACTTGCTGGTTTTTTAAAAATCTAAAATCTATTTTGGACTGTTGCCCTAAAGGGGGTGTGTAACTGGGAGTCAGGTTAATTAGGAATTTTAGGAGTTGTTATAGAGTAATTGTAGTCTTGTGTATGTGCTTGAAATCTTTTATTTTGTTAATAAACATTTTAATTTAATTTTTAAAATCTCTAAATGTCTTAGTGGACTCATTATTTCAGAATTAATGTACACATATCTTCTCAAAATAAATACAAATTGCAAAACTGTTGTGATAGCATGACCAAGTTACCCTTGTGGATTTGGTCCGCTTGGTACACATCATCTGCCATGGCATAACATTATGCCACAGAGCTATACTGGGATGCAGTTGTAAAATCTGGTATTTCCTTCCTTTGGTAAAACTACTCACTGGCAAGAGGATGAGGAGCATGCCTGCTGCAAGTCAATTTATCTCATGCCCTCTTGCCCAACTTGCAGAATGTTTCTGCAAGACTTGCCTGCACTTTTCATGTGAGTCTCAAAATAAAAAGAGCTAAGATGCACAACATATCCACATAACTATTACTATTCATTTATTAGAGCTGGAGGAGCAAGATTCCTGTTAAGTCCAGTGATGACAGTATCTTGGTGATCTGTCATGAATTTGGTCATGGCTCCACCAGAGTTTGCAGTGCCAAGAACTGCAACTTAATAATATTAAGCATACAGAATTCCCACTAAAAGATAAATTATTCTTACCTGGCATCTTTATATTAATGTATCAGTTGGGAGAGAATCACTTTTCTAGTTACTCTGCTTATGTTCTCTGGTATAAATGAGTAGTGATGAAATCTACTCTGCATAATCCAGTGATTTCATCTGTTAAAGAACTTGGATTGGGAACTACATAAGTACTCCTTTGTTTTCAGGGTTATTCTTAGTTGCCACAGGAATCATTAATGTAACTGAACAAACGAATTATAGTTAATTTCACATGCCCTTAATGGTGCTTCACCATTCCTGCAGTGCTCACACTAATACCAAGCTTCTTTTATATGAAGTTTGAATTAATTTGTGCCAGCCAAATCAGTGTCCTTCAGTCAGCCTTGGTTTCTACCCTATTAAGTGTGGCTCACTTATCTTGGCAGCAAGTACACAGACCCATTTTTTGTAATCTACGAATCTGCTGTCAGAATAAGGGAACCAAATTTAGCAGTGTTACCACCTAAGTCTTCAAATTTGCATTAAAACATTGGATAAAATTGGGAGATTGTGTGGGGAGGAAATGGACATAAGTCAACACAGAAATTTATTTTAAAAGCAGCTCCAGTTTGTGATAATGGCAGCAGTGATTAGCTATGCACCTTTGGGAAGTGGTAATTACTCAGTGGCTTATAAATTGTGCTTCTACATTTTGAACTACTAACCATGCAAGTAGCTTTGCTTGTTGCCCTAAATTATTATCTAATGTAAATGTCACTTGCCACTTCATAACTGTCTAATGTTCACTTTTTCACATATTATAGTTTGGCCACAAGAGGAGTACATAGTTGAATATTCACTGGAGTATGGATTTCTACGTCTTTCTCAGAGCACCAGGCAACGTCTAAACATCCCAGTCATGGTAGTCACGCTAGGTAAGAGGTAGAATGTGTATTGAGGTTGAATGTGTACTGTGGAGGTTGGTTATGAATTTTGGCTGTCTGAATGTTGTCAATTCTGTTCCCAAAGCTGCAGCATGTATTGATTGTAGCGACTGCGTACATTTAAACTCCCAGCATAAAAGAATGTTACTGTACACAGTTTATTCTGTCAGGTGAAGTTAGAGCCGAGGAAATGCACGTAATTGAAGATATTAGTAGCAGTGAAAACAAGATAGAAACCAGCAAGGAGCATGGGTTTCTCTTTCCTGCTAGTTCCCCACATTTTTCAGCAATCATTCCCCATGTTTAAACATTCATAGTTTCTGTGATTCTAGGTATACTGTTAGGTAGTCAATAGTTTTTGTGCTTTTTAAATACTTGCTATGCAAGGGCTTTCAAATTTCAATATTGTAAATTTTGAACATTACTGCAGCTTTTGAAACTTTGTGTCAGGTTCAAAGTTGCAATGAAGCACCTGCTTCCTCCAGCCATTGTCATGTTCCACTGGTTACAGTTTAGGTTTACTATTCCACTGATTTCTTTGCTTCTCTATCTTGCATTTTTGAAAGTAAACCTCAATATGTGTAACATCTGCCCAAATTATTTAGTGTTGCATTTAAATTCTTTTCTGGATATGTGGCATATTCAGTCTGTATTGCCATCTGGCATCGCTTTGAGCCTTGGGAATTGCAGGATCCATGTGCTGTTTTGTATCCAGTGATCTCATTTGAAATTAGAGATTCACCAGATTTCTTTTTATACAGTATTGGCAGCTGCTTTTATGTCCTGGTCCTGCTGTCACTTCAATCATAGTTACCTGAGGCCACAGGTGTCTTTCATGGGGGACTTTAAGCCAACAGTCTTGCTATCTTTAATCTCTTGCCACTCACTCTTAAGTGCAGCAGGCCTACTTTTTTTATAAATTTATTCATGGGATGTGGATGTTTGTTGCCAACCCCTAATTGCCCTTTGAAGCAGTTAAGAGTCAACCACGTTGCTGTGGACCTGGAGTCACATATAGGCCAGACCAGGTAAGGACAACAGATTTCCTTCTCTAAAGGACATTAGTGAACCAGATGGGTTTTTATGACAAGTAATAGTTTCATGGTTGCGATTACTGAGACTAGCTTTCAATTCCATTTTTAAAAAAAGAAAATGTATTAATTGAATTTAAATTCCAACTGCTGCCACGGCAGGATTTGAACCCCTGTCTCCAGAGCATTAGCCTGGGCCACTAGATTACTATCCCAGTGACATTACCACCATACCACTGTCTCCACCTAGACTCTGAACATCCATGCCCTCCTGGACATTATTGCTGCTCTACTGTCTGAGATCTACCTCTTTCTTCGATCTAAAACTTGCCTCTTCTGCAGGCACTATTCCTCAGCCTTCTGCCGTCCAAGATCCTACCTTAAGCCCCAACCAGCTGAAATTAAGCCAAGATATTTTAGAAATTGATTATCAGATAATTTGCATAGTGTTTCTATTATGGCTCTAGCGCAATCTCTCCATGCCTGCTTTAAAATAATGAGCGCCTTTTAACATTTGAAACTTTGGCTCAAACCTTCAGCTCAGGCTGTCCAGCTAGAGGTGTAAAGTTTGAATTCTTCCCAATGTTTCTTGTACTTTGAATTACTTTCTGATCTTGGCAGAGATCAGTGTCCTTTTCAAGGGAGTGTAGAAGAAATTTTGATTGTAGATGTAGAGTGTAAGATGGGAAGTTAACAGCACACCATTGTGGCATTTGCAAAAGACCTAAAGGCAACATCAAGTTTTGTAATTCTGGAGTTATGACTTTGAAGTATTTATACCTGGACCAGTCATAATACTTGGGCACAAGGCAGTGGTTTTGGTTGAAGACTAAGGGACTATGAATTTATAAAGACAAAACATCATACAGCTTTAAAGTCAGGTATGGGATCAAAGTCTGGCAAGTGGAAACAGGTCTGAGCGTGCTTCCAATAACTGACTCGATCTGTCCTCCAGCTCCAATAACTAAGTTCCATTTGAGGAAATCTTACATGATTTTGATAAAACTCGGGAAAGTTTTGTTGGATTTCTGGAATTTGAAAATCTCTAATATATCGTATATATCAATTTAGTTTAGATTAATTGAAGTTGCTTTTATTGGGATATTGGGCTTTAATATAAAAAAATATGGATTATTTATTGAAGAATAAGACATGAGTTCCCTTCTTCCTGAAGACACACTTTAAACACCACCACAGTTTACAGTTGGTTCATTAGTTACCTTATACAATTTTTGTTCACAGAGCCAACAAAAGATCTTTGCCCTAGGGATGGGTTTAGCCAGTTTCTTTTGGATGAATTCTAACCATGTTTGTAAAATGTTGCAAATATTTCATAGAATTTACAGCAAAGAAAAAGGTGTTTAGGTGTTCATGCCCAAAAAGGCCTCATCTCACCCTACTTCATCTAACCCTACAGACATGTCTTTCAGTTCCTTGACTCCTTATGTACTTATCTAGCCTCCGCTTAAATGCGTACCTTATTGGATTGTTGAATTATTACTGACAATCTTATATTTATGACCCCTCGAACCCCCACAAGTGGAAACAGTATCTATGATTGTGTCTATCCTATCAAACCCCTTCATAATTTTAAAGACCTCTATTAGGTCACAGCCTCAGTCTTTTCTTTTCTAGATAAGAGTGCCCAGCATGTTAGCTGTGACCACTCAGTCATAACTAAAATATATATGTCTAAAACATGATTATTTTATTAACCTATGTCCATTTGGTGTTCATCATCTTATGATGAGTTGGCAGTTTGTGAAACTAATGACTTTGATATAAAAGTGACTATTCCTTGTTCTGGCTAGTAGAGGGAGCATTATGCAATGCTTAGATTTGTTCACTATTGTATAAGAATTATGCCAGTCTGTTACAAGTGCAGTTAAAATCCATTCATAGTGTAACTCTTTTCAGTGCAGACATTTTAGTGGCATACTGTTCCTGTTAACTGTTAACGTGTAGGGAACAGCGGAGAAGCATTTCATTATTAAATGGTTCTCCCCTGTTTACAAAAATACTTTTTGAATGCACTGTAAATATATGATTTGAACATTATTGAATCTGAAAAGTGCATTACCCCTTTTTTTTGCTCCCCTTGTTGTGTGGTCATTATTCAGTGTCATTCCTTAGCTGATAATCCAGGATTTGCACTTGAATAAGGTGGAAAGCTGTTTTGCACATCACCAAAAAGAATATATCTTGATAGATAATGAAGAATAGGACTTGAGCTCTGTTCTTCCTGTTGACACAATGCTTTAAACACTATCAGAATTTATAATTGACTTGTTAGTTACATTATACAATTGTCTTCACAGATCCGACAAAAGATCTTTGCTTTGGGGATGGGTTTAGCCGGTTTCTTTTGGATGAATTCTTGGGCTACGATGATATACTGATGTCCAGCGTGAAAGCGTTGGCTGAAAACGAAGAAAACAAAGGTAAGTTCAATTAACACTGCAAAACTGGCTGACCTAGTCTCACCTAGGAATTAGACTAGCGACAGACCGAATTCTACCTATTGATAAAACTATATTTTGAATTTAGTCTTCTGTTCTACGAAACAGGCATTTGTTAGCATGCATTATCCAAAAGAAAAGAAAACATTCAATTTTTGAAGATTTTACTGACAATAATATGTAAATACAAATGTTTTATTAATGCACTTTGGTGGTTTTTAATGGCAAATGTTAAGTAGCAATTTATTGGCACAGGAAGACTCCATTTAGCCCCTTGAACCTGTTCTGCAGTTCAATTAGATCATGGCTGATGTGTATCTTAAGTCCATCCTTTGTTCCAAAACTATGAACTCCTAACTCTTGTCTAAAAAAAACTATTAATCTCAGTTTAGAATCAACTTTCAATTGAACTAGCCTCAACAGTTTTTTGAGGAATCAGTTTCAGATTTCCACTACCCTTTGTGTGAAGAAGTCCTTTTTTATGTCAACCCTAAATGGCCTATCTCTAATTTTATGATTATGCTCCCTTATTCTGGGCTCTCCCACCAGAGGAAATAGTTTCTCTCTATCTACCCTATCAAGTCCTTTACAAACATATGGACAATGACAGACTGATGATGACCTTTTGGTCCATCTGACCTGTTTCACACAATTGTGATACCTTGCATCCACAGTATACACTTTCCAGCCCTCCCAAAACCATGCGATCTCCTGGGAGAGTGGCAAGAACAGATAAAAGCCCTGGTCAAAATGGGAGATGGGGGAAGAAATCTGGAAATTCCTCTCCAGCCCATCCGGGAGATAAGAACCAGTAAAGTAGCCCAGGAGATCGCTCTGGCCCTGATTCCTTGCAGCACCTACCTTTTCTAAGAGGTCATTTCCACCTCAACCAAAATCAGTTCCAGCTCTTGCTTGAAGGAATTCAGTCAATCTGCATCAACTTCATGAGGCAACAGCCTGTTCTAGCGGTTCACTATTTCCTGGAAAAAGAATCACTATCTGCCATCTAACCTAGATCTGCCCTTACACAACTTGAAATTCTGAACAAATGTCCTCTCTAACCTATTGTCAAACTGGAACATAATCTTTTTCTTTCATTAACTTATAAACCACGATCGGATCACTTCTAAGTCGACACTTCTGTAAAATGTAAAGTCATAACTCTCTCAGTCTATCTTGACAACTAAAATACTTTTTGGAATTAGCCTCTTGACCCTTTCAAAAGTTTCAATATTAGCCACCATGTGAGGAAACCAAAACTGGACGCAGCCTGACTAAAGTCTTGTAAAGGTCAAAATAATGTGTCTTTTGTTATTGGTTGCCCTATTAATGCACCTAGTACTGTTTGCACAAGCCTTCACTTCACAGCATTACTTATGAACCTAAAGAAATCTGTGTGCTAGAGCACTCTGGTCCCTTTATTTCTCTACTTTAATAATTTTCCTTGATAAGTGTATGGATATAAAGCATACACCCCTGCCCACATGCACAACACTGCACTTCCAAATTGAACATAATTGCCAGTCATGAACGCAATCTCTCAATACATTAAGATCCACTTGATGCAAGCATCATTTACAATCCTAACACTCGCACAGATCTTCTAATTGTTGGAGTTTTGGGGTTCTGGCCAATTAATCCTTTCACTCCTAAGTTCCAAATCATTTGACTTGACTGTTATTGGTAAGAGTAATTAAACATTTTATTCAGTATAAGCAAGACTTGATACATTACAGCAGCTGAGGCGTAGTTCACAAAGTACAATCATGAGTTATATTACCCATTATGCCCTGGGTTGGAGGTTGCAATGTCCACAGATATATCCCTGCCAGCCTGTGCCCCAAACGCCTTCATCCATTCAGTGCGATACATCTGTTGGATGTTCCCAAACACCTGGCTGAATTCATCTACAATCTCAGGGAATCCCTTCTTATACTTTATTTACAAAGCAAAGCCTGTGGAGACCAGTTTAACCCAGTTGTGGACTTAACATCTGACTTAACCCATCGAATACAAAGGTGCCATGTACTCATCATTGCCTGCCTAGGCCAGAACTGTCTCATATGACCCCTTGTTATTTTTTACACTTCTGGGCCGTTATCAGTGCGGCAATACCAAAGGGCATCTTTTACACAGTAAAGATGTGGTATCCTGGATGCCTAATGATTCCTATGAGAGGTTCCCTCACTTTACTGATTATCATTTCAATTGAGTTGCCTAGTCTCTGTTTTTATGGGAACGTAGCTGCCTTTGTTTGCTGCCCTGTTCTTCTTTCTGTTTTTCTTTTAATTTACTTCACATATTACCCATTACTTTTTTAATTGTCCCACTTCTACTACCCTTTCTCTAATGTTATTTGCCTCCACATAGCATAACAGTTTATTAGGTTAATACAAAGGTAAAACTAAACAAGTCTATTGGTATCCTTGGTGTTACAGGTTAGCTGTATTCAAATGCTGTCATCTACAAATTTGTAGGTTCTGCCCCCAGTACCAACGTCCAGATCACTAATAAAAGAGCAGTGGTCCCAACACTGATCCCTGTGGGGTATCACTGGTGACTGGTCTTGAAACAGATCCAAATCATCCATAATCACTTTTTATCTACATCCTGCAAACCAGTTCCCAATCCAACTCAATATACTACTATCAATACCTGAAGCTATAATGTAGAGAAGTCTCTTGCACATTACCTTATCATAAGCTTTTTGGAAGTCTAATTAGACAGTGTCTGTTTGACTTCCCTCATCCATTCTCTTCATAACTTTTTCAAAAAATACAATTATATGTTTAAGATGTGATCTTTTTATGAAGCCTTGTCGGGTAACCCTTGATTCAAGGAAATATATAATGCATTCAAAATGTTTCCCTCAAGCACCTTTCCCATTACAGGTGTCAAACTAATGGGCCTAGAATTACATGGGTCTGTCTCGTCACCTTTTTTTAAAGATGGGGACTAAATTAGCCTCCTTTTGGCCTAGGGGAACCATCCCAGAGTGCTGAGAGGTATTAAAATATGGGCTGGGGCTGACACAGCACATGTCCAGTCTCCCCCAGGACCCTTGGGTGACTATAATTTGGTCTCGATAAATCTATCGAAAATAATATGTTCATCTAATTTAATAATAATTTTATTATTAAAATCAATAAATTCTACTAGTTGAGCATCGTCTTACAGGGCAAAGACTGATGCAAAGTACTCATTTAATATTTCCAGTATACACTGATTTCTTTGTAACCTATCCTTGAATCGTCTCCAATGGTTTCACAGTCTTTGACAGTTTTGACTCTTGACATTACTGAAAAAGCCTTTGCCAATTCTTTCATAGTTGTCAACTATCCTCTTTTCCATTAACCTTTTAGCTAATCTAATTGCTGATCTTAAACACCTCATTTAGATCACCCCTTAATTTTCTATACACAAGGGATTATAAACCTAGTCAATGTAATTTGTCCTCAGAATTTAACCCTTTTTGTCCTGAAGAGTCTAAATTCTAAATATATCAGAAGCTAGCCAATTCTTATTTTTTGCTCTCTATATATTCTGTATAATTCCAGTAGCTATTCATACAATTTAGAATTCATAATTCATTGGCTTTAATGTTTGTGTTAATGGAAATTCAAGAAGCACATTTAGCTTGGTTTGTTGCCTGGGCCACTTAGGCATCAGTAAGTGCAACTGCACAGCTCAAGCTTCATATGTGGGTTCTATTCCAAGTGGATAACCTGACATTGGTGATGGAAAATGATCAACTTATTGCAGGTTTTATAAAGTTATTTGAATTAAAACATTGCCATTTTGTTTCGAGTGGCAGTGTTATCTTAAATGTCGACAATTTTTTTTATTAAACTAGGATTTTTGCGCAATGTAGTGTCTGGAGAACACTATCGTTTTGTAAGCATGTGGATGGCTAGAACCTCTTACCTGGCAGCCTTCGTCATCATGGTTATTTTTGTAAGTATGTTGTGAACCATATAAATGCCTATCATTCCTGCAGTTGGCTACCAGGTGCATAGACAGAAAAATCTTGAAAACCTCTCCATTAGCTCCTAGGTTTATAGCATGTACTGAGGAACCTAATACTCACTTAATGTAAAAAGCTGCAATGGTAGTGAATGTCATCTATTTGTATTCCTCAAAGGACTGGCCGAAAACCATCAGGGATCCCTTTCCTGTATGTAATACTTATTGTCTCTTACTGCCCCTCCCACAGGGGAAATAGGGTAATGGCTTTGTGCTTCTATGTGAAGCACCGTGAAAGTTTGAATTGTTCTGCTCTCTATATGGCAGTGAAAAAATGGAAGACACATTCTCATCAATTCTATTAGCCCATTTACATTTATAGGGCTGTGTCCAACAGCAAGCATGACATCTGAGACAACAATGGCCCGCAACTTCCACACTCCCCAGTGTCAGATTTGGGGGGTACCCCAAAGATGTGCTGGGGAACCCCTCTGGCAAGTTCCCAGGCAAGGGTTTGCATGACAATTGCGCAGAAGTGCAAACTTCCTCTGGACAATTGCATTGCATTGGGGACCATCCAAAAATGCGATTTAAATCGCAAACTTCGGATAGTTGCACTGGGGTTATACCAATAGATATCCAGAAAAAAATTAGATGAATTAAAACCTCTCCTAACTTCTGAATAACTGTTGTAAACACCCACACTGACCCCACAGCTACCTCACCCCCACACCAATTTCAACCCCCCTCTCCCCCCCACCTCCGAACCCTCCTCACAACCCCGATCCCCAACCTCCGGACCCCCCCGGCCCCGGACCACCCCGATCTCCCGAAACCTTGCCAACCTCTTCTCTCTCCCCACCCCTAACCTTGAGACCCCCCACACCTCACCCACAACCTCTAAATCTCCCCCAACACCTCCCCTAACCTCCAGACCCTCCCCAAGGCCCTCCAGACACCCCCAATCCCACCCACCTCGGACTTCCGGATACCTCCCAACCTCCGGGCACCACCCCCCCCCCCCCCCCCCTTCGACCTGCAGTCACCCCACCAGCTCCCAACCTCCAGGTACCCCCAAACCTACCCTTCCTCAAACCCCCCCACTCCCCTCTGACTTACAGAGCCCCACCCCCTCCGACCTCCAGACACCCCCAACCTCCGGACATCCCCCACCCCGCCTAAACTCCCCCACCTCACTCAATTCCGGACACACCCCACCTACAAACATCCTCACAATCCTATCTCATTGCATTAGACACTTACCTTCCCCCCCGCCTGTCAATTTCCCTGGCCTTTTAAACTTACCTGCTTTATGGCAGCTAGTGCTGTAAAAAAAAAAAGGATGCATGGCCTCCTTGAATACGCTGGATCTAGACATCGCTGCCACCTGCGACGAGTCTTTCGATGCAGGTCCCAAGCAGCTCCAGCGACCGGAAGTGGCAACGCAATTTACAAGACCGGGTAAGTGTGCATTTATTTCTTCTAATTCCTGCAGGCCAGCACTTTCTGATGCTAGTCGGAAGTTACAACCCCATATTACCGACCTGGTGCTGGTGATGTCAGAGGCAAAAGTAAAACACTTGTAATGTTGCTGGCCTGTTATGTAGCTTCCTCTGACATTGGGAAGTTTCTAGGCAAATGGCAAAGTTTTGAGTACAGTATGAACCAGATGGATTCTGTAGTAGGGGAAGCATATCAAATATGGAGCTGTTTTTCTCATTCTTTTCTGTAATGTAAATCGGCTGTTAGGTGGACACTCCTGAGTTTTGTAACAATGCTCAGCTAAGTGTTGGCTTCCAATTGATTCAGGGTCCGTTCTGGTGTATCGGTGCAGCTTCTAGTCCACATGTTCTTAATTGTTTTGACATAAGCTTAAATGCAGTTAAAACAAAAGATATGTTAAGTAATCTAAAATGACACCTCAGTGTCTTGGCTTTGCTAAGGGCAGATCTCCATCACCACCACCTTGCGAATCTCTACTGGCATCCCACATCCCATAGAATGCTCCTAAAGTTCTGTTCCCCATTTTCAGGACCCTTCATTGCCTTTCCTCTCCATACATCTGCAGTTGTTCCACCCTGTGTTCCTACAAATGCCCTCCTGCTTTTCTGACATAGATGACTTATCATTCTCTTCCATACCATGGCCCCCGCCCCCCCCAACAGCAATGACTGCTCCTTCAGCAACACCAACTTGAATTAATATTAGCCTCATTATCACAGTAAAATGTCTCAAGGCACTTCAGAGGAGCATTCGAAGCCATGTAAGGTAATAACTAAGGCAGATGATGGTTAATGAGGTGAGTTTTAAGAAGCATCATAAAGGCAGCAAAGAGGTGGAGAGTTTTAAGGACAAAATTTCAAAGCATACGGCCTTGGTAACCGAAAGCTTGTCTGCTAATGGTCATGTGATTAAAATCAAGGATGCACAGGAGACCACAATTGGAAAAGCCCAGACGTCTGAGGGTTTAGGGCTGGTGGAGGAGGTTACAGAAGGAGAGTTGAGGCGAGAAGGAGATTTGAAAACAGGAATGCAGTAAACAGCGTGCGTATTATATAAATATTGATGCCATGCTTAACTGGAGCCAGTGTAGTAGGTCAAGTTCAGGGGTGATGAATGAATGAGACGGTGCAGATTAGGATATGGGCAGCAGAGTTTTGGAAACACTTGAGTCTGTGGAAGGTGGAAGTTAGGAGGCTGGCCAAAAGTGCATTAGAATAGTCAGGTCTAGAGGTAACAATTCATGGGTGAGGGTTTCAGCAGCTGATGAGCTGAGGCAGGGGCAGAATTGGGCAATTTTTTAAAAAAATTCATTCATGGGATGTGGGCTTCGCTGACTTGGCCAGCATTTATTGCCCATCCCTAGTTGCCCTTGAGAAGGTGGTAGTGAGCTGCTGCCTTGAACCACTGCAGTCCATATGGTGTAGGTACACCCACAGTGCTGTTAGGGAGTTGCAGGATTTTTACCCAGCAACAGTGAAGGAACGGCAATATATTTCCAAGTCAGGATGGTGACTGACTTGGAGGGGAACTTCCAGGTGGTGCTCTTGTCCTTCAAGATGGTAGTGGTCGTGGGTTTGGAGTGGAAGTAATTTTTATGTCCCAGCTTCTGGAACCTTCTCAGTATCTCTGCTTTATCATCCCCCACTCTGCTCTTAAAAACCTCCTTGTGATGCTTTTAATACATTGTTTGCTCCTGTTCAGTGTCCTCATTTTCTGCTGTTTTGTAAAATGCCCTGCCATGTATCTGTATGAAATGAACACTATATAGATGTAGGTAGAAAATGTGTGTATTATATAAGTAGGAAATGAGAAAGATAGATTTCTTTTGACATAGATTACTATTCACATTAAGTTATTCCATTTCAGCTTTTGCAGTGACTCTTACCTGACACGAGAAACCATCCTTTTAATTCTCTTTCCACAAGTTCATGAAGACCTGTTGTTTGTTAGAGACAATCATCATCAATTAGCTGCATTTGAAACCATTATGTATCTAAATTTATATCAAAGGAACCTTGATTTGGATGCTGATCTCGAGAAATTGAAGACTGGTTGCATTAATCGATGAAAGAACACTTTACACTGAAATCATTGGAAAAAAGTTTATCTTAATCCAAAGAACACCACATTTAATAAATTCTAAACACCACCTTAGCCTCACATTCTGATATTCTTATATGACACTTGAGAAAATAGTAATTCTGCTCCATCAGAAAGAACTGCTGAGTCAGTTAATTTCTTTCACATTAAAATTGAAATATCACTAAGGATGTTTCAGTAAAGACTTTGAGGTGATCTAATGGCAGTTTTCAAGGGAATTGGCAAGATTTAATTCAGGCAAATTGTTCATTTGTAATACAGGATTCAAATGCCAGGGTAATTATCCAAAGTTAATAAGTTATGAATTAAAAGGAAACCAGAGAGAACTTTTCCACCCAAACAACAATAGACCGGTGGCCTAAATACCAGGGAAGGCCATTAAAGCAAGCTGCCTAATTATGTTTGGGGCAATTAGATACATTTCTAAAAGGGGAAAAAGTTCTGTTATTGGGTCAAACTTCTATAGGTTCTGGTTATGTAAATTTGTGACTCTCAACTTTTAAACATTCAATATGTAGGCACACACTTGTAGCTTGCAATTTTCATCTCAAATTGAAGCTTAGAAATAATTCAAAAGTCAAAGTTTCAATTAGTCGTCAATTTTAGGAGAAGCTTTGACTGTTTTTCTTTCCTTTTCCCCAGACATTGTCGGTTTCTATGCTGTTACGTTACTCTCACCATCAGATCTTTGTCTTTATTGGTAAGTTTGTGTCTTAAGGTTTCTTCATTGTGAGCTTTGCATAAAGAGAACAGGAAGTGGCGCTTCTTTATTTAAAAATGTTAATTTGATCAGTTCTTGCCCAAGTGCTGACATGGTTTAAGCACAAATTCATAAAACAAGCCCTAATTTCCAATTTTCCTTTATGTACATTCAAGTTAAGCCGTAGAATACTAACATGAGTAATTATTGCCTGGTGTAATGTTTCACTTGAATTCAAACAGGGGTTGACCTGTTTATGATAAAGTAAAAAGTATCGCCATTAAAATAACAGAAAAAAAGAAAGTCTTGCACTTATATAGTGCTTTTCACGACTGCCAGACGTCTCAAATACTTTACAGTCAATGAAGCACTTTTTTGAAGTGCAGTCACTGGTGTAATGTAGAAAATGCGGCAGCTAATTTGCACTCAGCAAAACTTCCTCAAACATCAATGTGATAATAACCAGATAAGCTTTTTTTTTGTGATGTTAATTGAGGGATAAATATGAGCCAGGACACCACGGATAACTCCCCTTCTCTTCTTTAAGATAGTGCCATGGGATCAAATGGGGCCTTGGTTTAACCTCTCACCCAAAATACAGCATCTCTGACAGTACAGCTCTCCCTCAGCACTGCACTAGAGACAGCCTTCATTTTTACACTCAAGCCTAGGAGTGGGATTTAACTCGTAACTGAGCCATGGCTGACACAGCTAGAAGAAATGTCACAATACTGTTCAGTGTTCCATATGTTTCCAACTCAGTGTAATTTCAAGCTCTGTGTCCTTGTACATGCATGTGTTACCCTCCATGCTCTGGGACAGTTGTCTATGCAGTTTCCATACACCTATAACATCATATTTTGACTCAAAGTATGTTTCTCGGTTTATTTTTGTGCCATTTCAGCTTTTATTTTTCTCATAAATCTTTTTGGAGTGGTTGGAAGGAAAAGGGAAAATAATTGCACATGTAAGTCTTTAATGCGACAGACATTTGCTTCACCTATTTATGTCCATTAAGCTGGTTTGAAGTGCACTTGCATTTCATCTCCAATGTGCCCCTCCATAGATATCAATCCCTATTAGAGGTGGAGCACTCTTAGTGTAGGAAGTTATTTTGATCTTGTCTCCATTCTCTGCAACCTCATAGATTATTACACAGCTGACCCAGTCAGGCGCTTGCTTCTAACAGTAACTGGCAACCCTGGGACCAGTAGGTCATATCAGAAGTCTGGTTGAATGACTTTTAGGATAATGTCCAAGGTAGATACTTGTATTCAAGGGTTGACCCATGATAGATCTTATTTGTAATACATACAAAGCATTGCTAAGCACATTGGCCTGTAACTTCTGAGCTCCAGGGTGTCATAACCAGCAATCCCCCTACACACACACACACACACACACCCCCCCCACCCCACTCCCCACTCCCCCAATCCACTGGCCACCAACCACCCCCCTCCACAGCAAGGGAGAGCATGAAAAGTGAATAGGCAAGCAAAGCGAAACTATAACATTAAATTACCAAGGGACATGAGACATAATAATCAAATATTGTACAAAAGTACAGTACATAAAAGTTGGGATGGGAATAGGGTCACTAAGATATGAACAGGATGAATTTACAGTCAGTGATAATGAAACATGAGAAATATTAAATCAGGCTTGTCTAACCTTTTCACTTGGTGGGACCACATTTCTATTTTCTTTCACTCAAGGGGCTGAGCAAATTTCAGAATGATAATAAAAGCAAAAATGCCTGGAAAAACTCAGCAGGATAATGTTTGGCACAGCACTAAATGTGAATTTCAAAATAAAGTTGAGGTATGAAGAAAAGAAGCAACTTGCTGAGCAAAAATAAAGCAATGTCAAAGAATTAAATTGATAATTAGAGTAATTAATGAAGATCATCATTAGAGTGAGGGAGACAGACTGTTTCCGGCTCACTCCAAAATCGCATAATGCTCACTCACCCAGCTTATGAGTGGATGTGATTATGTGTGGGGGTGAGGTTGAGACTGAGAGTGAGCCAGACACACACGCACTCCCTCGCCCCCTCCTCCGCCCCAAAATACCTGAGTTTCCAGAATCCACTTGCCACCAGTGCTACTATCAGCAGCAACGGTAGGCGAGGAACATCCTTGAGGGGTGTGCAACCTGCAGGCCGGCATGGTCCAGACGTATTACATTCAGCATTTTAACAGAATCTTGGAAAGATATAACAGAGGACGTAGTGCCAGTGAACTGGTGGATAGGTAATGTAACACCTATATTTAAGAAGGGAGATGGAACATATCTAAGGAAATGTAGACCAGTAAACTTAACATCAGTTATGGGGAAAATAATGGAATCCCTACTAAAGCAGAAAATGAAAAAATATTTAGAAACCAAAAATATTATAATGAAGAGTCAGCATGGATTTCAAAAGGGAAAGTCACTTGACCAATGTCATCAAATTCTTGACGAGGCAGCAGAGAGTTGACTAGGATAATGGAATAGATGTAATATACCTGTAATAATAAGACTTGCATTTATTTTGAGCTTTTCACGGCTACCAGACGCCTGAAAGCATTTTACAGCCAATTAAGTACTTTGAAAGTGTTGTAATGTTGGAAACCTGACAGCTAATTTGTGCACAGCAAACTCCCATAAACAGCAATATGATAATCAGTTTTTGTAATGTTAATTAAGAGATAAATGCTGGACAGGACACCAGGAAGAACTCTCTCCACTTGAAAATAGTGCCATGGGATCTTTTATGTCCACCTGAAAGGGCAGATGGTGCCGTGGTTTCATGTCTCATCCAAAAGATAGCACCTCCCTAGTTTAATCTGAGTTGGACTTGAACCCGCAACCTTCTGATTCAGAGGCAGGAGTGCTACTAACTGAGCCATGGTGAAAGGCCTTTGATAAGGTGTCACAAAGGCCAATGGAATAAAAGTGATAGTGGCAGCATAGAAATTGACTAAGAGACTGGAAACAGTAGTGGTGAACGGCTATTTTTCAGACTAGAGAAAGATATACAGCGATGTTCCTCAGGGGTTGATACTGGGGCCACTGCTTTTCTTAATATACATTAATGACTTGGACTTGTACAGGACACAATACAAAATTTACAGATGACACAAAACTTGAAAGTATAGCGAACTGGAGATAGTGATAGACTTCAAAAGGATATAGGCAAGCTTGTGGAATGGGCAGACACTTGGCAGATGAAATTTAACGCAGAGATGTACAAAGTTATACATTTTGGTTGGAATTACGAAGAAAGGCAATATAAACTAAAGGGTACAATTCTAAAGAGGGTGCATAAACAGGGAGACATATATGTGCACAAATCATTGAAGGTGGTAGGACTGGTTAAAAGGGCATTACTAATAGAGGCTTAGAGTGCAAAAGCAAGGAAGTTTGGTGATGAACCTTTAAAGAACACTGGTTCGGTCTCAACTGGAGAATTGTCCAATTTTGGGCACTGCTCTTTAGGAAGGGCGTGAAGACTTTAGAGAGAGTACGGAAAAGATTTACGAGAATGGTTTCAGGGTTGAGGGATTTCAGTCACATGGATAAATTGGGTGGGGGGGGTGGGGAGGTTGGCATCATTCTCTTTAGGGAATAGAAGTTTGAGAGGAGTTTTGATAGTGTTCAAAATGATGAGGGGGCCTAGACAGACTACATAGACGGAAACTGTTCCTATTGGCGGAAGGGTGGAGAACCAGAAGACACAGATTTGAAGTGATTAGCAAAATAGCCAAAGGTGACATGAGAAACTTTTTTGCACTCACTCACTTTGAGGTCAACTCATTACGCGAGTAGCAGCAAATTTCTTACCATCAAAGGGGGTTGACTTATATGCCAAATGGTGGCCTAAACATGAATTTTGGCACTGAATAAAATGGGGTCTTCTTATACGCCAGGGCGACATATACGTCATGATCAGTGTGTATATTTTGGTAATAAAAATAAGAAGGCCACGTATTAACTGAAAAGTAAGAATTAAATGATGTAGAGGAGCAAAGAAATTGTGGAGTACAAATACACAAATCGCTAAAAGTAGCACTGCAGATTAAAACCATTTTTTTAAAAAAGAAACCAGGCACTAGGGTTTATTTCTAGAGAGATAGAATTGAAAAGTAGATAACTTAAGCTAAACTTGTATTGAACTTTGGTTAAACCACACTTGGAATACAGTGTACAATTCTAGTCGGCATATTATAAAAGAGATATAGAGGGACTGGTGATGGTACAAAAAAAAGTGTTACAAAAATGATACCAGAAATGCAAAGTTATATCTGTTGGAAAAGGATGAACAGGCTTGAAAAGAGGGTTGACCTATTAGAGGGATTTAAAATTATGAAAGGTTTTTCGAGTAGGCGGGGGAGAATGTTTTCATATGTGGGTAAGAGCAAACTAAAGGCCATCAATATAAGATAGTCGTTAAGAAATTAAATGGGGAATTCAGAAGAAACTTTTTTGCTGAGAAAATGGTGATTAGTATAGATGCATTTCAGGGGAGGCTAAATAAGCACATCAGGGAGAAGGGAATAGAGGTTTATACTGATAGAATTAGAGAAGAAAAGACAGGAGGACGCTCAGGTGGAGCACATACGGCATGAAGTAGGGCTAGGTAAAATAATAATGTTTTTTCCCCTCCCGCATTATATTTTTATCACACAGCGTGCATCATAGTTCCAGAAATTGCAAGTGTGGTGCTGTGCCCCAACGAATTGGAAATAAAATGGCTTGTGCATTTGAAAAGGAGCCATAAAGTCTAATATAAGACCTGAAACATGAGCATGATGTATTTTCAATTAATGAACTTTTTTCTTTCAGTTGATTTGTTGCAGATGTTGGAGATGAACATGACAATTGCATTTCCTGCAGCTCCTTTACTTACTGTGATACTAGCACTTGTTGGTAAGAATGTTTTGTGTTGAGTAGCATTTTTGTTGCTGTTCCTGTCTTTTTAATGAATCTAAAATGAATATGGAAAGCTGCATGCTTAATAGCAAGAAATACATGAAGAATCAGAAGAAGTTTCCATTGGTAACAGTTGATTCATCCTCGCCTGAAAGAAAGAGCAGTTAATATTTTGGATGTGAGCTCTTCTGATGTAAGGTCCCACAAACATTGACCATCTCACTTTAAGATGTTAGCTAACCCTCTTGCGTATTTCAAGCATTCCCTGTTTTTATTTAAAATTACCAGCATCCTGTGTAAAATGATGATGCACTGTGATGTCTTCAGAAGCAGTTTGACTGGTGCAGTACAACAATGCACAGTGTGGCTGTTACAAGCCAGTTATTCCCCTGCAATTCTGAAACTGCCATCAATATAATTAGGTAAGTAATTGGTATCTTAACAGAGAAAGAAAACTTGAAAATCTGAAAACAGGAAATGCACAGCAGGTGTATGAAAGAGAAAGACAGGTTAACATTTTGTTTGGAACCAAGTCATGATAGGAACCATACAAAGAATAATAGTTGGAGATAGAAAGTCCTGAGATGTTCTTGTGTCTTCAGTTTACTGGATAGCATAGCTTGAATTTTGTCACCAGCCTACCCCTATTGCATTAGAAATAATGAATCCTAGTGCAAATTGATGAGTAACTATTCAATATAATTAAAATTATGCATATCCTGTCAGTTATGCACCACATTCAAATCGGCTCAAATCTCATTCAAAAAACAGCATCAAATCAGCTCCTTGGACAGAGAGCCTACCTTTAAGGAATTAATAAGCATGCATGCAAGCAATAAATCAAAAAGAAGGCAGTTCTACCAGGACTTGTATGCATTCAGTCCTGCCTAAAGCAGGAGTTCAGGAGATGTCACAGAACTAATGTAATTATTGTGAACATAAATAGCATAGACTTTCCCTATCATTTTCTCTATTTGGGTAACAGCTATTGTATGTGGTGCATGTATCAAAGTAATCAATTGGCATTGGAGTAAAAACCTTCATATGTTGGCCTGGGCAACTCTTACCTGACCAATCTTCCAGGAAAGGAGCACTGATGGATTCTGTCTCAACTGGCCACAAAAGCATCAACTGAAACTTCAGCTCTAATGCAGATAGAAGGTTGCATTTTTTTCTGCAGCAGCATGTGCTTTAAATTTCAATTGACCAGCTTGATGCAAATGGAGAGTTTGGATTTTATTGCTTGAAATCTTCATGGAACCTGCAATCCCACATTAAGGTTCTGACACTATTGTGATCATATCATCACTGGCTGAAATGCAGCACTACTTCCCATCTAGTTCCCATCAGGTGGCACCCATCTAGGGCCTTGAAGCCCTTGAGATGGATTTTTGGGGGCAGTTTCGCTGTTGAAGAATAATCTAAGTGGGCAGGATTCACCACTGTCAGCAGTACAAACTGTTGGCTTTTGCAAAACATTCTATGCATTTTTTTTTAAATCATGTAGCCTTTAGCAAGAGCAAGGAAGCCTCTTACAGAGTTTGTAAATATTAGAAAATAAAAAATAGTTGCTTCTAAATAGTATTTTATTGCACTCTTAGGATGTTCCAAAGCATTTCACATCTAATGAATGATTTTTTGAAATGTAATCACATTATAAGCTTGTGATTACATTTTCATTCCATACAGCATATATTTAAAATATAAATGTGTGAACGTAAGAGCATTGTGTAGCCTTATCCTGAATTATTCTTTAAGATTTAATAGTTTAATCATTCCCAAACTCCCAGATGCCCCAGTGCAAAATATGCCCACATATTTGAATATGCCCAACTACTAAAGAATATGTTCCTGTTATGCATACAAAAGAGCCAGATCTGGTTTTTAAATGATTGCTACGTTTCATCATCAACAAGGGAAAGGAGTTCTCATCTGAGATTACCTTTTATTTTCCATTCTTCTTCAGTTTGAATTTTCTTTTTAATTTTGGTCACTCATTTTAGATCTCTCCTTGGTTGCCAAGTACAGCTGTGTTTCTTCCTCATTATGTTTACTGCCCCACTCATTATCTTAGTCTAGTGTCAACTGTGTTTTTTGGGCAGTGTTCTCCCTTCTCATACTGAAGGTGTGCTAGGAAACCTTATCAGAGTTGCTGGTGGATGTCTAAAACCACACCCTTGTGTTTCTTAGTTACTGGTCATTTGCTTAATAATTATACTAAATGGCAAGCTCTTTTATTGTCACCTACAAATTTTGTGTTCCTTTGAAATGCTCTAAAATGGGAGAAGATTTCACAACACCATATCTTTTGTGGGAATGTACACTATTTGACAAAATAAATCACTCCTGTGAAAAACAAACCAGCTTATTTGGGAAATAAAAACACACAGTGAATTTTCTGTGCTTGTCACATTGCAGCCAGCCAACTGTTCTATAGGCCAAGGGGAAATAAAGCACCCATCTTAAAAACAGTATGGGCCCCGAAATTCCTTTTGAATTGGGATGGAAGTTATGTGGGGTATTTATATTTCAGATAAGGCATTCTTGTCCATAATATTGCTGATTGGCTTTCTGTTAATTTTTAAATCTTCAATTGCAATTTTTGCAAGTAACATTTTGAAATTGTGGAGTTTTGCAGAGGTTTGTGTTTAATTTTTTAAATATTTAACAAAAATCATTTTAAATAAACAGGCTTGCCTGATCTACCTTTTCCCTGATGTTTGTTGTATTTTCTCCCTCTAGGAATGGAAGCCATAATGTCTGAATTCTTCAATGACACAACTACAGCATTTTACATTATTCTAATCGTTTGGCTTGCAGACCAGTACGATGCGATTTGCTGTCACACTAACACCAGCAAACGACACTGGCTCAGGTGGGTTTTAATCAAGATCAAGGTCTGAACTACTTGTGATTTCAAAAATGTTTTAGATTCTTTTTGTTTTTATCCCTTATATTTTGCTCACTTAGCCTCACTCCTTAATGGAAGAGACATTCACTGTCAAACTCATGCATGAATAATGGATATGTGGGCAGAGAATGGAGGAAAGCAAGTTTTCTGGGAACAATACTCCAGTAAGGCCAGTGCCTTCAGGAGAAAAAGTGATATAAAACTATTGAAGGAATTTAAAAAGGTTCCTAATTTAGGTCAGGGTGGCATAAACAGTATTAAAGGTTCTACTAACTTCCTGTTAAAAGACATTAGAACCACTGAAGTGTTCAGCACTGAGGCCATTTGGTCCATTTTGTCTGTGCTAATCGTTTGGTAAAATTTCACGGCAACTTGTTGCAAAGTTCTGTATCCCCAATATCACAATTGAGATCATGAGCTCCCTGTTTTGAGGTTCCGAGCTTTTACAACAAAGTGGCAAGGCATAAGTTCAGCACATTAACAAGATAGTTTTTGAATTTGTGTGTGGGATCTTCCATGAACCCATATTATAATTTCCAGATAAACAATATCAGCTACTCAAAGGAAAATACAAAATCTGATGGCTTGGCAGACTCTTGGAGCCCAGAAACCCTAGTAAGAAAGCCTGTGCATCAAAGCACTGGAATGCCTTGATTTTCAGCATTCCTTAATGAACTGCATTGAAGTAGAGGAAAATGCAGGCTGTGAAGAGAACCGAGCAGTGGGATTCATTTTGAATTGTGCTAGCAAAAAACGAGCACAAACAAAATGGACCAGATGACCTCTGCTGTGGTTTTAATGTGTCTTAACAGGAAGTTAGTACAACCTTTAATGCTGTTTATGCCATCATGATCTAAATTAAGAACCTTTTAAATTGCTCCAACAGTTTTATTTCACTTTTTCTCCTGAAGGCACAGGCCGTATGTTTTTCAGAAAACTTGCTTTCCTCTATTTCCTGGGCTTGAATAACCATTATTCACGCATGTGTTTGACAGTGAGTGTCAGCCAGGCTGTTTAACTGTGGTGGACAATACAATGTACTTCCATTCATCCATCCTCACTCAATGCAATGTACTTCCTTCCACCCACCCTCGCTCAACATGCATACATGCACACACCTACATACACACATGCACAAGGCCTCTGTCTAGTGATGAAAAACGGAGACTGTGGATGATTTCCCCCTCACTAGCCAAAGGGCAAAGAGACCTTTGTAACACCCTTCACATCCTCCACCCCCATCTCCACTGTCTTCACCCCCCACCCCCCCCCTCCCAGCCATCTTCACCCCTCCACCCCACCCACCAAACCCCACCGTAGTTGAGATCAGCTAACTCATTCCAGACAGGGTTGCCAATCATATGAACCCTGAGAAGTGATGCATTTCTTCTGGGCCCTAGATCCTAAATATTAAATCTGTTGTTTATGTGATTATAAGATCGACCCACTATACAAAGCAGTATTTCAGAGCTGTAGAAACTTTGAGAGATGTTTATTTTAAAATCTCTGGCATTCGGAAATTCTGTTTAAGTTTGTGTCTCAACTTGCTTGCTCTGAAGGGCTAATGTGTGTCCTTCAATCAAACTTTTAAGAATGAACATTTTTTTTTGCAGATTCTTTTACCTTTATCACTTTGCATTTTATGCCTATCATTACCGCTTCAATGGGCAGTACAGCAGTTTGGCTTTGGTAACGTCATGGCTCTTTATACAGGTATATTCTTGGAGTTCTTTATTTTTCTTCCCATCACTCCTGAATGTATTGTGTCTCATGTTCTATTGAGAAGTAAAATCTCCACAGGAAAAGTAATCTATCTGTAGCTAACTAAAGAGGTCGAGGATAGTATAAGATTAAAGGAATAGGTGTATAATGTTGCCAATAAGGGTTATAAGCCTGGTGATTGGGAGAATTTTAGAAACCAGCAAAGTTTGACCAAAAAATTGATAAAGAGGGAGAAAATAGAAATTAGATTAAACTAGCAAGAAGCATGAAAGAGGAGATAGAGAAAGGTCTTCTACAAGTGCGTAAAAAGGAAGATTGTAGCAAAAGTAAACGTAGAACCTTTAGAGGCTGATGTAGAAGGAATTATAATGGGGAGTAAGGAAATGGCAGAGACCATCAAACATTTTGTCTGTCACAGTAGAAAACACAGAAATCATACCAGAAAAATATGTCTAATATGACTAAGGAACTTAAAATAATTAGTATTCATGAAGAAAAAGTACTGGAAAAATTAATGGGACTAAATGCAGATAAATTCCCTGGACCTGATGGCCTATATCCTGGGATTCCAAAAAAGATGGCTGCAGGAATAGTGGATGCATTGTTTTGACCTTCCAAAATTCCCTGGATTCTCAAATGGTCTTGGTGAATTAGAAGATAGAAAATAAAGCAGTGCTATTCAAGAAAGATGGGTAATAGAAAACAGAGAACTACAAACTAGTTAACCTGGCAGAGCATTACTGTTAAATCCGATAGACATCAGACTCAATCCAACAGGAATCATTGGTTAACGATTAGAAGTGGCAGACCCAGCCCCAGATCACTGAGGCCAATTGTACTATTCCTACTGTTGCTACATCTAAGATTGACTAACTCAGCACAGTCTGCTTTGATTCTGCCCTGGACAGTGCCTTCTAACACTTTTTACAGGAGTTTGATAGATATGTCCATTGATTTAGTGTGAGAATACTGTTTATGTAGTTGTTTGTAAATGCAAATTTATATATTGTCTGCCTATTTCACAACAACTTATATTTGTATAGCACCTTTAACGTAATAAAACATCCCAAGGGGCTTCACAGGAGCATTGCAAAACAATGTGACACCAACCCACTTGAGAGATTAAGTCAGATGACCAAAAACTTGATCAAAGCGGTAGGTTTTAAGGAGTGTCTTAAAGGAGGAAAGCAAGGTAGAGAGGCAAAAAGGTGTAGAGAGGGAATTCCAGAGCTTAGAGCCTAGGCAGCAAGGCCACCAATAGTGGAGCGATTAAAGTAGATGATGCTGGAAAGTCTAGAATTAGATGAGCATAGATATCTTGGGGTATTGTGACCTGGAGCAGATTACAGACATAGGAAGGGACAAAGCCATGAAAGGATTTGAAAACAAGGATGAAAATTTTAAAATCTGCTTGATCCAGAACCAATGTAGATGAGCGAGTACACGGGTGATAGGTGAGTGAGACTTGGTGTGAGTTAAGAATGGGCAGCAGAGTTTTGGATGACTTCAGATTTAGAGGGTAGAATGTGACACGCCAACCAGGAATGCATTGGAATAGTCAAGTCTACAGGTAACAAAGGCATGAATGACGGTTTCAGCAGCAGAATAGGCTGAGACAGGGGTGAAGTTGAGCAGCATTATGGAGATGGAACTAGGCAATCTTAGTGATAACACAAATATGTGATCGGAAACTCATCTTGGAGTCAGATATGATGCCAAGATTGTGAGAAGATTGGTTTAGTCACAAGACTGTAGCCAGGGACAGGGATGGAGTTGGTGGCTAGGGTACAGATTTTGGAGTGAGAACCAGTAGAAGTGGCTTCAGTCTTCCCAATATTTAATTGGAGGAAATTTGTGCTCTTCCAGCACTGGATGTCAGATAAGTAGTCTGATAACTTAGCAACAATGGAAGAATCGGGAGAGATGATGGTGAGTTATAGCTAGGTGTCGTCAGTGTACATGTGAAAACTAATGCTGTGCTTTCAAAAGATGATGTCCGGGACCAGCATGTTGATGAGAAATAGGAATGGGCCAAGGATAGATCCTTGGGTGTCACCAGAGGTAACAGTGCAGGAATGAATAGAGAAGCCATTGCGCAACAGTTCGGGAATGAATAGAGAAGCCATTGCAAGTGATTCTCTGGCTATGATTAGAACCATATGAGAGAGCAGTTCCACCCAGCTAGATGATGGTGCAGAGGCATTGGAAGAGGATGATGTGGGGCAACTATGTCACAATCTATAGGCAAGTCGATTAGGATGAGGAGGGATAATTTACCTCTGGCACAGTCAAAGCATGTCATTTATGACTTGATCAGAACTATTTCAGTAATAGGGTGGAAATCTAATTGGATTCAAACATGGCGTTTTGGTAAAGATGGGTGTGATTTGGGGTAGGCAACACATTTAAAGACTTTTGAAAGGAAAGGGAAGTTGGAAATGTGATAGTTTGCAAGGGTCAGTGGTTGGTTTTTTGAGGAGAGGTGTGTTGACAGCAGATTCAGAAGAGAAGGACAACACCATGAGAGAGAATCATTAATAATATGGACTAAGATGGACACCAGGAGTGGTAATTAACTGGTCAGTAGTTTAGTGGGAATAGGGTTGAGAGAGCAAGATATGGGTCTCATGGACATGATGAGCTCAGAAAGGGCATGAGAAGCTACAGAAAGATGCAAGATCAGGGCTAGGGTAACAGGGAACTTTAGAGGATGCTTTGCCCAGTGGGCTAGTGGAAGAGAGGGACACAGCAGAGGCAGATGGTCTCGATCTTAATGACAAAGAAGTCAATGAACTCCTTGCACTTATTATTGGAGGAAAGGGTAGAGAAAATCGGGGAGAGGGGTTTAGGAAGACTGTTTGCAATAGAGAAAAGAAACCTGAGGTTATCTTTACATTCCAGGATTATCCAGGAATATTGAGCAGTTCTAGCAGATGAGAGCAGGACCTGATAGTGAGGCACCTTAGTCATGCAGCAAGTTGTTGAGGCGATTATTTTGTTGCAGGACTTTAGGGAATTTGTGAAATTGAAGATTGGGCAGCTGTCAACTTCCTTCATCGCTTGAGAATGGGCAGCCTTCTGTCAGGCACTAGCAGTCCATGTGACACTTCTGTTTTATGTCCCCATCCTCACTTTTTAAAAAAGACAATTGAGCAAAAACTGAATACTTAAAAGAAATTTAAACTGAAAATTTGAAATACACCAGCAATATCTGAAAAGAGGAAAGACAGCTTAACTCTTTTAATCTGAACTGTTTGTCAGAACTGGATAAGTGAGCCTTCTGACAGGTCAAAGGAAATAGGAGATCGATAGGTAGAAGTCGAGTATAAGAGCAAAATACTGCAGATGTTGGAGAACTGAAATAAAACAGTAAGTGCTGGAAGGGCTCAGCAGGCCTGGAAGCATCAGTGGAGAGAGAAACAGAGCTAACATTTCAAGTGCAATATGACTCTTCTTCAGAAGTCATATTGGACTCGAAATGGTGCTGCCAGACCTGCTGAATTCTTACAGCATTTTCTGTTCTTATATAGGTAGAAGTTGAGAGTCAGCTACACTGAGCCTGATTGCAATTAGGCATTAATGGCCTTTGAAAAGAAAACTGAAATGTCAGGTGAGAAGTTCCATGCAGGACTAAAAACAGCTGATAAATTTCAGCCTTTGTAAGACCGGTTAAAGGCAGCGTAACAATTTCAGACCCCCAGAGTTCATTCTCTGAACTTCTGCTTTGTGCTGTTTTATATATCTATATTGGCCCTACTCATTAATTGGGTGTTTTCTCCCCAGCATTCAATGATTTACTTCTTCCATCACTACGAGCTGCCTGCCATCCTTCAGCAAATTCGGATTCAGGAAATGTTGCTGCAGAACCAGCAGGCTGGGCAGGCCAACCAGACAACACTCCAGGACAACCTGAACAACAATACTGCAACAGATAGCCCACAACCAAGCCCCACAGACCCAGGCAACCCCCTCATAGCTGGTTCCGGTGCAGCCCAGCTCAGTGGCACTCCCAGTCTAGCGGACAGCATTCAGCCTGGTCGCATGCAGAATTCAAGTTCTGAGGTGACACCATTAAGTGGTGATCTGAACTGGGTGGCAGAGACGGCAGCTATCATATCAGAAGGCATTGCAGCTCCAGAAAGGAATACACCTACAGAGGGCTCCAGCAACATGATTGAGCCGCTAAGCAATACCCAGGATCTTTTAAATGATTCTGGTGCCATTGAACATATCCAACCAAGTGCAAGCCCTGAAGAAAACAAAACAGCAGTGTGTTCGTACGGTGGTGATCTTCAAACAGAAGTGGACCATGACACATTAAATTATCGTACAGCTGAGAACCAAGAGGGGGTTCTCACTAAAACTGACCATCTGGACATGTCTCCCACACAAGATAGTGAGACCTACACACTTCCATCTCTGTGTGGTAGGGACACTAGCTTTGACCAATCAGAAATAGACCATGGAAGCCAATCTGATGTTTCAAACAGTTCAGTAACAGAGACAAGTGGTCACAGCGTTTCAAGAACCTCGTGACTCTTATTTCTGTTCTATCTGGCAATTTGTTATCGGAAGACTCTTTTGCAAAGTTCTCAGCAAGTGTACGGTAGTGTTTGTGGGGGAATCGCTATTACATCGAGCGTTTTCATTTGTAAAACCAAAATATCCCAGTGCTTTCAGTTGGTTCCAGAAAATGGAGTGTGGAGAGCGAAGCAGCATGCTGTTCAGTGAGCATTAATGGTAGGAGTTCGATTGGAACAATTAACTCCTCCATTCAGTCATCCTGTCCATAATCTTCAGCATAGCTGTGTGTGTTACTGTGATATTCAAGCTACTAAGAAACACAATCGGTCTGTAAAATGAGGAAGAACTCTCCAAAAAAAAAAGAACACAGCTGGGTACAAAAAAAGGCAGTGTCTGAATGGCAGTAGAAGATGGCTTGTTCCTTTGAACTCGAGGTATACATGTAAGTTGATTCCACAGTGCAATAAGTTGATGTGTATTGATTCTATTCTGCAAAGTCTCGTTACCTGAAAGACTTTTCAGTCTTGTTTCTTGAACTGGTGCCTAAATACAGAAGAGATTTGAAAGGTAGTAGTGTCAGAAATTCCCTATAACTTCTAATAAACTTTGAACCTAACTAATTTGGATCTGATTCTGATTGATTTTTCTGTTGACAATATTGTACTTAAGTGTAATGTAAGAGTTTCTGTCTTTGTATATATTAAAATAAATGAGATCTAAACATGCTTTTGAATTACTTTATAGGTAGGTCTTACACTTTAGTGAATAACATCAATGAAAGAAAAATGTCCTCTGGCTTTAGCAAAGCACTATAAATATTTTTTGGGGTTTTTTTTTTGGAGGTGGATTTTTGGAGCCTATGAGGTAAGGGACACAAGACATCTGTATCAAACACCCTCGGGTCATGCACTGCATTGGATTAGTAATGTACTTCTACCCTGCCCCAAACTCAGAAGAGTACTAACGGCACTAGTATGAAATTTCATTCTGCAGCTCCCCTGACCCAATGTACTGAGACTGTCAATTCGCTCAGATTTCTGTTGCTCCTGTTGCAATCCATTTCTCATAGTCTCAAAGCCAAGCGATAGATTCCTTTTATTGAGTATGAGTTGGAATTCAATTCAGTTTCTGAAATTATATATCAAACAAATTACAGCACGAAAGGAAGCAATTCAACCCTACTAGCACTACTCCTTAAAGGGGACATTGTACTCTAATCCAATTTCTTTGTAATTTCCCATAACCTTTCATATTCCTCCTTTTCAAATGCCTATCCATTTTCAATATTAAAGAATCATGCCAGCTGATTATCCTTGTGTTAATAAAACCTGCCAGGTTCCAATAGACTACATGATCATGACCAAAAAGCATATCCTGTCTATTTCAATTGAGGAATTTTTCTATTCTGTGCTCTGATTACCATTTTACATTTCAGTGGTTACATTATTAAATTAAATGTACTTCTGGTTGGATTGCTCTTCAGTCACTTGCTATTAAATTGAATGTTATGTACAAGTTACAATAAAGATTGTTTAAAAAAAAAGCCACCTCTTGAAAAGTTGGTTGGCTGGCTTCACCAAGTTGCTATAAAAGTTGGATCAGCGATTTGCTTTTTAGTTAATTGGAACAGGCTGCACTCCCAAGAGCAAAAGAGCAACCTTTGAACACTACAGTGCTGCATACAAGGAACCGTTCATTTACTATACATTTAAGCTCGGAAATTAAAGTTTGCAGCATTAACTTCTGCAGCCTTAACTGGTATATGTGACAATTTTCTGCCTGCTATTTAAAAATAGAAGTTACCTGTTTACTTTGAATAGGTTAATGCCTCTGTTAAACAGTGCACAGAGGTAAGTTGCATAAACCTCTGCACTAATACTGGAAACTGTCATTCTGAGCTAACAGCATAAAAATGTCTGTGTGGAAAGAGGAAAGAAGCTATTGGTAAAAATAAATAATTATTTTGCTCCTGTACTCTATACCCCTCCTTATGAGGACCCAAATGCTGCTGTTTTTCTGGTTTCATCTACTTGTATTCACACCAGCAACTATAGCGCCTAAGAAGTAAAACATCCAAAAACACTACATGGGAGCATTGTAAGACACTGAGCCACATAAAGAGATATTAGGTCAAATGGCCAAAAGCTTGGTCAAAGTGTCTTAAAGGAGGAAAGCGATATAGAGAGGCGGAGAGCTGTAGGGAATGAATTCCAGAACTTGGGGCCTAGGCAACTGTAGGCACAGCCACTAATGTGGAGCAATTAATATTGGGAATGCACAAGAGGTCAGAAATTAGAGGAGGGCAGATATCTCAGGGTTATGGGAATGGAAGAGATTATAGAGTTAGGGAGGAGAGAGGCCATGAAGGAATTTGGAAACAAGATTGAGAATTTTAAAGTTGAGAAGTTGCTAGACCAAGAGCCAATGTAAGTCAGCAAGCACAGGTGTGATGGGGGAACGGGACTTGCTGCGTGGTAAGACATAAATGGCAGAGTTTTGGATGACCTGAAGTTTACTAATAAGGTACGATGTAGAAGAGGAACCAGGACATTCTTGGAATAGTCAGATTTAGAGGTCATGAGGGGATGAATGAGGGTTTCAGCAGTGGATGAGCTGAGACAGAGGCAAAGTCGAGCATTGTTACGGAGTTGGAAATAGGCTGTCTTAGTGATGGCATAAATATGCAGTCAAAAGCTTATCTAGACATCAAGCATGAACTAAACAGATGGTCTGGATCTCAGACTAACCAGGGGAAGGGATGGAGTTGGTAGCTATGGACTGTGGAGCAAAAGCAATGGCTTCAGTATTCCTGATATTTAAATGAAGGAGATTTCCGCTCATCCAGTAATGGGTGTCAGATAAACAACCTGATAATTTAACAACAGTGGAGGAGCTGAGAGGTGGTGGTGAGGGGGATTATGCATTTGAAGTTGGGCTCAATTTATCCTCTTCATGAACAAAGATCCCCATATTAGAACCTCTAGTGCTATTATAATTTGCATTTGTATGGAGTGCTCTGTTTTGGGACTTTTAAGACGAATTTCCACAAACTAGATTTGGAACAGAGTTGCTTTTAAATTTGGATTTTATAATAAGATGCATTTGCTTCAATTTAGAAAGTGAAAGATGGAACTGAGACAGAAGATAATTAACATGCAACTGAAAGTTGTTTCCCCCAAAGAATGTAAACAAGCAATTCATTGACTGGTCTCTATAATCAAAAATACTTTACTAGGCAGTGTGTTAAAGGGTTCTATAGCCCTGGATGCTTGACGGGGAATGTCAGGCCTTTCTTGAGATGAAAACTTTCTTTATTGAGGCTTGTGAGTCTTTGAAATTCTATATCCCAGAGGGCTGTGGATACTCAATCATTAGGTGTATTCAAGGCTGAGATTCAAAACTTTTGGACTAGGGAAGTCAGGTGATAAGCGGATTGGGCAGGAAAGTGGAGATGAGGTTGCAAATCAGCCATAATCTTATTAAATGGAGCAGGCTGGAAAGGCCGTATGGTGCAGTTCTGCTAATCTTTATTTTTTTAAGCTGTGAAAGGAGGGAATAGATGTAATTGTTGCTTGTCATTGAAATCTCAGTAGAGGATGTGTTGCTTATTTTAGTTGCTTATTTAGTAATCAGTATTAGGAGGATACAGTTGACTCAGCACTGCTAAGTAAGGAAAAGAAAATATCCATGGGCCCCACTCCTGATTGCTAGCTGATGACCCCTGCTGGCAAGTGTATCTGGGTGGGCAGTGTGTAAAATAAGATCAAGGTTGACAATGAATTTACCATGACTCCCTCTTTAGACTGAACCATGTGTAGAAGAGCCATTTTATTTTTGAAAGTGTCAATCAATTTGCAATCTGTTCCAAAAAATGGTCAACTACGAACTGCGGAGAGCAATGGTTTACCCTCTTTCAAAGAATGTTTTACAAGGCACTGCCTGTTCTTAAGCAGTTGACAATTAATTCAGGCCTCATAGTCTGACATCTCATCTTCCAGTGACTATACAAAATGTTTTGCACGTAATAAATAAGTGACTTGTCAGTAAATGTAGCAGCCATATTGGACACAGCAGGATCTCACGAATAGTACTGAAATAAATGACCAGTTAATCTGTTTTTGGTGATGCTTGTTAAGGGAAGCATGTAGCATGATTATCAAGACAACAGCTACTATTTCAGTAGTGTTAGGGATCTTCAACAGACACCCAAAACTCTGGAGCAGATAATTGGGCCCTTGGTTTAACATCTCATCCAAAGGATGGTGCTGCTGTTAGTGCAGTTTTGAGAGTACTGCGTTATCAGGCCAGACTGTATGCTCAAAAGCTCCTGAAGAATTCAATGCATAATCTTATGACTTGCTAGAGGCAGTGTTAGAAACCAAACCAACTAGCACAATAGTGAGAGCAGTCAGAAATAGCATTTATACAGTTTTCTATGCCAAAGGCTGATTATCGTTTCTCCCCTCCAGAATGAGTTCTATGCTCACCTATTGGAAAGAAATCAACTTTGAGGAATGTAACATTTCCAAGTCTAGGACCATTGTCAGCATTCAGCACTCCAAAATCATGTATAGGTGCAAAAAGTTCCTAGGTCAGATACAGCTCACGCCTAATACAGAGCAAAGCTGCTTCTACATCACCCCAACAAATAACTTCAATCCCAACTTCAGAGTGGCCTTTATTGCACTTTTCAATTTCACAGAGCAGCCTTTGGATAAAGTTATTAATTTAATGTTGAATTAGGGACAGCTTTGTGGTGCAGGCCTGGGTACAACAGAAATTGGGTTGAGACTGCCCAAACCGAGTTTTTATTAGAATACTTCCTCTTAAACAGTGGGCTAGCAATGATGATGCCAGGGATGAGAAACTATAGTTATGAGAGAAGATTTGAGACATAGGGGTTATTTGCAGTGGAGCAGAGAAGATTATGAAGAGATCTCATAGAAGATTTTTAAATTATAAAGGGTTTTAATAGAGCAATTAATGAAAGACTATTTCCTCTAGTTGGGGTGTTGATGATGAGGGGACCAACAGTTTAAAATTGCCAGAAGAATAGTGAGAATGGTTACTAATTTATTTGCACCATGGATTATTGGAGCATGGAATGCTTTGCCATCAGATGAGGCAGATTGCATTGTTTCTTTGAAGGGAAAACTAGATAAATACTTTAAACAAAAATATGGAGTAATAGGGAGTAGGGCAGTGCAATTAGTTTCAGGTTACAATAGCAAAGTGGCAGTACGGACACAGGAATGACCTGTGTTCTATACTTCTATGGTTTTATGTGATCATTCAGATTCTCTGAAAGTAGTTTGTTCTCTACATTATACTGGAGGAAAGCCCTCTCATCCACAGAAATAAATTGTGGAGATGAAGACTTTTATTTACACTATTGAAAGTCATTGTCTTCCTGCCAGTTACCTGCCCCTTTGCAGTTCTTCTAGTCTGGCGCCAACTTGTGCTAAATGATTGACAAACTAAATAAATTGATGTATTCTTGGCTCCAGGATCGGTCCATGTGGCCTTCCTGTGTGAAATGAATCTTTTTTTCCTCTCACTTCTAACTTAATCTCAGTCCTTCCCACACCTAATGAGTTTCATCCAGGATTCTTGATCACCATCAGTCAACATCATTAAAAAACATCAAGGCTTCAACTGCTTCACAAATGGCATTCCCTATATCATAAGGTCAGAACTGGGGATGTTCACTGATGCTTGCACAGTGTTTAGTACCGTTTGCAACTCCTCATACAGATGCAGTTGTGTCCATATGCAGCAAGACCTGGACAACATTCAGGCTAGGGTTGGTAGTGGCAAGTAGCATTTGCCTCACACAAGTACCAGGCAATAACAATCTATGATAAGGAAGATTTTAACCACCTCTCCTTGACATTCAAAAGTATTACTGTTGTCAAATGCCCTACCATCAACATCCTGGGGGTGGGTGTCACCATTAACCAGAAACTTAACTGAACCAGTCACATCAATACTGTGGTGGGACTCTCCTCCCCCTCCCACTCAAGTTTCTACACCATCTACAAGAACCAAGTCAGGAGGGTGATGGACAGAATACTTTCCACTTGCCTGAATGTGTACAGTTCCAACAATACACAAGAAGCTCAACACTGTCTATGACAAAGTAACAAGCTTCAGGGGAGGCGATGGCGTAGTAAACCAAAGACCCAGATTCGAATCCTGCCACAGTAGATAGTGAAATTTGAATTCAGTAAGAATCTGGAATTAAAAGTTTAATGATGACCATGGAACCATTGTTGTAAAAAACCCATCTGGTTCACTAATGCCCTTCAGGAATCTGATGTCCTTACCTGGTCTGGCACACATGTGACTTCAGACCCACAGCAAAGTGGTTGACTCTTGAATCTCCTCTGAAATGGCCTAGCAAGCCACTCAGTTGTAACAAACTGCTACAAAGTCATAAAAAAAGGTAAGAAACTGGACGGACCACCCGGCATCGACCTAGACCTTGGAAACGACCCTGCTAAGTCCTCCTTACTAGTATCTAGGGGCTAGTGCTGAAATTGGGAAATCATACCTTACAGATAATGTCCCAGACACCACCATCACCATTCCTGGATATGTCCAAAGAAGTGGCAGATGGAATACAACGTAGGGAAGTGTGAGGTCATGCGCTTTGGTAGGAAGAATAGAGGCATAGACTATTTTCTAAATGGGGAGAGAATTCAGAAATCTGGAGTGAAAAGGGACTTGGGAGTCCTAGTCCAGGATTCTCTTAAGGTTATCTTGCAGGTTGAGTCGGTAGTTAGGAAGGCAAATGCAATGTTGGCATTTATTTCGAGAGGACGTGCTGCTGAGGCTTTATAAGGCTCTGGTCAGACCACATTTAGAATATTGTGAGCAATTTTGGGTCCCGTACCTCAGGAAGGATGTGCTGGCCCTGGAGAGAGTCCAGAGGAGGTTCACGAGAACGATCCCAGGAATGAAAGGCTTAACATATGAGGAACATTTGAGGATTCTGGGTCTATACTCGATGGAGTTTAGAAGGATGAGGGGGGATCTGATTGAAACATACAGAATACTGAAAGGCCTGGATAGAGTGGACGTGGGGAAGATGTTTCCATTAGTAGGAGAGACTAGGACCTGAGGGCACAGCCTCAGAGTAAAGGGAAGACCTTTTAGAACAGAGATGAGGAGAAACTTCTTTAGCCAGAGAGTGGTGAATCTATGGAATTCATTGCCACAGAAGGCTGTGGAGGCCAGGTCATTGAGTGTATTTAAGACCGAGATAGATAGGTTCTTGATTGGTAAGGGGATCAAAGGTTACGGGGAGAAGGCGGGAGAATGGGGTTAAGAAACTTATCAGCCGTGATTGAATGGCGGAGCAGACTCGATGGGCCGAATGGCCAAATTTCTGCTCCTATGTCTTATGGTCTTATGGTCCTGTCCCACTATACAGTATACAGTCGGGAGGGAGTTGCCCTCGGAGTCCTCAACATCGACTCCGGACCCCATGAAGTGTCAAGGCATCATGGGCAAGGAAGCCTCCTGCTGATTATCATGTGCTGCCCTCCCTCAGCTGATGAATCAGTACTCCTCCACATTGAACACCACTTGGAGGAAGCACTGAGGGTGGCAAGGGCGCAGAATGTGCTCTGGTTGGGGGATTTCAATGTCCATCGCCAAGAGTGGCACCACTACTGACTGAGCTGGCCGAGTCCTAAATGACATGGGCTTGTGGCATGTGGTGAGGGAACCAATAAGAGGGAAAAACATACGTGACCTCATCCTCACTAAGCTGCCTGCCGCAGGTGTGTTTGTCCATGACAGTATCGGTAAGGGTGACCACCGCACAGTCATTGTGGAGACGGAGTCCCGCCTTCACATTGAGGATATCCTCTATCCTGTTTTGTGGCACTACCACCCTGCTAAATGGGATAGATTTAGAACAGATCTAGCAATTCAAGACTGGGCATCCATGAGGCGCCGTGGGCCATTGGCAGTAGCAGAATTGTACTCGAACACAGTCTGTAACTTCATGACCCAGCATATCCCCCACTCTATCATTACCGTCCAGCCAGGGAATCAACCCTGATCCAATGAAGGGTGCAGGAGGGCATGCCAGAAGCAGCATCAGGCATACCTAAAAATGAGATGTCAACCTGGTGAAGCTATAACACAGAGCTACTTGCATGCCAAACAACAGTTCAGCAAGTGATAGACAGAGCTAAGCGATCCCACAACCAACGGATCAGATCTAAGCATTGCAGCCCTGCCACATCCAGCTGTGAATGGTGGTGGACAATTAAACAACTCACTGGAAGAGGAGGCTCCACAAATATCCCCACCCTCATTGCTGGGGGAGCCCAGCACATCAGTGCAAAAGATAAGGCTGAAGAATTTGCTACAATCTTCAGCCAGAAGTGCTGAGTGGATGATCCATTTCGGCCTCCTCCGGAGGTCCCCAGCATTACAGATGCCAGTCTTTAGCCAATTCGATTCACTCCACGAGATATCAAGTAATGACTGAAGGCACTGGATACTGCAAAGACTATGAGCCCTGACAACATTCCAGCAATAGTACTGAAGACCTGTGCTCCAGAACTTGCCGCACCCCTAGCCAAGCTGTTCCAGTACAGCTACAATGCTGTAATCTACCCGGCTATGTGGAAACTTGCCCAGGTATGTCCTGTACACAAAAAGCAGGACAAATTCAACCCAGCCAATTACCACCCCATCAATCTACTCTCTATCACCAGTAAAGTAAAGGAATGGGTCATCAACAGTGCTATCAAGCAGCACTTGCTTCGCAATAACCCATTCATTGATGCCCAGTTTTGGTTCTGCCAGCGTCACTCAGCTCCTGATCTCATTACAACCTTGGTTCAAACATGGACAAAAGAGCTGAACTCCCGAGGTGAGGTGAGAGTGACTGCCCTTGACATCAAGGCCGAATTTGACTGAATAGGTCATCAAGGAGCCCTAGCAAAACTGGAATCAATGGGAATTGGGGGGAAACTCTCTGCTGGTTGGAGTCATACCTAGCACAAAGGAAGATGGTTGTAGTTGTTGGAGGTCAGTCATCTCAGCTCCAGGATATCACTGCAGGAATTCCTCAGGGTAGTGTCCTTGGCTCAACCATTTTCAGCTGCTTCATCAATGACCTTCCTTCCATCATATGGTCAGAAGTGGGGATGTTCGTATATGCTTGCACAATGTTCAGCATCATTTGCAACTCCTCAGATACTGAAGCAGTCCATGTGCAAATACAGCAAGACCTGGAAACCATCCATGCTTGGGTTGAGAAGTGGCAAGTGACATTCGCACCGCACAAGTGTCAGGCAATGATCATCTCCAACAAGAGAGTCCAACCATCGCCCCTTGATGTTCAATGACATAACCATCACTGAATCCTCCACTATTAACATCCTGGGGGCTTACTATTGACCAGAAACTGAACTGGACCAGCCATATAAATACTGTGAAGACAAGAGCAGGTCAGAGGCTACGGATCCTGCAACGAGTAACTCACCTCCTGACTCCCCAAAGCCTGTCCACCATCAACGAGGCACAAGTCAGGAGTGTGATAGAATACTGTCCACTTGTCTGGATGAGTGCAGCTCCCACAACACTCAAGAAGCTTGACACCATCCAGGACAAAGCAGCCCGCTTGATTGGCATCACATCCACAAACATTCACTCCCTCCACCACCAACGTACAGTAGCAGCAGTGTGTACCATCTACAAGGTGCATTGCAGGAATTCACCAAGGCTCCTTGGACAGCACCTTCCAAACCCATGACCACTACCATCTAGAAGGACAAGGGCAACAGACAGATGGGAACACCTCCACCTGGAAGTTCTCCTCCAAGTCACTCACCATCCTGACTTGGAAATATATCGCCGTTCCTTCACTGTCACTGGGTCTAAATCCTTGAACTCCATTGCTAACAGCACTGTGGGTGTACTTACACCACATGGACTGCAGCGGTTCAAGAAGGCAGCTCACCACCACCTTCTCAAGGGCAACTAGGGATGGGCAATAAATGCTGTCCCAGCCAGTGAAGCCCACATCCCATGGATGAATTAAAAAAAACACCTTAAACAATCACTCCCTCCCCCACTGGTATAATGTGTCTGCAGAGCTTAATGTACACAACGTGCACGGCATCAACTCACCAAGGCTTCTTCAACAATACTTCCCAAACCTGCATGTGAGTTCGACCCATGAAAAGAAGAAGGGCAGCAGACACATAGGAACACCACCACCTCTTCATTCCCCTCCAACTCACACAGCATCGAGGTTTAGGGATATATTGCTGTTTCTTCACTGTCACTGGATCAAAATCCTGGTGCTCCCTCCTTGACAGCACCATGGGAGTACTTTCACCACATGGACTGTAACAGCTCACCGGCAGCTTTTCATGGGCAATTAGGGATGGGAAGTCAATGCAGCCTTGCCAGCATCACTTGCATCCCATTAATTGACAAAGAATTTCAGAGAACCAAGAAATACTATCTAATGACTGTTGGGGGGAGGGGAAAGGGTTGTACAGAGGGATTTAGCATGGTGGTTTTATCCAAAAGAAAAAAATGCACTCAAGACATTATTACCTAAAACATTTTAGAACAGTTAAAAAATGCCCAATTTCAGATACATTAAGTTGGTTCTATAAAGGCTTGAACTAAGCTTCCTTTATGCGAGTAACTAAGGGTTGTGATTGTTTGAAGAATGAGAAAGATGAATGTTTAAAAGGAACATATTATAGAGGAGATTCCACAACAATTCTTAGGTTTAGACATGAGGCCCTGATGTCCCAAGTCCTATACAAAGTAGCACCAGAGGGCGCTCTCCTGCAGGATGAGATGTTGCGATGACAGCCAAGTGAACGCTTTGATTTTGAGACAACGGGGCAGCAAAATTCGACTCCTAAGCATTGGTACTTTTGGTGCTACGGGTGCCAGTTTAGTGGAAAAATGGCATCAGTGTTACTCCTGCCCATTGCTGGCACAAACCATGCCTAATGCCATGTTGGTGAGAGTGTTGGTGAAGGTATTTTGTGTGCCAGAAGAATGCAGAGTAGACAGGTTGCAACATCAGTCAATATCTAATACATCTGATCTGCCATTTTCGCCCAAACCTCTCTAGCCAATGCCCTCCCTTAAACACGCACAACCGGGAGGGACTGACTGCCCCCCACCACCCCGACAGCCTGATAGCAGTGCTATTTAAAGACATTATTATTCAACATGCAAACGAGTTGCTTAGTAGTTTCTACCGGCTCATGCGAAGTCTGTGAAAGTACTGTACTGAATGTTTGAAGGAGTTCCGAAAAGTTGGTAAAGCCTGCAGGGGCTGGTGTTGGATGTTGGGGGATAGCTGCTGAGTCCACCTGCTGCTCCCAGTCATGGGGGCTAGAGTGACACTCACCATTTGGCTGCGGCATCTGAGGGAGATGGAGCAGAGGCAGAAAAGAAGATAAACTTCTCGCTGTGGGAAAAGGAAAAGAGCTCTTGGCAGAAAGCCTTAGGGTCCTCAGGGAACATTTCTCCCACCTGCACCCTAAGCCAGGAGCAGGTGTTTTCTGGCTGTGCTTTCACCCAAAGTGAACATGGAACTTTGCCCTTCCAGGCCTGCAACCTCAGAGCAGGGCATGGACAGCATTGCCAGTAGCCATCAAGGTGACCATGACCCTGAATCTGTTTTTTAAAGTAGCAGATCCCTTTAGGCTGGACTAGGCGACATTACAAACATCTCATGGTTCACCATCCATCGCAGCATGCAGGTGGCTACTGAGGCTCTGCCCCTTCTTTAAATAGAGAGAAGCACGAGGTGTTCACAAATGGCTTTGCCTGGACAGGAGACTCCCCCATGGTGTAGGATGCCATTGATTGCACAGAAGTGGCTTTGTGGGCACCACAACTCAATGGTGAGATGTACCAAAACTGCAAAGGGTACCACTCACACAATGTGCACTTGTGTGCGAACACACCTAGCACATTATACCTGCTATCCTGGCAGAAATTGTGATTAATTCATCCCGTACCCGTTCACTGTCCCAACAATCTTTCAGCCACTGCACCAGAGAGTAGCTGATTGGCAACAAAGGCTATCCGCTCTACACCTGGCTGGTGACTCCCCTCCATGAGCACCACATATGGCTAGAGCTACATGCGAGTCACGCTGCCACAAGGAACATCACTGAGCAGACAGTTGGGGAGCTGATGCAACCATTCGGCTGTCTCGACCATTTGGGAGCAACATTACTTGTTGCCAGGGGCGATGTCCCAATTCATGCTGGTCTGTTGTAAACTCCACAACCTGTCATCATAAGGACACAACCATAGATGGATTCAGTGACCACTTCAGCAGGAGGGTGAGGAGGAGCAGGATAAGAAAGAGAAGGAGGAGGTAGCTGTCTCATCCATGTCCCGAATGGACTGTCTGTAAGTGTATCAACAAACTTTAGTTCCCCCTGAATGAAAATCCAGATCTTCGTTGTTCAGTATTTCCCCACCTTACCAATAACAGCTTGACCACAATCCTTAAATGTCACCACAAAGGAGCCATTCCATACCAACTTTATCCAACAACACATCCAATATTCCATACAATACTCAACTAGTCACCCTTGTGCGTCCCTTGGTGCCTGAGCCGTGGGTGCCTTTGCTTGCCCTGGAACTCTCACTGTCCCAGTGGCTGAAGCATGGCTGAGGTGCAAGGTGGAAGACTGCTGACTTTCACTCAGGGAGACTGCAGATGGTTTTGAAGAGCCCTGGGTCTTGAGGCCTGGCTTCAGACTGCACCAGCTCAGAATGAGCAACAGCAGTCTGGGCTGGCTAGCTGTCAGGGAACAGCAACAGGATTAGCGGAGTGCAGTGATGAGAGCATAAGTGCTGTCATTTTTCATGAGAGAGCACAGCAGGTTCACGGAGCCACACCCACACCCCCATGGCAGTGCCTTATTAATCTCAGTAATTTGCTGGAGCACAGATTGATGAATTACAGTGAGACCCTGAAAGACCCTTTGAACACCGGTCTGAGCCTGCGTAACACCCAAATGGGTTTGTATGGCAACAAACTGAGATTTCATGACCTGTGTGAGCTTCCGCTGCAGCACCTCAGAGGTTTCTTGATTTCTGCATGTACTGCAATGGAATCTGAGACATCGGCCATTAGATATTGCATTACAGTTGGGTCCGCAAGTATTCTCATGGAGTTGGCCATCACATCCACACTGGAAAGGATAGCGTCCAAGTACTGTGCAAAGCCCAGTGCCTGAGCTGTACTCCTCTATGATCCTTGGTAGTGACAGCAGGGTTTCTGGCAGGCTTCCAAATGCACCAAGCATTTGTGTACATGCCAATCAGCCCTTTTCCGTACACCGCCCCATTGAAGTCCTCATCTTCTTTGCCTCCACCTATCACTGGCCCTTTGTCCAGCTCTACCTGTCCCACCCCTCTCAACCAGCTTATATTTCACTTCATTTCTATTTTTCCTTAGTTCTGATGAAGAGTCATACGGACTCGAAACGTTAACTGTATTCTTCTTCGCAGATGCTGTCAGACCTGCTGAGTTTTTCCAGCTATTTTTGTTTTTGTTTCATTTTTCAAAGAGCAATGGCTTCTCGCAGTGTTGGTCAATATTCAGCCTTGAACCAACACCAGCAAAACAGATTAACTAATCATTCATTGTTTGCAGTAGAATTTTGCATAGAATGGCTGCCTTATTTGCCTACAAAACAGCTGTGACTACACCTCAAAAAGTAATTAATTCATTATGAAGCTGTTTGGGGATGTCCTGAGAGTTGAATGGTACTAGATAAATGGAAGTCTGTCTTTTGGATCTATTGGGTAGCTGATGGTGAAATCCCAAAGGATGTTGCCAGCACACATGATTTTTTAGTTTTCTTCATAATATCATAAGAAGTAGGAGGAGTAGGCCATTCAGCCCATTGAGCCTATTCCACCTTTCGATGGAATCATGGCTGATCTGATTGTGGCCTTAACTCCATTTTCTTGCCTGACCTCTATAACTCTTAACCCACCTTGTACATCAATAATCTGTCTAACTTAGTCTTGATTATTGTCAGTGACCCAGTCTTCATTGGTCTCTGTGAAAGAGAATTCCAAAGACTAAGGAGAGAAAAAATTCCTCATTTACATCTTAAATGGGAGAACCCTTATGCTAAATTGTACTCCATAGTTCTAGTTTCCCCGGTGACAGAAAACATCCTCCCAACATATACCCTGTCAAACCCCTCTCAGAATCTTATAAGTTCCTTTAAGATCATCCCTCATCCTTCTAAACTCCAACAAGTAGAGGCCCAACCTGCTCAATCTTTCTTCATAAGACAGCCCCTTCAATCCCAGGAACTGGCCTAGTGAACCTTCTCTGAACTGCTTCCAGTACAAGTATATCCCTCCTTAAGTAAGGGGACCAAACTGTATAAAACTTTAGAGGTGCAGTCTTATCAATCCCCTGTAGAGCTGTGGCAAGACTTCCCCACTTTTGTATTCCACCACTCTAGCAACAAAGACCAACATTCCATTTGCCTTCCTAATTACTTACTGTACCTGCATGCTAACTTTTTGTGATTCATGTCCAAAGCACCCAGATCCCTCTGTACTGCGGCATTCTGCAATCTCTCTCCAATTAAATAATATTCTGCTTTACTATTCTTTTGCCAAAGTGAACAACCTCATATTTTCCCACATTATACTCCATCTGCCAGTTTCTTGCCCACTCATTTAACATATTTATGTCCCTTTTCAGAGTCTTTGTATCTTCTTCACAACTTTCTTTGCTACCTATCTTTGTATTGTAGCCACATTTGCTGGTTTTACAATCTGTCCCTTCAGCCAGGTCATTAATATAGCTGATGAATAGTTGAGACCCCAGCACTGATGCCTGCGGCAATCCACTAGTTACAGTTTGCCAAGCTGAAAATGACTTATTTATCCGACCCTGTTTCCTGTTAGATAGCCATTCCTCTATCCATGCTAATACATCACCCCCAACACCATGAGCTCTAGTGCAAATAACCTTTTATATGGCATCTTATCAAATGTCTTTTGGAAATCCAAATATACTACATCTACTGGCTCTCTTTATCCACCCTGCTAGTTACATCCTCAAAGAACTCAAATAAATTTGTCAAACACAATTTCACTTTCACAAAACCATGTTGACTCTGCCTGACTGCATTATGATTTTCTAATGTCTTGCTACTACCTCCTTAATAATGGATTCTAGCATATTCCCAATGACAGATGTTAGACTAACTGGACTATAGTTTCCTGCATTCTGCCTCCCTCCTTCCTTGAGTAGCGGTGTTACATTTGTGGTTTTCCAATCCGCTGGGACCTTCCCAGAAGCAAACAAACTTTTGAAGATTATAGCCAATGCATCCACCATATCTGCAGCCATTCCCTTTGAGACCCTAAGATGCAGGCTATCATGTGTTTTCTTTATTCATTCTTTCACAGGATGTGGGCATTGCTGGCTGGGCCAGCATTTATTGCCCATCTCTAATTGCCCTTGAGAAGGTGGTGGTGAATGGCCTTCTTGAACCGCTGTTGTCCATGTAATGTAGGTACGCCCAGAGTCCATTTAGGAAGGCAGTTCCAGGATTTTGACCCAGTGACAGTGAAGTGATATAGTTCCAAACCAGGTGGTATATGGCTTGGAGAGGAACTTGCAGGTGGGAACTTTGTTCACATGCGTCTGCTGCCCTTGTTCTTCTCGGTGGTAGAGGTTGTGGATTTGGAAGACCTTGATGAGTTGCTGCAGTGTATCTTGTACACACTAGTCCAGGGGACTTGTCCACCTTTACTGCCATTAAACTTCCTAGTACTTCTTCCTAATGTTGATGATTGTTTTAAGTTCCTCCCTCCCTTTTGCCTCTTGATTTTCTATTATTCTTGGAATACTTTCTATGTCTTGTACTGTGAAGACAGATCCAAAATACTTGTTCAAAGTCTCTTCCATTTCCTTGTTTCCTATTATTAATTCCCAATCTCATCCTCTAAGGGACCAATGCTTACTTTAGCTACTCTCTTCCTTTTTATATGCTTTAGAAACTTTTACTGTCTGTTTTTATATTTCTTGCTAATTTTCTTTCATACTCCAATTTCTCCCTCTTTATTAATCTTTTGGTCATCCTTAACTGGTTTCGAAAAATTTCCCAATCTTCTGGGCTATCACTAAACTTTGTAGCATTGTGCATCTTTTTTTTCAATTTGATAACATCCTTAACTTCCTTAGTTAGCTATGGATGGTGCATTCTTCTTATAGCATCTTTCTTTAGCAACAGAACATCTTTGTTGAGGGTTATGAAATATCTCCTTAATTGTCTGCCACTGCTTCTCTACCATCTTAACTTTTTAACATACTTTCCTATTCCGCTTAAGCCAATTCTGTACTCATGCCCTTGTAATTGCCTTTATTTAAATTTAAGGCATTTGTTTCAGGCCCAAACTTCTCACCCTCAAACTGAACGTGAAGTGATATTGTATTATGATCACTCTTACCGAGAGGATTTTTTTTTACTATAAGGTCATTAATTAATCCCGCCTCATTACACATTACCAGGTCTAAAATAGCCTGTTCATTGGTTGGTTCCAGAATGTATTGTTCTAAGAAACTGTACTGAATACGCTCCATGAACTCATCCTCCAGGCTACTTTTGCCAATTTGATTTGTCCAGTCTATATGAAGATTAAAATCTCCCACCATTATTGCAGTACTTTTCTTACAAGCTCCTATTATTTCTTAATTTACATTCTATCCTACAGTGTAGCTACTGTCAGGGGGTCTATAAACCATACACACCGGTGACTTCTTTCCTTTGCTATTTCTTATCTTCACCCAAATTGATCCTACATTTTTATCCTCCGAACCAAGATCATTTCTCACTACTATACTGATCTCAACCTTTAATAACAGGGCCACCCTTTTTTTTAAATTGGAAAGCTAGGTGAAGGGCCTGTTTAAAGAAAGGAGAGATGACAAGGGATATCAGCAATTACTGACTGATGACACGAAGTTTGCAAATGCTGTAATTGTGCATGGAAGGCAATACCAAAGGAAGTGAGGAGTTCTAGTTTCAAGAGCCTGTGGAAGAGAAAGTTAGACCACTAATAGTGCAGTGTCTTGATTTCCACACAATAGTCCTGCCAATATTGCAGCACTCCATGACCAAGGTGATGCTTTTTAATGTCCATTGAAACCAAGCACATCAACTTTTTGACAGCAAAGAAAAATGTCAATTACCTGAAAAGTTATAATTAGCAATGGTGATTCTCTGAGACTAGCAGTAAATCAATGCTTTTTATATATCGCAGTTTCAAAATAATCTTTCTATCCCTGCCCAACCATCAACCACCCTCCACCCACCCCACTTTCCATTCTGATGCTGGTGAATTAGATTTCCTTAGATTCAGTTGCAATATCATACAGATTTTAAATACACAGACTTAAGATTTTTATTATTGAATGTTCCTAGAACTGTCTCTGTTTCAGGTTTAGTGAAAGCACCTGAATTTTCTGTGATAGTTTTAAAAAAAACTGCATCTGTTAGCATTGACTTCCATTTAAATCAGCTTGCAAGTGATGCTCATGCAGCCAGAGTGCTTTGAAATGTGCTTTTATGGGATTCTAAATGGTCAGGTGAAGATCTCTTGAGAATTGCAGCCAGTTTGTCTTTTTTTTCAGTCAAAAGGTCCACTTTTGTGTAAACATCATGGCCACCATCACCTCTTATCATGATTTTCTTTACCATCAGTGTTTGTAGGGGTTTGGTGACTGTCTTTAGGCATCTCGATGCAAGCAACCAATTCATCCCTCTTGTTCATGGCAACTCGCAGCTGCTCCTTGATCATCTGTATCCTTTGCTCCAGTTCTTTTATTTCATTCTCATGTGCATTCCTCTCACCCTGCTGACTGTGCCTGATTCCTCCGTTCTCACAGATCGCAACAGGTGATTCCTTTTCCGATTTGACCACGTAACAATCACGTGCACAGCTTTGCAACTCCTCCTGGGTCCTCTTGTTGCCTTTGACCACTGCCCGTCTTGCATTGTTCCACCTGGCCTGGGAAGTCACTCGTACCGTGGTGGGCGGCACCTTCTGGATCTTCTGCAAGTTGCATCTGTGAAACACAAAGCTATTACTACACCTTTCCCATATATCTCACAGCCTTTGCTAAAGGGTTGCTCATATCTTTAATTATACAGAACCCCCAAGATCATTTACATTTTTTTTTCCTTTTTGGCAATGGTGCCTTGGCCTTTATCCTACCCAGTTAACATCTTGAGAAAAAAGTCAACAGGATACTTCCCGATAGCCAAAGATTGTCAAGCAAAACTCCATCATCACATCGCCACATTCAACCCTGGAATCTGCCCTCCAGAGACAACATTGCATTCTACCCTATACCCAATGATGTCCTGCGGAGTATTTGATCTAGCCCTATTTCTTCCAATTTCTTGTTGCTCCTCAGATGTTAACCCAAATTTCTTTTTGAAGGCGTGAGCTGTCACAGTTTCAGTCGCTGGGAGTCTGGTTTACACTCATTAATCTAGCCCTATCTCCTCTAGTACAAAGCCCTAATTCAATTACATCTGGAGTACAGTGTACAGTGCTGGGCACCACATCTTAGAAAGGACATATTGGTCTTGAAAGGAATGCAGAACAAGATTCACCAGAACTCCCATGGCAGATGGTGGAATTTGAATTCAATAAAAATCTGGAATTAGAAGTCTAATGATGACCATGGAATCATTGTTGATTGTTGCAAAACCCATCTGGTTCACTAATGAAGGAAATATGACATGTGACCCCAGACACACAGCAATGTGGTTTGTGGACTAGCAAGCCACTCAGTTGTAACAACCTCTACAATAAAAGGAATGAAGCCGGACGGATGACCCGGCACTGGAAATGACAATGGCAATCTCAGCTCTGTCGAGCCTGCAAGGTCCTCCTTACTACCATCTGGGGACTAGTCAAGCATCCTCATGGAATCATACCTTACAGATAATGTCACAGACATCAACATCCCTGGCTATGTCCTGTCCCACTGGCAGAACAAGCCCAGCAGAGGTGGCGGCACAGTGGTATACAGTCGGGAGGGAGTTGCCCTGGGAGTCCTCAACATCAACTCCGGACCCCATGAAATCTCGTGGCATCAGGTCAAACATGGGCAAGGAAACGTCCTGCTGATTACCACACACAGCTCTCCCTCAGCTGATGAATCAGAGCTCCTCCATGTTGATCACCACTTGGAGGAAGCACTGAGGGAGGCAAAGGTGCAGACTGTACTCTGTCCATCAATGTCCGTCACCAAGGGTGGTTCGGTAGCACCATTGCTGACTGAGCTGGCCAAGCTGCTAGACTGGGTCTGTGGCAGGTGGTGAAGGAACCAACAAGAGGGAAATACATATTTGACCTCATCCTCACCAACCTGCCTGCCGCAGATGCATCTGTCCATGACAGTATCGGTAGGAGTGACCACCGCACAGTCATTGTGGAGACGAAGTCCCGCCTTCACATTGAGTATACTCTCCAACGTGTTGTGTGGCTCTACCACCATGTTAAATGTGATAGATTTTGAACAGATTTTGCAGCTGGGCAAGACTGGGCATCCATGAGGCGCTGTAGGCCATTGGCAGCAACATTGTACTCGAACACAATCTGTAACCTCATGGCTCGGCATATCCTCCACTCTACCATTACCATCAAGCTAGGGGATCAACCCTGGTTCAATGAAGAGTGCATGCCAGGAACAGCACCAGGCATACCTAAAAAGGTGTCAACCTGGTGAAGCTATAACACAGAGCTACTTGCATGCCAAACAGCATAAGCAGCAAGTAATAGACAGGGCTAAGTGATCCCACAACCAATGGGTCAGATCTAAGCTCTGCAGTCCTGCCACATCCAGTCATGAATGATGGTGGACAATTAAACAACTCACTAGAGGAGGAGGCTCCACAAATAGCCCCATCCTCAATGATGGAGGAGCCCAGCATTTCAGTGCAAAAGATAAGGCTGAAGCATTCGCAACAATCTTCAGCCAGAAGTGCCGAGTGGGTGATCCACCTTGGCCTCCTCCGGAGGTCCCCAGCATCACAGATGCCAGTCTTCAGCCAATTCGACTCACTCCACGTGATATCAAGAAATGGCTGAAGGCACTGGATACTGCAAAGACTATGGGCCCTGACAACATTCCGGTAATAATACTGAAGACTTGTGCTCCAGAACTTGCCATACCCCTAGCCAAGCTGTTCCAGTTCAGCTACAACACTGGAATCTACCTGGCTATGTGGAAAATTGCCTAGGTATGTCCTGTACACAAAAAGCAGGGCAAATCCAACCGGGCCAATTACCGCCTCATCAGTCTACTCTCGTTCACCGGAAAAGTAATGGAATGGGTCACCAACAGTGTTATCAAGTGGCACTTGCTTAGCAATAACCTGTTCACTAATGCCCAGTTTGGGTTCCGCTAGGGCCACTCAGCTCCTGACTTCATTACAGCCTTGGTTCAAACATGGACAAAACAACTTAACTCCTGAGGTGAGGTGAGAGTAACTGCCCTTGACATCAAGGCCAAATCTGACTGAATAGGTCATCAAGGAGCCCTAGAAAAACTGGAGTCAATGGGAATCGGGGGGAAATGCTCTGCACAAGCACAAAGGAAGATGGTTGTGATTGTTGGAGGTCAATCATCTCAGGTCCAGGGCATCACCGCAGGAGTTCCTCAGGGTAATGTCCTCGGCCCAACCATCTTCAGCTGCTTCATCAATGACATTCCTTCTATCATAAGGTCAGAAGTGGGATGTTTGCTGATGATTGCACAATGTTCAGCACCATTCATGACTCCTCAGGCATTGAAGCAGTCCATGCCCAAATGCAGCAAGACCTGGACATTATCCAGGCTTGGGCTGACAAGTGGCAAGTAATATTTGCACCACACAAGTGTCAGGCAAAGATCATCTCCAACAAAGGGAATCCAACCATCGCCCCTTGATGTTCAATGGCATCACCATCACTGAATCCCCCACTATCAACATCCTGCGGGTTATCATTGACCAGAAACTAAACTGGACTAGCCATATAAATACTGTGTCTACAAGAGCAGGTCCGAGGCTAGGAATCCTGCGGTGGGTAACTCACCTCCTGACTCCCCAAAGCCTGCCCACCATCTACAAGGCACAGGTCAGAAGTGTGATGGAATACTCCCCACTTGCCTGGATGAGTGCAGCTCCCACAACACTCAAGAAGCTTGACACCATCCAGGATGAAGCAGCTCGTTTGATTGGCACCACCTCCACAAACATTCACTCTCTCCACCACTGATGCACAGTAGCAGCAGTATGGATCATCTACAAGATGCACTGCAGGAATTCACCAAGGCTCCTGAAACAGCACCTTCCAAGCCCATGATTACTACCATCTAGAAGGACAAGGGCAGCAGATAGATGGGAACATCACCACCTGGAAGTTCTCCTCCAAGTCACTCACCATCCTGACTTGGAAATATAATCGCCGTTCGTTCACTGTCGCCGGGTCTAAATCCTGGAACTCCCTTCCTAATAATACTGTGGGTGTACCCACACCACATGGACTGCAGCGATTCAAGAAGGCAGCTCACCATCACCTTCTCAAGGGCAACTAGAGATGGGCAATAAACACTAGCCTAGCCAGTGAAGCCCACATCCCATGAATGAATTTTAAAAAAGACATTACATAAACTAGACTTGTATTCTGTGGAATATAGAAGGTTAAAGGATGATTTGGTTGAAGTTTTAGGACTTTGAAAAGAATTCACAGGGTAGATAAAGAGGACCATTTTCCACTGGTGGGATAGTCTATGACAAGAGAATCAGACAAGTAAAATCAGAGTCAGACCATTCAGGAGAGAAGTTAGGAAACATGTTGTCGCCCAAAAAGCAGCCGGTGCTAACTCAATTAATAATTTTAAAGCTAAGACCAATAGATTTTTGTTAATCAAGTGTATTGAGGGTTATGAAGAAAAGGCAGGTGGTTGGAGCTAGGATACGTCCTTTAAAAAGTACCTGGATGAGCACTTGGCATGTCATAACATTCAAGGCAATGGGCCAAGTGCTGGTAAATGGGATTAGGTAGGTGGGTCAGGTGTTTCTCACGTGTCGGTGCAGACTCGATGGGCCAAAGGGCCTCTTCTGCACTGTGATTCTGTGATTCTGTGATACAGATCAGTCAAGATCACAATGAATGGTGCAACAGACTCAAGGGGCTGAATGGCCTAATCCTGTTCCTTTTGTCCTCATCCGTGCAAATCACTGGCATTGACATCACCTCCACCTCTCCAAGATCTGGATCATGTTCCCCTTTAGTCTTTTCTTCAATAAAAACAATTCCAGTTCTCTGAGTATCTCTGCCTAACAGTGTCCTGAACCTAGGAGCTTTCATTCTTGAAACCTATCTGTAAGAAATGTCAAATAAGGGAATGGGGGTGGAAAGACTTGATTTCAATTTATTATCTATATTAACTGTGTATTTCAAATTATTCTCGGAGTAATGCTGACTTTAAGACAGAGCTTTATTTAATCATTTATATGTTAATACTGAAGCCCTACCTTTTATCTGTCTTCACCTTTTGAATTTTCTGCTCTTCAAAGCTCATATTTAAAACACGATGGATTTTCTACAAAAAGAAATGATGATCTCCTATCAAAGAAGTCAATAGCATTTACTGCACTTGTGGAGTTATTTTGCCACACAGATGAAGGATCAACAATCAGATCACAAACCATGTGAAAAAAGTAGCAGCAATCTGAAAAATCCTTTAATGTCTTTTCAAATTTTGTTCCCTCCTCTGGTTGAGGTACACCTGCCTGAGAGGGGGTAGGAAGGGTGAAGGGGAGGATGGGGAGATGACAGCGGAGCCTATCCAAACTCTACTCAATGATCACACATGTGCATTTATTGGCCGACACTGATTGGAAGCAGGAGGCGGCTTTCTCTTCCCCTCCCTGGCCCAGGGATGCTGGGATTAATACCGCAACCCTAGCTAGAATCAGTTAGTTCAGCATACATTGTGGACCCACAAGGACTGGAGCCATTCATGGTCTGTAGCCCAAGGTATATAATGAGACATGGGTAGGTGAGCAAACGGCTCCCAAAAGCTTCCTTTTATGCTGCCTCTTTCCAGCATGCATAGAACAATATAGGATGATCATTACTCAGAGCCTTCTGATTATAATCACAATTCAATGACATGGGGATTCGCACACCAGCTGTTCGTGCTTCAATATTGTCCTTACTGCATTGACTCTAATTTGTTCATTACTTTTCTCACCTTGGGCTGTGTAAACTGCATATCAATTGGGTGTTTAACTTATTAAAATGGTCTAATAGGGATTTCACCTACACACATATATATATTATATATAGGAGGCTTGAACAAGGGGTTTAATTTGAGGAGTGTTTCTGCGTGTTTCTGTAAATTGAAGCCTGTAAGTGAATAAGATCCAGTGTTTGATCATTCACTATCTGATTATCTGAGCTGTAATAGTCAAAGTGCTTGCCTGAAAAGTCTTACCTGGCTTGTGTGGAGCCAGTACTTAAATCTTTTCCGTTTCCTAATCCTTGGCAGGATCAGCCTGTAGACAATCTGCTCCCCAACAGTCGTCAGTAAAGATCCAGCAAAGCCCAGGCACAGTAAAACAAACAGCCCTGAGAAATGTTTGATGCCCATTTGTAATGTCTGCAAAAAGCATATTTCAAATTTTAGTCCCAGAAAAAAGAGCTAGGGAGGGGTCTGCATGAGACTGTGTGTTGGACACTGGAGCAGACACCGACTTGCTCTGGCCTGAGATGAAATACACAAGCACAACAAGAGGATATTCATTGGTAGATTCACAATTCTTGCGCCCCAAGAGGTAAAGTAGCTGATGAGAGTCTTCAGCACACCAGGAATGTGACTTTCCTGATTTAATTGCAAATCAGCAGCTGACACATTCATCTAAATATTCACTGCAGAGGTGACTGAGAGGTAATCTTAATGAGGCATATGAGACACAAAAGACAATGAAAAAGGTAGATCCTGAAAATTACTTCAAACCAAATGGTGACAGCAGGACAAAGGGACAATAAGTTCAAACTAATCACAGTCAAAATGTAGGATTGATGTCAGGAAGTTTTGCCCCACTGGGGTGAACAAAACATGGAAGGGACTTCAGATAGAGAAGGTGAATCATTTAAGAAACGAACTGGATACAGGGTACCGCAATAGGGAAAATGTTGAATCTAATGGTGCCTATTGATGCAAAATTCTCTCTGAATACATTCACAATAAGACCTCATCTCGTGAATAATTCTGAACCAAATGATAGAAGAGAAGGCTGGAAATAAATGGTTTCTCACCTCTGTCACTTCAAAAGTCCGTTTCCCACATGGGACCACCTTGTACCACTTATCATGCAGCATATCCATGAATCCATCAGATTTGTAGCGACTGATCAATTCGGAAATGTTAGAATTTAGCCCCAAGTTCTGGGGCAAACCAATTCCATACCCTGCAAAAATATAAAACCTTTTAGCCTAAATCCTCAACCACAGCAAAAAGCCTTCAAGAAGCTAATAGAACAAGCAGACGCTTCTCAGAAACCTGAATCCCTATTCCAGATTTCAAACCATCAATTTATGAACTCAGGAGCTGGTACAGTGATGGATGGCACTTGCATATCAGGTCTCAGAACACAGGCTGGTAATCTGTGATGTTTTAAACAGTAGTAATGATGAAGAACCAGTCAATCTGTTTAACTGTTTAATTAGCTCGTGGTTGAGGGAGGAATGATGGCCTGGACACTGGAAGAACTTACTATAATAAAAACAGAAAGTGCTGGAAAAACTCAACCAGTCTGGCAGCATCTGTAGAGAGAGAGAAATAGAGTTAACATTTTGAGTCTAATATGTCTCTTCATATTGGACCCGAAATGTTAACTCTGTTTCTTTCTCCATGGATGCTGCCAGGCTGGCTGAGTTTTTCCAGCACTTTCCATTTTTATTTCAGATTTCCAGTATCTGTAGTATCTTTTTTTATGTTAAGAAAGAAGTTGCTGCTCTTCAAGTAGTGCCATCGGGTTCTTAACATTCACCTGAGCAGGCAGATTTGACTTCAGTATAAGTCTCATCCAAAAAGGTGGACCTCTGACAATGCTGCACTCCTTCAGTACTATATTGAAGTGTCAGCATAGATTGTGTGCTGAAATTCTGGAAAGTGGCTTGAGCATACAATTCAATTTTTCTAGTTATTGACTGCCTTGCATGCATCCCAGAACTGTTGCTTCTTACCTTCAATGGCAAATGGCTTCCCCACAGTTATCAGCTTGCACTCAGCATCAATGGACACCTCGTAATCCAGCAGAGCTTTGTCCATGATAAAAGCATCCAGTTTTGAAGGATCGCTCCTGCAATTCAAGCAACCATTATTAAAAGTGAGATCTCTGTCTTGATACAATTGTGAGCTTTACAGAACAGAAGGATGCTAGGTTCTATCCCCATACTTTACAGAGTTAAAGCTGCTGCAGCAGTTAAGTCTCTACAATTTTCAGCGTGACTCAGCTGCTAGCCCTCTCACCTTTGGGTTCAAGCCCAATTTGGATTTGAACACACAATCTAAATTACGATTTCAGTGCAGGATTGAAGGAGTGTTACATTGTTACAGGTGTCATCCTTTGGATAAGTCATTAAACCAAGGTCCTCTCTTACACAAACCTCTTTATTTAGGAAAAGAATGCTTAATATAAACAGTAATAAAACTTTTAAATGTGTTTTCTTTTTTCTTCAAATAAGTTTGTAAAACAATGGAGCAGCTAGAAGCTACAGAGAAATCTTTAGCTGTTCAGTTGACTGAATGGTATTGATACATCCCAGGAAATTGGGTACAGTGCACATGCTCAAAGTCCACAGCTCAGGGCAAAAATAACAAGTCCAAGGCTGGCATTTGTGGAACAATTAAAGACTTTAATTCAGTGGATAAATTTAATCACATTGTGAAATACAAACTTCTTTGGAATTTTAAAATTTTGTTTAAGACTTTATTTTGGACCATAGAAATATCAGTTACTGTGATGAAAGAAAATGGCAGACTTTTCAGACGTTTTGGGAAAAAAAATTATGGCTCATATTTTGCGATCAGTGGCAAAGGAACAGCACTCGCTCTTCACTTAGATGACAGCTGCCCAAAGGGGTTTGAGACTTTCTGTCATCGGACGCTTGATCCAACACAGCACCATCTACAGGGAATCTGTGGCATCTGTAAGTGTGGCAATCAACAGTGTGCTTCTTCAGCTGTGGCTCAGTTCATAGCACCCTTGCCTTTGAATCAGAGGGTTGTGGGTTCATGTCCCACTCCTGGAAACCAAGAACTGTGATTGTACTCGAAAGAGTTGCAATCTGTGACTGTTGATAACTCGAAAGAGTTTCAACCAGTCTAAACCAGGAAGTACAATTTAGATTTAAATCATCTACAGAAAGCTAAGTAAAGATTGGGAAAGAAAGAAGAGATTAAGAGAGAACAATAAATCAGGCAGAAAAAAGTGAAAAATGCTATTTTTCATACCTCCAACACTACTTAAATTCTCAAGGAATGAAACTTCAGACTAGTAAAATATAACTTTCAGAGCCAGAGAGGTTGTTTACAATAATTATGACATAACACACGGCTAAAATTTCACTGACACCCAAAAGGACCAGCCTTAAAGTTTTTCTGTCATGTTTTGTGGTAACTGATGGGTAAGTACAGCAACTGCATGCATTGATTGCACGCCAAGCCTATTGGTGCAGTACCATTAGTATCACATTCTGTGGAGGAGCAAGGTAGTTCATACCAGACTTTTATATTTAACAGCACATGTGCATACTCCAGAAGTTGCTGTAGAATTTACACCAAAAATTTACACCAGTGCTATTAGCTTCACCATTATTCTCATTGTAAAATGCAGGCCAATGAAACACCGAATGACAGTGCAACATTGGCACTTCTATTAGGGAGACATGTTATAAGGAAATGTTATAAATAAACGTAACATGTAAATATGAGCATTTTATATTGTATCACACTCATACAGCATAGGCTCTGATTTATGGAGAATGGGCACTTTAAAAGCCAATTGGAGTTGAGAGGTCAGGTAATTTTTCTTCCCTGTTAACATACATGGAACTACACAAAGCCCTAGAGTTAACCTTCATGTCTAGATAAGACATTAAAATGCAAATGAACTTTCAGGACATCTCATTTGAAAGGCATTGAAATGCAACAGATCTTTCCTGTGGCTGCCTTATCCAAATAATTAAAGAAGCTGATTAATAATAGATTTGCAGTCTTTTTGGTTTCAGAGTGGAATTCCAAAGAATGAATGTGAAAAAAGCATTCTATCATAATGAATGGGGTGAAACTTGAACCCCATGGCTTAACAATGGCCAAATTATCAAAGACCATTTGTGAGGACAATGAAAGACAAAGACTATGGTCATTTGACAGAAACCAGGTTCCTAATAAGGGACATTTAATAAGGCACATAAAGCAGCAAGAGGAAGGAAAAGAAATCCAGACCAGCAAAGGAACAGGACCCTGCCTAATATCCCTCAGATGGCAGAGAATTCAGGCTAGCTTTTACCTATCTATTTGAAGGACCAAATGAGATTTACGTCACTGGGGTTCGACTGGATCTCAACTAGGTGGAAGCAAGAGAAACCTGCTACTGCAAGCAGTGAACTGTTGCAAATCTATGTTCATCAACCTCCAGACTCTATTTCTTTAGCAGACCAAAAAGATATCACAGGCCTGCAAAGTTTCAAGACTTCCTTTTGGGAGAAGCAAGTATGACAGTGAATTTTTGGACTTTTAAGACCTAATTGCATGCTACTTCTTTTGTATTCACCATCGTTTCTTGAGTGTGTATGTGTCTGTATGACTGTATGAATGGGTGCGTTTGCGAATACATTTTAGGTGTTGAGTAATAAACGTTTATTCATTTTTAAAATTTACGAGAAAACCTGTCCATAAGACCATAAGACATAGGAGCAGAAATTAGGCTATTCGGCCCATCGAGTCTGTTCCGTCATTCAATCATGGCTGATAAGTTTCTCAACCCCATTCTCCCACCTTCGCCCCGTAACCTTTGATCCCCTTACCAATCAAGAACCTATCTATCTCGATCTTAAACACACTCAATGACCTGGCCTCCACAGCCTTCTGTGGCAATGAATTCCATAGATTCACCACTCTCTGGCTAAAGAAGTTTCTCCTCATCTCTGTTCTAAAAGGTCTTCCCTTTACTCTGAGGCTGTGCCCTCGGGTCCTAGTCTCTCCTACTAATGGAAACATCTTCCCCATGTCCACTCTATCCAGGCCTTTCAGTAAGTTTCAACCAAATCCCCCCCTCATCCTTCTAAACTCCATCGAGTATAGACCCAGAGTCCTCAAACGTTCCTCATATGTTAAGCCTTTCATTTCTGGGATCGTTCTCGTGAACCTCCTCTGGACCCTCTCCAGGGCTAGAACATCCTTCCTGAGGTACGGGGCCCAAAATTGCTCACAATATTCTAAATGTGGTCTGACCAGAGCCCAAGCCTCAGCAGCACATCCCTGCTTTTATATTCAAGTCCTCTTGAAATAAATGCCAACATTGCATTTGCCTTCCTAACTACCAACTCAACCTGCAAGTTAACCTTAAGAGGTTCCTGGACTAGGACTCCCAAGTCCCTTTGCACTCCAGATTTCTGAATTCTCTCCCCATTTAGAAAATAGTCTATGCCTCTATTCTTCCTACCAAAGTGCATGACCTCACACTTCCCCACGTTGTATTCCATCTGCCACTTCTTTGCCCATTCTGCTAACCTGTCCAAATCCTTCTGCAGCCTCCCTGCCTCCTCAATACTACCTGTCCCTCCACCTATCTTTGTATCATCTGCAAACTTAGCCAGAATGCCCTCAGTTCCTTCATCTAGATCATTAATGTATAAAGTGAAAAGTTGTGGTCCCAACACTGACCCCAGCGGAACTCCACTAGTCACCAGCCGCCATCCTGAGAAGGACCCCCTTATTCCCACTCTCTGCCTCCTGCCAGACAGCCAATCTTCTATCCATGCTAGTACCTTGCCTCTAACACCATGGGCTCTTATCTTACTGAGCAGCCTCCTGTGCGGCACCTTGTCAAAGTCCAAGTAGATAACATCCATTGGCTCGCCTTTGTCTAACCTACTCGTTATCTCCTCAAAGAATTCTAACAGATTTGTCAGGCATAACCTCCCCTTGATGAAACCATGCTGACTTTGCCCTATTTTACCATGCACTTCCAAGTATTCTGAAATCTCATCCTTAATAATGGACTCTAAAATCTTACCAACGACCGAGGTCAGTCTAATCGGCCTGTAATTTCCCGTCTTTTGCCTCACTCCCTTCTTAAACAGGGGGGTTACATTAGCAATTTTCCAGTCCTCTGGGACCCTCCCTGACTCGAGTGATTCCTGAAAGATCACCACTAACGCCTCCACTATCTCTTCAGCTATCTCCTTCAGAACTCTGGGGTGTAATCCACCTGGTCCAGGTGATTTATCCACCTTCAGACCTTTCAGTTTTCCTAGCACCTTCTCCTTGGTAATGGCCACCATACTCACCTCTGCCCCCCGACTCTCTTGAACTTTGGGGATGTTACTCGTGTCTTCCACCGTGAAGACTGACGCAAAGTACCTATTCAGTTCCTCCGCCATTTCTTTGTTCCCCACTACTACTTCTCCAGTGTCATTTTCCAGCGGCCCAATATCCACTTTTGCCTCTCTCTTACCCTTTATATATCTAAAAAAACTCTTGCAATCTTCTTTTATATTACTGGCTAGTTTACCCTCATATTTAATCTTCTCCCTCCTTATTTCTTTTTTAGTTGTCCTCTGTTGGTCTTTGTAGGCTTCCCAATCCTGTCATTTGTCTGTTCTTAAGAGTTACAGCATTCAGGGTTAAACCACATTTTCTTCTTCAGTCAGTCGAGAGGTGGAAAAAGAGGGAGTTATCCTCTCATCTCTTCCCTGTCTATAACAAACAGTCTCTCCTTAGGAAAAATTTGCATGGCAGCTTTAATTGGAATGGAAAGCTTAACTTATGTTAGAAATTTTAATATATCATAGAAGTTGTTCCATTCTGTTGACACCTGTCTCACAATTTCTCTGACTGTAGTTATGTGAAAACAATATATTTGCTCAGCCAAACCGCCTCTCTGGGGACTATCTCCTATCAAAGTATTGTCAATCTACAATTTGTTATCGAGTTCAGTCAGTTGATTGAACAGTCAGGGAACTACCTGTTTTTGCCTATGGATACAAATTCTGTGCCGATATTGGTACAATGTTATCTCATAATTTTATTGTCATGTTGCTTACTTCAGATGTGCCACCCCATCCAGGGTGGTTGGAACATTGAACCTTCTTGTATATTCATGCATCTCAGGAAAACTCTTCTTCATGTAGTCCTCAGCACTGCTCTCTCGCACTGTCCCAAAGCGGAAACCCTGAGATGGATGATGAAGCTGAGCAACAAGTATAATAAAGTTGAATTAAACATTGAAAAATGATGCCTACTCCAACAACAGCAACAACAACTTATGTTTATATAGAATCTTTAATGTAATGAAACAACCCAAGGCACTTTACTGGAATATTGCAAAATTATGACACCAAACAAGGAGATATTAGGTCAGGTGACCAAAAGCTTGGTAAAAGATAAAGGTTTCAAGGAGTGTCTTAATAAGAAAGTGAGGTAAAGAGGCAGAGAGGTATAGGATGCTTGGGGCCTGGGCACATCCCCCAGTGATGGAGCAATTAAAATTAGGGATGCTCAAGAGGTCAGCGTCAGAGGAGCTCAGGTATCTTGGGGGGTTGTGGGGCTGGGGTAGAGTACAGAGATAGGGAGGGCGAGGCCATGGAGGATTTGAAAACAAGGATGAGAATGGTAAAAGCAAGATGTTGCTTGACTGGGAACCAATGTAGTTCAGCGAGCACAGGGGTGATGGGGAAAGGGGCCTGCTGCGACACAAGTAGCAGAGATTTGGATGACCTCAAGTTTACAGAAGGTAGAATATGGGAGACCAGCCAGGAGTGTGTTGGAATAATTAAGTCTAAAGGCAACAAAGGCATGAATAAGGGTTTCAGCAGCAGATGAGCTGAGACAGGGTTGAAGTTGAACGATGTTACAGAAGTAGAAATAGGCAGTCTTAGTGAAGACATGAATATGAGGTCAGAAGCCCATCTCAGGATCAAGCGTGACACCAAGGTTGCAAACAGACTGCCTTAATGTCAGACTGTTGCTAGGGAGAGGGATGGAGTTCATAGCTAGGGAACAGAACTTGAAGCAGGGACTGAAATAGCATCAGTCTTCCTAATATTTAATTTGAAGAAATTTCTGCTCATCCCATACTTTCATCTACTCCATGTACTTTCCTTTGCTTATTTTCTCATTACCTCTGCAACTGAAGATGGGCTGAGGTAATGTTTTTGCCCCATTCGTTTGTTTGTCTGTAAACAATATAATCTCTAAAACTAATGGACAGATTTCAATGAAACTTGGTACACAGATAAGGTATGGCCCAAGGAAAAATTGGTTAGTTTTTGGCAGATGTGTATCTGGATCCAGATCCTGGAATTTTTTTAAGGATCCGTTAACATCGGGAGATAGGGTGAATTGATGTTTATTTAAGAATGTCATTGATTGTTTTAGATTGCTATGGATTGCCCCAGCTGCTGTGGTGCAATTTGTCACAGCTGTCAAATGTGAGCAGAGTTTTCAGAGCAGGTTGTTGGATGTGCATGGACCTGAATCCTCCATCAGTGAGATGGAAACTCTTCATAAAAAGATTTATTTTTTTCAGCTTTGTAGTTACAGAGCATCAACCAGGCAGGGAAAAGCCTCAAGGAAGAATTGCATCATTGTAATAATGTTGAGTTAATACAGTGTGGTGGAGATATGTGCTCTACACAGTGCCCCCTTTACTTGGTTCTCCTGAAGCTGCTGACCCCTGTTGACGTATAGGATTTTACATGCTTTGTTTGGAGGACATTCTGTTGTCTTGATTCAGTAGTGGTCTGGGTGATTTGGTGGTGGAATTCCTGATTTTACTAAGTGATATTTCCTAGCGAGAAACCTCTCAAAATTCCTAACCTTCACTTGGTTGTATCACTCTGTCCCTTCCATAATGTGTATTCTAATCACATTTCATCAATTCATACAGCACAGGAGGCCATTCAGTCTGTTGTGTCCATGCCAGCTCTCTGCAAAAGCAACTCACGTAGTCCCACTCTCCAATTTATTCCCCATAGCCCTGCCACTTTTTTTCTTTTCAGGTAATTATCCAATTCTCTTTTGAAGATCGTGATTGAATCTGTCTCCAACACACTCTCAGGCAGCATATTCCAGAACCACTAGCTGTGTAAAAAATTGTTCCGTCATGTTGCTATTACTTCTTTTGCCAATCACCTTAAATCGGTGCCCTTGGTACTCGACCCTTCCACCAATGGGAACAATTTCTCCTCATCTATTCTCTCCCGATCCTTCATGATTTTGAACATCTCTATCATATTTCCTTTTAATCTCCAGCACCAGTTTGTCCAATCAATCCATGTAACTGAAGTTCCTCATCCCTAGAATCATTCTTCTAATTTTTTCTGCACCCTCTCTGATGCCTTCACATTCTTCCTAAAATGTGGTACCCAGAATTAGACACAATACACCAGTTGAGGCTGAGCAAGTGTTATATAAAGGTTCACCATAACTTCTATGTCACCATCTATAAAGCCTAGGATCCCAAATGCATGATTAACCACTTTCTCAACCTACACTGCTACCTTCAATGATTTGTGGACATATACATCCAGGATGTTCTGCTCCTGCACCCCTTTTAGAATTGCATCTTCTATTTTATATTGCCTCTCCTCATTCTGCCTACCAAAATGAATCCATTCACACTCCTTTGCATTAAATTTCATCTGCCATATATCAACCCATTCCACAAGCCTGTCTATGTCCCATTGAAGTTTACCACTGGCACCCTCACAGTTCACAATACTTCCAAGTTCAGAGTCATCTGCAAATTTTGAAATTGTACCCCCAAACCGGCACCCCCAACTTTAGGTCATTAATATAGATCAAGAAAAGCAGTGATCCTAACACCAATCACTGGTGAAACCCACTGTATACCTTCCTCCGGTCCAAAAAACAACTGTTCAATATTCCTCTCTGTTTCCTGCCACTCAGCCAACTTTGTATGCATGCTGCTGTTGTCCTTTTTATTCCATGAGCTTTAACTTTGCTGACAAGTGAAGTTTATCAAATGTCTTTTGGAAGTTCATATACTCCACATCAACTGCATAATGCTCATGAACCCCCTAACACCTGATCAAAAAACTCAAAAGATAGCAACTAATTTGTGCACAGCATGCTCACGCAAACACTATTGTGATAATGACCAAATGATCCGATTCAGAGATGGTGCTTGAGGTATAAATGTTGAGAAGGACACCAGTGAAAACTCTTCAGTTGTTCAGCAACCAACTTGGATTGAAGTGGCATCATTACAGATAGGAGTAAGGGAAGCAGATACAGAGCCAAGAAAAGGTATATTAGGAGGTTAGTTAACGGAACTGAATGAGTGACTGTCATACAGCAAACAGACACTGTTGGAAAGTAGTGAGAATAAGGTCCTGCATTGCGTACCCATATTATTCACAGCTGTAAAAGTCCAGCATCAGGGGGTAGAAATCTGAGGCTAAATGTGTAAATCTCTGCTGCTGGTGTAGAATGTGAATTTGTAAAATTAGCTTGTCGTTTTTATTTTCCTATTTTATTCCCTATTCATTAAATTTCAGGTATTACAAATGCTGGGCTTCTAAAAGGGCAGCTGTTGCAATACATCAAGGATGGTTGTACCATCACATTAGTGTTTGTGGGAGACAATAACTAACTGGGACAGGGATGGAAGCTATTCCCCTGCTTCAACGTCGTACCTTCAGCTGAAATCCTGTTTAAGTGGCAGAACCCGAATTCACCCCCTTGACATCAAGCTTCCTTGTACGAGGTGTTGTTGTTGTCTGGCTTTGCACTGGGTGCAGTATAACTAGGGTCTGGTACAAAGCCACTTCTAAAAAGCGCCCAATAAGTCTGACACCTCAGGCAGTTTATAAGTTTACACCAAGATTATGACCATTCCTGCCTGCAATCTGAAACATTATAACAATCTACTAGCCATAGAGTGGAGCCCTGTCCAACCTTCATTGGCTCACTGTTTCCCAACATAATGAATTGAAGAGTCTTATCTGCAGTAAGAATCTTTTCCATGGATTTGTGTCCGGTATCTGCAGTCTTCTCTAGCCCTACATCCCATCTCATGGCCATCAGTATTGATCCCTGATTTTCTGTGCATCCCATCCAGTCTCTGCTCCATCATCAGCCAACTTAGCCTTACCCTGGAGTTCCAACCCTGAACCCCTCTAATTTTTGCTCTGCTATTAAAAGCATAAAACTATAATTTCAGACATGCCTTTAGTAATCTCTCCCACTATCCTTTAGTGTCTCTATTCCCTAAGCCCAACACCCTCCTCCAATCTCCTCCAATTCTGGCCTCTGGCACAACCCAATTTTCATTGCTGCACCATCGGCAAACATGCCTTCAGCTACATGGGCTCTAAGCTCTCAAATTCCATTCCGAAATCACTTTGCCTCGCTCCGCCTTCAAGTGGCTGCTTAAAACCTACCTCTTTGACAAAGCTTTTATCTCCCTATGTGACTCAGTATCAAATTTTGTTTATCAACACCAATTATGAAGCATTTTGGGATATTTTATGATGTAAAAGGTGTTACATAAAAGTAAGTTGTTGCTGTACAACTCATCATCGAGTTGTACGTTAGCACATAAGCAGAGATATTGGATAACCCACAATGAGACGTGAGAAAAAACAGCAAGTTGGGACAAGCACTGAGTGATCAGACAATCAGAGGGGGAATGCTTTGAAGCAGACCAAGATATAAGTTATTCTAAAATTAGCAGAAGTTGGCCTCTTAGTGAAGGTCAATAAACTCTCTCAGCCAGGGATCATTAATCATAATTGGAATCTGTCACTGACTCAGAAAATACTGATGAATTTTATAATAATGTTGAGCATTGAAGCACCATCAATAAATTATGTTTAATAAATAATAAACAAACTAAATAGCAGGGAAACAAATCTAACTTCCAATACGTGCAGCTGGACAGTTTTAGTTCTTTTTATCCAAACTGGAATAGATAGAACCAAATTAATCAGAAAATTAAATGACTGGAATGCTTGGGATGCCATGCAGAATAAAACAATATTCCGGTTTTTGGCTATTTTTCTCTGATTTTTATGTTTGCACGTTCACAGAATTGCATGCTGGATATTGTGTCACTCCACCAAAACCTAATGGTTATTTAACTCTGGTGGGCATGACAGTCAGGTCTGATTGTGTTCTCACCCAATGTTCACCCATACACTTTCCAGCAGCGGCCATTGGACAGTGATCAGAAGCAGGTACATTTGCTGCTTTTCTTCTCTGTCCTTCCCAAGCTCAAGGCTTGGAACAGATCTTTCCTGTGGCTGCCCTTACCCAAATAATTAAAGAAACTGATTAATAACAGATTTGCAGTCTTTTTGGTTTCAGAGTGGAATTCCAAAGAATGAATGTGAAAAACAACATTCCATCATAATGATACCTGAAGGGGTGAAACTTGGACCCCATTGTTTAACAATGGCCAAATCATCCGAGACCGTTTGTGAGGACAATGAAAGACAAATACTATGGTCACTTGACAGAAACCAGGTTCCTAATAAGGGACATTTAGTAAGACACATAAAGCAGCAAGGGGAGAGAAAAAATCTCGACCTGCAAAGGAACAGGACCCTGCCATCAGCAGGCAGAGAATTCAGGCTAGCTTTTATCTATATTTGACCAAACCAGATTAAGGCCATTTAAATAGTCATTAAAACAATTAACCAGGCAGGTGAAGAGCCCAGGCGGCCTTCGCATTTTTCATGGAACCTCATCCACGGGCGGGATGAGGTTTCATGAAGGTTTCATTAATTAAATAAAATTTTTTTATCAAAATTCATGAACATGTCCCAGCTCATGTGACACTGTGACATGAGGGGATATGTCTTAAAATATTTCCTTTTCTTTATTTAAATTTTTAAACCTTAACCTAATCTCCCTGAGGTACTCAGGGAAACCCCCCGCCCACACAGGAGCACTCAGCGCTTCCGGGCGCACGTCACACTGGGCAGGCCTTAATTGGCCCACCCATGTAAAATGGCGCCGCGGCCCCAACTGGAGGCGCCGATCGAGTTCGCGCCCGCCCCCGTGCAACTCCCCCTTTGGGGAGAAATTTCTGCCTATAATTGTATTGTCATGTTGCTTACTTTAGCTGTGCCACCCCATCCAGGGTGGTTGGAACATTGAACCTCGTTGTATATTCATGCATCTCAGGGAAACTCTTTTTCATGTAGTCCTCAGACTACACCACAATTGCAGTCCAGCTACAATCAATGGACTGCAGTGGTTCAATAAGGCAACTCACCACCACCTTCTCAAGGACAATTAGGGATGGGCAATAAATGCTGGCCCAGCCAGTGATGCCCATGTCCCATAAATGAATTAAAAAACTCAGCACGACCAAGGATTAAGCCTGCACCTTTCTGGTCTGCAAGGGTTGGTTCCACAACAGAAAGTGTATTTGATCGCTGAGACATCAAGGTAACATACTGTCTGAATATCTCTAACATTTACAATCTCTTCCTCTGTTAAATATTTACAAATCATTTTAAGAATTGAGCTGTGCGTCAAGCCAGCAGTCAACCTCTATCATGGTTTGTGCAATCTGCTGCTAGCATGCATCATAGCTGAGGTGTTTATCATCCTATATCTATTACACTGATATCCCTGTCATTTTTCATTATTCCTGCAGTGTTGTTTCACAGAGTCACCTCTGGGGCCAGGATTCAAATGCAGCCAAGACTAGAGATGCAGGTTGCATCATAGAATTGCAGAGTGCTACAACACAATAAGCCTTTAGGCTCATTAATGCCTGTGGAATTTTTCTCCACATTACCTACCTGGTCAAGCATTAATCTTTTGCCCACTTCATTCCCCACACCTTTTGTATTCCTTTTCAAGAACCTACCTAACTGCCTTTTAAGAGAATTTATGGACCCTGCATCAATAATGGTTTGTAGCTGAGAATTCCACATATTTACCACGGTTGTGTTTTTCTTCTCCTTGTGTTTATTTAGTAGATTAATATCAAGACACCAACCATGCATGAAGGATTGGTTAACACAAAAATACACAGGGTCATTTATTAAGTACTCGAGAAGTTGGGAGCAGTATTACACCGTTGGAGAATTTGTACACATGTCTGAGTTGGTAGTCACAGTTTGTTCCGGGGAAGCTAAGTCTGAATCACATGATACATTGCACTATTTCCCCTCATAACATAAACACACCCACCATCTGGGTAAAGAATTTTGTTCAAAACTCCCCTTTAATTCTTTTTAGCATCATCTTAAAAGACCTCTTATTGACCAGTGTAAACAATCACTGCTTACCTTATCCTAAGTATTCATAATCTTGAGACAATCTTGTAACTTTTTAAGCTTTGTGAAGAATGACCAAACCTTTCAAGCCTCTCTTCATAACTGTAAGCTCTCATCTCAATAGCATCTAAACACTTTGTTTCTCGATTGCTTTTCTACCCTTCCTTTAAGGGGGTGCTTGAAACTCTTCACATTGCTTCAATTGTGCCCTATTAAGGACGTGGACATGTTCAACATTGCTTCCTTGTTTTTGTAATTTATGTCTCTAAATACAAAACCAAAGATTCTATTTGCCGTTTTGTGACTTTATCCACTTATGAATCCACCTGTAATGGGCTTTGATTACTAGGGTCCATTTGGTCTTTACATAACATAAGTCAATACCTCACTTCCTTAGAGTAAAGAAGTCCGGCCTCAAAACCAACCTCAGTAACTACTCATCTTTCCAGTCCATGAAATGTTCTTTCTTCCAAACCTTTAACTTTCAGCCCATCAACCATCTCTCTCTACCCATTTGGGAACCACACACTTTTTAGAAAACCGTGTTGATTTATCCTGATTATTTTACATTTCTCCAAATGCTTCATGCTTTCCCCCATATTGTAAACTCTAGTGCTTGGACTTTCCATGGAGTTCACTTGATCTTCTACCCTAACTTCGCCAGAAGATCAACCAAAGAGTCCCCAAGATTTCTGACATTTTTCTACCGAAGTTATAGTAAGACATTGAGAGAATCCCATGGATATTCTACTCCTAGAAGTTTACAAACAACTGAAGTGAGACAAAGTGATTTTTCTGGCTTAGCCCAGTATCCTCTTTGGAAGAGAGTATGATCCTCTGGCAGAATTTTCCACAGAATTTTGAAAATGACGATTAGGCTATTTCTTAATCATCTTTTTCAGCATCCTTAGACTCAAATCAATTATTTTTCTACCTCAAGTATAGGCAATTTCTTTAGTACCACTTCTATTTAAATAGTAACCTCCACTAAAAGCTCTACAGCCATTTCTGACGGTTCCACAATCTCAACGTATACCTTCCTCTGAAAACTGAGGCAAAGTATTTCTGACTTTCCCTCACTTTGGGCTTGTGGGTTTGTCCCCTTCATCTGATAGTAGTTCAAACTCTATCCTTTCTATCATCTTCTGGATAACATTGATGAAGATAACAAACTAGGATGGCTTTAGGCTCAATCCCCATTTATGCTGTTTTTACTAATCTCCGCTGTACTGACGATGACAATCTAATTGGTCTCTTTGGGTTAGAGAGGAAGTAAATCAACCACGGTTCTTGCTCATGATCACATCCATGACCCTTGCTGGAAAATATATATCACACATGAAGAATGGTCACTTGGGTGAAGTGGCAGAGAGTGTATAGCAACATGGAAAAATAACCAGGAAAGGGATCATTGCCACCAGAAGTGGATGAGGAGTGGGGGTGCGGGGAAGAGAAATTAAGAAAAAAAACATCTTTACTAAATGAATTTAACCATTGAAGATGGAGCTTTATTCTATATCTGGCTTTTGCTGTATCTGATCTGGAAGCACTTAATGGAGGAGTGCAGAATGAACTTTACTAACATGTTTTGCAATTGACCCAGGAGCACTTGATGACAGAACTGGGTGACTGGAATAGGAAAGTTCATGTTCAGCACAGAACTCTCAAACATATATAACAAAAATAAAGAATATTTAACAATATCTCACCGGATTTAGTAAAGAGCGGAATATGAATGCTACAATTTTGGGTAAGTTGAGGAAGACCACAAGGAGCTCTGTTCAAGAAATCAAGTCTTGGGGTAGCAATATTTTTTATAAAGGTTGTCGGGGAGAGGGAGTGATGGAAGTGGATAATGTTGAAAAGGTGGGAGTAAGCAGTCTTAGCGATAAACAGGGTATGGGGTTTAAAGTTCAGCCCCGGCTAAACGAGGCGCTAAGGCTGCACATGTGTTGGTTTATTGCTCTGTAAGCAGCTGAGGAAGAGGAGTTCAGAGGAAGTGGAGTAGATTTTTGGTAGTAGTCTTCAGTCTTCAGAGAGTAGATGGCTTCAGGTTTGTTAATGCTCAAATTGACAAAATCTAGAAGGACATGAGGTAGAAATCACAGGGTGATAAATGTCTGGGCTTGTTTAAGCAGAGGTTGGGAAGGTATGAGGAAAATGAAGAGGAAATAGTCAATGAGGTGGCTGTGCAGATAGACTCAGTCCTTGAGTTGGAAAAGTCCATAAGTCTCTCAAATTTTGCATTGTAGGTGAGAATGGGACAGGTGTAGATACCAGAGAAGTCAGTTGGACACAAAAGTCCTATCAGGGACTCTCCAAAGTTAGAGCAGAAAATTGTGAAGAACTCGCGCCAAAATGAATACCGTTGGATTTTAAGGAACTTCGGGCTGTGACAAGAGTAATTTGTTCTTGTGATGTTAAAACAGACAAGTCAGGTCAGAGCTCAACCCTGACAGCAGAGTAATACATTATACCTTATAGGCTGCAGTGTGTGTAAGATCACAGGGTATTTACTAATAAGGAAGGCTATTTAGCCCTGTTGAGTTCATTGATTCAGAAAGACCCTAAAGTTCCTCCATTGTACCTTCCAATTATTTCTTAAATGAGTCCAAAATTCTCACCCACTATTCTATCCGGAAATCCATTCCATTTATTGATCACATTGCTGTCCTAGGTACAATCTATGAGCAATGTTACTGGAAATCTGTTTGTTTTTTGATAAAATATTTTTAATAGCTTGCAATTAATAAGCATCTAAATCTTTAATTACGTTCAAATTTTGGGTTTCAACAGAATGGGAAAGGATTGATGAGCACAAGATAGAGATGCCTTACTGAGGAAATTGGCTGCCTCATAAAATGGAGATAAAAATCTTTTTGGCATTGATAAATGAATTCATGTCAAGGAAGGGAGTGCTCTCGAAACATGAACTGACATTCAGCAAATAATTTTACCAGAGCTGTGCAACTGGGTGTTGGCAATCTGCACAGATATCATTAATATTATCGACTGCTGGTGCAGTGAAACTTTCAGCTCCAGGAGTTTGCATTCCTCTATAGACTAAAGACAGATAGGTACACGGAGATAACTTTAACTGGCATTGATCTTCGATGCAGAATCTAGAAGCTACCAGCTTGCTCAACACAGTGAAACAGTCTCCAATTACAGCAGAGCATTTCAACCTTCAGTGATTATCCATTATCTTTCTTAACTTTAGGTGTTTTGGAATAGCTCAGCAGCACAGACTATTTCTAGTTAAGGGTTTTTGATTTTTTTTTAATTGAGGAAGTCAACATCCTCTATACTAAAGAGTAGCCTTCAAGAAGCTCAGTTTCCTTTCTCAAGTCAAATCTAGTAGCTTAATTTCCATAATGCTTAAATTTAGTTTCAATACCTGTATCTGGGAAGAATCTTCTAACCCATTTCTCACAGTCCTGGAAAGGATCTGAGAAAAATGTTAACCATTTGATAGGTGATTCTTCTCTCATCTATGTTTTTTCCCCATCATCTATGCAAACATAGAATCCACAGCATAGACTATTCAGCTCAACTAGTCTATGCTGATATTTACACCCTCCTCCAACCCTAATTTAGCTCTTCCTGCCCTGCCTATTATATTGATACTAATCCCCTCTCTTTTATTTGTTCTTTGTTCATGGGATGTGGGCTGCGTTGGCTGGGCCAGCATTTGTTGCCCATCCCTAATTGCCCTTGAGAAGGTGGTGGTGAGCTGCCTTCTTGAACCACTGCAGTCCATGTGGTGTAGGTACTCCCACAGTGCTGTTAGGGAGTGAATTCCAGGATTTTGACCCAGCGACAATGAAGGAACAGAAATTTAGTTTCATGTCAGGATGGTTTGTGCCTTGGAGGGGAATTTGCGGGTGGCGGTGTTCCCATGCAACTGCTGTCCTTGTCCATCTAGGTGACAGAGGTCGCAGGTTTGGAAGGTGCTGTTGAAGGAGCTTTGGTGATTTGCTGCTGTGCATCTTGTTGACGCTAAGCACTAAAAAGCCCATCCTACATATACTTTCTCCTACTTGTGTTCTCACTATGTTGAAATGAAGGAAATAACATCATTTCATACTGTAACTCATTCCTTCCCATTAAGTCAACAGCCTGGAATGCTTCTGCTTTCTCCATCTTCCTTTTCTCCTACAACCGACAGGATTTTAAAGCACAAGCCCGGCATCACTTAATCTCTGATTTAACTGGTCATCTCTCCTATTCTGTTTAACCGTGACATCCTGCACCGTGAACCTTGGACCCTCACATGGGATTCTCAATAAAAGAGTGCAGGAAATGGCCATAGTGCAGAGCAAGAGTGGGGAAAAAAGCAGAGAAGATGAGGGGAATCTGCAATAAAGCCCATCCTTTTTTGCTTGACCACAACCCCACCCATCACCCCCTTCTCCAGAATCTCTCTCAATCGCTTCCCTCTCCAGAGAACACATTGTCCTGTGACCCATTTTACATTAACCTACTTCAATCCCTTTCCTGGTAATGTGATTATTCACTGGGGGAAAAGGTTGCCCTTCTGCTCCTAACTTACTCAACGTGTAGCACACATGTAGTAACTTGCAGTGCAAGGCACTGTTTACAGCTGGGTCAGGGGAACAGCCAAAACTGTAAAAATAATGGGTGATTTTCAAACGCCCGGGACCTTGGACCTCACTCTAATGAAGGGGTCAGTAAGGGATCGACATTGCCTCAGTGAAAGGCAATGTTGGAACATGACTCAAAACAGACATTAGACCTTTTATCTATATTTGTAAGGGAAAACTGCCTGCTCCAGGCATGGGTAAAGGATGCCCTTTCTTTGCCCTTACCCAATATAAAGGGCCTCTTACATCCACTTGGGAGTTTGCCTCTTTAGGAGGTTGTCCCACACAGGGTGACTAACTCTTATGGATTAAAATAAACAACATTTTGATCATGTGGACCAGGGGAAGGTGGAGGGATGACCAGAACTCCCCCTGGTGGCCAACTCATTCAAAGAGGAAAAACAAAGGCAATGGCAAAAGGAGGCTCCCAGGCTCATTCCCATATGCTGTCCTAGAAATAAGGGACAAAAGGGACCCCTTCAGGGACACAGGACAAACAATCAAAATAAGGGGCAATAGCTTAAAATACAGGCCAGTTGGTCACCCTGGCTACACAGCCTAATTTAACCACCAGTGACCTTCCAAGCAGCCAATTAATTGCTTTTCCTGTCCTCAGGCAGCAGTAACTCACAAATCAAATTAGACATTTTTTAAAATAAAAAATCAGGAAAAAAGCAGTTGTGGTAAATGTGCAATTTTAAGCACAGGTTAAGTATCCTTTATCCGAAACTCCCGGGGCCGATCGCTTTTCGGATTCCACCATCCTGGGGGCTACCATTGACCAGAAACTAAACTGGACTAGTCATAAAAATACTGTGGCTACAAGAGCAGGAATCCTGCGGTGGGTAACTCACCTCCTAACTCCCCAAAGCCCATCCACAATCTACAAGGCACAAGTCAGGACTGTGATGGAATACTCTCCACTTGCCTGGATGAGTACAACTCCAACAACACTCAAGAAGCTCGACACCATCCAGGACAAAGCAGCCCGCTTGACTGGCACTCCATCCACAAGCATTCACTCCCTCCACCACCAACAAATAGTGGCAGCAATGTGTACCATCTACAAGATGCACTACAGAAACTCACCAAGGCTCCCTACACAGCACCTTTCAAACCCACAACCGCTACCATCTAGAAGGACAAGAGCAGCAGACACATGGAAACACAACCACCTGGAAGTTCCCCTCCAAGCCACACACCATCCTGACTTGGAAATATATCGCCGTTCCTTCACTGTCTCTGGGTCAAAATCCTGGAACTCCCATCCTAACAGCAGTGTGGGTGTACCTATACCGCATGGACTGCAGCTGTTCAAGAAGGCAGCTCACCACCACTTTCTCAAGGGCAATTAGGGATGGGCAATAAACACTAGCCCAGCCAGTGATGCCCACATCCCATGAATGTTTAAAAACAAATTGATTTTGATTTTTGGATATCATATGTAAGCCTAGACCTACTTACATTTTAATGACCGAAGCCCAGGCTATCTATAGTTTAAAGTAAATAAAATGGATAGAAAAGTGCCACTGAATAATAAAGGCAGGGTACCTGTCATCAGTTCTCACCCGTGGCACCCTCTGTGATTCTGCTTGTAGGAGTGGATTTGCAAAGTAAACAGTGCAGACAAAAATTGCAAAATAAACAGTGCCGACAAACAACTAGGCTTCCTGCACTAAAGGTTGGGTGCAGTTGGCAAGGTTCGTGTCAGCTCAGGTCAGAGACTTCCCGTGCTAAATGTCAACGAGGTTCAAACAAAGTGTGGTTTTCGGATGTGTTTGGCTTTCGCACATACGGATAAAGAATACTCAACCTGTAATTGCATCAGTGCCCGAACCCTCTGGGATGATAAATAGATTCGCTCTAAAATTCATATTCATGATGTAAATCAGGGCTCATTCAAGACTCTGCATTTGCAAATATTAAAAGATCATGTTATTTCTGACAGGGCCATTTCAGTGAACCACTTTCTAAAATTAGTAAGAATTGACCTGTGATTCCACAGAAATTGCAAATAGTGAGCTCCCATGATATAAAAAGGTAAAGGTCTAGATGGGCACGGTACCAACACAAACCCAATAGGATGGTTCCAGTTCCATCCCTGGTCCGTACTGAGCTGAGCTAGGTGTAGAGAGAGCTACAGATGGTTTCATTGGCCCTGCATAAGGAAGGGAAATTAATCCAAGGTTTCCTGTTTCTGTTGGCTATCCAGTAACTCAGCCTGATTGTTTGACCAATGGTATTGTGCATGGGGTACCATTACAACCAATCTAGACTCTATTTCACCCAATGTTCAAACGTAAACTTTCCAGCACAGGCCAATTGGATAGTGATTTGGATTAGGAGCACAGATATATCAATTTTCTCCTCCCTAGTCCACAACATTGAGGCCAGCACTCCGATCGTCACACAGTCCAATTTCAGTTAATTCAGAATTGAGCAGGGGTGCCCTTGGGAGCTCTCAAAGTTGACTTGAAATAAGAACTTAAACAATCAAAGCTCCCTCTTGATTTCCGGCCTGGGCTGTGGGAGACAGGAACTTGGACTATTCATATGATCATTTTAATTTATGAAATTAGAACATAAGAAATAGGAACAGGGGTAGACAATTAGGCCCCTCAAGCCTGCTCCGCTTTTCAATAAGATCATGGCTGATCTTATTGTGTTTCAATTTCCACATTCCCACCTAACCCTGATAACCTTTGATTCCCTTGCCTAACAAGAATCTATCTCCCTCTGCCTTAAAAATATTCAATGACCCCTCCTCCACCACCTTCTGAGGCAGAGAGTTCCAAAGTCACACAACCCTCTGAGAGAAAAAGTTTCTCCTCATCTCTGTCCTAAAAGGGCAACCCCTAATTTTAAAACAGTGCCCCTTAGTCCTGGACTCATCCACAAGAGGAAACATCCTTTCGATGTCCACCTTGTCAAGGCCATTCAGGATCTTGTATACTTCAAACAAATCACCCCTCACTCTTCTAAACTCCAGTGGAAACAAGCCCAGTCTGTCCAACCTTTCCTCATAAGACAACCCACTCATTCCAGGTATCAATCTAGTAAACCTCCTTTGAGCCGCCTCCAATGCATTTACATCCTTCCTTAAATAAGGAGACCAAAACTGCACACAGCATTCGAATTGCGGTCTCACCAATGCCCTGTATAACTGAAGCATAACATCCTTACTTTTATGTTCAATCCCTCTCGTAATAAAGGATAGCATTTCATTAGCCTTCTTAATTACTTGCTGTACCTGCATACTAACTTTTTGTGACTCATGCATTAGAACACTTTGATCCCTCTGCATAGAATTGATATCCTCTTTAAAGCATCTCCAGAATTACATTGTTAAATGCGTTTCCATTTTCTTTTCAAATAAAATGCTCTGAAACCTTTCTTTTTTTACCTTAGCATCATGAATCCCAGAAAGTTCCTCAAAGGTTTTCTCTCCGACCATAACAGCAGCCAGGTTAGCTGTATAACTGGATAAGACAAGGAGGCAAAATATTGCCCAGAGGTTCATTAAGAAACGCCCAGTCCAACATTTGGGTGTCTTGCTAGAGACAGTTCGTCCAAAGAGGATTGCATAACACAAGTTAAGAGCCGAGGAATAGGAGAACACTTTTATTCTATTTCTTCCATTGGGTGTCATTCCAAAAGGGCTTTTCCACTCGTAAAGTGTCAGAAACAAGGCCGTGAGGTGGAGAGCCACAAAAATCCCAACCCACATTGACCAGTGTAATGGCCACATAAAAGCGCCAATGGGAGCTGCTGTGTCCCTTGACCTCACTAGGATGGCTAAACTGGTGGAATAGAAGGGGCTGGTGAAATCTATCACCTTGCTGCGTGCTGAATTGATGCTAAAGGATGTGACTGCCATGTGGGCAGCACCGCTGAGGAGATCACCCACCAATCCTGTCCATGCACCATTTTTCCAGGTGCCATACTTCCCATCTCCAACAATGTACAGGTCAAAGTCAAAACCAAGGTCATCTGACAGCTGCTCCAGGAGGTCCATGCAGTAACCATAGCAACACTTCTTATACTCTGTTGGCACTGATCCATTTTCATCGTTCAGCTCCTCAAACAGTCGTGCCAACACGGCAGGGTCTTTGGTGTGAGGATCCAAGCACAGGAGGCCTGCAGGACAATTACCGTCACGGTCAACCTCCCTGGTGAAAACAAAGGGCAACTCTATCAATGTGACAACCCTCAGCTTGGAGTGAGATGAGCTGCTGTCCTCATTCAATTCATTCTGAATTCTGTTGGGCCAGATGCCTTGTTCAATCTCAATTTTCTGTCGGTTCCATTTGCCAACTCTGACCCAGGTGGGTTTTCCGAATGGGTCCTGCCGCAGGTTCCAGATATGGTAACGGTGATCGCTGCGAATATGAGATGTCTCCTGTACATGGATGTAACCTGTCACCCCGTCAAACGATGTGTTTGCCAAAAACCTGAATGGAATAAAAGCAGAAAAAGAACTTTAACAATGGCAACAACAACATGCATTGACATAGTCTTTAATGTAGTAAAATGTCCCAAGGCCATGTCATCACATAAAATCCCAAGCCACAGAAGATATTAGGACAAGTGACCAAAGGTTTGGTGAAATTGGTCAGTTTTACAGAGTGTCTTAAGGGAGGAGAAGGAACTAGAGAAGCAAAGAGATTTAGGGAGGAAATTCCAGTGCTATGCCTAGATAGCTAAAGGAATGGCTGCCGTGGGCAGAGTGGGGCAAAGGAAATTGTGAATGCACATAAGGCTAGAATTGGAGGAATGCAGAGTTTTTTTGAGGGTTGTAGAGCTGGAGGTAGTTACATAATGGATTTGAACACAAGGATAAGAATTTTGAGGCACTGCTGAATCTAGGTCAGCAAGCACAGGGGTGATGGTTGAATGGGACTTGTTGCAATTCAGGATACGGACAACTGATTTTAGAGTCACTACAGTTTACGAGAGTGGCAGGTGAAAGGCTGGCCACAAACATTGGAATAGTTGAATCTAGAGGTAACAAAAGCATAGATCAGGTGATGGGCTAAAGCAGGAGTGGAAATGTCATATTTACAATGTAAACTGTTGCTCAAGTTTTAAATAATCTAAATATAATACATGTGAACACAAAATTAACTGTGAGAAAAGATCATCAGCTCTTATCTCAACATGTAACTTTACATACTGTCCTCCCCAATAATGAGTGGAAGATAATTTCTGGGAGGCGGGGAGTGAAGGAAAAGAAAGTGAGAAAAATAACTGTGGTCAATTTCAGGGAAAATTCTGGGAAATTTCTCCCAGACTCCCTAAATCAATCAGGTTCATGCCACATCACTTGTCCTTACCTTTCCCCAATCATCAATTTGTCGCAATCTCCTTGGGATCACAGCACAACGGAGAACCAAGAAAACAAGCACCTCCATCGACTTGACCAGTACGAAAGATCGCAAATTTCCGATCTTAATTTGGTTCTGATATCTTTCATTAGCCTAATCAGTCAAAAATCTGTCCCTCAACCTCTTAAGATTTTCAGCACCCTCTTCCACTGCTTCTCTGGGCTGCCTAATCCACAAGATCACATCTTATAATCGGTTCAGTTCCCTTGAGTAAAATGGTCATTTAGAATTTTTCAAATGCAAAATCTTCGATGTGATGTCTCATGTGATAGCAAATACCAGTGAGATATTCTATCTAGGATACACATGGGAGGAATGGCCACTTGAGTAAGTTACTGGAGGCTAGCCCATATTCTTCAATCCCAAAATCCTGTGAAAATGAGTCCTTCAGGATAGTGGAGAGAATTGGAAACCTCCCAATCTCACCCACGCACATAAGAGCATTGGGCTGGGTTTTACAAGTGTCGTATTTTCCCCCTCCACTCCTCCCCACCCAACTGAAAAATTGGCTGTCAGCCTGCCCCCCCAAAGGCTGGGAGCAGCCTTAGTTGTTTCAGGGCAAGACTTCCACCCCCATCTGAGAGGACCCTAGAGAGTTCCAGGCCAATCTGATTGGATTACAGAACTGCTGGCCAATCAGTACCTAGTTTGAACAGTGGCCACTGCTGGGAATATAGGCAGTCCCTGAGAGGTGGTGGTGATGGTGCCCAGGCTTCAAGGCAAGTCCAGGGTTTTGAATGAGCCTAGCTGGCAGATCCCAGCGATGGAGGGGGTTGGGGAGGAGCTGGGGTCTGAGAATCCGGGGGGAGGGTGGTATGCTCTTGGCAGGGGATTCACACACTGAAAGCTGCTGGGCTGCCCGCCTGCCCGCGGGTAACATAGTGGCAGAGGTGGAATGATGCCCTTGAGCAGCCATCAATCTCACTGTGCAGCTGATAGGTGTATCTCCCATGAACATTATCCAATTGTGGAGGTGGGGCAGTTTGGATTGGTGCCATGTTTAAAACTCATTCTCAGGACGTGGACATCATTGACAAGATCAGAATTCACTTCTCAACCCTAATTGCTCGAAAAGATGGCGGTGAGCCTTTTTCTTGAACGGCTGAAATCTGTTTGGTGAAAGTGGTTGCACAGGGCTGTTAGGTAGGGAATCCCATGATTTTGGCCCGGTGACGATAAAGGAAAGGCAATATATGTCACTGAGTGAAAATCCTGGACCTCCCTCCCTAACAGCACTGTGGGTGTACCTACACCACAGGGATTGCAGCAGTTCAAGAAGGTAGCTCACCGCCACTTTCTCAAGGGCAATTAGGGATGGGTAATAAATGCTGGCCTAGCCAGCGCGCCCACATCCCATGAATGAATAAAACAAAATACATGTCCAAATCAGGATGTCTTGAAGGAGAACTTGGAGGTGACAGTGTTCCAATGCACCTAATGCCCTTGTCCTTTTAGATGGTCGAATTCAGGCTTGGAATATGCTCTCCATCTCCTGCCCCAGCTGCTGAATTTTCCACACCTGCTATCAGTGGCAGAGTAAAAAAAATCTGTGCATGGGACCTTGACAGCCACTATCCATTGGGAAGAAGGATGTATTGGATGCTCCGTGCCCTGTCCCAGTCGGATGAGTGGGGGGGTGGGCGAATGGAGTGCTATCAGGAAACATGAGCTTCTTTGCACTTCACCATCCAGAGAACCCAGTTCAAAGGGTGATTGCTAAGTGTCACTGAGATGAACAGTCTGTGGACACCTGGTAAACATGGACAGCTGAAGCCTGTTTCAAGCAGGGTTAATGATAACTGACTTATGTCAATTTATTAAAGTCAGGTTGTCAGACTCTGTATCATTTCCTAGCAGCTTCCCAGGATCAGCATTGACTGCTTCAAGAAAAATAAATCTCTTAAACAAATAGCTGCAAGTAACAAAGACATTTAATCATAATGAGAGTTTGGGACATAATCATTTTATTTTTTATAAAACTTATTGATTGCTATCAGACCCAGAGATCCTGGGTTCAACTTCTGGCTGTTATTCTCTTGGCACCTCCCCCCACACCCCTTCGTGCCTGCTGACACTTAATGCTTACTCTAAAACATCAAAGGCCACTTGGGTGATTTACAGTGGCTGTGGAATGATAACTCTAACCACAGTTGAGGGCTGAAGAAAACAGGGGAATAAAAAATTGAATTCATTGAAATGTTTACATGATAAGAGTTTTACCTTGAAAGATATTGACCTGAAGATAACGCTCCTTCTTTCTGTTTGTCATTACAGTTCACCATGCTTTGGATAAGTGTCGTGTCTGGCTGAATAAACACTGCTGTTGATATGGCTCTAGCTATCAGCTCCACCGCATCCCTCACATAATTTCCCAGAACTGGTTTGTTCACTTCACCGTAGGCAAGGAGACCTAGAGGTAGGCCTGTGGTTTGCAGCTCCTCAACGTTTAGTGGATGACCAATAACCCAGTGAAACTCAGGGGAAGTCAAACCCAACCCAGCTGCCGTTTCAAAGACAAAGCCAGAGCATTTGGCATTACTGCTAAACATCAAAACAGAAGTGGATGAGTCCTTTAAATCGTTCAATTTCTCGTGTAAAAACTGAATGATGCCTGCATCATCCAAGTCTGTTAAGTTGAGTAAAGCCCGCAGTTCAAAGTTAGAGTTGTTGCTCACGTAGCTGAGGAACCTGGAGATATCCCAGCTGTGGCACAAAATCACACTGACATCATACCAGGAGTTGGTTTTAAGGACATTGATGAGCAAGTCCATCAAGGAGGCCACTGAGCTTTCCATGCTCATCTGCAGATGCAAAGGATTCTGGAAAGTAAATTAGTTTTGGAGTTAAGAGTTGGAGTTTGAAAACAAGATTATCTAAAACATCAAGGATAAAAAGGGAATTTAAACTCAAATCTCCAGGAATAAAACCAGCTTGGCACCCAACAAACTCAACACCAACCCAAAATTAATCCAAACCTCTGCCAACTCACCCAGCACTGGGCCAGCATCCAACTCACCCAATACCGTAACTGAATTCCTATAACCTCTCCAGTTCCATTAGGTTACATTATTCCATATCTACATTTTTCTAAACCTTTTGCCTTCCTGCATCCAAGTTCTACAGACTGACTTAAGCGGGCTGTGTTCCTGCAGGGAATGAGTGCTCTGTATTAATTCTATAGATGGAGCTTATCAGTAGTTTGGTTAAGAGCTCCACATGTTAGGCACTTAAGAAACTATTCAAAATGTTCAGTACAGTTTGAGTAAAAATTTATTTTTCTAAGCAATATTTTAGACATATTTTTCATGCATTTCTGGTTCTACCGTTCTGATTTTAAAGTAATTTAGTCCAATCTCAACATTGTAGGCATCGGATTTCATGCTGGGGATTTGAATGCAAGTTACCTAACTTAAGAAACAAATGCAACAATTACGCAGGCTCCTGACAAGGCTGATAACAACTTCCACCTTAACTCCCTCCATGGATGACTATCCTGCCAATAGTCAGTGCCTCATGTAAGAGCTATTTGAAGACCCAAGGATGACTTCCCTTCAACTAGAAGAATCATTACCTTTGGGAAAAGAGGAGAAAATGGAGAGGAATGAAAATATCTACACTAGACTTCTAACAACTGAACTTTTGTTTTTGTCTGCGTTTAAAATACATTAAAAATTCTTTGGGGGAGAAATTAATGATTTGAGATTCATTTTCCCCTCCACCCAATGATTACATCCTAATTAATGACATTTGCAGAATGGGATTAATTGTTAAAAACATATTAATCCAGGTTTACTGTACTCAGTACAAATTTATTCCTTGTTTGTTGTACAGTGTCTTGTACAATAAGAAATAGTGCCTGCTCTGAATGAGTTTGAACAAGAATCTTATCAAAGCATTAATTCTGGTCAATGCTCAGGGACATGGTATATGGATTATTTTGAAGCTTGATGTCAAGACATGAAACATTGCACACAGGTAAAACAGTGAACCTGACTGATAGAAGTCTATGCTACCCTGTCTTAATGCATTGGCATTGGAGTGGGCTATAATTCAGCACCATAGGGATAGTGGACTGATGGCCAATTTTCTTCTTTCCTCCCCTGAAGATGCTGAATGGTTGAGGGGAGAGGGAGGGAGGAAGACAAGGTTCCTGAGTAAACTGAAGAAAACCGGAGGAATTTAAACACCTTGACGGAGATGTTGCTTAACTACTGCATCCCCAGCAGGAGGGACCTGCTGAAAATAGTAGGGTACAAATCAGGAAAGACAGCAAATGAGAGAAATGGGCAATCAATTTGTTTTTGTCTATGGTTGATGTAATTGATACAGTTGAGGGAGGAATGTTTTCCAGGACACCTGCTCTTCTTTAAATCGTGCCATGGGTTCTGTAAGGCCCACCTAAAGGGCGGAACACAGGGTTTTGGTTTAAGTTGGTATGGCACAAAGAACAGAAGGCAGGCAAGTCGCATATAATTACCAGCTGTTCCCCAGATTTCTCCTCCCAAAGTTTCAGCAAATGCAGCAAAGACTCAGAGCCAGATTTTTTTTTACTGAGGTGGGTTTGCCATGTGGGATAATTTTCCAACTCAGCAGACCTGCCTCAGTTTAAATGGTCATATTAGGGCCAATTTTCTCTGCGGCGAGGCTGGGGCAGGATAGAGTCAGGACCGCTAACCCCAAAAGCAGATTGTAGGTGGCTGGGGGTCAGGTGAGTGCCTAGGTGGGCCAGTTAGAAGGCTCACCTTAGTTTTCCAGGACTTTGTCCCAGTTGTTTTAAAAGCTGTTATGCCCGCCAACCCTCAACCCCCACATTCCTTCAACCCCATGCCACCATCATGGTCCCTCATACCACTCCCCCATGGTCCCTCCATGCCAACTCATGCCCTCTATCCACCTCCACACCCTCTCATAACTCCTATGGCTTCTCCATACCAGCTCATGCCCCATCCACTCCCATGGCCCCTCATACCTCCATGCCACTTCCATAGTCACTCACCCAGCATCTACCATGGGTATACCTCAGGAGTCATGTGGAGATGAAAAAAATTAAACTTCTAACAATTTAATATAGTTCTCACTCATATACACTTGATAGTGAAAAACTCCCATTCACAAATCCCATTTAAACCTTTAAAATCTCAAGTGTTCAATCGCTTAGAAAAAATAAATAAATTTCTATTCAATAGCCACATCAAAGGCAGCTAACCCTTTAATAGCCCCTTTAAACTGTCAATCAAACTGTGACCTCAGAACAGCTGCTGATATAATTGTAGCTTCTAAAACTCAGCCAAGAATTTATTATGAAATAACAACAGCCCTTGGGAAATGTCAACAAAGAATTCTATTGAAACTGTACAGATGGTAATATTTTTTCTAACATACACCAGATGGAAAGCAGTCCAGCAGCAGATGATTTTTTTAAAACTCTCTCCTTAAAGTCTGTTTTTTAAACAGACTTTATCTGCCCTTCAAGAGCATTTATGTCCACTCCATCAATTCGTCACTTTCATGCTGCTGGTTAAGGCTATAGGAATAGCCAAAATGGGAATCACACTCTGGCCCCCTCCCCCCTCTCCTCCCTCTCCTCCTGCCAGCAAAAATTAAATCTATTGGAAATGGTGGTGGGACTTCTGCATTTGGGGCCCGCCCTCTGTTTTTAAAAGGTCCATGGAGATTTCCTGATCCTGTAAAACTCCAACTCTGTCTTTTTTGTGTCCATTTGTGTACAGCTGTACTGTACCAACTCTAGCCCTCTCCTTGGCAACCATCCGAGGTTGAGCCAGACCTTTCACTTGGAGTCATATTTGACCCAAAAATGGGCTCCTGATCACATATCCGCACCATCACTAAGATCTCCATAAAATCATTAATACCTCAGCTCATTTTCTGTTGAAACCCTCATCCATGCCTTTATTATCTCTTGAGTCGTTTATCCCAACACTCTCTTGGTTAGGCTCCCATCTTCCACCTTGCATGAACTTGAGCTTGTCCAAGCTAAACTTGAGCTTTTTTTAAAAATTCATTTAAGGGGTGGGGACTTTGCTGGCTAGGCCAGCATTTATTGCCCATCCCTAACTGCCCTTGAGAAGGTGGTGGTGGTGAGCTGTCTTCTTGAACTACTGCAGTCCATCTGGTGTAGGTACATCAGGAGAGTGTTAGGGAGAGTGTTCCAGGATTTTCATCCAACAACAATGAAGAAACAGTGATATATTTCTAAGACAGAATGGTGAGTGGCTTGGTGGGGAACTTCCAGGTGGTGGTGTTCTCAAGTATCTGCTGCCCTTGTCCTTCTACTGCCTATATCCTAACTTGCATCAAGACCCGTTCACTCACCATCCCTCTGTTTTTTGACTTACGTTGGCTCCCAGTCCAGCAACACCTCAGTTTTAAAATTCTCATCTTTGTTTTCAAATCCTTCCATGGCTTCACCTCTTTCTCTCTATGTAATCTCTTCCAGTCCTATAACCTCATATCAGCGTTCCTCCAATTCTTGCCTTTGGAGCATCTCCTATTTCAATTGCTCCACCATTGGTGGTCATGCCTTCAGCTGCCTAGATCCTAAACTCTGGAAATCCCCCCCTAAACCTCTCCACCTCTCTCTTCCCTGTAAGATGCTTCTTATAAGCGATCTCTTTGACCAAGGTTTTGGCCATCTATCCCATTATTTCTTTTGTGGTCCAGTGTCAAATTTTGTTTGATAATGTTCTTGTGAAGAATTTTTGTCTTTATTCTTTATTAGTCCAGTGTCAGTCCCAGCTTCAAATGGTTTGCTTCTCCCCATTTCACCAAGTCGTAATGTCGAAAGGTTCTTCTCCTAGTTTCTGGAAAAGTCCTGAACTGAATACCACGGTAAGGACCACCCCAGGAATTCTTCCCCACCCCTGGCCTTGCCAGGATGAATCTCTGGACTCCTTAAATTGCCACAGGATACATCTCTTCAACTAGAGACCATCTTCCCTCCCACATTCTGCCTGGCAGTCCACAGAAAGGCCACACTCTCCACTCCGCTGACCACATTAGCTGCAGTCCTTCATCTCTCTGAGAGACATCTCTCTTTCTCTCTCTCTCTCTCACTTTCTATCCGAAATCTTGAAGACAGAAAGTCTGCCCACAGCCAGCCCCATCTGCTCTTGCCTTTGTTTTAGGAGTGAATATTTTGCCCCTTTCTCTTAGTAACTCTTGACTACAGGCCCTTGGCCCCATGGTAATCAAGCCACCCAGGCTTCTTTTAGTGTACAATTCAAAACAAGATGTATGGCTCTCTTTACTACCCCATTTTACCTTGAATTAAAGAGACAGTCCTGAAACACAACCATCCCACAAAACATTGCATTCATTAAGTGCCCATATCTCATGAAATGATTTTGTTTTTAATTTGAAATCTCTATGACCTTGGTTGAAAACTTTAAAATTGACTGAAGCAAAAAAAAGAGCACATTTAGGACAGAACTGGGATTGGCATTTCTGTCAAAAATATGTAACAAAACCTGTAAACAATCTCAGGGCTGACACTTGGCACAGCAACACTAATGGGACATCACTTAGAGCTGATTAAATGCCTGGTAACCAGTTCGAGGCTGACTGAGAAATCTGACAGAGCTGCACAAAAATCAATTTAGGTATGGAGCAGGAGAGAAATGGAATAATCTTCAAAAGGAGTAAGTCCCAAAGTATCTGTGCACTGTACATGGTTAGCAAATGGTTTGGGATATAATTTTCTGATATTTTCAGGGATAAGCTGCTTTCATAAATGGACCTCACATACTCTATGACCTGAAGTATGCCTTTTTCCGTCCAAAAGCCTGGGTATACCACAGTGAGACTTAAGGATTGCAACAGAAAACTTTTGATCCAGTTCCTGAAATATTTCATTTGCCATCATGTGATTCTCCTCTCTGTTACAAGCAATTGAATATACACCTTACCAGATCTAAATTGGGGCTCTGTATCCAGGAGGGTTATTCCAATCTGAATACCAATTTCAGCCTGAGCACCTCACCTCAGGAGAATATATTGGCCTTGGAAGGATTGATCAGCAGAGTTATACTAGGGGTTAAATTAAGAGGACAGGTCGTACGGGCTTGGTTTGTACATTGTTGAGTATAGAGGGTGAGGGGTGATCCAATTGAGGTATTTAAAAAGATGAAAGAATCAATATAGTCAACAGATACTATTTCTTCTTTGACAGAAATTCAGAAAGGGCTATATTCTTAAAGTTAGAGCCAGACCATTCAGCATGAAATCACGAAGCATGCCTCCACACAAAGGGCACTGGAAATCTGAAACACTCTCCCCCAAAAAATCATGGCTGCTGGGTCAATTGAGATAAACATATTTTTGAAAGGCAAGGGTATCAAGGGATATAGAACAAAAACATGTAAATGGAGTTGAAACACAGATCAGCTGTAACAAAATGGCAGAACAGGCTTGAATGGCTGAATGGCCTATTCCCATGTACCTAATAGTAAACACTGGCCCAGATTGCCAGATCAAAATCTCAGGAGGAACCTCAAAGCAGGTCTTGCTAAACTTAACTGTGCTTGTTTAAATTTTAAACATTTTTGCCCACAAAGTTGCTGGAAGTGTACACTGATAATGACACAAGGGTAACACAGTATCCAAGACCTTGGTGAACAACAGGACAAATAGTAACCAATGAGATTAAAGGATTGAAAGAAAAACACAGAGGAAGGACTGATAAAGAGATTGAGTTAAATCTCAAATTAGTTACTAGAAGATAAATAGAGGGAAAGAAAATCTGGATTCAGAGAAAGAGAAAATGAGAGACAGAAAGGAAAGATAAGATAAAACTAAAATGACGTTTTGAAAAGCTCCCAACGATAATTCACAACCTGAAGGAATGAGACTCTGGACTTGATTGTTCACTTTCTGGGTCAGAGAGGTCAATCGGCCATCACTAATAATTTTCATGTTGTTAAAGTGTACTTAGGTTTCAATTACTAAGCTTAATTTTCTGCAATGAATTCAATGATCATTTAACATAAACTCAGTTCATAAACCCACAGGGAGATTAAGGACGAGATGTTGTTTTTGCGGAGCAAACAGAGGAGCAGTGAAAATCAACCAGCAACTTGTGACGTTTTACAATTCACAGGGTATCTCTTGCTGGCCAATTTCACATAAATAGCTGCATGTGTACGTTCACATGTCTTTTATTTTTAAATGCAAATTCTGGGCTATTATAGTGCACTGAATTTCTCTTCTCTCCTCTATAAAAATTAATGAAAACGCCATACTAAATATGCACTCCAAGGCATAAAAATCACTTACTACCCTGTGGAACAGGCTCTTGTTTCAAATCTAGCTCAGCTCTTCTGATGGCTGACATAACACTTAAATGTAAAACTCTCACTTTCAGGCTGCAGAACTAAACTAACTCTTGATAAACCCATGAAGTTCAATTTAATCCTGTAATTGGAGATCCCTGGCTACCATTGTATGTTAAAATGGAGTACAGGCGATCAATAACCTTGTTCCCTTCACAAAGGGCTCAGACGCAGCTATCAATCAAACCCACTACCTTGGCTGAGCCAGATTTTAGATCTGTGCCTCAGTGGCTTGGGAGCAGCTCTGCAGACATGTTTACAAACAGGAATATGATCCAAACCTCTTAGAAATTATACTGAAACAAAAAGCTGCAACTCCCTCATCAATGGTAAGTGGATAATTAATCATTAACAATTGCAAAGCAGGTTTGTCCCCCACTTAATCTACCTGTGACACCTGAAACTAAACCCTTCTATACTCAACCTGCATTAACATATGATACTTCTTTGTTTAAAAGATCACTGTCCTGATGTATGCTAATTGATTTAATCTACCATAACTAGTTTACTTTGTGTTTTTAACTCCTCCACTGTGGTTGATAGGGCTCTCGATCATTTTCGCCCCATTTTTCACAACTTTTCCCTGGCTCCAGAGTCATGATATGGTTCCCCTGATCCTCGCCTTCTACCCACCAACCTCTGCCTACAACAAATCATCCTTGGCACTGTTGCTGGTGCCACCAAATATATTTTCAGCATTTCAACGGAACCACTCTCTATGCAACAGCCTCGTACAGTGTCCCATCACCCCCATTCCACCTCCCCTTCCAACAACACCTTCCCATGCAAGTGCAAGAGATGAAACACCTGCCTTTACATTTCCCCCCTTCTCACTGTCCAGGGCCCCAAACACTCTGAGCAGTGCCCATGTCCTCTACAAGAAGTAATCACTAACACAGTGAGAAAGACAACCATCCATTGCCTAATCAGAGATGCGGAATGTATTAAAATGGGGCATTTGAAATCATTTGTAGTACCATGATCATTAACAATAAATCAAGTGATCAGAAGTCAAATTTTCTGGAGTCGATTGTAAAAATCATGAAAGGTTTTGATTGTAGACAGTGAGAGTGTGTTTCTACCTGTGGGAGAGAATAAAACTATTAGGCCAGGAGCAGCACCAGGCATGCCTAAAAATGAGGTGTCAACCTGGTGAAACCACAACACAGAATTACCTGTATGCCAAACAGCGGAAGCAGCATGCGATAAACAGAGCTAAGTGATCCCACAACCATTGGGTCAGATTTAAGCTCTGCAAGTCCTGCCACATCTAGTTGTGAATGGTGGTGGACAATTAAACAACTCACTGGAGGAGAAGGCTCCACAAGTATCCCCATCTTCAATGATGGGGAGCCCAGCACATCATGCAAAAGATAAGGCTGAAGCATTTGCATCTTCAGTCAGAAGTGCTGAGTGGATGATCCATCTCAGCCTCCTCCTGAGGTCCCCAGCATCATAGGTACCAGTCTTCAGCCAATTCGATTCATTCCATGTGATATCAAAAAACAGCTGAAGGCACTGGATTCTGCAAAGGCTATGGGCCCTGACAATATTCCGGCAATAGTACTGAAGACTTGTGCTCCAGAACTACCTGCATCCCCAGCCAAGCTGTTCCAGTACAGCTACAACACTAGCATCTACCCAGCAATGTGGAAAATTGCCCAGATATGTCCTGACCTCAAAAAGCAGGGCAAATCCAACCTGTCCAATTACCATTCCATCCTATTCTTGATCATCAACAAAGCAATGGAAGGGGTCATCTACATATTATCAAGTGTCACTTACACAGCAATAACCTGCTCACTAATGCTCAATTTGGGTTCTGCTAGGGCCAATCAGTTCCGGACCTCATTAAAGCCTTTGTTCAAACATGGACAGAAGAGTTGAACTCCCGAGGTGAGGTGAGAGTGATATCAAGGCAGCATTTGACAGAGTGTGGCATCAAGGAGCCCCAGCAAAACTGGAGTCAATGGGAATCAGGGGGAAAACTCTCCACTGGTTGGAGTCATACCCAGCATAAAGGAAGATGGTTGTAGTTGTTGGAGGTCAATCATCTCAGTCCCAGTACATCGTTGCAGCAGTTCCTCAGGGTAGTGTCCTAGGCCCAACCATCTTCAGCTGCTTTGTCAATTACCTTCCTTCCATCATACAGTCAGAAGTGAGGAAATTTGCTGATGATTGCACAATGTTCAGCACCATTTGTAACTCCTCAGACACTGAATCAGTCAGTGCACATATGCAGCAAGACCTTCAGGCTTCCATTGATAAGTAGCAAGTAACATTCACGCCACACAAGTGCCAGGCAATCACCATCTCCAACAAGAGAGAATCTAACCATTTCCCCTTGACATTCACCTGCATTACCATTGCTCAAACCCCCACTATCAACATCCTGGGGTTACCATTGACCAGAAACTGAACTGGATAGCTATATAAATAATGTGGCTACAAGAATGGGTCAGAAGCTGGGAATTCTACAGTGAGTAACTCACCTCCTAACTCCCCAAATCTTGTCCACCATCTACAAGGCACAAGTTTGCAGTGTGATGCAATACTCCCCACTTGCCTGAATGAGTGTAGCTCAGACATCACTCAAGAAGCTCAAAACCATCCAGGACAAAGCAGCCTGCTTGATTGGCACCCCATCCACCATCTTAAACATTCATTCTCTCCACCGCTGATGAACAGTGACAGAAGTGTGTGCCATCTACAAGATGCATTGTAGTAACTCACGAAAGTTCCTTTAACAGTGCCTTCCAAGCCTGCAATCTCTACCACCTAGAAGGGCAAGAGCAACAGATGCATGGGAACAATAGCACCTGCAAGATCCCCTCTAAGCCACGCACCATCCTGATTTGGAAATATATCGCTGTTCCTTCACTGGCAGTGGATCAAAATCCTGGAACTCCCTTCCTAACAGCACTCTTGGCGTACCCACATCACATGGACTGCAACGGTTCAAGAAGGTGGTTCATCACCACTTTCTCAAGGACAATTAGGGGTGGCCAATAAATGATGGCCTTGCCAGTGATGCCCATATCCCATGAACGAATACATTTTAAAAATGTAGGGAAGTTAGAAGAAATATCTTCATCCAGAGAACGGTGAGAAAGTAGAACTGTGTACTACAGGGAGTGGCTGAGGCAAATAGTATAGATGCATTTCAGGGAAAACTAGATAAGTACACAAGGGAGAAGGAAATAGAGGGTTTTGCTGATAAAGTTAATCAGGGAAAGATGGGAGGAGGCTCAAGTGGAGCCTAAACGTCATCATGCACTGAAGACCTATTGGATGGCCTATTTCTATGATGTACATCCTATATGACCTGACATTGTGGCAAGAATTCTAAGGTTTATAGCTATATTGGTACTACTGTCATGTCACAGCACATTCCCCCAGTTGGAATTGTTGAAAGTTAGCCTACACAGTCCAGATGGTAAAAATTGATAACAACGGAAAGTGTATGATGCACACTGTGTGGAAAGGTGGGGTTTGGGGTGCGGGGGGGTGGGGGAGGGGGGTGCGGTGGGATGGGGAGAAAAGAGTACACTCCAGTGGGGCCGACTCAGAAGGGAAATGTGATAAGATATTTCTCTTTAGGAAAATTAAAGACATGGCTAAGATTGTGTTGTTTAGTAGTTGTCAGGCACTTCTGGAGTGAGTGGTAGGAGTAAAGTTTCTTCTTATAAGTAAATTCATTACAAAACCAAGGAAAGCTTTAGCCTTGCCGTGTGATAAGCCCAGTGCTGGCCACAGTTACTTCCGTCATTTTGACCAAGTCAGCTGAAATATCCACCTGCCTTTAAATTGAACTGCTGCCTTAACACAGGCAAAATTAATATAATTAATAATATCCACCTAACACAACAAGTTACTTTTATAAAATTGCTTAAATTACTTCCTTATCTTCTTTTGATTTTCCTTCCTCTCCTGAAGTTAAAGGTTCCTGCTGGGGTATATGTTCCACAGGTGCCCTCTAGTACCTCTTCCAAATGCCCATTCTTCATTTGTCATCAAGCTATTGAACTGTAGGGTGCATCACAGCCAAACCTGACCCTGTCCTTACTGACATTAGTGCTTTACAGCAGGGTCACTCTCCCACCCCACCCCCGACAAACCCAGGATAAATCTGCACCTAAAGGGCAGAAAAAGAGGAAGTTTTTAAAATCCAGGTCAGTGCTGTCATCTTTACACGCCCCGCACTAAGTATTTACAGTTAAACTCGGAGAACACCAGCCTCAATTATGATACACGAGGTCACAGAGGACACAACAGAAATAATAAAAATGGACTAGCCCGAGGCAAAAAGCGATGAAAACATCATTACAAAATCAAATGGAACTCAGTGAATATATTTCACTGGCTTCTGCATGACAAAGTAACAGGCACTCAGAATCCAATCTCAGAAAAGACTGAATTTTAAATGACCAATGAGTGCATTAGTAAACAGTTGACCCTGGGCAACAAAAACTCACTTCAGACGGAAAGTGAGATGTGATGAGCAAACATCATTCACCTCATTTTATGCAGATTGTACCATTCTCTTAGCACTGGGCTGTCACTGCACCAATTCCCAAGCGGATGTAAATCACTTGACTCAGCCTGTTAATGACAGGTATGTAATTGAGCACTGACTACTATTCCAGGGAATCTCTCGATCTCTCTCCGTGTTTTAATATGGCAAACAGACATGAGGAAAATAAAAAAGTCAACTTATGTTAAGGCATATCAGTACAGGATTAAAGAAAAGTTGTGTGCTTGCATTGCACACAGTGTACCTGCAGACATCAGGAATCAAATAGAAGCAACCTCCTCCCTCCCAGAAACATGATAGGGTCCCCCTTGTCCTCACTTATCACCCCACCAGCCTCCGCATTCAAAGGATCATCCTCTGCCATTTCTGTCAACTCCAGCATGATGCCACCACCAAACACATCTTCCCTTCACCCGCCCGGCGGCATTCCGTAGGGATCGTTCCCTCCGTGACACCCTGGTCCACTCCTCCATCACCCCCTACTCCTTAACCCCCTCCCACGGCACCTTCCCATGCAACCGCAGAAGATGCAACACCTGCCCCTTCACTTCCTCTCTCCTCACCGTCCAAGGGCCCAAACACTCCTTTCAAGTGAAGCAGCATTTCACTTGCACTTCCCTCAACTTAGTCTACTGCATTCGTTGCTCCCAATGCGGTTTCCTCTACATTGGAGAGACAAAACGCAGACTGGGTGACCGCTTTGCAGAACACCTTTGGTCTGACCGCAAGCATTACCCAGACCTCCCTGTCGCTTGCCATTTCAACACTCCACCCTGCTCTCATGCCCACATGTCTGTCCTTGGCTTGCTGCATTGTTCCAGTGAAGCTCAACGCAAACTGGAGAAACAGCACCTCATCTTCCGACTAGCCACTTTACAGCCTTCCGGACTGAATATTGAGTTCAACAATTTTAGATCATGAACTCTCTCCTCCATTCCCACCCCCTTTCCGTTTCTTCCCCATCCTTCTTGTTTTTTCCAATAATTTATATAGATTTTTCTTTTCCCACCTATTTCCATTATTTTTAAATGTATTTCCACCCATTGTTTTATCTCTACCTTTTAGCCTTTTTAGTATTCCTTCACCCCACCCCACCCCCACTAGAGCTATCTGTACCTTGTTTGTCCTGCTTTCTACCCTTAATTAGCACATTCCTTTAGACAATATCACCACCTTCAACACCTCTTTGTCCTTTTGTCTGTGACATCTTTTGGTTATCTCCACCTATTATTGGCTTCTTGTCCCAACAAACCACAACTCCCCCCTCCACCCCCCCCCACTCCCCCCCCCCCCCCCCCCCGCCACCAACACCACAAACCAGCTTTATTTCACCCCTTTCCTATTTTTACTTAGTTCTGTTGAAGGGTCATAAGGACTCGAAACGTCAACTGTGCTCTTCTCCGCCGATGCTGCCAGACCTGCTCAGTTTTTCCAGATATTTCTGTTTCTGTTTTTGTCAAGCAAAACCAATGTTCCCGTGTAAAATGGATCATTACTTGATTAATACCATTAGTTCTCTCATTTTTAATTCCAATTTTCTTCCCTCCCCTTCATATGGTGCTGGGATATAGGTTCCAAATGAGCTATTTTTAATGTTGCACAAATTTTTGAGTGATTGTCAGATATTTTACCATGGAATGCATCACACCACCTCAATCTTGCCCTCAGTAATATCCACACTCATTTTCGGCAGGAATCACTGGATAGTGATCAGAACTGGGAACCCTGACTGATTTTCCTCCAGTTCTGATCAGCTAATTCAACCCAACCCAGAAATTCCCCACCCACTAGCCTACCTGCCTACCCTCAAGTTACAACTCAATCTACCCAAGAACCTATAAATTCAAGCACTAACTCCATCTACCAATGGAGGCACCAGAGAAGATGCAAATAAGATACTGGAGCTAAGAGGTTATATCTGGAAGACAGAACACACTGGTACTCTTTTCCCTAGAAAAGAGAAGCCGAGAGGTGGCCTAACAGACGTCTTTTAAATTATAAAAGGGGCTTGAAAGGGTAGAAAATGTTTCTGCTTGTGGGGGAATCCAAAACTAGGCATTATAAATATGATAGTCACCAATAAATACAATAAAGAATTGCCCAGAGACTGGTTTGAATGTAAAACTTGCTACCATGTGGAGTAGTTGAAGCAAATAAGCGTAGATGCATTTAAGAGGAAACTAGACAAACACATAAGGGAAAAGGAATAGGATATACTGATAAAGTTAAATTAAGAACGTTGGAAGGGGGTTTGTTGAAGCATAAATACCAACATTGACTAGTTGGGCTGAATGGCCTGTTTCTGTGATGTACATTCTATGTATGTAATGAAGACACTAACATTTCATAGCCAACATCCTACACACCAACCTACCAGCCTATTACCTGCCTATTCATGCACCTACCAAACCAGCAGCTCATCTGCCCACTTACTCATAATATCCATCAACCACTCTCCCACAGCGTGACAGTCTCAAGCCCATTTATATGACACTTTTCAATAATATTTTAGCTCTATTTTGCATTTTGCAGTTACACTGTTCCATTACCCAATGCGTAAAACAATAACAAGACAATCAGGGCAAATATTGTTTCTTATTTGATAGCTTTTTAAAAGATTATGTAATGTGGAAATAATTTATAAAATTAACTAGTTTTTCATTCAAGGTGGTCTTATATCCAGAGTCATTGTAATCTTTAAACTGCTGGTAGTCTCTTCCACTCCCACCTCCAATCTGGCTTCCTTAATCTTGTTTCATAACTTAAAGTCTGAATGCCCAGACCATTTTTTTCGCTGTCTCTGAACCTCTTATGTTCAATGATATCCATCCTATAATTCATCTATCATTGAATTATACAACCTACCACCCTCTCCCCCATCCTTTGTCAATCCACTCTGTTATGTGGGCCTTCTGTTCTCTAGAAGTTTTTTTTTATTGACCTTGCTATTTATCATTTTTAATATTTATAAGAACCACAGACAATTTAAGTTCATAATCTATGCGAGGAACTCCTCTTACCTGCTGTCCACATAAAATGGGCTCAAATCTGCACTTCTCTGTTGTCCAAGAATTTACCAAGGCTCCTGAGACAGCACCTTCCAAACCCACGGCCACTACCATCTAGAAGGACAAGGGCAGCAAACAGATGGGAACACCACCCCCTGGAAGTTCCCCTCCAAGTCACTCACCATCCTGACTTGGAAATATATTGCCATTCCTTCACTGACACTGGGTCAAAATCCTGGAACTCCCTTCCTAACAGCACTGTGGGTGTACCTATGCCACATGGACTGCAGCAGTTCAAGAAGGAAGCTCACCACCAGCTTTACAAGGGCAACCAGGGATGGGCAATAAATGCTAGCCCAGCCAGCGAAGCCCACATCCCGTGAATGAATAAAAAATAGACTATCCTTTAGTGTCTCTGGGGCCAAGATGACTCCAAGATGAATGAGGTTGACAATGGAAATCAGAACCAAATTAATTTCTGGGGTCGGATCGGTTATCCAACATCTGAAACAGGCATCCAGAGTATTGCTGGTGACTGACCAACCAACCTGGTCCATTAAAGGAACCAGGACTGGTTGGCCTGTTGTTGAGGGTGAGGATTCTTTAAATAGCTCTGGATTGCCTACCAGGCAATGTATTAATTGGTACAGGGTTAAGGGGAGGGGATGTATGACCCTGCTGCTCAAGTGCTCTACACTGGTAGGGTATATGGTGTTAGTTGGTTTTAGTTCTAGGTGTACCACTGTGCATTCTAAGGGGTTCCTAGATCTGAGAGCTCTTGTAGTAGTTTAGTGGAGTGTATCCCTGTGGGACAGTACATACATTCCTCATCATTAGCAGACAGAAACTGTAGTCTTGTTGATTTCTCAATGTCTTGGTTTGGAAATTCTTAAATCAGGCCTTGAATTATCATGTGTCAGACATGCAGCTGAGAAAAACAGACCTAGTCAAAATTTCACCACCCCCTCTCACCAAGCCCCTCAGCTTGTTCCTGTAGCTGATATACCACACATCTGGTGCAATATGCTGCATTGGTATTATAATTGAAAAGGAACATTGGACAATGAAATGGGGAACGCATAGAAAATGACATTATTAATACCACTTTTAGAGATCTAAAAACGAACTGGAAACTGGGACCTTTCTAGACAGAATCTGTTAAATAGAAAGATATATAGGTGATTTAATTTGCCTTATACATATCTTAACAAACTAAGTCACTGTGTGGGCCCACCTGGATGAGGTAGCAGAAAGGTGTTTACAGCCTCATGGCTCAACTGGCATGAGTGCATTCAAAACAAAAGTGGGGAGGAAAATGGAAGAGAGAAATGTATAATTTACATGTGGCTGGAAAAACCCAGGATGTTCTCTAATTATGGTCAGTTCTTTACTGCAACTGTGCACTTAACATTATCAAACACAGCATTTGTTCTCAGAGTTGGTGGCAGGTGACAAGGACAACATTTCCCACAGATGTGACTTTACAGATAAACCTTTCCTAATTTAATAACTATTCCACAGTTGCAACTCAATTATTCCATTGACGGCCTACTCTTGTTCCTATTTCTTGTGACAATATAAGAGTAGTGGCAAAGTTTATTTTCCCTCCTCTCCTAAAGACAGTGGGAAGAATGTTACGGGGAAGGGGGTGCCATGGGTGGAGGATGAACAGACAGCTTGCTGCCCGTTAAATTGGCCGACAGCTCCATCAGTCCCAACAGCACCAAGAGCGCATTAGTGGGCACTGCTGGGACTGCAACAAGGAAGAAGGTGGTGGCCCTATGGATCCAGGAGACAGGTAAGTCTGGGGTTTTGGGCAGGGAGGGTTTGGAAAGGTTACAGGGGTGGGCAGGGAGTGAGGGGTGGAATATATAATGCTGCAGGAGGGTAGGAGGAAAGGGGGGGGGGGCGGAGTTCTATCTTTGGGGGATGGGGGTGGGGAAGGCCATCCCCTGATCAACAAAGGGCAGCCCCCGAAGACAGAACACCCCCACTTTGAAATTTTTTTCAAAAAAATTCAGGCTGCCTGCTCCTGCACAACGTCCCATTCCAATTGTTTTATGATGCGGGCAGCATATGATTGGGGTCAACTGGCTTGGTAACAAGCCCAATTGACCCTTGATGATTTATTAAATGCAGCGGTTGGCTGCTGATTTCAGCACCCGCCCACCTCTGTATATGGGGGTGAGCTCGAGGGTGGGCACCCGCCCATTTTTACATGGTCCCCCCACCTGAAAACAGGCATGTAACATGCAGCCTGCTGATTCTTGCTTAGGTACAAGTTCCAAGGGCATCAGGAATCCTCTGGTATCCCACCCAAATACCCATATTTCATGTATCAGTGAGCCATTCAACCACAAAGGGCATCACAATAGACCAAAATTGTGTTTATTGTAAACAATGGTATTTTTTGTTAAGACATGCAGATCAGCAGTGAGGCAGAAAGTAGGAAAGTAGTGAGTATAAAGCCTTAAAAGTATTTTGAAAATATACATTGGGTATATAAGAGGGGAAAAACATTATTGCAAAGAGGAGAAGCAGAAAGGAAATCAGGAAAACAAAGAGCAGATATTTTGATTTTTTTTAAAAAAGTTTATTAAATTTGATTTTTAAAGTCTGTTTAATTTGTGTAGGGTTAATATTATAAAACAAATTTAGTTCTAGTATTTGGCTAGATTTGTATTACTGTAACATTAGTGTTTATTTCTGCAGTGAAAACCGAGAATCTTGTTAGTCCTGGTGGCCTGCCAACATTCTATGGATTAAAATAGAAATCATTTGGGGATTTAATTCCTGAATTGATTCATGGGGTATTAGATGTTTTAGATGTTTTTAAGGCAGGTTGTGGGTGGAGGTGAGCAAACAGTTAATCCACTCTCGGTAGGTGGTTTAGTCAGTAAAGTCTTTTAAGGAGGCTGAGCCTTATTTTCTCCCACCTATTTTGGCTGGGATTCCTGGGCCTCAGGAAAACACAGCAGCTAAAAGGAGATGGGATGTGCCAGATTCATCAGGTAAGTACATTTGTAACACGGCCTCTGGGCCAGGAAGAGATAACCCTGATATATTTTCATGTGATTCCCGACTGCGTTCACTCCTTTCTCCCCAGTCACAATATCAGCAGCCCCTCCCCCAGCTCCTCCTCCTCCCCCCACCCCCAACATGACTGCCATCTCCCCCTCTCCCACCAAACGTGATCCCTCCCTTCCTCCCCATCTGTGCTCCCTCCCTTCCCTCCATCCTTCGCCCCATCTGCAATCTCTCCCAACGCCACTCATCCCCGCCACCCCCCCCCCTCCCCAACCTCACCACCTCCGGTCCCAGTCTCTCTTGGTGTCAGCTGTGGCTCAGTTCATAGCACCCTCGCCTTTGAATCAGAGGGTTGTGGGTTCATGTCCCACTCCCGGAAAACCAAGAACTGTGATTGTACTCGAAAGAAGTTGCAATCTGTGACTGTTGGTAACTCGAAAGAGTTTCCCTGTCTGCTTCTCATCCAACAGACTGTTGACCTGTCAGTCAAGCTGGTTGTCCAGAGGGAAACCTGGTTAAACCTGCTGTTCATATCAGAAGGATATCCGAGAAACCCTTACTTCAGGGTTTTCGGTTTGGAATTCCCACTTTCCTACCTTCCCATAAATATCAGGGTTCTCTGACTCTGTGGGGGCAAAATTTCAATAGACACCTAAACAGGGCTTGTTAATTGCCCATTCTTCATGTTCAAGTTTAAACAGTGTGGTGGACATCACAGTCGAGTTTAATCTTGTCCTAGTCCAATGACACACACGTAAAAAAAAAAAATTATTTCGAGTTATCAACAGTCACAGATTGCAACTCTTTCGAGTACAATCACAGTTCTTGGTTTCCGGGAGTGGGACATGAACCCACAACCCTCTGATTCAAAGGCGAGGGTGACACACACGTAAACTTGCAGTAGGAATCACTAAATAATGATTGAGCGTAGGAACCTTGGCTGATTTTCTCTTCATATTTAGCAATGGTGAGGCAAATTTTAATGTATTAGCACCAGCTCAGCGCAGATAAACTAAGCTTAGGGTTTAACCAAGGGTGGAACCACATTTCACGGCAAATTTACCAGCTGGTTTGAGGTAGTAAACTGGCTGCCACAGTGAATATTTACACAGTCCAACAAAGGACAGCCAGCTGTAGTTAGCCACAGTCAAGAAACTTTGTAAGAGATGGTGTGATAACTGAGAACCTGACAAGTGTGTGCTTAAATTGCACTGAACAGAACTGAAACCAGAATTATTAATAACAATTTTGCTCAGCGGTGAACATTCTTTGCCTGTGATTTTAATCTTTGCCACACAATGCTACACAGCCTGTGCGAATGACAGTCATTCAGATCTAGAGTTAATTCAAGTTACATAGAACCTATCAGAATTCTGTTAGCAGTTTTGTTTATGGTCTGTGCCGATCTCAGCTGGGATAGCAGCACGGACACTACAGTTAGCCGCTGGATTCTTTTAGCTAATTGCTATTCAGTGACTCCTGCCAGAGAGTGTATTGAGTGAGAGCAGAATCAAGATCAGTTGTGGTGTCCTCCATAGATGGAATACCCAGCCAGTGCATATTCTCCAATTTCACACAAGGATGATGGTCATTTGGGTGATACATTGAAGTTGTTGGTGCCTGTGGAGCCTATATCCCTGAGGGTCAGGAGATAATAGAATATTGAAAGAAAAAGCAACTACTGTATTTGTTTAAGGCACTTTCTGAGAAAGCCCAGTTTACAGGACTCTATAAAGTGTTTGAGTGCTGGCTAGTGCATTCATTGATACAGCACAGGATGCTATAAGCCATCCATGCCATACTATGTCTCACCAGACAGCAGTCAGTCAAAAATAAAATACGACACTGCACAGAGTGATTATAGTACTAGCTGATATGGTCCTGCTCCATTCCATACAACTGCAATGATGACACCATTTGGCATTGCCCCAGGACTGCACCAGGAACCATGCCAAAGGGCATCTTAGTAATTAGCAAGTGAAATGCTGAAGCATACAACATTTAAACTAAACGCAACAGTAATTCATCACTCACCCAAAGCCCATATTAGTGCTGCAATATTTTATCACCAAAAATAATTCAGTTTGTTCCACTTTGTACCAATTAGTATCTAGTTACAGCACACTAGTGACACCTATTGATGATAAGACAGCAGTGTAATGAAAATGACTATCTGCTCAATGCCAATCTCACTCGGCTGGGGGGTAAAATTAGCTGGCATTCCCACTCACAAATATAATGGCCCCTGCTGGAAAATGTGCATTTCAGCTGAGATCAAGATCAGCTGTAATCCCCCCAAAGCCAAGTAGGCTGCTGACACTCATTTCAGGAAAAGGAGAAATTGGAGACAATGTCCCTCCAGCCACATCTTTTCTGTATTTCTCTCCTAAAGCTGCTGACTTTCACAAGGGTGTGGCCATCTTTTTTTTTTCATTTTCAGGAATGAGAAACATAATTAGCAAGCCCTACATTTATTCTCTATTCCTAGTTGCCCTGAGGTGGTGATAAGCCACCTTCTTCAACTGCTGCAGCCCATATAGTGAATGTGCTCCCACAGTGCCTTTAGGTAGGGAGTTCCAGAATTCTGACCCAGCGATGATGAAGGAACAGCAATATATTTGCAAGTTGTGATGGTGTGAGACTTGGAGAGGAGAACATGGAGGCGCTGGTGTTCCCATTCACCTGTTACCCTTATCCTAGTGGATGTTGCAGTTTTGGGAGATCTTGCTGTAGAAGCCTTGATGAATTGCTGCAGTGTGTCCTGTAGATGGTACACACTATAGCCACAACGCGCCAATGGTGGAGGAAGCGGATGGGGTGCCAATCAAGCTGGCTGCTTTGTCCTCCATGGTGTCCAGCTTCTTGAGTGTTGTTGGAGCTATACTCAAGCAGGCAAGTGGAGGCTTGCGGCCTTGTAGATGGTGGACAAGCTTTGGGGGGTCGGGAGGCAAGGCAGAAATCCCAACCTCTGACCTGATCTTATTGCCACAGCATTTATGTGGCTGGTCCAGTTGAGTTCCTGGTTAATGGTGAGTGGTGTGGTCCAGGAAAATGTAAGCAGCGTGGATGCAGCCAGGATGGAACCCAGAAGGTACTGCACATACTGCTCTCAAACTGTCCCCTTTAAGATACCGAGCAAAAACTTTCAATGCACAGGCCAGGCACAAAGAACAAAACAGTAGACGGGACACTAGCCTCAGTGATGGCAATGCCATTGAATATCAAGGGGAGGTGATTGCTCTTGTTGGAGAATGGATCTGGGTATCATCCAGTGCAGCAGTTGCCCATATGGCTATTCTTCAGTTAGATGCCCAGGGAGTGAGTGCGAGTATGCTATTCCACTATGACAGCATCACAGCTGAGCCCGACACAGACCTCACTCAAAGCCAACCTACATGTACCTTTCAACAGCAGCTGATCAGAAGCAGCAACACTTTCTGATTGTCATGGGCTTAAGGAGGAATAGTAACACCACATACAGTGTCCTCATGTCACTGTGATCAAAGTGAGAGCGTAGACTCTGGGTTAAATTTAACCCCTTGATTCAATATCACACCAGGCAGCGCATTTACAATTGAGCCAATTAAAGAGAGTTGAGACTTGTTTCAGTTGTCAGGGTTTAATACTGTAAATTACAGCTACAATGCCAAAAATAAACCCCCATCCTCCATCTGGGTTTCGGCTAATTACAATAGAACATTCGTTTTGCAATGGAAAATATTCCTTTTCATTGCGGGACCTCACCACTGCAACTACCTTTGCCTCTCTCAGGACTCAGGAGTTTAGATGATACTTTACATTCCTCCCGCACTATTAGGCATTAGTCTGAGTTTCAACCTATTAATTAGGGAACATTAAATACCGCAGTACCTTAACTAAAGGATCACCCCAGAAATAAACACCTCGCAGCCAGCTGCAGGCTGAACAGTCTCACCGGATTATTCTGATTAATGGTAATTAACATTTGGTTAATTAATTAAGTGGCAGTTAATTTGGTCCTGAAAAACAATGCTCTTAAAGTTCAATTCGATGCTCCCGAATTTCAACAGAGGTACAGAATTCAGTTTAATAAATATTACAATGAATCCATTACGAACCCTACACTGTGACAGCAGATACAATATATTATGATGCAGTCCAGCATAAACGGAGTGTTTTATTTATATTAAAGTGAACGCTGACTCCCCGCAAAGGTTGTTGTCGATTCGAAGTTAATTTCAGAAATGAGCAATTTAACCAGAGCGCAGTTGGCGTGCCACCAGAATTAAGTTATTTTTTTATTTTAAATTTACTCACCTTCAAAATGAGTTATCGGGAGTTAAATTATTTGAGGTGGGAAAACACTCAGCTGAAATTCCACTGAGTCCACTGGAAACCTGGGAATTGAACCCAGAGCCCAAGAGGGAAGCCCCGAGTAAAACCTGCCCAAGTCCCGGATTGGGCTCCGTTTCTTAGGTCCCTGTGAAAGTCTTCAATCCCCCACCCAAATACACATCCACGTTTACACTTCCTAAACGACTTCCTTGTAAGGCTGACAGTTTCAGACCGGGGTTTGAAAGGAGAGAAGCGGAATTTAGAAACAGGCTGTAACGCAATCTGAAGTTGGGTAACTTTTCACCACCTACCTCAGTCCGCAATCCCTCTCCTTGCTCCATGATACTAATGAAAGGGATTTCCAAGAAAGATGATAAAAAATCCATCTGGACCAGTTGATCTGCAGATTGTGGGAATGCCAGGACAGCGGCGACTCCCCGGACCACGATAGATTGGCAGATGGATTGTAAAAGTGACTGGGGGTCAGGGTGCCAGCCCTGGCTGCTGACCATCTCCAGGCTCAGGTTGTAGGGTAAAAGATTGTCCCTCAGGGCCGAATCCACAGCCTCCACCAGCGCCTGGTGGAGGAGAGCTTTCTTGGGGGTGGGCAGGACGGTGCCCAGGCTCACGGTGTGTCCGATCCTGTTGAGGATGTGGCAGGGCTGTGGGTGAGGGTGACAGGGGCTGAGGAAGGCGTGCAGGAGCCCGAGGAGAGCCCACAGTCTGGCCCGGGTCCCCATAGCCAGTCTCCGGGTGAGACGGTGAAGAGGATCCGACAGCAGGAGGTGGATGGATGGGGGAACTTCGGCTCACAGCCAGCCCAATGCCGCAGCTTGAGGCTGTCATTGGTTGTGAGGAGGGGAGAGCTGATCAATAGACGCCGGATGGGACAACACTGAAGACACTGAGCTCAAAACCTGCAGCCTTGGTGTCCAGCGGGCTTCAAGTTATCCAGTCACTGGTGATTAGAAGAGAGAGAAAGCAGGCGGACAGGGGGAGAAGGATGAAAGAATAAGTAGAGAAAGAGAGGGAAAAGAAAAAAAATGGAAATCAGGAAAGATTAACTGAGACCAAAATCGAACCGTGGAAATAATTAAATCAAATAAATAGAAAGAGAGGAGGGGGCTGCAGGAGTCAAGAAAGGAAGATTGCAAAAGAGGGAAAGGAGAGAGAGAGAGATTTATTGGGGAGGGAATGTACTGCGGCATTAAACTTGGGTGAAGGGATGTTTACAATTGCTCTGCACGGAGGGTTCCTATAAGGGTAGGTCCAGAGTTGGAGGGGAGCAGGATGGAGAGTCTAATGAATCTCCGGGTGGGATTGATCAGGACAGGAGATGGGAGGTGGAGGGGAGGGGGAGGTTCTACTATTTGAACTGAGGGGTCGGAGTCACCGGCACCCCATCCCCTTCAGGATCCCATTGAGCGTCAAACATAGTTTGGGGGGGGGGCGGCAGACGGACTCCAGCTCAGCTTTCACACTCCTGAGGGACAAGTTGGGTATTGAAAACCTGAAAGTTCCTTGTCTCCAGGCTTCGCGCTTGCCTCCAGTTTTCAATCCTCGGGTTGGCTACCACCTCCTGATGTGGAATAGAAGTGAGAGCCCCATCGGTCGGAGAAATTCCTCCACCTCAGCCTATTCAGCGACCGGTTGAAGTTTATGATGCCTGCACCAAATAGGAATACCACAGAGGTCACATTCTCAAGATGTGTCCTCCAGCAGATACGTTACAAATCGCTGACACCATCTCAGATCTGTGATTCTAACAGGCTGCGCTCCACTGACTCCTATCATTTGTGAGATGGTCCATTTCAAAGTGTGAATCGGGTTACTGTAGCATGAATTCAAGCAAAATAATGCCTTTCATTTAAATCACAAACACCGCTTCTTTACTTCACAGAATTGTTACAGCGCAGGAGGAGGCCAATCGACCTATTGTGTCTGCACCGGCTCCCCGAATGAGCATTTCACCTGATGCCATTCTCCTGCTTTCTCCCTGTAATCCTGTAGATCGGTTTTTATTTCAAATATTCATCTAATTCCCTCTTGCATGCCTGTCCCCACCACTCTCTCAGGCAGTGCATTTCCTCCTTGCTATGCTTTACTGTTTAAAACAGGAATCATGCAGTTTGGTACTGCAACTCATTCATTCCCAGGGCTGGTAGGCTATGAATTCCTCACCTCACATAAAGAGAGCAAAGAATAAAAGAGGGACATGTATAGACAAGGGTGGTGGAAAGGAAAACGCAGAGTTAAAGACCAATAAAAAGCAGGGATAGGTGAATTAACATTTGAAGCATATGTTACAGGACCATGGGGAAAGGTTAAACATAGAAAATGGGAGCAGGAGTATGTCATTCAGCCCTTCGAGCCTGCTCCACCATTCATTATGATCATGGCTGATCCTCTATCTCAACACCATACTCCTGTGCTCTTCCCAAACCCCTTGATGCCCTTAGAGTCCAGAAATCTATCTATTTCCTTCTTAAATATATTCAGTGACTTGGCCTCCACAGCTTTCTGTGGTAGAGAATTCCATCGGTTCACCATCCTCTGAGTGAAGAAGTTTCTCCTCACTTCAGTCCTAAATGGTCTACCCCGTATCCTGAGACTGTGACCCCTTGTTCTAGACACCCCCCAACCAGAGGAAACATCATCCCTGCATCCAGTTTGTCCATCCCTGTCAGAATTTTATACATTTCAATGAGATCTCCTCTCATTCTTCTAAACTCCACTGAATACAGACCTAGTCGGTCCAGTCACGCCTCATACAACAATTCTGCCATTCCAGGAATCAGTCTGGTGAACATTCGCTGCACTCCCTCTAAGGCAAGTATATCCTTTCTTAGGTAAGGAGACCAAAATTGCACACAATACTCCAGATGTGGTCTCACCAAGGCCCTGTACAGCTGCACAAAGACATCCTTGCTCCTGTACTCAAGTCCTCTCACAATGAAGGTCAGCGTACCATTTGCCTTCTTAACTGCTTGCTGCACCTGCATGCTTGCTTTCAGTGATTGGTGTACAAGGACACCCAGGTCTCTTTGTACATCAACATTTCCCAATCAATCACCATTTAAATAATACTCTGCCATTCTGTTTTTCCTACCGAAGTGGATAACTCCACACTTATCCACGTTTTATTGCATCTGCCAGGTATTTGCCCATTCACTCAACCTGTCTAAATCACCTTGAAGCCTCTTAACACCCTCCTCATCACTCACATTCCCACCAAGTTTCATGTTGTCAGCAAACTTGGAAATATTACATTTGGTTCCTTCATCTAAATCATTGATATTTATTGTGAATAACTGGGGCCAAGCACTGCTCCCTGTGGTACCCCACTGGCCACCACCTGCCACTCCAAAAAAGCCTTCAAAAAAGACTAAGCAGTGGGCTTAGTTTTGGATTACTCTATAGCTAAGTGTTGGAACACACACAAAAGGTCAAATGGCCTTTGTTCAGTGCTGGGAATGTCTGTGATTCTCCAAGTTTTCAAAGCCTGTTTGGTGTCATTTAATCACAACTCCCTTATTTATCACGTCTCCTTTCAATCTTGGTGATGTGCTAAACTATAGACTTTGGCCCCTCAGTTGATTTTTCAATGATGAGAAGAGACTGACCCATTCTTTACCCCCCACCCCCCCCCCCACCCTCCCAGTAAAGAGATTGACAATACTATGAAATGTGGAGTTAGAGTGTATGTGTTGGGGCAAAATACACACCAACAGTAGCAGCTGTTTTGCTGTTTTCATCGTTTGGCAAAGGGAATGTTAAGTGGGGAAAAATGTGCCTCCAGCATAAACCAGGCTTCACACCATTCAAGTTTACAAGATGACCACCTATTTGCAATTCAAAAACCAGGAAGAAGGTAAGGCTAAAAGAAGGACCCAGTGTGAAATTATGGATTGAATATTGATATTTTTCTTGGTGTTTGATTTAAACAAAAACCTACAGGGTACAGAATCAATTGGGAAAATCAACATTACAGAATTTCTTTGGACCAGCCATTCAATAACAGATCTGGCCAGTCTAAAATAAAACACCTAGCAGATCAGGTGACACCTGTGGAGAGAGTAACAGATGAAAGATTTCAGATCGATGACCTTCAATTGGAACTCAGATGAAAGGTCATTAATAAATGAAACGTTAACCCTGTTTCTCTCTCACCGATGCTGCCAGACCTACTGAGTATTTCCAACACTTTCTGTTATCACAGATTTCCAGCATCAGCAGTATTTTCTTTTGCATTACTGTCCAGTCTAAAATTGGATGGAAAGCAACTATTTTAATACTTTTTCTTTCCATTTTCTCTTAAACTGTGCTCTCACTGGGTGATTGGTAACAAATTCAAATGAGTCATTCTCTTTATCAAAGGTGATTGGTGTAGCACAGACTATCAAACAACCATCATGAGAACTAACCAAACACCAAAAAATAAACCTACTGAATTCAAATGAGGGAAAATGACTCAGTTAGTAACATGTTGTCTGAATGTATCCAACTTTCAAGAATCCATGCCTCACAGGAGGGGTATCAAAGATGCTCAAATTTGAGAGCTTCAAAGAACTCTCAATTTCCCCATATTTGACACCTTATGGCCATTGCCATAAATTGCACGAATGACTTTCCTGTGGAGACAGTCTGTTGCTAGGTTTATGATCCAGCCTGGGATCTAAGTGATGGACATCATTTCTGTGCACTTCTTTGAGCCATAGCCAGCTGTGTTGCAAAGCTCCCAGGATGACAAATTAGCTCATAATGCAATCATCCATGGGTTTTGGACAGGAAATAGTTGGCTTCTTGTCACAGCCAATGCAGGCTATAGCCCCTACTTGTGTTTCACTCCTGAAGTAGATTGTATGCTGAGGGCTGTAAATGAGAAATTCTCATCTCCTGATAGGTTGGAAATTCCCATTTGCAGCACAAAATGCTGTCTGGGATTGAAATGTAATGCCAAATAGAGCCTCTGGTCAGTGGCAGCAGTGAAAATATCATTAAGCACATTGGGTTAGATAAAGGGAAGAATCCATCTCTGAATTGGAGGTGTTGGAGGAGGAGAGTGCATCTATTCAGCACAAGTATTCAGTTGCTTTTTTCACATGATAGTTAGGTTCCAGTGGACAAGACAAGAGGGGAAAAGCAAACATTTGGAAATGTTGAAGTACAATTTTTAATTTGGTCTCTACAGGCTGACCCCTTTGGAGATCAGGGAGTATTAAACGGTTGACATCCTGTATGTTGTACCTGAGATGTGGAAGAAGATCAAATGGGTGGGTAGACCCCATGATCAAGTAGTTTATACATGAACTGTGGAAGAACCAAGACTGATGACTGAATGGTTTTTCTTCTCTCTGTGCTCTATTATGTTCTTAACCATAATTATTTTTTAACAAAGTGTGAGGATAAGTGTCAGTACTAGTAGTCGAAGTTCCGGTCTACAAGAACTAGGTATGTTGAATTTTGTATTGTAGAAGTTTATTTTAAGTATTTAAGTGTCATCTTTGGTTCAGTAATAATACTCATGCCTCTAAGTCAGAAGGTTGCACATTGAAGCTCCACTTAAGAATCTTGAGCACATAATCTAGGCTGACGCTTCAATGCAATGTTGAGGGAGGGCTTCATTGTTCAAGGTGTCGTCTTTCAGATGAAATGTTAAATCAAGACCCTGTCTGCCTTCTCATGGAGATGTAAAGGATCCCACGGCACTATCTGAGGAAGATCAGGGAAGCTTTTTTGTTGTTCATGGCATGTGGGTATCACTGGCAAGGCCAGCATTTATTATTCATCCCTAATTACCCTTGGGAAGGTGGTGATGAGCCACATTCTTGAACCACTGCAGTCCATATGGTGTAGGTACACCCACTGGGCTGTTGGGGAGGCAGCTCCAGAACTTTGACCCAGCAACAGTAAAATGACAGCGATATGTTTTCAAGTCGGGATGACGTGTGACTTAGAGGGGAATCTGCAGGTGCTGGTGTTCTCATCACCTGATGTTCTTGTTTTTCTTGGGGGTAGAGGTCACAAGTTTTGAAGGTGCTGTCAAAGGAGCCTTGGTGAGTTGCTACAGTGCACCTTGTAGATGGTACACATTGTCATAGAGTCTTGGAGGTCTACAGCACAGAAAAAGGCCCTTCGGCCCATCGAGTCTGCACCGGTCAAACAAGTATCTAACTATTCTAATCCCGTTTTCCAGCACTAGGCCCATAGCCTTGTATGCCATGGCATCGCAAGTGCACATCCAAATGCTTCTTAAATGTTATGAGGGTTTCTGCCTCTACCATCCTTTCAGGCAGTGAGTTCCAGATTCCCATCACCCTCTGGGTGAAAAAATTCTTCCTCACATTTCCTCTAAACCTCCTACCCCTTACCTTAAATCTATGCCCCCTGATTATTGATCCCTCCACCAAGGGGAAAAGTTCCTTCTTGTATACCTTATCTATGCCCCTCATAATTTTATTCACCTCAATCATGTCCCCCCTCAATCTCCTCTGTTCCAGGGAAAATAACCCCAGTCTATCCAATCTCTCCTCAGAACTAAAACTCTCCAGCCCAGGCAACATCCTGGTAAATCTCCTCTGCACTCTCTCTAGTGCAATCACATCCTTCCTATAATGCGGATTCCAGAACTGCATGCAATACTCTAGCTGTGGCCTAACCAATGTTTTATACAGTTGCAGCATAACCTCCCTGCTATTATATTCTATGCCTCGGCTAATAAAGGCAAGTATCCCATATGCCTTCTTAACCACCTTATCTACCCGTCTCGCTACCTTAAGGGACTGGTGGACATGCACACCAAGGTCCCTCTGATCCTCAGTACTTCCCAGGGTCCTACCATTCATTGTGTCTTCCCGTGCCTTGTTTGTCCTGACCAAGTACATCGCCTCACACTTATCCAGATTAAATTCTATTTGCCATTGAACACCCATCTGACCACTGCAGCCACTGTGCATCAGTGGTGGAGGGAGTGAATGTTTAAGATGGCAGCTGAGGTGCCATTCAAGTGGGCTGCTTTGTCCTGGATGATGTCGAGCTTCTTGAGTGTTGATAGAGCTGCACTCATCCAGGCAAGTGGAGGGTATTCCATCACACACCTGACTTGTGCCTTGTAGATGGTGGACAGGATTTGGGGAGTCAGGAGATGAGTTACTTGTCTCAGAGTTCCCAAATTCTGGCTTGTTCATGTAGCCATAGTATTTATATGGCTGATCCAATTAATTTTCTGGTCAGTGGTAACTCTAGGATGTTGATGGCAGGAGATTCAGTGATGGTAACGCCATTGAATGGCAAGGGGAAATAGATAGACCCTCACATTGTGGAGATGGTCATTGCTTGGAACTTGTGTGGCACAAATGTTACTTGCCACTTATTAGCCCAAGCCTAAATGATATCCATGCCTTGCTACACCTGGATAATGAAACAATATCTGAGGAATCACTGTCTTTGATCCATCATGAGCATCAGTTAGCAGGGGTACTTCATAAACAATGAAGTCCTCAACAAAGCCAATCTACCCCACATTGAATGCATTTTCTGACAATGCCAACTGTGCTGGGCAGGGCATGTGTCACGTATGGAGGGTTCCAGAATGCCAAAAGTAGTGCTTAATGGTGAACTGTGCTCTGGTAAGTGAGATTCAGGTGCACTGAAAAGACAGCTCTCTCTGGCTGGCATTGACCGACAGGTATGCGAGCAGGAGGCTGCTGACAGAGAAATCTGGTCCACAACAACCAGGAAAGCAATCTACAGATTTGAAACAAACTCAGGCTAGGCTGCTAAAGAAAGGCAAATGATTACAATGGAGGGAAGGTCATTTATGAAACAGTTGAAGATAGTTGGTCCTAGAACACTACCCTGAGGAACTCCTACAGCAATTTTCTAGGGCAGAGATGATTGGCCTCCAACAAATAAAGGCTCATGGTGCAGTTTGTAACATATTGACATGGATAGAAGATTGGCTAGATAACAGGAAACAGAGGGTAAGCATAAATGGGTTTTTCTGATTGGCAAGATGAAATGAGTAGTGTGCCACAGGGATTGGTGCGGGGGCCCCAACTTTTTACAATGTATATAAATGACTTGGATGAAGGGACCGACGGTATGGTTACTAAAGTTGCCAACAACATTAAGATAGGTAGGATAGTAGAATGTGAAGAGGGCACAAGGAGGCTATAAAGGGATATAGATAGGTTAAGTGAGTGGGCAAAGATCTGGCAAATGGAGTATAATGTGGGAAAGTTTGAAACTATCCATTTTGGCAGGAAAAATAAAAAGAAGTGTATTATCTAAATTGTGAGAGAGTGCAGAGCTCTGAGATGAAGAGGGACCTGGGTGTCCTAGTGTATGAATCACAAAAGCCTAGTATGCAGGTGCAGCAACTAATTAAGAAAGCTAATAAAATGTTTTCATTTATTACGAGGGGAATTGATTACAAAAGTAGGGAGGTTATGCTTCAGTTATACAGGGAATTGGTGAGACTGCATCTGGAATACTGTGTATAGTACTGGTCTCCTTATTTAAAGAAGGATGTAAATGCGTTGGAAGCAAACCAATACCTGGATTGGGTGGGTTGTCTTTTGAGGAAAAGTTGGACAGGTTAGGCTTATATCTGCTGGAGTTTAGAAAAGTAAGAGATGACTTGATTGAAACATATAAGTTCCTGAGGGGTCTGGACAGGATGGATGTGGAGAGGATGTTTCTTCTTGTGGGAGAATCTAGTACTAGGGGCCGCTGTTTAAAAATAAGGGGTTGCCCATTTAGGACAGAGATGAGAAGAAGTATTTTCTCTTAGAGGGTTGTGAGTCGTTGGAACTCTCTTCCTCAAAAGGCAGTGGAAGCAGAGTCTTTGAATATTTTTAAAGCCGGGGTAGATAGATCCTTAATATTCATGATGTTCAACTGATGTTCATGATGGATCAAAGACAGTGTTGATGGAAGTGCTCCAGCAGCTGCATTTGTTTTCTGTACCATGATTCTGACCAACAAGAGGGTAGTGAGGACAACTGCTCTGTATACTTGCATTTTGGTGGAGCTGCATAGTGCATGGTTTTGACAGACACGCTTCGAGAGGCGGCCAAAGGAGCTATTGCTTTGGATAGTCAGTTGTCTTTGTCCTTCTAGACAGTGGCATCATTTGAAACTATGCTACCTAAATAGATAAAACTATTCTATTGTATTGAGGTTGCTGCTGCCAATGCTGATCTGTGATGTGCCATAATTTTTTCATAGTCATGCTTGGTACAGCATTTTGCTTTTCTTTAGGGTAATAATAAAACCAAAGGCATTTGCTGCCTCAGAGGAACAGTTAACAATGAGCTACATTGCCTTCTCCGTGTGTGCTAGGGGGCTCAAACGTCAGCAGCAGACGCTCCATGATAATCTCTTCAGCGGTTTTGATATGTACTGGCAATTGTCACAGATTCAAGAGAATGCTGTCTGTTCCGAAGCAGATATATATCCCTTTGTCAATCCTTTATTGCCTCTTGATGCATCATACTGAAGAAAATAGAGAAAAGGATTGGTCCCAGCACACACCCTTACTTAACACCATTGGAGATGGGGCATTCTGCTTGACCTGACTTTTCTGGTCTTCATGCAGTTGACGAAGAATGGTGAGGAACTTTGGAAGGCACCTCAATCGAGATAGTATCTTCCAAAGTCTGCCCTGGCTGACTATATTGAACACCTTGGTGAGATATAAAAGTAGTGTACAGGCCCATGTTTTAATGTTCTCTACACTTCTCCTGGATCTGTCTCAACACAAAGATCATGTCTGTAGTTCCCCTATTGGGTCTGAATGCACACTTCAGAGAGGCTTCCTTCAGCTATTGTCAGAACAAGTCTATTTAGAGATACACTGGCCAAGATTTTACCTGAAATGAAGAGTAAGGTGATGCTTCTGCCATTTGAGCAGTCAGACTTCTCTCCCTTGTTTTTATAGAGGGAGACAATCACTGCATCTCATAGATCCTGAGGCACTGTGCCTTTTCCCCCAACATGCTGTAAACAAATCTGTAAGCCTATCAATAAACACATCTCCTGCCTGATAATAACCACGGCTGGAATCTCATCTCTTCTGGGGCCTTTATGGGATCTTAATTATGCTGTAGCAGTATTGATCCCTTCACAGGCTGGTGGTTCATTCAGCTCAGACTTCACATCCCCCTGGGAGATCATTATGATGGACGTCTCCTGCACCATCCACTGATTACCAAATAGGCTCTCAGTGTTCTGACCATCAGGCTCTCTATCTATGAGCAGGGTTGTGCCATCCAAAAATTTTGGTGGTGCCTACATCTGGTAGGAAGGTCCATATACAGATCTCAAGACATTGTAGAAGGATCTCATATCTCCCATATCATATACTTGTATCCTTTCAGCAAGCACTATCCACCAGTTGTTTTGGATGACTCGGGTTGGTTTGAAAGAGCGCTGCAGGCTTCCCTATACACACCTTCTATAGCCTGGTCATGAGGGCATTCAGTGCTCTATTGTGGCAGGGGTGTTCCTTTTGAAAAAGCTCTTGGATTTCTATGTCATTTCATCAAACAAATCTTGGTTTCTTCTGGTTGAGAAACCAACCACTTCTGGAGTGTTTCTTCTCAGAGCATGAGATTCTCCTCATCTCTGTCTTAGATGGGAGATACCTTACTTTTAAACTGTGTTCCCTAGTTCTAGTCTCTCCCTCAAGGGGAAACATCCTCTCAATATCCAGCCTGTTAAGTCCCCTCAGGATCTTATATGTTTCAATAAGATCATCTCTCATTCTTCTAAACTCCAATGGATACAGGCCCAACCTGTCCAACCTTTCATCATGAGATAACCCTTCATCTCAGGAATCAGCTGAGTGAATCTTCTCTGAATTGCTTCTAATACAATTATATATTTTCTTAAGTAAGAGACCAAAACTGTACTCAGTACTCCAGATGTGGTCACACCTATGCCCTGAACAACCTTAGTAAAACATCCCTACTTTTATATTCAGTTCCCCTTGCAATAAGCAGCAACATTTCATTTGTCTTTGCAATTACTTGCTGTACCTGCATACTTTTGCATAGTAAATTTTTGTGATTTATGTACCAGGACAGCCAGATCCCTCTGTACCACAGAGTTCTGCAATCTCTCTCCATTTAAATAATATACTGCTTTTCATTTCTTTCTGCCAAAGTCAACAAGTTTAAATTTTCCCACGTTATAAGCCATTTGCCAAACTTTTGCCCACTCACTTAATCTATCTAAATGCCTTTGCAAATTCCTTATATCCTCTTCACAACTTACTTTCCTACCTATCTTTGTGCCATCAACAAATCTAGCAAATGTTAGTTCAAAACAGCCTGTGTTGGGTGTAACAGTCAGCACTGGACATAATTCTGGCATGTGGTGTGTCTCGTTAGTCTCACATTGGCACACAAGAATATAATCCAAATGGTGCCAGTGCTTTGAGCGTAAGTGCCTCCAGGTGGTCTTAAATCTGACTTTCTACTGAAATAGAGAATTAATGTTGTTGAGTTCATGCTCCAGCAGAAGTCAACCAACATCATTACAGTTCCCATTCCATGTCTGCCCAAGACACATTTCCAATGCTCCCGGTCACATCCAACTCTTGCATTGAAATCTCCAGGTGCGATGTGTTTATCCTGGTAGTCAACCATCAGTAGAAGGCTGTGGAGTTCATGGTAGAAGCCTTCTTTGGTTACTATATTGGCTTGTAAAGTAGGAGTAAGCATGCTGATAATGATGGCAAACTGTCCTAGATTGGTAGTCATAGGTGTTGTAATGGTATTGGTTCAGAATGTGTCTGGTAAGGAAGTTTTTCTAGTCTTCTGTATATTAACAGCAAGTCTTTATCAACTACTTGTAACTATATACATATATACAGTAAAGGGTACAGGCATGGAGTTATCTCCATGCTTAAGTCTTAACACATCTCTGGCCAACACCACGCTGTCCCTAGATCTGGGTCATGTGCCTTCTTACATCATTGTTTGGGTGGTACTATACTCAGTCCCACATTAACCCTGTATATACTAGAACCATATACAACACCTTCCCCCAAGTCTTTACCCCATGGATATAGAACTACATTAGTTTGCTTCAAGTTTTACATAGTTATAAGTCTTATGCATTTACCTTATTGTTACAACCTTAATGCTATTCCAATATTGTTGTTATTACACTATTAACATTAACAACATTCTCACCACCTCATCTCTCCCCCCCCCCCCCCCCCCCCACCCCTTCAAATTCACGGTGTTAGAGATTCAGGCAGTCTGGAGGTCTTATAACCCTTCCACATCTCATTCACCACTCCGTCAGAAGAGCGCAGGCTCTGTTGGTTCTAGCTCTTGTTGTTGGCTTGGAGGTTGGACTGGCATTTTGTATCCTTTAATCCATTTCTTCCATTGTTTCATGTTGAACCACGTCTGGTCAGTCCGACTGTTACATCAGTCCTTGGTGAATGAATACAGTACTCGTCTCCTTGGCACTGATTTTTTTTTTCTTTCTCTGTGTGGGCTGTCTGGAAGCTCTCTGAGGCTAAGGAAGAACATTCCTGTGGTGAGAAGAAGGTTTAGTGGTACCTTTGCTTTTTATTGTCCATGGTGCAAGACTGCTACCAGGTTCCAGCAACGTTTGTGGTTGTGGCATTTTGGCTGGATGTTGCAGTTTGTGCACAGTGGTTGCTGTGTCAACCAACTGCACCATTGTTTTAGTTGGAGGTAAAGGCTTCTCAGACTGCTGATCACTTTCTACCATTACTTCCACTGGAGGTGCAATGGTAATTTCATGGGCGGCAGGTTCGTCTGACAATTGGGGGCGTTCAGGAACCTGGAATGATAATGAAGAAACTTGCTCTGCAAAGAAAGAAAAGAGATCGAAGATGAAATCCAAGTCTGCATACTCTTTAGTGTTTGAGTACTTGGGACCATGCTGTTCTAGCTGGCTAACGACAGTGGTAGTCTTGACATCATCTGCCATTTGGAGGAGATCCAGGGCTACATAGGCATCCCTATTCAGGAGAGAAAGAGGCTGGTTATGGATGATATACATCAGCTCAAAATTTGTTTGCTGCCATATTGTGTATTCTCTCCACTGATCAGTTTTTCCTTGGCAGAATATAATTTCGCTGTGCTACCTTTCAAGCCCACATTCTGTAAGTGCGCTACTGCCAATTGCTTTTGAAAGACCTCATGCTCTTTGGTGAGAGCTTCTACCTTTCCTTGCCATTCTATGTTCTTGATTTTCATCTCTTCGTATTCCTCTTTGGGGAAAATACTGTTTTCCCGAGGTTCCTTACAAATGTGTAACTGCTTTCTTCAGTACTGCAGTCACTTTCTTGTGTCTCTCGAATTCCTTCCGGAATAGTGAAAATTCCTGAGTCTTCAATGAAAACTGAGTCATCAGTTCTTTCAGAGCAGCATTAAATTCATTTTGTCTTGCTTCATAATGCACCCGAGGAACAAACTCAGACCTGAGGAACCATTGTAGCATGTGAAGGTCATTCAACATGTTTTTCTTTTCATTGCGAGGCTCAGTACTTTGTCTTGAGTTTTCTTGTAATTTACCAGAGTCTCATTGAGCTTGTTCTGCTCTTATGCCATTCTGCTGTTCAAGGTATTCTTTATTCTGTCTTGTTGCTTAAGGGTAATGGACTGTTTTTGAATTTGATCATGAAGGGCAATTAGTTGCTCTTTCAACTGTTTATTTTCTTGTTCAGCTCTTGCCTTCTCACTCTGCATATTAGTGTAGAGCTTAGTCATTGCTGATAGGTTCAACACAGCTTTTTCTGAAGTCGATGTCTTTTCCAACTTTTCATGTTTTTTTCCAGGGGAACTTATTGGTTCTTTAAAGAGTCTTTCAAGAATATGACTTATGTCAGTGCCTTTCTTGTCTGCTGGCATGCTTGACTGTACTTCAGGTTGAGTTCTTCCAATTCAGTTTTAAGAAAGTCTCTGTTTATATTTCTGCTTTTCCTTGATCCACTTGCTGCAGGGCTTTTTTCCTTGTTGTTCACTACCAGCTTTTGGTAGGGTTCTGGAAACATGTCCACGTCTTCAATAAGGAAATCATTTGGGAATTCTGTCTCGGGCTTCCCATAAAGATACAACACTGGGGCTTCTGGAAAGTTTTGTGCCCCTCTGGCACCCTCGTGTGGTTTGTATGGGTGGTGTCTTTTGCCTTTTCGTTGTTTTGCTTTGGTTTTCTTTGCCTCTTTTAAAGCTCTTCATGCTCCACTTGTAGATTAAAATATTCATCAAAGGCTGTTAATATGTCATCGAAGCTGGTTGAGGACTCATCAATGCACTGCATTAGGATTATGTTGTCTGCAAGTTCATCAAAGGTAAAAAGGTATTAAGCTGGGCTTCTTCTGATTTCTTAATGAGACCTGATATTCTCAATTAGTTTTTAAAAAAATGTCCTCCAGGACACTCAATTATTCATTAGGATTGGCCCTGGGATGAGTCTAAACTGACCTGGTAAGTTGCATTTATGACCCACGGCTGTTTAATTTTTAATTTGCTTTGCAGTTACCACTTTAAATGCTGTTGCCCTTTTAAGAATGGCTATGCAATTAATGTTTTCTTTTTTTGCTTTCTTTTACAGTTACAGCTTTAAATGTCATTGCTCTTTTAAGCATGGCTATGCAGGAACTGTTCTTTTTGTTTCTCTCTGCTTTTCTGAAATTACAGCTTTAAATGCCTTTGCCCTTTTAAGAATGGCTGTGTAGGAACTATATTTTCTCTCTCTTCAAAATAGTCCCATAGCTGCCATTTCCACCCCCACCTCCCCCCCCCGCCCCCCCACCCCCCCCACCGATCTTCCCAAGCTTTGTCGGGTTCAGCAGGCGGGGCATTTTTTTAAACTTCTCAACTGTTTGATTTTGCAAACGAAAACTGTTAAACTAATAGTGTTTGTCAGCAATTTGCTCCTCTGGGTTTTGGATTTCAAGACGGTTTTTGTCCTGTCTTCTGTGTTCTTTAAAAACTTCGTTTTTCAATAGAGCTTGTTTCAGGTCTCTGGATTTCAAGATGGTGTCACCGATCGCTTTGGAGACAAGTGAGAGTCCCTGCGCTTGCTGGTTTCGGTGGGCTCTGCAAAACAGTGGCGGTGCGATTGTGGTGAAAATTTTTTAACAATGGCAGCATGGGTCGGTGGTCTGCCAACTTCTTTCATTCAGTGACTAACTAGCGTGAGTGGCGAGGCAATCAAAGTCAATGCAGGCTTGCTGTTTGAGGATTCGGATGGTTGTGAAATTCCCAAGAGTTGAGTAAGTTAATTATTTTTTTGTTTCAACTTGGAGGCCTCTTCTTGAGGCTTGGAGTTGGGGTGTCAGGGTTAGCGATGAGTTATGTTCAAACAGCACAGAATTAGTAAAATGGGCTTCTCAGGACTTGCTGCAGTCTGGAAGTTAAAAATATTAACTCACCCTTGCAGGCTATGCACTATGCTTGCTGAAGCTGGAGTTCTAAAGGAGATTCTATGGAGTCTTTTATTGCAGTAAGACTTCTGCCTTTAGCTTCTAGGCTCTTCTGTCTGGGACTTTTTCTGGCAAATTTTCTCAGCATCTGTAGCTTCAGTTGGGAGCTTCTTTCAGTTCAGAATCCATTGAAGATTTTCTTTTTCTTAGTTTTTCAGCATTCCTGTGAGGTTGAGGGGTTTTTCATCCCTAGCTGCCATCATGTTGCAATGATGTTGGTTACAGAATGTACCAAATGTGTCTGATAAGGAAGCCTTCATAGTCTTCTATGTGTTAACAACAAGTCTTTATTAACCACTTGTAATTATATAAACATATACAGTAAAGGGTACAGGCAAGGAGCTGTCTCCACGTCTGAGTTTAACACATCTCTGGTCAACACCACGCTGACCTAGCTCTCAGTCATGTGCATTTTTACATCAGTGTGTGGGCGGTACTGTACTCAGTCCCACATTAACCCTGTATATACCAGACCCTTATACCACAATAGGAGATGAGTCCTTCAGAAGAAAAAATAATGAGGAGATTCTAGGGTCTGCTGGCAATGGAGTTCTTAATCATAAATCCAACACCTGAGAGGTCTCATTCATCTTTACTGTGCCCTGAGCAGAAAAGTGTCTAGCCTACTTTATGCTCTGTTAATGATCCCTGCTCTGTGAAATGAACTTCACCAAGTGCTGCGAAGTCAGTGTCCAGCCGGGCGAGCTCTCTGGCTACTCAAGCAAAATGTCTTTCCGGGTATCTGTGATCATTTGAATCTCCATTTGGAGCAAGCAGTGCTATCCCTAGAGAAGGCTGTTTGATTACTCAGGGTGCTGCCGGATGGCGTTGTTGTCTCAGGACAACAGTCAAATGACCGATACTACTGAGCCACTTACATACAGGATTGAAGTTGCAGCCACCAGTGCCATCTTTCACCTGCCACTTTTGCTTCTCCTTCATCACCATCGGACTTTTCTTCCTATCTATGCTAGGTCTCTTTAAGGAAAAATTCAGCTTGGGCAGACTAATCGCACTCTTTAGGCTAAGTATTTTGTCACAGTGGCTCAGCAGCAACCACTAAGCTGTAGCTTATTGCTGAAAAAAGAGACATGCCTAAGATTTTCATCTTGCACTCATCAGGACAATTTGCAAGAATACCAATATAAGGAGAAAACAACAATTTATACTGCATGTGAAGAAAGCGGACTCTGATTGGTAGAGGCGTTGCCATGGAGAATGCACCAGTGATGGTGACTGACAGTTAACTGACAAGCTTGTTTGAAATTTAAACCAGGCAGCTTGAATCCAAATTGCCCTGAAGAATGAGTCAGCGAATGGCTGTCACTTATTTTGTTTAGCTGAAACAGTTGCAATGTGTGTATATGTTCTTTCTGTCGGCAAAGAACAGGGCCCTGTGTATTAATATATGTAGCTTCCAGAAGGGACACAGGGTCAAGCTGCCTGGTTTAAATGTCAAACAATGCTTGGCAGTTAACTGTCCATCACCATCACTGGTGCATTCTGTGTGGCAATGCCTTTACCAATCAGAGTCTGCTTTCCACCCAATCAGCACTCTCTTCACATGCCGTCTAAATTGTTGTTTTCCCCTTATATTGGTATTCTTGCAAAGTGTCCTGATGAGTGCAAAGCAAAAAGCTTAGACATGTCTCTTTTTTCAGCAATACTCAAGTTCTGTACTACCAAATGACTATAAGCTGTAGATATTATGTTAGAGTGTCCTTCTCTTAGCCTTAGGCCCAAGTGCCCTTAAGGCAGAGGGTTATTTGCCCATGGCTGCAGAGTGCATATTGTGCAGCAGAGAAGAAACTGATAAGGAGGCATCTATGCAACTTCCTGGCACTGTATATCTGTATATCATTTAGATTATTATTGGATCAGTTCTCCTGGCTCCTTTTCCCCCATCCTCTCCCCAGTCCCACGGCACCTCAGGCCTACCAATGTTGGCAGGGAAGTGGAGGAGGGTGTGGAATGAGGAGCCGGAGGCAGGTGAAAGGAGGAGCTGGGAGAGCTGGGGAATCATGGATGTTTTTATTGCTAATCATATCAATTTACAGCAATGAAGCCTTCATCTACTGTGCCTGCTTGCTGCTTTATGCCTGTGCTTATGAACCCTAACTTTTTGCAATCCATGCAAGTTGTGGGCAAATAAGCGAAGTTCTCAGACTAATGGTCCCTGTCGCTTTAAGAATAGGAATGGCAACACCATCAACCAGACTCCTCTGGAACCTATTCAGGCACATCGCAACTTCTGGGTTTCAGCATAAGTGAGTCCATCGGTAGTTGCAGTGCCTTTTGCATCCCTCAATAGCGGTGAACTTCTCACCATTCGTCACTATTGGGGAAGGAAAACCTGGGCCATTATTAACTCTGTTTCTCTCTCCATAGATGTTACCTGATCTGCTGAGCATTTCCAGCATTTTTTGTTTTTGCATCAACAAGCTTGTCACCTATTGAAAGATCTCAATATCAGAAATACGTACAATTGTTTAGTAATTCCATTTACACTCTCCCTTTCAATGTTTTCTCTGGTAACTTGTTCCACAGCTTTGTTACCCTTAGGTTAAAAAAAAATTGCCTGACTTCTTTTCTGGCTCCTAACTTTCTCATTTTTGACTTGAATCCTCCTGATGTTTGATTATTGCACTGTTATTGAGCCACAGAAGGGACTCTATGCAGGGTCATTTCTCTGTCTCTCACGAGATCCATCAAATCATCTACAATTCCCTGCTCACAGCACACATCCCACCCCCACACAGTTTCTCCTTAGAAACAGGTTTTTACAGAGTCTGGTCTGATCAGCCACTCGCAAGATGAATTTATATCAGACCAGTGTTGTTCATCTAGGAGATTCACCTTCTTCCTGAAATGAACAATTTTTCTTTTCAATCGCTTTTTATTATCCTTACTCCAAACCCTCTCTCCCACTATAGAAATTGAGAACACAGGCTGCAGGGTTCTCAATATGTACTTGCACAATTCGATATTATGGAGCAAAAATCAGTCACCCAATGCCTTTTTGTGCACTCTGTAACTGAAACCCTTTCTAACATATACCACCTGCACTTATTTGTGGAATGATGCCTACTTTAATGTTTAATCCTTAAACCGTGACTAAGAATACGAGTAGCACAGCTCCGCATGTGCTTTTCCTGTCTGTGGAATCTCTCCCTGACCATATTATTGAGAGGAGCTCTGTCCTCATTTGCGCATGTAGAATTACTTGTTGGAACATGCATTCAAGGTCATGAAAAGGGCATTGGCTTCTTGTTTTGCAGCTTGACACAAATGCTTCCAGCACTGACCAATGATCACTTCCATGAGTTAATCCCATCTGTTCTCGTGAATAAGCCTGTCACTGCAATTCGTTATTATATCAATTAATTTATTGCTAAGTCCATATATCTGTATTAAACATTCTTCCTATCATTGTCACATTTACTTCCTGTAACACTTCCCCAATCATGTTTCTTATTAAGACCCTAAAAACATCATTCTCTGACTCAATATGAGCAATGATCAGGGAGGTCTGCGAGTTGGTTATTAAATCTTTATTGATGTGACACTCCTTGTCAATCGCAGCACATATTACAGGCAAATTTTATATCACACCTAAAAAACGCATAAAAGAAATAAAGGCTGTCACTTGGAAAGCACATTCTCCTAACAAGTCAAAATATCTTGATTAACACACAGAATTAGAACGCCTGTAAACTTGATTAACCTTATCAAAACAGCTTAATAAAGAGAAAGAATCCCCTATTATAACCTGCATCCTGACCTTATCACCTGTATTTACTCAATAGTAATTAAACTTTGTCATCTTAAAGCCACAATCAGAATAATACATGCACATTACATGGTATACCACTACAGTCCTTCAAAAACAACACCTCACCCAATTTACTATCAGCAATTCCATAACAGATCTATATATAATAAAGTTTTGCATCTCACAAGCATCCATCACCTTTCGGAACTTAAATTTCAAAGTGTCACGCACAAATGACAAATCATTTTAAAGACAAATAATGGTATTCATAAATATGGAGCTGAAATTTACAAGTAGCTGCAATTAATTTGAATGTCAAGGCCTTGTAGAGGATGCATAGCAGAGTTACCAGAATGACACCAGAGATGAGGGACTTCAGTTAGGTGGAGAGTTTAGCAAGAGAGACAAAAACAAAAAGAAATAAAAATTATGATGATATGATTGAGGAGGAGTTTTACACAATATTTAACCTGATCTGGTTGTGCATGATGTTGGGCCAAAATCCTGGAACTACCGCCCTAACAGCACTGTGGGTGTACCTACACCACAGGGGCTGCAGCGATTCAAGAAGGCAGTTTACCACCACCTTCTCAAGGGCAATTAGGGATGGGCAATAAATGCTGGCCTAGCCAGCAACACCCACATCCTGTAAAATGAATTTTAAAAAACTTAGTGCCTGAAATGGCAATGTGTTTAATTCCCAACACATCCCTTACCTTGATGAGCAGGAATTACAACACTGGAACGTACATAATGATTGTTAATGTATGACATTGCTAATATACAGAACAGCTGTGAACTTCCCACTCACAGACTTCCTTGGCCGTTGAGAGACCATCAGTATTTAACACAACTGTGATTTGATTCTTGGATTAGGAATAATTTACATTTTAAAACAGAGGCAGATTTTAAAGATCAGGGGGGACACTTGAGAAACATGAGACTTGTGTGATCTTGAAACCTTATTTGTATTAAAATATTGCCTTGGTTGCAATGAGACTCACTCATTTATCTGTAATATAAATGGTGGGTGGAGCACCCATTTCTTGTCCAAAACACTTACCTGTCACACATCAAGTGTCACACTCAATTCATTGCCTCATACTTCAAAGGAGAATATAAAGGAACAGTTGAGTCTCTAGGAGTACAAAAAGCCAGACCCAAAACGTCTGAAGTCTTGAAACTGACATCTGCACAAACTTCTTTAGCATTTACTTCACATCAGCCATCTCTTTAATGCAAAAATAAAATACTGCAGATTCTGGAAATCTGGAATAGAAACAGAAAATGCTGGAAATACTCAGTAGGCCAGGTAGCATCTTTGAGAGAAAATAGGGTTAATATTTCAAGTTGATAACCTTCCATCAGAAGCAGAAAAAGTCAGAGAAAAGCTTAAACAAGGCAAGGAAATGATGAATGGAATTAAAAGTTGGGTCTAGAGGAGATGTAAATGGGAAAAGCAGAATCTTTACGAACAGCTGCTGTCCCAAAATATGAGGGCAGAGGTTTTGATCTGAAATTGTTGAACCCATTGTTGAGTCTGTAAAGTGTCCAAATTAAAAGATGATGCGCAGTTCCTCGAGTTTACTTTGAGTTTCATTGAAACAGTATAGGAGACTGAGGACATGGAGGCCACTACCAAACAGATATTCTCCTCCCCACCATTTTCAGCATTTCAAATGGACCATTCCATCTGTGACACCTTGGTCCAGTCTTTAATCCCAACCATGCAACTTCCCATGCAAATACAAGAGATGCAACACAGGCCCTCTTACCTTCTTCTTTCTCACTGCCCAGAAGCCTAAACATTCCTTCCAGGTGAAACAGTGTTTTATTTGTATTTCTTCCAGTTTAGAATACTGTATTTTCTGCTCATGATGGAATCTCCTCTAAGTGGAGGAAACCAAATGCAGATTTGGTGATTGCTTCATGGAACACCTCTGTTCAGTCCACAAACATGACTGTGAGCTTCACTGTTCCAATGAAGTACAGCTGAAGAAACAGTACCACATCTTTCAGTTAGGCACTCGCAGCCTTCTGGACTCAACACTGAGTTCAACAATTTCAGAACGTAACCGCTGCCCAACTTTTTCTTTTCTTTCTCCAAAGATGCTGCTTGACCTGCTGAGTATTTCCAACATGTTCTGTTTTTAATCTCTTAACTGATAAAGTATAAATTGATGTATAAATTGAGTATTTGCCTAACAAATTAGATTTCGTAGATTTAAAAGGGACAGACATTTACTTCACACATGTTCTTTATAAAGGAGCACGTCTGATGTGCTATGAGATATATAATATATATACAGTACATGTGTGCACATTTCTTGCCCATTATGCTATCCTTTCTGTGCACAACAATTAAAGGAAAGTGTAATGCAAATTTCTTTCTCTGTCGAATTCTTGTAACTGATTGACTCATTCACAAATTTCTTTATTTTCCTAAAGCACAAAATGGTTAAAATAAACAATAGAAAGCAAGAATTAAAACTTACAGCTGCAGGCAAAATTTCAAATTTAAGGTGGATAATTAAATGTATAATATAATGAAGTTTAAATTAAACCCACGCTGTTGCTCAGCCTCCTAAATGCAAATATTTTCTTCACAAGGCCTGCTCCTTGGATGGCTGTTTGCTTAGCCTAAATTTACAGCCCCTGCTGATTTCTTCCCCACCACCCTGAAACCTTCCCTTTCCACATACAACCCCCATCTCCAGTCTAAGCGCATTTCAGTGCTTGTCCTCACAAAACAGAAATGCCCAGTGCTGAAGTAGCTGGCTGTTGTTCACCCAATCAGAGTCCCTTGTCCACCACATTGCAGCCTAGTTCCTACCGATTGACACTTCCCACTCTACTTGTTCCACCACAGCAGGAAAAATAGCAAAATTGAAAAATATAAATGATATTAAACATTCCTTTATAAATTGTAGGTTAACATATTTCAATATGTAATGTAACCTCTACATTAATTAATTTTTAAGGCCTAGTCTGTTTAATTCTGAAGTGCTAAAATTATATATTATATATCTTTTTATAAACAATTTAATTGAACTAATTTCCATTTGTTTATAATCTTTACATACAAATTAACAAGACAAACTTGCATTTACGTTGTGTATTTAATGTAATAAAATGACTCCAGAGCATAATCAGACAAAAATTGAGACGGAGTCGAAGGAGACAGCAGGGCAGGTGATCAAACGTTTCGTCAAAGAGATAGGTATTAAGGAGGGTCAAAGTAGGAGAGCTGGTGAGGTTTAGGGTAGGCATTCCACAATTTAAGGCCTACATGGCTAAAGGCACAGTGCCAAATGGCAAAGCGATTAAGGGATACACAAGAAGCAATAACTTAATATTTATTTAAAATTTTTAACTGACATTCACGTTATTCCAAACAGTAGGGGAATGAAGATAAACATGTTCTCTGTCAATCTAGTCTTTGAATTCATGCCTGACACAATGAAGTGGCCTCACCGTGTCATCCAGCCCTGAAATGTAGTATCTCCAACTTTGCCAAGTACAAGTTTTGCATTTTGCAGTATATTATATCATGTTTGTGTAATGTATATACATGCCTTACTGTGAACAATACCATGGAAAACCAATCAATGGGTATAAAATTCTTGTAGTTAGCATGTACCTGTCACACTTCAACAAATGTCATGGCTGTTAATCAATCTATGAGTTCTTTCACCACTTGATACTATTGTCTGTGGGAAGTGTGTGAAGATGTGAGAACAACAGCCACCAGTGAACAATGCTGCAGAGATCTTACAGTTTGATTTTAAAAATGCATCCCATTTTGATGCATCTCACCCTCAAAAATACATCCCACTCCATGTGCCAAATGCATCAATGCATTATTGATCAGCCTCAAGCTTTTTCTTGATGAGTCTTGACCAGAACATATCATCACAACGGGGCAGAAGAATAAAATGTGTACATCTATTGCAATTGGCTGGAACTGTTTGATGGGAAGATTCTGCAGTCCAGACAAAGATGTAGACAATGCTGTTCCATCACATTTAGCTGAAGTAATAAGGAATGAGGTTTGAATTCTTTATCAGTTACACCATCATTTTAAACTCGGGTCTGTCAGTAAGTGATCTTACTGTGTACCCCCTGCCCCACAGTATCTTGAACTTTGCGAAGTAGAAAGCATTTTGTATCTAGATAAACAATCAAACTGAATATGAGATATTCAAAACGTTTACTGTTCCTTATGACCACTATTTAGAAACAAGAACTCCGTAAAATTGACAAGTGTGAAGTTTTCAAACACTTTGGGCTGGATTTTCCCATGATCCCCACCACAGGCTTAATGATGGGCAGGGGGAGAATGCAGCGGGAGGTCCAAAAATTGGTTTCACCTTGGTGTGAACTGACGGCAGGATCATCCACTACTGCCCGCCATGACGGGTCGCTTTTCCTGCCAGAGGCCGACGTGAAGCCGGGAATGCGGATGAAGGCCCGACTGGAATCGCACCCCCCATGCCTGATCATCCGCGATGCCAGCGAGAACTCACGCCACCCCAGAACATGTCTGGACCATGTAAAAGCTGGGACTTACCTTGGGTCGCTCATGGAGATCAGAAGAGAAGGAGGAGGCCCCCAGCTACCCAACCCTGGAGCACCACGTGCAGCACTGGGTGGGTTGAGCATCCATCATATGGATCTTCTCCATGAAGCAGCATCCAGGAAGTGGTTGTTCTCAGCGCAGCAAACTTCAACCAGGGTTTGGGCCATCATCCAGGGCTTCGACCAGGGGTCAGACCCTCCAGCTGCAGGTGGAAGGCTGCAGGAGGTACTGTTGGGTGCTAGGGCCTGCTAGGTTCGGGCAGGGGGAAGGATAGGCAGGAGAGGAATGACGAGGTGGTGTGTGGATTCAGGCTTAGAGGGGCAGGGGAGGTTGGGGTTGCCAGGGGAAGAGGGTGGTCTCTCAATGTCAGCTGGAATGGAGCGGGAAGGTGGTAAGGGCGTTGGTGGGTTGCTGTTGGTGGGGTGTTGGGAGGGCTGAGAGAGTGAGAGCTTGTGCAGGTCTGAAGGGGTATGGGGGTGTGTAGAGGTCTGAATGGTATGGGGGTTGCAGAAGTCTGAAGGGGTTCACAGGGAGGGGTTGGTAGAGTCAATGGTGGATTCCTGGGGTGCAAACTGAGAATAGCTGTGTTAGGGTTAAAGAGGGCAGGTGGAGCCTGGGTAGGAGGGTGAAGGTGTGATGATGTTGGGTGAAGGGGCACTGAGGGTTGTTAGTGCAAATGTGGAGATGAACATGGATTCGAGTGGGGTGGGCCTGAAGGACCACTGCTTAGTTTGGCTGTTCTGCTGTGGGGCAGCTACTCCCTCTGTGGTGACAGAGGACAAGGGTTGAAAGGGGTCACAGGCAAAGGAGATTCAGAAGGGCCAGCCAACCTCTGAGAGTTCTGAATGGATGTCCCAGGGATGACCAACTGCTGCTCCTCCTTCCTTTGGGTGCCCAAGGGCCCCTGCCTGACTCCTTAAGGGGAAGGGGCGTCTGGATGCAGGTCGATGTGCCCTGCCCACTTTCACGTAGCCACTGTGGAAATTCACACATGGCTACTGCGGTGGAGCGCAGGTCTGCGTGCATCTCTGGCAGAATCTGCTGGATTAGGATCTCCTTGGAGTCCATTACCCTCCTCATGGAGACCTCGATACATACACAGGTTGGCCCCACTTCATCAGCCAGCAGGTGGACGGACTCTCCCAACTCAATTGCCACCCTGTTAAGGGCCTCCAACACCTCTGCCTTATGTTCCCCCACCTCTTGCTGCCTCTTTTTTTATTCATCCACGGGATGTGGGCATCACTGTTAGGCCAGCATATATGGCCCGTCCTTAATTGCCTTGAAATGATGGTGCTAAGCTGCCTCCTTGAATTTCTGTGGTCCATGTGGTGTAGGTACACTCACAGTGCTGTTGGGAAGGGAGTTCCAGGATTTTGACTCAGCGACCGTGAAGGAACGGTGATATATTTCTAAGTCAGGATGGTGAGTGGCTTGGAGGGGACCTTCCAGTGGTGGTGTTCCCCTATGTCTGCTGCCCTTGTCCTTCTAAATGGTAGTGGATGTGGGTTTGGAAGGAGATGCCTAAGGAGCCTTGGTGCGTTTCTACAGTGCATCTTGTAGATGGTACACACTGCTGCCACTGTGCGTCGGTGGTGAAGTGAATGAATGCTTGTGGATGGGGTGCCAAACAAGCGGGTTGCTTTGTCCTGGATGGTGTCAAGTTTCTTGAGTGTAGTTGGGGCTGCACTCATCCAGGCAAGTGGAGAGTATTTCATCACACTCCTGACTTGTGCCTCGTAGATGGTGGACAGGCTTTGGGGAGTCAGGAGGTGAGTTACTCGCTGCAGGATTCCTAGCCTCTTACTTGCTCTTGTAGCCACAGGATTATATGGCTAGTCCAGTTCAGTTTATGGTCAATGGTAATCCCAGGGTGTTGATAGTGGAGGATTCAGTGATGGTAATGCCATTGAATGTCAAGGGACGATGGTTAGATTCTCTCTTGTTGGAGATGGTCATTGCCTGGCACTTGTGTGGCATGAATGTTATTTGTCAGTTGTCAGCCCAAGCCTGGATATTGTCCAGGTCTTGCTGCATTTGGATGTGAACTGCTTCAGTATTGGAGTCATGAATGGTGCTGAACATTTTGCAATCTTCAGCGAACATCCCCACTTCTGACCTTGTGATGGAAGGAAGGTCATTGATGAAGCAGCTGAAGATGTTTGGGCCCAGGACACTACCCTGAAGAACTACTGCAGTGATGTCCTGGAACTGAGATGATTGACCTCCAACAACCACAACCATCTTCCTTTGTGCTGGGTATGATTCCAACCAGTGGAGAGTTTTCCCCCTGATTCCCATTGACTCCAGTTTTGCTTGGGCTCCTTGGTGCCACACTCGGTCAAATGCTGCCTTGATGTCAAGGGCAGTCACTCTCACCTCACCTCTGGAGTTCAGCTCTTTTGCCCATGTTTGAACCAAGGCTGTAATGAGGTCAGAAGCTGAATGACCCTGATGGAACCCAAACTGAGCGTCAGTGAGCAGGTTATTGCTATGCAAGTGCCATTTGATAGCACTGTTGATGACCCCTTCCATCACTTTACTGATGATTGAGAGTAGACTGATGGGGCAATAATTGGCCAGGTTGGATTTGTCTTGTTTTTTTTTGTACAGAACATACCTGGGCAATTTTCGACATAGTTGGGTAGATGCCAGTGTTGGCGCTGTACTGGAACAGCTTGGCTAGGGGTGCAGCAAGTTCTGGAGCACAAGTCTTCAGTACTATTGCAAGAATATTGTCAGTGCCAATAGTCTTTGCAATACTCAGTGCCTTCAGCCATTTCTTGATATCATGTGGAGTGAAACAAATTGACTGAAGACTGGCGTCTGTGATGCTGGGGACCTCCAGGGGAGGATCATCCACTCGGCACTTCTGGCTGAAGATTGTAGCAAATTCAGCCTTATCTTTTGCACTGATGTGTTGGGCTCCTCCATCACTGAGGACAGGGTATTTGTGGAACCTCCTCCTCCAGTGAGTTGTTTAATTGTCTAACACCATTCACAATTGGATGTGACAGGACTGCAGAGCTTAGATCTGATCCATTGGTGTGGAATCGCTTAGCTCTATCACTTGCTGCTTATGCTATGTGGCATGCAGGTAGTCCTGTGTTGTAGCTTAACCAGGTTGACACCTCATTTTTAGGTATTCCTGGTGCTGCTCCTGGCATGCCCTCCTGCACTCTTCATTGAACCAGGGTTGATCCCTTGGTTTGGTGGTAATGGTAGAGTGGGGGATATGCTGGGTCATGAGTTTACAGATTGTGGTTGAATACAATTCTGCTACTGATGATGATGACCCACATGGCCTCATGGATGCCCAGTCTTGAGTTGCTAGATCCATTCAAAATCTATCCCACTTAGCATGGTGGTAGTGCCACACAACAGGATGGAGGGTATCCTCAATGTGAAGACGGGACTTCATCTCCATAAGGACTGTGCGGTGGTCACTCCGATACTGTCATGGACAGATGCATCTGCAGCAGGCAGGTTGGTGAGGATGAAGTCAAGTATGTTTTTCCCTCTTGTTGGTTCCCTCACCACCTGCTGCAGACCCAGTCTAGCAGCTATGTCCTTTAGGACTCAGCAATCTCAGTCTGTAGTGGTGCTTCCAAGCCACTCTTGTGATGGACACTGAAGTCCTCCACCCAGAGTACATGCTGTGCCCTTGCCACCCTCAGTGCTTCCACCCTCAGTGCTTCCTCCAAGTGGTGTTCAACATGGAGGCGTACTGATTCATCAGCTAAGGGGTGGGGGGTTGGGGAGCGGTATGTGGTAATCAGTAGGTTTCCTTGGCCATGTTTGACCTGATGCCATGAGACTTCATGGGGGCTGGAATCAATGTTGAGGACTCCCAGGGCAACTGCCTCCTGACTGTATACCACTGCTGTGTCTGTCCTGCCGGTGGGATAGGACCTAGCCAGGGCTGGTAATGGTGGTGTCTGGGACATTATCTGTAACGTATGATTCCGTGAGTATGACTATGTCAGGCTGTTGTTTGACAACTCTCCCAATTCTTGCACAAGCCCCCAGGTGTTAGGAGTATTTTGCAGACTTGTTTCCGGTGCCTAGGTCGGTGCCGGCTTCATTTTATAAAAATTGGCTTTTGGCGGTTTGATACAACTGAATGGTTTGCTAGGCCCTTTCAGAGCCAACCACATTCCCTAAAGGGCATCAGTGAACCAGATGGGTTTTTATGACAATCGACACGATTCCTTTTAGACTTTTTAAATTCATGATTTTATTCAGTTCAAATTCTGCTGTGGTGGGATTTGAACCCAGGTCCCCAGAGCATTATCCTGGTTCTCTGGATTACCAGTTCAGTGACAATACCACTATGCCATCACCTCCCCCTCCGTCTCTTCACCATTAGTTGAAGGCCGATTCCAGAGGTTCGTCATTGGACTTGGACATCACAGATGCCTTTTCCCCAGCACTCCTCTAAGTGCCAATGAGCTCGGCTGACCCTACCTCTTCCTGCCGCAGACTTGCGTCTGTGCGGTGACCACCAAAGTGTGAGATCCTTCCTACACTAGAACTAAGGCCCACTGAGGTGTGTCTCTCTGGGCTGGTGGAGGGTGAAGGTGACTGCTGTGACGGCTCTACAGTTGAACTTTGTCCTTGTGCTATGTCCTCGCTCCTCTCTGGTCTTGGGCTTGTGTTGGAACTGGACAGGGCTTCTTGTTGCTCAGCCCTTGCCCTCTTCCTTGTTGTACCTGTAAGTGAGAGAGGAGAGAGCGAGTGACAGCATGAGCTGCCTCCAATATGGATACACACTTGGCCCTGAGGTTTCTAAGATACGCGTGGATCCTTACTGATTGGAGGCCGTACGCCAATCTGTCCGTCTGCAGTTGCCCGGTCCCACTCCACCCCTACCAGCTGGGCTTCCTGCTCCTCGAACTCAGTCACTTCCTTCAGTTTGGCTGACCCCCTCCTGTCTTCTCCCTCTCTCGCTGATTATGGCTTAACTTCTCCTGCTCAAAGTGAGCAGAGAAGATGGGGTTGACAGGAATTGTAATTAGCATCAATTTTTAAATAGCAATTTCACATTTCTCTCATATTCACATTTCTCTTTCAGCCTTAGAGATAACCACTGGATTGTGTGGCATGTCATTGATGCACTGCAGATTGTCTAGAAGCATTCAGGGCCAGCACCCTCCAGGGCGATGGGCCTATCCAGATATAGGGATACAGCTCAGACAGGCCTGTCCTTCCTGGAGCTTGCTGGTGCCCTCACCACCTGAGCCCCTTCCCCCCACACCCCGCTCATCCTTCCAGACAGCATGTGAGCTTTCTTTCTGTGGAAGGAAGACACTGTGTCACAGTGACCTCTCCACTTGCAGGTTGGATGGACTGCAGTGGGGATATGAGGCTTGACCTTATGGCATTGCCACTGAGGACCATTTCCCTTGAACGATTCATTGTGGTTAGTGTGAGTAGCTGAGGTTTCACTTATCCTGGTGGCACCGATGAGGTCGTTCATCCTGTTCTGGCATTGGAGGGCTGACCTGTGCCGGAGGGCCTGGGCACTGACTGCGGCGGTGACCTGCTCCCATGTAGGGTTGGTTTTCCTGCTCAACCTCCTCCTCCCATCAGCTGGGTGTTCCTCCTGGCCTCCACCTGGTCGAGGAGGATGCCCAGGGATGTGTCACTAGACTTTGGTGCTAGAGGTTCCTGCCCCCTTCTTGCCAGCTCTATTGCCCTTGTTTGTAAGTTGCTTTCTGGATGCCTTTTAAATATGGCGCCCAGGCATGATCACAGGGTACATGCCATCCAGCCTGCCCCTCCATGCGATACGTTGGGAAACCCCCAACTGTATAATTAATGAGGCCGGGGTCACATGAATTCCCAGCGGCCTCCACAGTGGTAAACACTCTCTGCCACAGGACTTAGTCCGGGAAGGGGAAATCCCACCCCTTGTTTTTCTTAGAAGGAGTTTTCAAGCTGCATTTAAGAAAATTGTAAAGAAAAATGTAATTTTAGCTGGGCAGCAGTTGCAATGTTACAAGTGGCTTCATTGTTACTGGCCTGCAGTTTGGCTGGAGGGTATCAGGCACGGTGACTAACCTGATGACCAACCAGTGATTCCTGTCGAAAGGTGCATATGTGACAATTGAAAAAGAATAGGATTGGAGTAGGGCCTGTGCAAGATTATTAGGTACACTAGGCAAACATTCAGCCTTGCACGACTCCTCCCACCACCTCACAATTAACTTACGAAAGTGAATATTGTGCATTAGTGTGAATAAAAATTCTACATTTATAATTACAGACTTGAAAAAGGAGAACATTATGATACTGATTGTACATTCTCTTTGTTCTACACTTTTCACAGGGTACGTACTAGAAGAAATGCATATTATAATGTGTAATCGGACTCTTATGATGTAATATTATGTGTTCCTGCAACAGTTACTAGGTGATTTTATACGCATTTACACAATCAATAATCGATTCAATTACATTCTTTGATATTACTTACTGGTTTGCAATTTTGGAATAGTCAGGTAGATGTACAAATTTGTAAAACTGTCGCATAAACAGAATAATGAATATAATATGAAATTTTAGGAAAAGCTGCAACGTAAATACATGGAAATCTATATGTGTGTCAGTATATGTGGATGTATATCGGTAGACCTAGGCCTTCCATTCCCACTGCTGACGCCTGTTTGTTTACTTATGTAATTTAATGATTAGTTCATTTAGCTTTTTGCTGCCCCCCACCCCCACACCAAATTTTGCCATTCTAGGAGTCTGCCTAATGGCACTGACCCTGGATTGGAGTTAACTATGATCCTCCCCTGGGAGGACCATCTCTGCCTCAGCTCCCACATGGAGGACCCCGTTTTAGTGAAACAGCAAGAGACGGTCAGTGTCTGTGAAACCTGTACCCCAGCGGAAGTTGGGGAAAGATGGTGTTGAAAGCAGGGCCCAGAAGAGGGGGTGCATCCAGTATAAAATATTGTGGCCCGAGGGCTAGAGGAGCTCAGGCTCAGTGTTGAGTTTGTTCAACCTGAGCAGCCAGAGGCACAGCTGCAGACCTGAAAGACTGGCTTTTAAAAAAATTAAAACCGTCAGCCTGACAGTTCTGGTCTTTTTACAGCTGGTCGTTCAGGACAGTTTCACCGAGTTGCTGCGCTGCTGCTTCTGACCTTCGGGCAGCTTCATGGTTCCAATGTTTTTTAAGCCAGTCAACCACGAAGCTGCCCGAAGGTCGAACTAACAGCAGAGCAGTGATTGGAGAAACAGCAGGTGCTGGAAAGGTAGACCTGTTCCTCCAGTGACAGATCCTGCTTCTCCCACTTGTGTACTGGCCTCCAAAAATTTTCCAATAACCTTTAGTGTGTATAAACTATTTTTAAAAATCAATTACTCTGGTGTTTATGCATTCAACTCATGGAAACAAAGGAAAGAAGGGTAATCAGAGAAGAGGATGTGCATTTAGAGATGGTAAGACCAGGGGAGAAAGAGAGAGCGAGAGGGAGGGTTGAAAATAAAGCCTCCACCGTCTATAATCACATTAGCCATAGTGAGCTAGAGGTGGATGAAGGTTAATATGGAAATGTGTGCAGGGACAAGAGGGAAAGCAGCATAGATTTCTTGGGCACTCAGATTGTACAGGTATCCCTTGGGGTGAGGGTGGTTAAAACAGCTGGAATTGAAACTAGTCTGTTTAAGGTTTCAATGGAAACAGGGAATCAGGTAAATAATCAAGTTTTTGAACTTAAAAATACATCAGACTGGAAAGTAGCAAATATTATCCCTCTATTCAAGAAGGGAGAGAGGCAGAAAACAGGGAACTACAGGCCAGTTAGCCTGACGTCCGTCATGGGGAAGGTGCTAGAATCAATTATTAAGGAGATTATAGCTGGGCACTTAGAAAAACTCAAGGTAATTGGGAAGAGTCAGCATGGTTTTGTGAAAGGGAAATCATGTTTAACCAATTTATTGGAGTTCTTTGAAGGAGTGACTCACGCCATGGATAAAGGGGAGCCTGTAGACATACTGTACTTGGATTTCCAGAAGGCATTTAATAAGGCGCCACATCAAAGGTTATTGTGGAAAATAAAAACTCAGGGTGTAGGAGGTAACACATTAGCATGGTTAGAAGATTGGCAGGCTGGCAGAAAAAAAAGTATGCATAAATAGGCCATTTTCTGATTGGCAGGATGTAATGAATGAAGCCCCGCTGGGGTCTGTGCTGGGGCCTCAAATTTTTACAATTTATATTAATAACTTAAATGAGGGGACCTAAGGCATGGTAGCTAAATTTGCAGATGACACAAAAATAGGTAGGAAAATAGGTTGTGAAGAGGACATAAGGAGGTTGCAGACCTATATAGTAGGTTGAGTGAGTGAGAAAAAATCTGGCAGATGGAGTAAGATGTGGGAAAATGTGAAGTTGTTCACTTTGGTAGGGAGAATAAAAAAGCAGTGATTACTTAAACGGAGAACAACTGCAGAATTCCGGGCTGCAGAGGGATCTAGGTGTTCTAGTGCATGAGTCACAAAAAGTTAGTATGAGTGTTGTCTTATGAGGATAGGTTGGACAGGGCTTGTTTCCACTGGAGTTTAGAAGAGTGAGGGGTGACTTGATTGCAGTATCTAAGATGCTGAACGGTCTTGAAAATGATGTTTCCTCTTGTGGGTGAGTCCAGAACTAGGGGACATTGTTTTAAAATTAGGTGCACCCTTTTAGGACGGAGATGAAGGGTTGTACGACTTTGGAACTCTCTGCTTCATAAGGTGGTGGAGACGGGGTCATTGAATATTTTTAAGGGGGTGGTAGTTAGATTCTTGTTAGGCAAGGGAATCAAAAGTTATTGGGGTAGATGGGAATGTGGAATTAGAAACACAAACAGATCAACCGTGACCTTATTGAATGGCGGAGCAGGCTGGAGGGGCTGAATGGCCTACTTTTGTTCCTATTCCATATGTTTGTATGTTTGTATTAAATAAAACTAATGTTTTTGAGGGATCAGCATCGGGGAGATCCGCAGAACGGCATTTCTGTTTGCATAAGTAATTGTTTGTCCACCTTTTATAAATCATTAGGGTTTTCAGCAGCACCAAATACACAGGCCTAAAAGGTTAAGAGATTTTGCTCTTTTTAGCTAAGATTTATGTAACAAACAGGGGCACTGTCCACCTGTACACAATAGATAAATTAAACTTAATAACTTTGTGTCATTCCTAATGGGCTCTTTTTTAAGTTGCAGAATTTTAATCTGGCCATTTTTACATCTCCTAACATTTACACAAGCTTCTGCTCTACAATATAGAATGTTAATTTCTTTGGGAAACATCAAATAAGCACTCTGCATCAGCAAAGAGAATATTGCTGTATTAATAATGTTATTCATTAGAGAGCACCAATGCTTTTAATTCTGTTGAAGGGTCGTGAGGGCTCGAAACGTCGACTCTTTTCTTCTCCACCGATGCTGACAGACCTGCTGAGTTTTTCCAGGTAATTCTGTTTTTGTTTTGGATTTCCAGTAGTTTTTTGTTCTTATATTAATGCTTTTAATTGTTGTTTTTTAATCCTTTTGGCTTTTCTGACAAGCCATTTCTAACATTATTGAACAAGGGATATACTTGTTTCATAGAACTTTGAGTCTACAGAAAATCCACACATTCTGACATATAAACAGAAAATGCTGGAAAAACTCAGCAGGTCTGGCAGCATCTGTGGAGAGAGAAGCAGAGTTAACGTTCAGTCCAATATGACTCTTCTTCGGAACTGCAAAGTTCTGAAGTAGAGTCGCATTGGACTTGAAATGTTAACTCTGTGTCTCTCCCAAACAGATGATGCCAGATGAGTTTTTCCAGCACTTTTCTGTTTTTATTTCACCCCTGATGTTTCCTGGTCTTCCCTTCCCTGCTTCAGAGGCTGAAGATGCTTGCTTTAAAGGAAGGGTGTTTCAATCACCGGTTTAAAAATCTCTGTGTGTGAACAAGTTGTTATGTTTGAACAGCTCTACAGGTGTAATTATACTGCTGTGGGCTTTCTTTTGAAGCTCTCATGTTATCTTGCCTTGAAGTTGCTAAGACCTGTTGAATGCAATCTATTGAGGAACCTGATGAGGCAACAAGACAGTGCATTCAGTGCTCAAGTTAACCATTGCTCCAACTCCTCCAAAACCAGGTTTCCTCTCTCTCAATCTTGCCGCTCCTCCAGGGACAGAATCTATGATTGGAGGAGCAGCAAGGGCGGGAGACAGGGAATCTTGATTGGGGGAGCTGGAGAACCGTTCCTGCTGGCCGTCTTGCAGGAGTCATTCAGTTGCACTGAATGATTTCTGACAACATCTCCTGGAGGCCAAGGAGAAGAAGCAGAAAATGAAAGAGCAGGGGGTAGTCTCTGCTGGTAACGAGGCCAGAGCAGGTCTGGGGCAGTTGTCACTCAGCCTTGTGCCAGGCCAGACCTGGCTGTCATCTGCATCCACAGCATGTGCCACACCCAGGGAACTGAAACTTCGCTTCTAGTAATGCTGAGTTCTCTTGAGCGAGGTGAGTGAGTGCTGTGTCAGTGTGTCCAGGGAGAGAGGAGGGAGCTTAGGCAGCAGCGAGTAAATGGGACCATTCCCCCTTCTCCTCCTCCCCTCCCTCCCTCTTTCCTTTCTACACCTCTCAAACAATGAAACAATGTGAGCTGCCACATGCAGATGGTTTTTCTTTTCTATACAAATGTAATGACTTGACCAACCGGACAGATTTCAACAAGAAACAGATAAACTTTGGGAGGAATTTTCCGTGCCCACTGGCAGTGGGTGTGATAGGCGGCGTGAGCAGACAATATGGCGCAATCAGTTTCACGTCATTGGGAAGACAGGTCGTGATTGTCCGCTCAGCCCGCCAATGGCGAGCTGCGTTTCCCGCCTTCAGTCATCGGGAACCTCATTGTAACACATCAGCATATCATTATCAGGCCACCTCGACAGGGTCTTGCATCCCCTGTGCTTCATCCGTCCACATCGGTGGGAAAGCACACCGATGTGATTCACATCAGCACAGAGGCGACATGCACTTGGCGGCCTGCATTTTGGGTGAACTGGAGGTGAGTGCACACTAACACACTTACTGCAAATTTGGGAAAATTCCGCCCTTTATTACAGGGGGCTTTTCAGAGGCTACATGCTTGATCAGGACTCTCGTCAGGAAGCCCCATCGGATTACTCGCACATAGGGCTCATTGGTTGGCGCCTCCAAGACCATCACGTGACCCCTGATAGACATCAGGAGAGGCTATACCTTCAGTTACTACAACAGAACAGGTAGCTGCAATATATTAAATAAAACTTGAAAGGCTTTCTTGTAACCTGGGTTGCAAGTATTGAATCTTGCCCCCAAATTTAAATTTACTCTTACTGTGTATGTATGGTGCAATGTGCAGAACATTTTAAAATGAGGCAGTCACTGAAATCAGTGTTATCGTCTGCACAGTGTTAAAAATAAATAATGGGATATTCTTCTGTCAAATTAACAATATTGCACAATGCTTTTAAATTAAAATTTGTACTCTCTGGTTTATTCACAAACATTCACTCCCTCCACTACCGACGCACAGTGGCAGCAGTGCGTAATGTCTAATAGGTGGATATCCATTTACCGAATCAGGGAGCAGATGACATTCTGTGAATCACGACTGTTTTATTGTTAAACTATAGTTCAGTTCAAATACCAGTTTCCACTCTTCCCTTCTGGATCCTTTCCCTGCCCAGAGGCAAAACCCAACTACTGGGGAAAAAAACAGCTCTTAAGTACAGGCTTCAATGAATATCGCCTGCTCTCAGTTCACACTGAAGCTTGTCCTGGTTTACTCTTAAAGTGACCTGCATTTCTAATATTGTTATGTACCATCTACAAGATGCACTGCAGGAACTCACCACGACCCCTTAAACAGCACCTTCCAAACCCTCAACCACTACCATCTAGAAGGACAAGGGCAGCAGACACATGGGAACACCACCACCTGGAAGTTCCCCTCCAAGCGATTCAACATCCTGACTTGGAAATATATCGCCATTCCTTCACTGTCGCCAGGTCAAAATCCTGGAACTCCCTTCCTAACAGCACTGTGGGTGCACCAGCTCACCACCACCTTCTCAAGGGCAATTAGGGATGGGCAACAAATGATGGCCTAGCCAGTGATGCCCGCATCCCATAATAAATAAAAAAATATTAATAGTCATGGTGGGGTACCTATAGGGTGCACATAAACTAACACTGCACTATATCTTTGCTGCTCTTAATATTAATGACCCATGCTGCATATATATCAGGCAATATTTGTAACCATATGCCAGAAATGGAAGTTATCATTTTACTAGGGCCTTTCTGTGATTTTTTTGGTGAATTGATTGGTGAATCTTGAAAGGGGAAAAAATAGCATGCACAACTGAGGGTGAGGATTAAGGATGAGGAGGAGATAAGGAGCCTAGAAACAGGAGAAGCAATGGGCCCATGATTTTTCTCCCTGGCCCAACTGAAATAAACGTTTGCAAAACACTGCAAAGTTCTTTTGGTCTTTATGTGCAACTGATTACCAAGATTATTGATTAAGTGTTTTCTCTCACTATATTTTTCTTTTGGTGACAAATATTAAGAAGAAAGATGTTAAAATACCAGAAAGTTTGAAACAGCTGGACTTTACAAAGTCTCTGTTGTTGCTGGGGAGAATTGGGGAGTTTTGTCAGTGTGGGGACAGCCTGAGCAGTTATCTTGGTGACAGTCCACTGCCACTTAACATCACCAGCTTATCTGGACAGAGCAAGGAAATTGGCACCAACCAAATAAAAACCATCAGTTTTTGGGAGGCAACCACCCTGATTCTGTTGCTCATCAACCATGTTGACACTTGCAGTGTGTGTCCCAGTTCAGGTTATGCCACGTGAGCTTGTAGGGCATTTAATGTGCAGTTGGGGCATTTAATTCGAATTTGTTTTAGAGTTATTGCATATAGGCAAATGCACGAAGGCATGGTATATCGGATTGGTGAACTACATTTACAAATAGCCACATGAAAATAAAGTATCCTGGTGATCTGGTTCAAAAAAGACCAGGACTGTGTATTAAATATTCCTGGATTCAAGGTGATGAGGAAAGATGGAGAAGGAAAGAAAGGAGGAGGGGCGGTAGTATGATAAAGGAGAATATTACAGTGCTGGACAGAGGATATCCTGAACGGGTCAGAATCTATTTGATTTAAGAAACAACAGAGATTCATAGGCAGACATGGCAGGGATGGTGATTTGCCATTACTGCAACATGTGGGAATCTGTGGAATGCATTGCAGTCCTGGACAACAATATCTCCAACAAGTGTCTGCAGCTTGAGCAATTTCAGCTGGAGTCTGAGTTGCAGACGTTGCTGGAAATCAGGGAGGGGGAGAGTTACCTGGGTGTTTTGTTTCAGGAGGCAGTCACATCCTTTAGGTTAGGTAGAATTTTAGAGTTGGTTAATCGTCAGGGACAGGAGGGTGCAACTGCAAGTCTGGCAGGTCTGGAAATCCAGCAGGTTGTGATGGAGGAGCCTTTTTGACCAACAGGTACGAGGTACTTGCCGCCTGTGTGTAGGGTGGATGAGCAAACTGCCAAAGGCATCATTGTGCAAGATGCCATTTAAGGAGACAGAGCAAAAGGGAATATGGTAATGATAGGGGACAGCATAGTCAGGGGTATAGAAACTGGTCTTTGCAGTCACGACCAGGAGCTCCAAAAGTTGTGTTGCCTACCCAATGCAGGGTTAAGGACATCTTCTTGTGGCAGGAGATAAACCTGGAGTGGAAGGGGGAGGATTCAGTTGTCGTAATCCAAGTAGGCACCAATAACATAGGTAGAACTAGGAATGATGTACTGCTGAGAGAGTTTGAAGAGTTAGGGCCTGACTTAAAAAGCAGAAGATCAAAGGTAATTATCCGGAGCCATGTGCCAATTGGCATTGGGTCAAGCTGATTAGAGAATTGCATGTGTGGCTCAAAGTGTGATGTGGGAAGGAGGAGTTTTGATTCATGAGGCACTGGCACCAGTACTCAGGAGAAAAAGGCAAGAGTGGGACGGGAAGGGAAGGGACAGAGAGTTGAAGATAATTGTGCATCAATGAATAAGGTCAATGCAGGGAATAGTAGCAAAAAAGTGAAATTAAAGGCTCTTTAAAGGCTTTTTATCACATTCTGAATGCACAAAGCATCTGCAATAAAATAGATGAACTAATGACACAAGTAGAGATAAATGGTTTCGATTTAATTGTCATTTTAAAGACATGTTACATGGTGACCAAGATTGGGAAATAAATATTCTAGGGTACAGAATATCTCAAACAGATGGACAGAATGGCAAAGGAGGAGGAGTAGCACTGATATTAGAGGATTGATGGTATCCATCTGTCTTGGCTGTATGCCATCCTGGATTGAACATCGTCTGTTGTGGCAGTAGAGGCCAATTTATAAATGGCAGCTGGTACAGATCAATAGTGTTGGCTCGAGATCGGCTGATGTTTTATTCTTCCAGTGGGAAGGGTAGTAAAGGATGACATAAGGACAATAGTGATGAAGGATATTGCCTCAGAATATCATGAAGTAGACTGGGTGGAGATTAGGAATAGCAAGAGTCCGAAAACACCAATGGCAGTAGTTTATAGGTCCCCTTACAGTAGTTATACTGTTGGACAGAGCATTAAACAAGAAATAATTGGAGAACGTAACAAAAGCAATGTAATAATTGTGGGTGATTTTAATCTTCATATAAACTGGGATAATCAAATTGACAAGGGTGGTCTAGAAGATGAGTTTGTAGAATGTTTTTGTGATAGTTTCTGGAGCAACACATTGTGGAACCAACTAGACATAAATTTATTTTAGATCTAGCTTTGTGTAATGAGACAGAGTTAGTAATGTTGTAGTAAAAGATCCACAGGGAACTATTGATCATAATACAATTGAATTCCATGTTAAGTTTGAAAGTGACATATTCCAATCACAAGCAAGATCCCTAAACTTAAACAAAGCCAATTGCATAGATATGAGGGGAAAGCTGGCTAAGGCAGATTGTGTAAATAGACTAAAGGGTATGGCAGTAAAAGGCAGTGGGAAACATTTAAAGAAACAGTTCAAAATGTTCAACAAAAAAAATTCCATTGAAAAGCAAAAATACAATGGGCCTCAGAGTGGCAATTGGAGTCAGGTTGCACTCCGCTCCTAGTTTTTACTTCAAATGTTCTTTGATCCTATCTCGTCCAACCTTCTGACTTGGGCTGTGTGAGATCTGGGCAGTGCAGCACATTCCCAGAGCTTAGCGTCAAGTGCAGCTCTGTCGGATGCAAGGAGGCCATAGCCCCTTTTTTATGGCACAAGCTGCCGTTAAGTGGGTAAGTTAAAGGTTCAGCCAAGTTTGAAGGCCCTTGACACACCAGGGAGAAGGTAAGTGTATAAGGTGAGTGGGTAGGAGGATTTGGGTGGGGGGAGGGTGTCGGATTGGGCCTTGTGGGTGGGAGGTTCGGGTCCAGCCTTGGGGGAGGGGCTGTGGGTGGGGGGAAGGGATGAGAGTAGAGCCTGGCGGAGAGGCAGGAGGTGTTGCAAGTCAGGTTTGATGGGGAGAGTCCCCGTGAGAGTGGGGAGAATCCTGTAGGTTGGGGAGTTCCTGTCAGCAGGTGTGGTGTCTTGGGGGTGGGGGGAGTCCCATTTAGGGAGGTAGTTGGGAGTTTGGGGGGAGATCCCTGGGGGCTCGGGGATGCAGGGAGAGTCCCCTGGCAGGTTGTTGCGGGTCTGTGCAATAGTTACCCAGAAGTTAGAAGAGATTTTTATTCCTCTAACTTTTTCTGGGTAACTATTGATGCAACCTAGTCAGAATCATCAGAAGTTTGCGATCTTAATCACATTTTTGGATGATTCCCAGTGCAGGGCAATTGCCCAGGGGAATTTTAAACATCCAGGCAGTAGCCATGCAAACCTTACCTGTGAACATCCTAGGGGGTTGGGGGGGGTGGGGGGTGTGCCCCCCCTCCAATATAACGCTGGAGCTCAGAAGTTATGGCCCATTAAGAAAGATCCATCCGTGGCTTAGTCAGTAATTTAAGGAGAGTATTAGATTGAGCGAAGAGGCTTATAAAGCTGGAGAGAAAAGTAGCAAGTCTGACAATTGGAATTGTTTTAGAAACCAGAAAAGGGCCGCCATAAAGTTGGTAAAAACAGAAAAAAAATAGAGTATGAGAGTAAACTAGCCAGAAATATAAAAACAGATTGTAAGAGTGTTTACAGTGTATAAAATATACACGTAGCTGAAATTAATGTTGGTCCCTTAGATGCAGAGAGAGGAGAAATTATCATGGGGGATAATGAAATGGCAGACACATTGAACAAACGTTTTGTGTCTGTCTTCTCAGTAGAAGACACAAGCTGCATACCAGAAATAGAGTGTAACGTAGGTGCTAAAAAGAGAGGAGATTAATATCAGCAGAGAAAAAGTTCGAGAGAAACTTAAGGGACTAAAATCTGACAAATTCCCAGGACCTGACAGCCTCCATCCCCGGGTTCTAAAAGAGATAGCTGCAGAGATAGTGGATGCTCAGGCTATGATTTTCCAAAATTCCCTGGATCCTGAAATGGTCCCAGCAGATTGAAAGTTAGCAAACGTGAAATCATTATTTAAGAAAGGAGGGAGAGACAAAACTGAGAACTACAGACCAATGAGCCTGATATCATTAATGGGAAAGTGAGGAAATTAATTATTAAGGAAGTCTTAACAATGCCCTTAGAAAATCATCATAAGATCAGACAAATTCAACATGGTTTTATGAAAGGAAAATCATGTTTGACAAATTTATTCGAGATTTTTGAGGATGTAGTTAGTAGGGTAGATAAAGGGGAACTAGTGGATGTAGTATACCTGGATTTCTAAAAGGCATTCAATAAGGTGCCACACATAAGGTTAATAGGCAGGATAAGGGCTCATGGAGTTGTGGGTGATACATGAGCATGGATAGTGGATTGGATAACCAACCGGAAGTAAAGAGTAGGCATAAATGGGGCATTCTGAAGTTGGCTGGTGTGACTAGTTTAGTGCCACAAGGATTGGTGCTGGGCCTCAGCTATTTACAATCTATAATTAATGGCTTAGCAAAGAGACAGAGTAATGTATCTAAGTTTGCTGATGACACAAAGCTAAGTAGAAATGTCAGTTGTGGGGTGGACCCAGAGAGGCTGCAAAGAGATATAGACAGGCTAAGAGAGTGGGCAACAAGATGCCATTTGGGCTATAATGTGTGGAAGTATGAGGTTATTCACTTTGGTCAAAGAACAGAAAAGCAGAATATTTTTAAAAGGTGTGAAACTTGTAAACTTTGATGTTCAGGATGACTTGGGTGTGTTCTTACATAGAACTCAGAAAGATACCATGCAAATACAGCAAGCAATCAGGAAGGCAAATGGCATGCTGGCCTTTACTTAAAGGGGATTGGAGTACAGGAATAAAGAAGTCTTGGTACAATTGTACAGGGCTTTGGTGAGACCACACCTGGAGTACTGTGTGCAGTTTTGGTTTCCATATTTAAGGAAGGATATACTTGCATTGGAGGCAACAGCAAAGGTTCACTAAATTGGTCCCTAGGATGTGAGGGTTGTCCTGTGATAAGAGGCTGAGTAACTTGGGAGTTTAGAAGAATGAGAGGTGATCTCAATGAAACATACAAGATTCAGAAAGGGCTTGACAGAGTAGCTGCTGAGGGTTTTATCTGTTGACCGGGAAATCTAGAACACTGGGCTACAGTTTCAGGATATGGGACCAATCATTTAGGACTGAGATGAGAAATTTCTTCACTCAAAGGGCTGTGAATCTTTGGAATTCTTTACCCCCTTAGGGTTATGGATGCTCCATTGTTGAATATAGTTAAAGCTAAGGCAGTCAGATTTTTGGTCTCTTGGGGAATCAAGGGATATAGGGAGCAGGCAGGAAAATGGAATTGAATTCAAGATCAGCCATGATCATATTGAATAGCAGAGCAGGCTCGACTGGTCATATGGTCCACTTCTGCTCCTCATGCTTGTGTTCTGTGTTTTATGTACTATTACACTATGTACTGGGTGTATTGTATAGGCCACACACTAGTAAGAAAGATATAGAGGAGCAATTGTTCAGGGAAATTACAATATAGTAATATAGGAAAAAACTATATAGTAGTGATAATGGTGTGGGGGTGGTGGTGGGTTGGGTGGTGCTTTTGATTATCCTAATATAGATTGGGATAAATATGTAAAGGGCAGAGAGGGGGATAAGTTTCTGAAATATGTTCAGGAGAATTTTATTCATCAGTTTGTTTCCAGCCCAATGAGAAAGGAGACATTGTTGGATCTGGATCTGGGGAATGAGATGAGTCAAGTGGGATCAAGTTCTAGTGGGGAACATTTAGGGGACAGTGATCATAACATTATAAAGTTTAGGTTAGCCACAGAAAAGAATAAGGAGAAATCTAAAACAACAATACCTAATTCGAGAGTGGCCAATTTTAGAGGTTTAAGAACAGATCGGTCGCGGGGAAATTGGAATCAAAGATTAGCAAGCAAAACTGTAACAGAATGATGGCCTTTAAAGTAAGTGGGCAACAAGATGACATATGGACTATAATATGGGGAAGTGTGAGGTTATTCACTTTTTATAAAACATGAAACTTATAAATGTTGATGTTCAGGGCAACTTCATTGTGTCCATACAAGGAACTCAGGGAGTCACCATACAGGTACAGACAGTAATTAAGAAGGCAAATAGCATGCTAGTACTTATTGCAAGGAGGTTGGAATCTTAAAGAGGGGATTGTTCAAGTACAGTTGAGATGCCTTCCCACAAGGGGGAAAGGGGCAAAGCCCCTTGCTAAACAACAAAAGAGGTAGAGAGAAAGATGAGGGAAAAAAGGGGACTTATGACCGATGATAGATTGATAAATCAAATGAGAACCAAGCTGAATATAGAAAATTCAGGTGGGAAGTGAGAAATGAAATAAGGAAGGCAAAAAGAGAGTATAAGATGAGACTTGGCAGATAACATAAGAAGGAATCCAAACACCTTCAAAAGCTTATAAATAGGAAAAGGGCAGTAAGAGGAGGAGCAGAGTTAATTGGAGATCAAAAAAGGATCTCAGCATAAAGGCAGCAGGCATGGCTGAAGTACTAAATGAGTAATTTGCATGCCTTTATCAAGAAAGAAGGTGCCGCCCAAGTAATAGTGAAAAAGAAGGCAGTTGAGATACTAAATGGGATAAACATTGATAAATGTGAGGTAATAGAATGACTGGCTGTACTTGTTGATAGGTCACCAGGACTGAATAGGATGCTGGGATGTATCCAAGGATGCTAAGGCAAGTAAGGGTGGAAATTGTGGAGGTAGGTACTGGCCATACCTTCCAGTCCTCCTTAGGTATGGGAATGTTTTTTAAAATCATTTAATGGGATGTGGGCGTCACTGGCTAGGCCATTTCAAAATTTGCAGATGACACAAAACCTGGAAGAATTTTGAGCTATGAGGATGATAATGATAGACTTCATGAGGACATAGACAAATTGGTGGAATGGGTGGACACATAGCAGATGAAATTTGATGTAGGGGTGTATGATATGATATATTTTGGTAGGAATAACAAGGAGAGACAATATAAGCTAAAGAGTACCATACTAAAGGGGGTTCAGGAGCAAAGAGACCTCGGGGTACATGTGCACAAATCCATAGAACCATAGAAAAGTTACAGCACAGAAGGAAGCCATTTGGCCCATCCTGTCCATGCCAGCTCGAGGACACCCAGGTGCCCTTTCTAATCTCACCTTCCTGCACCCAGCCCATAGCCTTGCAGCTTACAGCACTTTAGGTGCAGATCCAGGTACTTTTTAAAAGAGTTTAAAGTTTCTGCCTCTACCACCAACTTGGGCAGCAAATTCCAGACACCCACTACCCTCTGCGTAAAAAAGTTCTTCCTCATGTCCCCCCTACACCTTCTGCCGCTTATCTTGAATCTATGTCCCCTGGTTCTAGAATTCTCCATCAAGGGAAACAATTTTATCCTGTCCACTCTATCTATTCCCCTCATAATTTTGTACACCTCAATCAAGTCACCTCTCAGCCTTCTATGTTCCAAGGAAAATAACCCCAACCTATCCAATCTCTCCTCATAGCTACACTTTTCTAACCCTGGCAACATTCTTGTAAACCTCCTCTGCACTCTCTTCAGAGTCCTTCCTGTAATGTGACCAGAACTGCACACAATACTCCAGCTGTGGCCTCACCAGTGTTTTATACAATTCCAACATTATATCCTTATTTTTATATTCTATACCTCTGCCAATGAAGGAGAGCATTCCATATGCCTTCTTTACAACCTTGTCTACTTGAACTGCTGCCTTCAGGGACCTGTGTACTTGTACGCCAAGATCTCTCACTTCATCTACCCCTCTTAGCATATTCCCATTTATTTTGTGATCCCTGTAACTGTTTGACCTCCCTAAATGTATGACCTCACACTTCTCTATGTTAAAATCCATCTGCCACTTTACCGCCCACTCCACCAACCCATCTATATTGTTTTGGAGATTATGGCTATCCTCTACACTATCCACTACTCAGCCAATCTTTGTGTCATCTGCTTAAAGGAATGAAATTGGATGGACCACCCAGCATTGACCTAGGCACCAGAAATGTTCCAAATTCAAATTCCACTAACAGCTGCCATGGCGGGATTCGAACCCAGGTCCCCAGAGCATTACCCTGGGTCATTGAAAGTGGCAGGATAGGTTGAGAAAGTGATTAGTAAGGCATACGGGATCCTGGGCTTTATAAATAGAAGCATAACATATAAAAGAAAGTAAGTTATGATGAACCTTTATAAAATGCTGGTCCAGTTTCAGCTAGAGTACTGTATCCAGTTCAAGGCACCGCACTATAGGGAGGATGTGGAGACTTTAGAGAGATTGCAGAAAATATTTATGAGAATGGTTCCAGGTATGAGGGATTTCAGTTGTATGGATAAATTGGAGAAGCTGAGTTTGGGGGAAGCTTAGAGAAAGTTGAGAGGAGATTTGATAGAAGTGTTCAAAATCATGAAGGATCTAAACAGAGTAGTTTAAAGTAATTTAAGCTGATTAAAAGTTTATTAATTGGATGTCTCCCAAATTAAATTGAGGATAAAATCATTGAGAGGAGATGTTTTGGATTGCTTTCCTGGAATGATTTTAGTACATTCTTTAACACATTGGTGGAGGGGTCGAGAACCAGAGGAGACCAATTTAAGGTGGTTGGCAAAAGAACCAATGGTGACATGAGGAAGAACTTTCTAACGCAGCAAATGATTAGGATCCGGATTGCACTGCCAAATAGCTTCCTTCTGTGTTGTAGCCATTCTATGATTCCCTTTCTAGTTCAATCAAACCTAACCTTGAAATTAAAACAACTTAAATTTAGCAGAGATAAAAACAAAAAACAAAAAATTTAGCAGTACCTGATAGCTTTCAAACTCCATCTTGCAAAGTGTTAGTTTATGTAGTCTCCAGTTGCCGAGGCAGATGCTGGCCATTATCACTTATATCTTATCAGTGTATGCAAGGCACTTACTGAAGTTTAAGCAGATCGGGACGCTGGTAGGTCTGCTCATAAGGGTGGTGAAATTTGATTTCCAACTCCTGGATGCAAAGAATTGCTGGATAGGGTAGGTGTGACTGCTTGCTTATGTTTAGATCTCGTATATGCTCAGGTGTTCATTGACTAGAACCACAATCTGTCCATCAATTTTTGTTAGAAGCTTTCTGCAACCAGTGGACAGACCTTATTAATATGGCACTAGCTATTTGAAAAGTACCAGATGCAAATTTTAGTTTGATTGTACCATGTTTATTTTATGAGTGGTGTCTTTAGAATGGTGCTTTGAATTTTTTGGATTCATTCATGGGATGTGGGCACCACTGGTAAGGCCAGCATTTATTGTCCATCACTAATTGCCCTTGTGAAGGTGCTAGTGATCTGCCTTCTTGAACCACTGCAGTCCTTGTGGTTTGGGTACACCCACAGTGCTGTTAGGGAGGGAGTTCCAGAGGGGATGAAGGAATGGTGTTAAGAGCATAAGAAATAAGAGCAGGAGTAGACCATGTGGCCCCTCATGTCTGCTCCTCCATTCATTATGATTGTGGCAGATCTTCTGCCTCAGCTCTACTTCCTGCCCCTCCCCATATCCCTTGTTTCCCTGAAACATCAAAAAACCTATCTATTTCAGCCTTAACTATTTTTAACAAAGGAGCATCCTCAACATTCTGAGGTAGACACTCTTACTAGCCCCTTGATCACTCTCTATTTCTGGTCTACGATTAGTATTTTCTATTGTGAAGACAGACACAAAATATTTAATCAATGTCTTTGCCATTTCCCATGATAATTTCTCCTTTCTCTGCCTCAAAGGGAGAAACGTTTACTTTAGCATCTCTCTTCCTTTTTAAATCATTGTAAAAGCTATTACAATCTGTTCTTATTTCCCAGCTAGTTTGCTCTCATTTTATTTTTTAAATTTTTTATCAACTTTTTGGTCACCCTTTGCTGGTTTCTAAAGCTCTCACAATCCTCATAAGTCTTCACCATATTCTAAGCCTCTTCTTTTAACCTTAGCCTATCCTCAATTTCTCTAGTAAGCTATAGTTGGATCTTTCTTGCTGAGTTTTTGATTTTCAATGGAAAGTATTTTTATTAAATATGTTTAATAATTTTAAAATGTTTTCCACTACTTATTTTACAATCGTACTTTTCTTCTATTTACCCAATTAACCAGCTCTCCCATCATATGTAATTGGCTTTGTTTAATTTAAGGTTCTTGTTTGGACTTGTTTGCTCTCAAAATTAATATTGAATTAAGTTGTATTATGATCAGTTTTTTCCAGAGGATCTTTCGCTATGAAATTATTAATACAACCAGTCTCATTATACAATGCTGCATCCAAAAAGCTTGGTTGCAGTATTGTACCTCATTGGAACCTCATAGGTTCCATGATGTATTACTTGAGGAAACTATCGCAAAAGCATTCTACAAACTCATCTTCTAGACTACCCTTGCAAATTTGATTTGTCCAATCTATATGAAAGCCCCACAATTATCACATTTCCTTTGTTACAAGTTCCAATTATTTCTTGTTTACTACTGTGTCCAATGGTATAACTATTATTAGGATGCCTTTAAACTACTCCCAGCAATGTATTCTGACACATTATTCCTAATCTCCACCCAGCCGTGGACCTAGCGCTGGTCCTTGTGATACCCCAATAGTAACAGCCTGCCATCCTAAGAATGATCCATTTATTCCTACTGCCTGCTTTCTGTCTGTAAACCAGTTCCCAATCCATACTAGTATATTACCCACAACCCCATGTGCTCTAATTTTGTTAACTCACCTCCTGTGTGGGATCTTATCAAAAGCCTTCTGAAAATCCAATACACCACATCCACTGGTTCTCCTTTGTCTATGCTACAAGTAACATCCTCAAAAAACTCCAACAGGCTTGTCAAACATGATTTCCCTTTTATAAATCCATGTTGACTCTGCCCAATTTTACCATTACTTTCTAAGTGTCCAGTTATTACATCCTTTATAATAGATTCTAACATTTTCCCTACTACTGATGTCAAAGTAACCGGTCTGTAGTTCTCCATTCGCCCTCTCCCTCTCTTAAATAGTGGGGTTACGTTTGCTACTTTCAAGTCTGCAGGAACCTTTCCAGAACCTGTATAATTTTGAAAGATAACCACCAATACATCCACTATCATTATAGCCATATCCTCCAGCACTCTGGTAGCTCATTTTGGAAGGGATTTATCAATCTTCAATCCAGTTAACTTTTCAAGTACTACCTCTTTACTAATATTAATTTCTTTCAGTGTCTCAGTTTCACAAGTCTCTTGGTTGCCTAGCATTTCTGGGAGATTTTCTGTATCTTCTTCCGTGAAGACAGACATAGAGTAATTGTTTAGTTCCTCCACCATTTCCCTGTCCTCCAATATAAATTCTCTTGTCCTCCACTATAAATTCTCCTGTCCTCACCTGTAATGGGCCCACATTTGTCTTCGATAATCTTTTCCTTTTCCCATACCTAAAGAAGCTTTTACAGTTCGCCTTTATGTTCCTCGCTTGTCTGCATTCATATTCTCTTTTCCCCTTCTTTATCAGCTTCTTGGTCATCCTTTGCTGGGTTCTAAATTGGCCCCAATCCTCGGGCTTACCACTGTTTCTGGCATCCTTATAAGCCACTTCCTTTGATCTAAGGCTATTTTTAATTTCTTTTGTTAGCCATGGTCGATTCACCTTTCCCACTGGGTGTTTGCGCCTTAGAGGAATGTATATCTGTTGTAGAGCATGTAGTACTTCTTTAAATATTAGTCATTGCCCGTCTACCGTCAAATCTTTTAGTGTATTTTCCCAAGCCACCATGGCCAATTGCCCCTCATACCTTCATTATTTCCTTTGTTCAGATTTAAGACCATGGTCTGAATTTTACCCTTGGCAGGCGCATGTGATCGGCAGGCCCATGACTGGTCGGGAGACGGGCCGTCACCGACAATCGACCCCCAACAGTGATTTCACGCTGTCTGACCAATTAAGGCCCGCCCAGCGTGAAACGCGTCATTCCAATGGTCGGGAAGGGCCAGGCAGGTGCCTGTCAGCTGCTGGGACCAATGGCGACCTGGTGGGCTGTTCAAAAATGGCACAGGTAGCCCCTTGAAGGCTGCCAGGGAAGGACATATTTGCAGCATTCTAAACACCAAAGTTATGGCCTCAAGTGCGGCTGGAGACGCCAGACGCGAGGGCAGGTCGGGCGGGCACTCGGCCCCCTGGTTTTCGGATGAGTGCCTTGCGGTCCTCCTGCAGGAGGTGGCAGCCAAAAGGGATACCCTCGTCTCCAGAGATAGGAGGAGGCCACCACACCTGACAAAAAGAGCTTGGGAGGAGGTGGCAGTGCAGGTCAGCAGCCATGACGTTGTGCGGTGCACATGGGTGCAGTGCTGCAAAAGGTTTAATGACCTACTGTGCTCGGGAAGGGTGAGTACCGTGTTGGCATGGATCAGTGTGGTGAAGTGCTAAGGTCTGGCCATACTCTCATGGAGCTCAGGGGTGTTAGAGTCTGAGTGCCAACTGTCAATGACGCCGGAGCTGACCAAGTGGGTGAGCCCTTGTTGCATGGACTGAGTGCCTTGTGACTCGAGGGCCATGACTCTGATGTGCCCTGTGAGGTGTTTTTCAAGTGGGGTCGGCCAGGCTGCAATGGTGATGCAGGTGGACTAATAAATGCTCCTCTGTCCTTTAGGGAAAAGACAAGCCAATAACAACATTGAGAGGTTCATGGACAGGCAGAGGCCCCCCCAAACCTTTGAGTCTTAACCTGATTTGAGCAGGATGCCTTGGAGCTGGAGAGGCGTCACACACCTCGGTCAGCTGGTCGTGGAGAGGCTGGGGTGTCAGACAAAGGTAAGAGTGCAGAGCACAGAAGTGAGAGTTTCAGATGGTGCAAACATTCTTGTGTAGTCTCATCATGGATGGGAGCCTCAAAGCTGGAGTCCCCATTGATCACTGAAAGATGATGGCACCATGATGCAGATCTCCATTGTCTCACCAGGGTGCCTGGCATGTACAGTGACAGTGTGATGACTTAAACTAATGAAATGTTATTGTTCTCCCTTAGGTTCACCAGCACGCACTCAATTGCAGGGTCCTGAAGAGCCACTTCTGATGCCAGGCTTCATATGCACCTGCATCACACCTGCTCTCTGAACCAGGCACCAGCGCAGATACCAGCACCTTGGTGGGTGTTAAGTCTTTGGCTAGAATGTCGGAGTACAGCGGTTCAAGCAGTTCACACTCGCTTGAGGAAGGGGCAGAGGCAGAGAGTGCCCAGGGCCCTGGCAGTGGGAGGACTGCTGGAGACCAAGACGATGCTGAGTCGAAGGCAGATGATGAGCCTCTGGAGTCGTCCATTAGGCAGCAGATGCTGGATGGCCAGCGGGATGTGCGGGAGGATCTAGCAGAGATCCATGAGGGTACACGTGCCATGTCTCTGTTGGGGAGGAGTCCATGCAGACCATAAGCACTGCAGTGAACCTCATGGCCGAGCAAGCTGCCTCCTCCATTAAGATAGTGGCCACTCTAATGGAGAGGCAGCTCTAGGGACGGAATCAGGGGTTCCTGGGGATGCGTTCGGACCTGCAAGCCCTCACACAGGCAATGACCTCTGGTGGTCAGTACCAGTGTGGAAGATGGATGAGGCACTCAGTATCCGTGCCCGTCCATCAATGACGAGCAGGAGGTCCAGAGCAACCTCAAGGTGACGCACGAGCTGCTTGTCATCTCTGCGGGCTCCTCTCAGGGCGCTCCGGATGATAGCAGCAGCTCCTCCGCCCCTCCGCCAGGCAGGGCCAACACAGGTTCCAGCGGCCAGAGGGCGACCGCCAAGGTCATCAAGGCGAACAAAACACTAGAGTCAGCAGGCTGTCTCCGCTGCTGCTGCCAGTGAAGGGGGGATGGGATGGGGGGGTGGGCACCAAGATGTAGCACTCGCAAACATAAGTTTAAGGAACCACAAGCACAAGAGGGGCTGGTCACAGGTGATCTGTTCTGTAATATTTTGTTTATGTTTACTGGTCTGGGAATGAAGACCAGGGAAGGTTATGTTAATTTGTTTGGATTGTCAAAATGAGATAAATTTTGTTTTTGTTGTAATGGCCTGAGTATGCTTCACCTTTTTATTTTTTTGTGCAGGGTACGCCAGTATGTAATGCTGGACGTGAGTGGCTCTAAACTTTATTGAACAGTGGACTTTGGGTTTCCACCCATACAGTTGGAAGTGATCTCAGGCCCAATCATCTGACAAATGGAAGTCACTGTCTCCCTGGAGAGGCAGAGCCTCCTTTGGCATTGCACCTCGCCACCTGTAAACCCTGGCACCAGGATAGTGGCGCCTTCTATGGCCCCTTCTGCCTTGAAATACCTGCTGTCCCTGCGCCCCTTGTACCTGTGCCTCTCCTCCCACAGGTCGCTCCCCTGGAAGCTGCATTGGGACACCTGGCCTCCTCTCCCTTCTGCCTCACCTCTTCCTCCTCAGAGGAGGTGCCTCCAGCGGAACCACAATCCCTATTACCAGGGTAACAGAAGGCTATCTGATACCTGGAAGGGTCCACATGGTCAAAATCCTCCAGGGGGCTTGGAGACACCACTTAGTCCTGGAATGAAGCATAGAAACGCTAAGACTAAAGCTCAGAACAGAGATGAAGCTGTCAAGTTCAAATAAGCAACCAGCAGCAAACTATGTCCTAAACTCTTCACTTCTCACACTGGCAATGCTGTTGACCCTTTTTATCCTGCTCTTGGATGAGGTTTTGCAAAATGTATGCTGCCCGCCTGCCCGTTTTGCCTGTGCCATGTGCGCGAAATCACATGGGCGACGTAAAATCAGGTTCAATTGGATTTTTAATGGCTGAAGTGATATGATGGCGGGCGCAGCTCCGACACCCATGCACGCCTGCTGACCTGAAGATTGCGCGCGTGCGGGATGACATCGGGACACTCGCACGATGTCTTCTCGTGCTATTTTATGCCCAATTGGGTTGGGCGTGCGCCCAAGACATAAAATTCTGCCTCATAGTTTCAGAATGAACTATATCACATTCAAACTTGATGTGAAATTCTATCATATTATGGCCACTATTACCCAAAGACTCCTTTACTGCAAGGTTATTAATTAATCCTCTCGCATTACTTAATACTCAATCTAAAATAGCCCAATCCCAAGTTGGTTTTTTCAATGTGCTGCTCCAGAAACCTATCTTGTCCACACTCCACGAATTCATCCTCCACAGCATTAGTGCTAAGTGGGTTTACTCAGTCTAAATATAAATTGAAGTCGCCTATTATTACGGCATTATCCATGTTACATGCATCTCTAATTTCCTGATTTATAACGTGCCCAACATTACCACTATTGTTTGGTGGCCTATAAACAACTCCCACCAATGTTTGCTGCCTCTTGCTGTTTCTTAGCTCCACCCAAACTAATTCTACATCTTGATCCTTTGATCTAATGTACTGATCTTATTAAGAGCGTTACCCCACCCCCTTTTCCTTTTTGCCTATCCTTCCTAAATGATAAATATCCTTGGATATTTAATTCCCAATCTTGGTCACCCTGCAGCCACGTCTGTGTAATGCCAATTAAATCATATCCATTTACCTCAATTTGTGCCTTCAAATAATCAACTTTGTTGTGAATGCTGTGTGCATTCAGATAGAGTGCCTTTAATTCTGCCTTTTTAACATTATTCTGCATTCTGATCCTATTTGATGTTTGCCTCTGCTTTGTCTGTTTTCTAATTTCGCTTACTACTTTTCTACTTCCTGTTATCAGTCTTGCTTCCCTCCAATCTGGGCTCCCTCTCAGGTTGCCATCTCCCTGCCAATCTAGTTTAAACCCACCCCAACAGCAGGAGCAAATCTCCCTTCAAGGGTATTTAGTCTCAGTCCTGCTAAGATGCAACCCATCTATATTGTACAGGTCCCACCTGCCACAGAATCAGTCCCAGTGCCTCGAAATCAGATGCCCTCCCTCCTACACCAGCTCTCCAGCCACGTGTTCAATTGCTCAATCCTCCTATTCCTATGCTCTCTAGCATGTGGCACTGGCAGTAATCCTGAGATTATTGCTTTTGTGGTCTTACTTTCTAATCTCCTTCCTAGCTCCCTAAAATCTACTTTAAGGACCTCATCTCCCTTCCTACCTCTGTCGTTGGTACCAAACCAACATGAACCACGACCTCTGGCTGTTCACCCTCACCAAAAAGAATGTCCTGCAGCTGCTCTGTGACATCCTTGACCCTGGCACCAGGGAGGCAACATACCATCCTGGAGTCACGACTACAGACGCAGAAACGTCTGTCTGGTCCCCTAACAACTTTCCTATCTCTACTGCTCTTCTGCTCTTCTTCCTCTCTTCCTGTGCAGCTAAGCCACCCATGGTGCCACGGACTTGATTCTGACTGCTCTCCTCTGATGAACCATCACCTTCACCAGTGTCCAAAATGGAAAACTAATTAGCGAGTGAGATAGTCTCAGGGGACTCCTGCACTACCTGCCTGGTTCTCTTAGGCTGCTTGGTGGCCACCTCTCTGCCTGCATGCTCCTAACCTGCTGTGTGACCACCTCCCTAAATGTGGTCTCCACTTAGTTCTCTGCCTCATGGATGCACCACAGCGACTCCAGCAGCTACTCGAGTTTGAAAACCCAGTGCTCCAGCTTGTACAGCTGGTGCCATTCCTTGCAGATGCATTTGGCTAGGGCACATGGTGAGCCTGTAACTTCCCACATGCCACAGGCTGTACATTCCACTCAGCGAACCGCCCTGCCATACCTTAACTTTACAGACTATTTGTTATAAGTAGAACAGTTTACCAGTTACTCACGAACCAGCTCCTTCTGCTTCACTGAAGTAAGAAAAAAGTAGAACATATGAACATATGAAATAGGAGCAGAAGTAGGCCATTTGGCACCTTGAACCTGCTCCACCATTCAATAAGATCATGGCTGATCTGTTTATGTTTTGAATTCCACACTTCCATCTACCCCTGATAACCTTTGATTCCTTTGCCTAACAAGAAGCTGTCTACCTCTGCCTTAAAAAATATTCAATAATCCCGCCTCCACTGCCTTCTGAGGCAGAGAGTTCCAAAGTTGCACAACCCTCAGAGAAAACTTTTTTCCTAATTTCTGTCTTAAAAGGGTGTCTCCTAATTTTAAAACAATGCCCCCTAGTTCTGGACCCATCCACAAGAGGAAATGTCCATTCTATGTCCACCTTGTCAAGACCATTCAGGATCTTATATACTTCAATCAAGTCACCCCTCACTCTTTTAAACTCCAGTGGAAACAAGCCTAGCCTGTCCAACCTTTCCTCATAAGATAACCTGCTCACTCCAGGTATCAATCTAGTGAATCTCCTCTGAACTGCCTCCAACGCATTTACATCCTTCCTTAAATAAGGAGACCAAAACTGCACACACTATTTGAGATGTGGTCTCACCAATATCCTGTATAACTGAAGCATAACATCCTTACCTTTATGTTCAATTCCTCTCATAATAAAGGACAGCATTCCATTAGCCTTCTTGATTACATGCTGTGCTTGCATACTAACTTTTGTGACTCATGCACGAGAACACCTAGATCCCTCTGCATCTCAGAATTCTGCAGATGTTCTCCATTTAAGTAATACTCTGCTTTTTTATTCTTCCTGCCAAAGTGGACAATTTCATATTTTCCCACTTTATATTCCATTTTTGCCTACTCACTCAACTGATCTATATCCATGTGTGAACTCCTTATGCCTTCTTCACAACATATTTTCCTACCTATCTTTGTGTCGTCTGCAAATTCGCCCCCTCATCTAAGTCATTGATATAAATTGTAAAAAGTTGAGGCCCCAGCACAGGCCCCTGCAGGACTCCACTTGCCAATTAGACAAAGACCCATTTATGCATACTCTGTTTTCTGCCAGCCAGCCATCTTCTACCCATGCTAATATGTTACCCCCTACACCATGAGCTTCTACTGTACACAATAACCTTTGATCTGGCACCTAGTCAAATGCCCTCTGGAAATCCAAGTACGGTACATCTAAAGGCTCCCCTTTATCCACAGCACATGTTAGTCCTTCAAAGAATTCTAATAAATTGGTTAATTAACAGGATTTCCCTTTCACAAAACCATGCTGACTCTTTCCAATTACCCTGAGTTTTTCTAAATGCCCAGCTATAACCTCTTTAATGATTGATTCTAACACCTCCACCACGACAGGCGTCAAGCTAACTGCCCTATAGTTTCCTGTTTTCTGCCTCCCTCTCTTCTTGAATAGAAGCTACTTTCTTGAATAGAATGCTACTTTCCAGTCTGATGGAACCTTTCCAGGATGTAGCGAACTTGGTAAAATTAACACCAACCCATCTATTACCTCATTAGCTACCTCTTTTAAGACCCTAGAATGAAGTCCATCAGGATCTGGAGACTTGTCAGCCCGCAGCTCCATCTGTTTGCTCAGTACAGCTTCCCTACTGATTGTAATTTCACCAAGTTCTTCTCTCCCCTACACCTCCTGATTTACAGCTATTACTGGAATTTTTTTGTATCCTCTATAGTGAAGACAGAAGCAAAATATTTGTTCATTTCATCTGCCATTTCCTTCTTATCTTCTATTAACTCCACATTCTCACTGTCTAGAGGACCAACACTCACTTTACTTACTCTTTTCCTTTTTAAATACCTGTAGAAACTCTTGCAATCTGTTTTTACATTTCTAGCTAGCTTCCTCTCATACTCAATCTTTTTCTCCTGATTAACTTTTTGGCCATTCTCTGCTGTTCTTTATATTCTGACCAATGAAATGAAGTGCTATTCATCTTTGCACAGTTATATTCTTTTCTTTAAGTTTGAAACTTTCCCTAATTTCTATCGTTAACCACGGATGGTGGGTCCTCCCTTTAAAATTTATCTTATCGTAGGAATATACTTATTCTGAGTATTCTGAAATATCCCCTTAAATGTCTGCCACTGTTTCTCTATTGATCTGTCCCCCAGCCTAGTATCCCAGTTCACTTCAACTAGCTTAGCATTCATGCCCACTTAGTTGCCCTTATTTAAGTTTAAAATACTTGTCTTGGACCCACCTCTTCTCCCTTTCAAGCTGGATGTAAAATTCAATCATATTGTGGTCGCTGCTACCTAGGGGTGCCTTTACTCTGAGGTTGTTAATTAATCCTGTCACATTACACAATACCAAGTCTAATATAACCTGCGCTCTGGTTGGTTCCAAAACGTGCTGCTCTAAAAAGCTATCTTGAAAGCATTCTGTGAACTCCTCATCAAGTCTATTACTGCCAATCTGATTTTCCAGTTTATATGAAGATTAAAGTCACCCATGATTATTACCATACCTTTATCACAAGCACCCAATATTTCTTCTTGTACACTTTGACCTACATTATGGTCACTGTTAGGGGGCCTGTAGATTACTCCCACTAGTGGTTTCTTTCCCCTACTATTCCTCATCTCCACCCAAACGGATTCCACATCTTGATCTCCAGAACCAAGGTCATTTCCAACTATTGCACAAATGTTATCCTTGAGTAACAGTGCTACCCCTCCACCTTTACTTAGCTTCCTAATCTTCTTGAATATCATATACCCCTCAATATTCAGGACCCAATCCTTATTATCCTGCAGCTATGTCTCTGTAATGGCTATCAGGTCATATTTATTTACTTCAGTATGTGCTATCAATTCGTTTACTCTTTTATGAATGTTACGCGCATTCAGATACACAACCTTTAGTTTTGACTTTTTATCTTTGTAACATCTAGTCTTGATTGTTGAAGCATTCTTAGGTTTTTTTCTCTCTGTCCCTTCCAGCCATTCTCTGACCCTTATTTCCCATATTCTTATTCTCCTCTCTCACCTTGTCTCTACTCTTTGATATACCACATCTTTCCACATTTGATTCCTTATCCCCACTATTTAGTTTAAAACACTTTCTATTTCCCTAGCTATGCAGTCTGCAAGAACACTCTCTCAGCATGGTTTGGATGCAGGCCATCCCAACAGTACAGCCCACACTTTCCCCAGTACTGGTGCCAGTGCCACACAAACCAGAACCCACTTCTCCCATGCCAGTCTTTGAGCCACATATTGATTTCTCTAATTTTATTTGCCCTATGCCAATTTACACACAGCTTAATTAATAATTCAGAGATTATAATTTTTGATGTTCTGCTTTTTAATTTAATGCCTAGCTCCTCACACTTTCTATGCAGAACCTCTTTCCTAGTCCTACCTATGTCGTTGGTACTTACATCGACCATGACAACTGGAACCTCCCCCTCCCACTGCAAGTTCTTCTCCAGTCCTGAGCAGATGTTCTGAATACAGGCACCGGGCAGGCAAGACAGCCACCTGCACTCTCACTCTTTGCTGCAGAGAATGGTGTCAATCCTCTATACTGTCCCCTACTACCACTACATTCCTTTTTGCTCCACCCATTTGAATGGCTTCCTGTGCTAATGTGCCATGGTCAGTTTGGTCATCCACCCTGCAGCCCCTGTTCTCATCCAAACAAGCTGAGAGAGCCTCAAACCTACTGAACAATTGCAGACCTTCACGCTCCTGTACTCCTGCCCTCTGGGTCCCCTTATCTGCCTCACTCACAGTCACACCCTCCTGTCCTTGACCACTGACCAAAGTGGTATGACTGCCTCCTGGTACAACGCATCCAGGTAACTTTCTCCCTCCCTGATGTGTTTGCAGGGTCTGCAGCTCGGCCTCCAGCTGAATGACTCTGAGCCAAAGTTCCTCAAGCTACAAACATTTACTGCAGATCTGTTTGCCCTGGATCATGATGGTATCCAGGGGCTCCCACGTGCTGCAGCCTTGACACATCACCTGTCCTGCCATCCTTAATGTGTTTTAATTAATTAATTAATCACTTATTTATGTTGTTTTTTTATATATTTTATTAACTTTACCACTAATTTGTATAATGTTTTAAACCTTAGGAATAGATCTCAACCACTTACCAGATATTCACCAAGCAACTAGCTCCTTTCCCTATAGTAGAGTAAGAACCAATTCCTACAGGGTGAGAAAGATAGAAAAAGCAAATAGAAATGAACTTTTCCTTCCCCTCCTCATTGAACTCCCCCATTCACCAAACTCTCAGGTTTGCACTCAGTTTGCTCAGCTGCACTCATTTGTCAAGGCTGCACTAAAGAACCCTGAATTTATAGCCAACTGGGCTGGGACTAGATAAGCCAGATTCAACCATTTAGCTAATTAACTACTCAGCTGTCACAGCAGAGTGTGTTTACCCTGTCTAAGCTGCAAGAAAGAAAGAAACTTAGTCTACTTATACAGTACTTTCTAGTTACTGCTAATTACAGACTAGATTAGATTTTACGAACAAAATTTAAGAACAAAATTAACACTTTAAACTCCCCACTCACCAAACTCTCAGGTTTGCACTCAGTTTCCTCAGCTGCACTCACTTGGAGCACCTCCTCTTCCCTTCACCAAACTCCCCATTAACCAAACTCACACCTGCTCATTCTGCTTCAAATGCACTTCATTTGCAAGTAAAATCCCTGGAATCGTTTTAGAACCAATTGGATACTATGAGGGAGGAGTTTTATGGTCATTCTGGATGGATGAGAAGAGCTGGGTTAAATGGCCTTTGTCATCCATAATTAACTTGCAAACAGAGGGTGGAATCATGGCTGGAGTTCCCTTTATTTTGTCGCTAATGGAAGTTTAATAGGCTTTGCGGGGTGAAATTGCCAGGAGTGCATAATGGGCTCATAATCAATCAGTAACCTGTTTTACACGGCACATGATTCTCAAGAGCCTTTTCCATTGACTTCAATCTTGTCCTATTTGTCTGCTTACCTATTATCCCATTCTATCTTGGTGCTTTTATGAATTTTTTGAGGTATTGAAATATCATGATAAAATTGTGTTCATAACAGATATTGAAAATGTATTGTAGTGAGAAGCAACAATTGGCAGAGTCTTCAGACTTGTTGATCAAGAAAACACAGATACAATTGTGAACAACTCAGTCTTTGTCCGCTGGCTTTTTGAAAGTTGTATTGCACAGAGACACCTGAGGGCTTGAATGCTTCTCACTGTCAGTGAAGACCAATGTTATTCAATTATTCCACTTTGTTGTTCAGGAATTATTTGAACTTTCTACCCTGACATTACTGATAAAATGGAATCCAATTACGCCCCTTGTATGAAATTATTATATTAAATTATATTATGCACCCAGGCAGGAGAAAAGTCATCTACTTCTACAGAATGGAAAAGATCTTGTGCAGTTTAAGTCATCTGAGTTATTTAAAAATCAGTTGTCCCTGTGTAGTGAACAGCTACCATTAAGTTCTTAGTGTGCTCTGCAAAATACCCCAATTTATCCTTCATAACAAGGAATAGATTGTAAAATGGACAAACAAGAACACATTGCCAGGAATATTCTCCTCCCAAACTGAACTTCCTGAACTAAGAAAGATTTCTAAATGTGAACGGCTTAGAAAGATCCTTATGCAAAGCATAAACATGGGACAGATGAGGCACTGTGTGAAGGTGGGAAAATCCCTTTGTCACAAAAAGTATCTGGAATTGGTGAATCTTAACAAGCAGTCATCCACGGATGATCAACTGGGAAAGCAGTGTTTAGAACATGACTTATCCACCTCCTTAAAAGGCCAGAGGTATGTGAAGCTTTAAGATATTCTCTAACAGCCATGAAATCAGCCAATCAGACATGCGAGCTCCACATTGCGTTAAAAAAACCTGTTTCTTTAATAATAAGTCAAGCAAAAAGATTACCATCTGTCATCAACCACCCAAGAGACTATTACAAAACACATCATCAGTATAATATAACGAGTTGCAATTTGTATAATAAATAAGCAATATGATGTGATCCATTTGCATTTCTTGAGAGTGAGAGAGAGGTAAATGTTGGTTCAAGTTCCTACAGTCAGAAAACAAAAGTCTTGGATTTATATAGCACCTTTCATGACCACAGGACATCCCAAAGCACATTGCAGCCAATGACCTATTCTTGAAGTGTAGTCACTGTAGTGAAACTGACAGTTCCAATTTGTTTTAAAGCCAGTCAACCACAAAGCTTTCCAAAGGTCTCTCCCACTCACAGCAACCGACTTATTAAAAAAAAAATACATGAACTGTCAGTTAAACTGATAGCAGAGCAATGATTGGAGGAACAGCAGGCATGGGAAAGACAGAGCTGCTTCTCCAATCACAGATAATCTCTCTCCTATGCTGGACATGTGCAAGTTTTTCCTTTCGTTCTGTTATTTTTTGTCATTTGCTTGCCAAGCTGCTTTTCCAGTGGCTCTGCATAGTGCTGTCCGTTTCTCTCTCCCTCATGCTGATTGGTCTGTAAAGGTTGTCTAGCAATTCACATCATTTCATGTATGAAAAAGAAATGAGCAAGTTATAATCTATGAACAGATCTGCAGGTGTGAGTGTACTGCTGAGGGCTTTCTTTTGAAGATCTCATGTTATCTTCCCTTTAAATTGCTAAGACTTGGTGAATGCAATCTATTGGGGAAACCAATGAGTCAAGACAAGAATGTGCATTCAGTGCTCAAATTAGTCATTGCTTCAGCTCCTTCAATCCCAGATTCCTTCCTTTCTGCTCTTGCTGCTCCTCCAGAGATAGAATCTATGACTGGGAGAGCAGCAAGGGTGGGAGAGAGGGAACCAGTGATTGGAGGAACTGGAGTAGTTATTCTAGCCATTCCCGCTGGCCATCCTGCAGGAGCCATTTGGCTGCACTGAATGATTTCTGACAACATCTTTTGGAGGCTGGCATGAAACTAGCATTTTTTCATCATATTATTGTGGTTTTTGTAAAGTAGGTTTAAAGTAGGTGTGAGTGTAGATGATTCTGCCTGTGTGATTTAATTGAATTAGAGTCAGATAGACTGTAAGCTTCAAATTGTCAAAAGAAGTTAGGGGTAAAAGGCATTTGAAATGCTAATGACTAAACATAGATGAGGGCTTAGCATATAGGGTGTGAAGAAAGTTTGCATTTTTAGATAAGTGAAGAATTGTTTGGGTTTCAAGGGATGATAGAATGTTTATAACTAACAAGACAAGCAAGGCCAAGCAGTGTGTTTATTTTCCCCAAAGGCACTGACCATATTGGCAACATGAAAGATTTTTATATTATGTGAAATGTAAATTTCCAAAGACATATAGAACAATGGAATTTACAGATCAATGAGAGAAAAACATAAAAAAAGAGAATGAAAAGCTAAGTTGTTGGGCCATGTAAGATCTAAGAGGGCTATATAAAACAGCCTTGGGGAAGCCTCCAGCCACTTAAGCAGAAGTCTGCTGTGTCCAGTGTCCAAAGGTATGGGAAAGCCTTTGGAGTTCCACTGTCGACTGGCTGCTACAGTAAACTTGCTGGCTCGCTATGTAAATTTAAAATAAATTTTGGACTGTTGCATTAAAGAGGATGTGCAGCTGGGAGTCAGGTTAATTAGGAATTTTGGGATTTGTTATGGCATTAAGTAAATGTAATCTTATGTATGTGCTTGAAATCTTTTCTTTTGTTAATACATGTTTTAATTTAGTTTTTAAAATCTCTAAAGCTGTTAATAGACTCATTACTTCTAAATTCAGTGCACAAATCTTCTCGTAATGAATACAAATTGCAAAACCGTTGTGATAGCATGGCCAAGTTTCCCTTGTGGATTTGGTCCACCTGGCACACATCACTGCCACGTCACAACAAGGCCAAGGAGAAGAAGCAGAAAATGAAAGAACAGGGGGCGGGAGTGGAGTTTGCGCTGGAGACAAGGCTGGAGCAGGCCCAGGGGCGCTGTCACTCAAATTCGCGCCAGGCCAGACCCAGCTGTCGTCCGCATCCACGGCACACACCGCTCCCAGGGAACTGGAACTTCTCTTATGGTGGTACTGAGTTATCTTGAATGAGTGAGTGAGTGCTGTGTCAGTGTGTCCATGGAGGGAGGAGTGAGCTTAGGCAGCAGAAAGTGAATGGGACTGCTCCCTCTACCCCTCCCCTCCCTCCCTCTTTCCCTTTTACAACTCTCCAACAATGAAACATTGTGGGCTGCAGCATGGAGCCGGTCTTTCTTTTCCATACAGAACAGGTAGCTGAAATATGTAAAACAAAACCTGAAAGGTTTTCTTGCAATCTGCATTGCAAATATTGAATCTTTCCCCCAAATATGAATTTACTGTCACCGTGTACATATGATGCATTGTGCAGAATATGTTAATAAGGGCTGAGGCAATCACTGAAATCAGCGTTATCATTTGCAGAGTGTTATAAATAACAAATGGGATATTTTCCTGTCAAGTTAACAATATTGCACAATACCGTTAAAATAAAATTTGTACTCTCTGGTTTATTTAATAGTTGCAGCGGGATCACCTATAGGATGCACACAAACTAACACTGCATTATATCATTGCTGATCTTAATATTAATGATGCATTCTGCAAATATACCAGATAATACATGTAACCAGATGCCAACCATGGGTGTTATTTTTCCTCGGACCGTTCTGTGATTGCTTGGTGAATTGATTTATGAACCTTGAAAGGGGGCAAAAATAACATGCAAGATTGAGGGGGAAGGTTAAGGAAAGGGGAATAAGGTGCCCAGAAACAGGAGAAACATTAGGCACATAATTTTTCACCCTGGCTTTGTTGGGAAGAGGGAGCCACTAAAAGCCACCCCCGTGCCCTTGCCTCTGACCATCCAGCTCCCCTCGCTGGCAAGTTTCTCCCTGTTACCCCCACACTGCCCAGCTCACCTGTGTCCAGGGATCCAGCGGTGATCCTCGGGCTGGGTCTTGGAGCATTACCGGCAGCAGGCACCACTCCCTGTGGCGTTGCCGGCAATGGAGACCTGATGGCCTCTGATGGGCCAGCAGCTCTCAGGGTTGGATTTCTGCTTCACTGGGGGCCTGATTGTGTAGAAGTTCCAATGCTGGTCAGTTAAGTGTCTGTGGGCGCTTAAATAGCTTTGGGGCTTCCCCACAGATGCAGCACAGGGTTCCGACCAGTGGGCAGGATCCCTGTCACTAGTACTAAATCCTGGCCTATGTCTTTGTAATTGCAATTAGATGTAAACCATTTATCTCAACTTGTGCCAATAGTTCATCCATCTTGTTACAAATGCTTTATGCATTTTGATAAAAAGCCTTAAATTTATTCTTTGCGTGGACTTTATTTGCTGATCCACTATTACTGTTAAACTCTGTCATTTCCTGTCCCATTTCGCATGTCTTCACCCAAATTACTACACTGCTCTATTTTGTCGACTTTTCCCTTCAGATTTCTAAATTTCCCTTCACCTGACCTCGTCCTCTCCCTCTTTTAGCTTAATGCCTTATCCACATAACTAGGGTTATGTAATTTTCCAGGACAGTGATCCCAGTCCAGTTTAGGTGGAGATTATCCATGGTACAGTTCCCTTTTTGCCAAGTACTGGTCTACTCATGAATTGAAACTCCTCTTTTTCCAACAATGCTCATTGAACCATGCACTTAATTTCAAATATTTGAAGTCAGGATGTTGGAGGGGAGCTTGGAGGTGGTGTTTCCCCAGGTCCTTCTGGTGCTACAGGCTATGTGTTTGGGAAGTGCTGTCAAAGCAACCTAGGTATTAGTAGTCCATGAGATAGATGAGCCACACCAAAAGGAGGTCCAACAATGCTCACGGACTAGTTTGGGATCCTCCAGATGTCTCAAGGTTTTGGACTTACACATCTTTCCAAAGTTTCCCAGGCAGCGATTGCTGGACATTGCACCCGCGAGATCTTTTGGTGCCACAGCACTGACATGATCTGACACCATCTTGTGTTTTGCTTGGGTATTGCTTTCCTTGCCCTGGAGTCTCCTTGCCCTTTTGTTTCTTTATGAGCTGGACTGTTGGAGTTGCTCTGTACCAACAAAGCTTTTTGGGAGAAGTTCAGGATCCCAGATTCACATTTTGGAATAACAACATATCTATAAATTGTCACCTCTTGAATTTCAAGTTAGACACAGGAGCTAGTGTGACAATGCTGTCAGATCAGGAACCGTGGCTAAAAGACCCCTGGCTATGGACGACAGCCACAACATTGTATGGTCCTGGAGGAATCCAACTACTGGTCACAGGCACGACTCAAGAGCCGCTCCAGTATGACAACAAGCAAAGTTCTGTGTGTCATCCTCAATCAACCCTTTTCTCTCCTGAGCAGAGGGTTGTTGCCCTCAACTTCCTCAAAATGGCAGAAGATATCAAAACAACCACTGTAGTCGACAACACTGAACTGGGGACTCCTGAGAGGTCCACCAGTGCTGATAATATCATTTGGAACTTCAGTTCAGAATTGTCCTCACTCTTTGCAGAGGCAGTTATTCCAGGTCCTTTACAAATGGCAGAAAATGCTCTTCTTTGGTCAGACCTGCCAAACCTCCAGATGAGCAACAACATACTGAAAACAGAAGATACAGAGGAGAAGGAGCAGCAGCAGAAGGTTGACCCCAAAGTCCAGAGCCAAACAGTTGCTGTTACAGAACCAGGAAAAATTACAGCAACGAAGCTGGAGCTTCAAGCTTACAAGCACAACATGAAGTCGATCCTGGAGCAGGAGAGAAGCCATCACCAACTCAGCAAGACAAAACCTAGGGAGACACAAGTGCACATGAAGAAACAGAGTGCAGCGTTAGAAGCCAAACTGCAGGTTGAACTCAAGGATGAGGAACATACAAACATAAGGTAAAGCTTCAACTTCCAGGAAGAACATGATGGACCCCACCAAGAAAGAAAACCGGAGTCCACACTGTGAATGAACGGAGTGAACATTCCCTCCGGAAGGAGAGGGATAAGTCCAACATATCTGACCATGGAAGACAGCTTGTCAATAAAGAAAAATACAACACAAAAGAACACAAGAAGTGAACCCGATGTTGACACCAGAATATTCGAAACACCAAGGACCACAACTTCAACTCCGGACCAACAAAGTCAGCCCAAAGCAGTTGAGACGACCACTCCTCCAATCTTGAAAAGAATGAGATCTGGAAGAGTTGTAAAGCCTCCAGACCCGTCTGAATCTGTAAAGCCGAGATTTCTGGGGAGAAGGCGTAGCATGTAAATATTATTGTAAATAATATTTGGGTAAGGACTTGCGGTGAGGTGTAGTATTAGGGTGTTCGCGACTGTAAGGGTTAATGTGGGACTGGGGAAACACTACCGCCCACATTATAATGTAGAGAGTCACATATGAGTAGTAGAGTGTAAGGGAAAGAGTGTCAATAAAGAAAAATACAACATAAAAGGACACAAGAAGTGAACCCGATGTTATGGCAAGTGAGAGCGGAGAATCCAGTGGCAGTCAAAAAGTCGCAAATCCGCCATCATAAAAATAGGTTGCAATTCTCCCGATAGTGCGTTTAGGGTGGGTCGGTTATCCCACCCACTAGTGGCACGAATGCCATTTGCATCATTACCATGTCATGAACGCTTAATAAAACAGCTGCTTGCCAGAATCTTGCCAGGCCTTCCAAATTTGCTTCACGACAGCAGGAAATTATTTCGGGCCTCAAATCCGTTTGAAATGGGGTGGCATGCCCAAGTTGGACCACTGGTAACTTCAAGGTGAATGGAACATACATCACCTGCCTGCCATAGCACTGCGCCAGTCTTGTTGCGATGAATGCCACTGTAGGGTTGGGTGTGCTTCTGCTCTTTGTCCACATTGTCCTGAGGAACACCACTGTGCTGTGGTACTCATGCAGGCCTCCACTAGCATTTCAGCTGGGGGTGGACTGTGAAGCAAGGGTGCTGTTGATGATCACGAGGGGGGCAATGGGGAGGGAAGGCCGTGGAATGGTAGTCATGGGGAAGGGCGAACACGAGGGGGGTCTTTCTGGGGTCGCCCTCAAACCTCTTGTTGCTGCAGGAGTGAGCAGGAGTCTGCTTAGAAAGAAAAGAGGAAGATTTCCTTGTGGTGAAAGCCACTGAAAGCCAATGGCTTCATTAAAGGGCTACTCAGAACTCAGTGGCTACACATCACAATCGCTGCACCTCAAGAGTAACATGGGAATGTAGAATTTGCAGACAATAGTGAAGGAGGTACAGTTGTATCATATATGGCATTCGATCAATGAAGGCCTGTCATGAGTTCACCAGAATTGACACTACTGATGGGCTAAAGGGCATCTACTCATTGACCATGAGCAACTGATTGGTCATTAATATGCCACATCAGAGACTGGAACACTGAACAAGATTGGCTCACTCATCTCAATTAAACTTTAGCATCCCACACAGGGCTCAGGATGTCACATATATGCGATGCCATCTTGGTCACCTCGATGTGTGTGCTAGTGTCTCAGGGACAAGGTAGCATCAGTCATCATGCAAGTAGGGCAGGAAAAACTATGGACCTTTACATTTTCCAAATGTGTCATCTTCTGAGCTTCACTTCCTTGCCCTTTGAATCATTAATGTTTTCAATGTTTCCTTTCAGAGAGAAGGCAAAAGCAGATATAGGTCCAGGGCTCAATGCTGCCTTTGTCAGGGTCCTAATACAATGGAGGAGGCGAAGGAGGGAGAGGCAACTCTGTGCGCAGCTCCAGCAGGAAGGACATAGACAAGTGGAACCAGAGGGTCAGGAGGAGAGACCCAGACAACCAGGGTGACTCACCAGACCTAGGGTTTATCGTAGAAGAGTCTCCTATTTACTAATGAGTGAGAGGCAATGCCATGCACGTCAGCGCTTGTCCTGAGCTCATCACATCACATATGCCACATTCTTCATGAAGATCTGATGCCACGTGAAGTTGGAGGGTATCCCCTGCCAAAGTGGCTTTGAAGGTGACCACAGCACACAATTCCTTGGCCTCTGGTTCTTTCCGAAGATCAACAGGGGACCGGTATGGCATCTCAGTCCACAACACATCAATGCACAACGGAGGTCACAGATGCCCTTTACAGGAAGGCCCATCATTATGTCAGGTTTGCTCTGGCTGCGAAATTCACCAGCTTTGCCACCATCTCAGGGTTCCCAAGAGTGCAAGGTGCATTAGGCTGCACCCATGTGGCTATAGGGGCTCCATGGCAGCAGGCCCTAATGTCTATAAACTGCAAGGGCTATCATTCCATTGATGTACAACTGGTGTGTGATCACCGGAAGCACATACTGCACGTTTGTGCACGGTACCCTGGGAGTTGCCATGACTCCTACATCCTGAGTCACTCCCAGGTGCCTGATATTTTCGAGGAGCCATTACGTCTGCAGGGATGCTTGCTATTTAAACACACCATCCTGCTCTCATGCCCACATATCCGTCCTTGGCCTGCTGCAATGTTCCAGTGAAGTCCAACGCAAACTGGAGGAACAGTACCTCATCTTCCGATTAGACATTTTACAGCCTTCTGGACTTAACATTGAGTTCAACAACTTCAGACCATGAACTCTCTCCTCCATCCTCACCTTTTTTTTAATCCCCCTTTTTTTACATTCATTTTTATTTTTTATCCACTTAATTTTATTTTTATTCATTTATCCATGGTTTTATCCCCTTTTTTATCCCATTTTCTATTTTTTTTTTCCCCACCACCCCCTTCCCCCCACCACAACCCTACAGGGTCACTTGTTCCATGTTGTTCTTTCACACAACACTACCCTTGTTCTGTTATAATCACATTCTGCTTTCTTACCTTTATGCCACTATTAGCACCTTTTTTATTAGCACTAACCTTTACCATTAACAATCACTTTGCCCTTTAGTTCATGGCATCTTTGTCAATCCCTCCTTTGTCCCCACCTATCACTGGCCTTCTATCCAGCTCCACCTGCCCCAACCCCTTATACATTATATATTTCATCACATTTCCACTTCTCTTCAGCTCTGAAGAAGGGTCATATGGACTTGAAACGTTAACTCTGTTTCTCTCTCCACAGATGCTGCTAGACCTGCTGAGCTTTTCCAGCATTTTCTGTTTTTGTTACATCCGCAGGGATGGCTGCTTTGGGATAAGGGGTACCCAGTGAAATGCTGGCTGATGACACTGGTGCGTCACCCTCCAAGTCATTCCAAGGACAGGTACAACACCTCTCACAGCTCCTCACGCTCCCTTATAGAGCAGACGATAGGGCTTCTGAAGATGCACTTCAGATGCTTGGACCGCTCAGGTAGCTCACTCTAATACACTCCCAACAGGGTTTCCCACATCATCGCAGTGTGTTGCGCCCTTCACAATCTGGCAATGCAAAGGGGTGACCCCTGCCAAAGGATGAACTGGAGGAGGATGAGAGCTCATCAGAGGAAGATCTGGAGGCCCAGGAATCTCAGGAGGCTGCTGAGGGTCAGTACAAGTGTGATCATGCCAGGGAGGAAGGAAGACATGGGAGTCATACCCGTGATACATTAATTGCTGACAGGTTCCAGGAAGAGTAAAGTTAAGTGAGGGAATATGGCCACATCTCTCCCAGTCCTCAATGCCATTTTCTTTCAACCCAAGGGATGTCTAGACAAGTGCAGTGAGAACGAGTCTCACATTTGCACTTGTGTGTTCTAACCTGATGTATCACCAGGGCACCATGGTCTTTGCTTTGGTCCATGGTGCCCTGTGAGTGAGCTCAGTCTGGGAGCTGAGAGTCCACTTGGGAACAAGAGCGATGCGAGAGAAGACTTGAAACGCTCATTGCCACCTAATGATGCAAACACTGCTGTGACAGATGTCGACATGCCCAGGGATCTCCTCCTCCTGTGCATGTCCTTTCTTCTGCCACTACCACTGAGGAGACACAAATGCTGCTAGAATATCAATGCTGATGAGCTGCCCTCACTCAGTGGTGTTCCTGGAGGAAGGAGGGTTATAAACACTTACATCACACACTTCCAATAAAGATTTAAACACATCTCCCTGACATCACACAAGGGTGTGGAGACTAGTTCAACTGACGTTGACATCACATGAATGTGAATCTCACAGTGAGACACTATCACTAAGTGAGAGAAAGGCTAAACCTCAAATTAAGAGGATTCCGAAGTACAAAATCACAACGCCTTCAGTTGATAGGAACATTCACATAAACATCAAATATATTAACAAAAGTACAATTTCTTTATATGTCTAGCACACCCTTGACCCAAAAGTGACATCAATTTTTCTAACTTTCCTAACTCTACTGCTACACCAGGGTGCAGCCCTGACATCCGCAGCAGAGATGGAGGCAGCCTGCTGTCTGCTATGTCCTGATGTTTGTGATGACCTCGGCAGATGTCCTCTGGTGGCCCGAGGCCTGGAGGGCCCCCGGGCTGATAAGGGTCACCTGCTCAGGGACAGAAGCGCCCTCAGCGGCCTAAGAAGCTGGAGTCAATGGGATGACAGACAGAGGGGGCTGTGAGCGGCTACACACTCTTAGGGTGTCCTGAGAGGAGGCCCCTGGGATGTCTGGCTGCGGTCATTCTCCCTGTGCGTGCCCAAGGGTGCCACCCTGATTCCTGCAGGAGATGGCGCACCTGGAGGAAGGTCAAAGTGCCTCGTCCCCATGTCGCCTACATCTTGATGGTTCCCACCAGGGTTTGTGGCCATGGAGTGCAGGCCAAGCGCGAATCCAGCAAGACCTGCTGGACCAAGGTCTCCACGGTGACTGCCAGCTTTCCTTTGTGACTCCGAGGGGTTTGTATGTTGGAGACACGATATCAGGCAGAACGCGGATGGACTCCTCCATCGTTTACGCTAGTCTGCTGAGTGAATGTCGAATCTCTGCCTGATGTTAGACCATAAGACATAGGAGCAGAAGTAGGCCATTCGGTCCATCGAGACTGCTCTGCCATTCAATGACATCATGGCTGATCTGATAATCCTCAACTCCACTTTCCTACCTTCTCCCCATAATCCTTAATTCCCTTACTGATTAAAAATGTCTATCTCAACCTTGAAAATACTTAATGACCCAGCTTCTACAGCCCTCTGTGGTAAAGAATTCCACAGATTCACTACCCTTTGAGGGAAGAAATTAATTCTCATCTCTGTCTTAAATGGGCGACCCCTTACTCTGAGATTATGCCCTCTGGTCCTAGGCTCCCCCACAAGGGAAAAAAACCTCTCAGCATCTACCCTGTCAAGCCCCCTAAGAATCTTATATGTTTCAATAAGGTCGCCTCTCATTCTTCTATACCCCAATGGGCACAGGCCCAACCTACTCAACCTCTGCTCATAAGAAAATTCCTCCATACCCAGGATCAACACAGTGAACCTCCTCTGGACTGGCTCTAATGCCAGTACATCTTTCCTTAGACAACTGTTCACAGTAGTCTAGGTGTGGTCTAACCAGTGCCTTGTATAGTTTTAGCAAGACTTCCCTATTTTTATACTCCGTTCCCTTTGAAATAAAGGCCAACATTCCATTTGCCTTCCATATTACCTGCTGAGCTTGTATGTTAGCTTTTTTGCATTCATGCACGAGGATGCCCAAATCCCTCTGTGCTGCGGCTTTCTCCATTTAAATAATATTCAGCTCTTCTATTCTTCCTGCCAAAGTGCATAAACTCACATTGTCCCACGTTATATTCCATGTGCCAAGTTTTTGCCCATTTACTTCAGTTGTCTATATCCTTTTGTAGACTCTTTGTGTCACCCTCACCACTTGCCTTCCCGTCTATTTTTGTGTCATCCGCAAAATTGGTGCTAGTACATTCACTTCCCTCATTGAAGTCAATAATATATATTGTAAATAATTGTGGCCCCAGCACTGTGGCAATCCACCAGTTACAGGTTGCCATCCTGAAAATGCCCCTCTTATCCCAACTCTCTGTCTTCTATTAGTTAGCCAATCCTCTATCCATGCTAATATACTATTCCCAACACCAAGTGCTCTTATTAAGTAGCCTTATGAGTAGTATCTTATCGAATGTCTTTTGGAAATCCAAATATATTACATCTACTCGTTCCCCTTTATCTATCCTGCTTGTTACTTCCGCAAAGAATTCTAATAAATTTGTCCAGCATGATTTCTCCTTCATGAAGCAATGTTGACTTTGCTTGATTATATTATGCATTTCTAAATGCTTTGCTATTACATCCTTTATAATAGACTCTAACATTTTCCCAGTGACAAATCTTAAGCTAACAGGCCTATAGTTACCTGTTTTTTGTCTCCCTCCTTTTTTGAATAGGGGTGTTACATTGGCAGTTTTTCAATCCTCTGGGACTTTTCCAGAATCTAAGGATTCTTGGAAGATTACTACCAATGCATCCTGTTACGTACCAGCAGTTAGTAAAGCTGAGTTCTTAAAAAACCCCAGAGGGAAACTTTAAACTGTCATAACCTATATTTTAAGTGGTATGTTTGAGATGCAACTCTAAATTCAAGAACCAGACCACCAGTTCTCGAGAGGTTTTATATTAAACTAAATGTAACATTTTATTAAGCTACAACACATTAAACACATAATCATGGCTACAAATTACTACTATGATAACTTTTAACAAATTCCCAAACCAATCTCCATTAAGGCAACAGCAACCCTTAGACTTAACCAGACAACAGGCAAAGCATTTTCACCTTACAAATTCAAAATGAGGTTCCTCTCACTTTGGTTCCTGTGGTGACAGTTGTAGGCTTACAGCTACTTTGATCTTACACTGCTTCTGCCCTGCACATACAAAACTGCTATTGGTTATATCCAGCACAAGTCATTGAATATAAATTCTCATTGCATCACCAGCCTCTTTGAACTCCACCTCTTCTAACAATAAAATCCCTTTCATAGTACCAATTTTATTAGTAAAATAAACATATTGTTTGGTCTCTGCTAGCTAGGTGCCAGATTTCACCCCACTACTTGAACGCTCTATTCAAAAAATGCAAATGCACTCTACCTCTCTTACATCTCAAAACTAGTACATATCAAAGCACCCAGACTGGCTGGCTTTAATCCAATTTAGACACACCCACAGACTAAACCTCTATTTTAAAAGGAAAGTACTTTTCAATAATATTATATACATTAATAGCTTCATGACCATTCACTATCTCTGCAGCTACTTCCTTTAATATCCTAGGATACAACCCATCAGGTCCAGGGGACTTGTCGTTCTTTAGCCCCATTAGTTTCCCAAGTACTTTTTCTCTAGTGATAGTTATTGTATTTATTTCCCCATCCCTTTTTGTCCCTTGATTATTTAGTATTTTTGGAATGCTATTAGTGTCTTCTAGTGTGAAGACTGATGCAAAGTAATTATTCAACTCCTGGTCCCCCATTATTATTTCCCTTCATTCTCTAAGGGACCTATGTTCACTTTGGCCTCTCTCTTCCTTTTCATATATTTAAATATATATTCTTTCTGTCCATTTTTATATTACTTGCTAGTTTGCCCTCAAAGTTTTTTTTCTCCCTCTTTATTATTTTTGGTCATCTTTTGTTAGTTTTTAAAACTTTCCCAATCCTCTGGCTTACCACTAATCTTTGCCACATTGTATGTTCTTTTCTTTCAATTTGATACTATCCTTAACTTCCTTGGTTAACTATGGTTGGTTTATCCCCTTCCTAGAATTTTTCTTTCTCACTGGGATATATCTTTGCTGTGAGTCATGAACTGTTTTCTTAAACGTCTGCCATCGTTCATCAACCGTCTTTTCTGCTAAGCTCCTTTCCCAGTCCACTCCAGCCAACTCTGCCTCATTCCTTTATAATTACCCTTATTTAAGTTTAGTACAGTTGTTTCCGACCCAAGTTCCCCACTCTCAAACTGAATGCTAAATTCTACCGTGTTATGGCCATTGTTTCCTAGTGGATCTCTTACTCTGAGATCATTTATTAAACCTGCCTGATCCCTGGTTGGATCCACAATATGTTGCTCTAGGAAACTGTCCCAAATTCTTGCTCATGGCTACCTCTGCCAATTTGAATTTCCCAATCTACATGAAGATTAAAGTCACCCATGATTAATGTATTGCCTTTTTTACATGCCCTCACTATCTCCTAATTTATTCTCTGTCCTACAGCATAGCTACTGTTAGGAGGCCTATAGACTACTCCCACCAGTGCCTTCTTCCCCTTGTTATTTCTTATCCCCACCCATATGGATTCTACATACTTATTCCATCTCATACCAACAAGGCTACCCCACCACCCTTTCCTTCTTGCCTGTCCTTTCAAAAAGTCACATATCCCTAAACATTTAGTTCTCAGCTTTGATCTCCTTGTAAACATGTCTCCGTAACGGCTACAAGATCATACCCATTAACCTCTATTTGTGCCGTTAATTCATTTATTTTTTTCCGAATACTACATGCATTTAAGTGAGGAACCCTTCATTTTGCCTTTTTATCATTTTTTCCCCCTTTGACCCTATTTGCTACTTTTTTTTTAATGTTTGTACACTCTGTCCCTTCCTGTCACACTCTGGGTATCATTGCCTAAAGAGCTGCCCTGCAATGCTGCCATATCCTTTTGCTTTGTAAGCCCACGTATCTCCTCTCCAGAATGCTCCCCACCCCTCCACCCCCGACCTCTATTTAGTTTAAAGCTTTCTCCACAGTCCTAGTTATTTGATTCACCAGGACACTGGTCCCAGCATGGTTCAAGTGAAGCCCATCCCCCTGGAACAGCTCCCTTCTACCCCAGTACTGGTGCCATTGCCCCATGAACTGAAACCCATTCCTCCCACACCAATCTTTGAGTCAGGCATTTAACTCCTTGAATTTATTTACCCTATGCCAGTTTACCTGTGGCTCAGGTAGCAATCCCAAGATTATTACCTTGGAAGTTCTGCTTTTTAATTTAGCTCCTAACTGTTCAAATTCTTTCAGCAGAATCTCCTTTCTAGTCCTCACACTCCATCCTCTGGCCCTTATGGGGAGGGCTCACCACACACTGGGAATAAGCATCTCACCCAACCTCTGCTCCATCCCTTCTCATCACATGCCTTTCTTTCTTCTTCATATAGGCCAAGATGGCGCACGACAGGCATGAAAGAGCGCAGACCAGGGAGAGATGGCCGACATCATTGCCCTCAATGAGTTTGAGGAGGCTGCAGCCAAGATGGCTGGGGAACACAGGGATCACTCCTGTGGGGAAGGGGAGATCAGCCTCTCCCACCAACCTAGTACAGATCACAGCTCCATCACTTCATCAAATCCTGACATTCACAGTGAGTCACATGCAGTCTTACCTAGTTCATGCTCATTAACTGAAACTCTATTTTCTATTTGCTAGGCACCAGCAGATCGAGGCCCCACAAGCCAGCCCAGCACCAGTGCGAACCCACAGACTTCACCCAAAGAGCAAGCTCTGGAAGAACTGTTACGGAACTCACATGCACCCTCCACCAGCTCAGAGACACACGTCGGTGGGGCACAGAGGTAGCTTAGGCTCACTTTCTGGTTGGTACCAACGTGGATCCCTCCCCTTCCACTCCAAGTTCCTCTCCAGCCCTGAGGAGATGTCCTTAACCCTGGCACTGGGTAGGCAACACAGACTTCAGGACTCATGCTCACGGTTGCAGAGAACAGTATCTATCCGCCTGCTCCACCACCTGTCATTGCATCTCCAGCATTGATTTGGTGGCTGCTTCCAGAAGCTCATCATCTGACTTGGACCGAGCGGGTGGCTGGTCTCCAGCAGCCTTCCGAGTACAGGAGACCTGGACTGTCCCTGCCTCTGACTACTACGGTGACGTGTCAGTGAGGTGTTCCCCAGAAAGTGAGCCTAATCTACAGCTGTGCCCCACCGACATGTGTCTCTGAGCTGGTGGAGGGTGCATGTGAGTTCTGTAACAGTTCTTCCAGAGCTTGCTCTTTGGGTGAAGTCTGTGGGTTCGCACTGGTGCCGGGCTGGCTTGTAGGGCCTCGATCTGCTGGTGCCTAGCAAATAGAAAATAAAGTTTCAGTTAATGAGCATGAACTAGATAAGACTGCACGTGACTCACTGTGAATGTCAGGATTTGATGAAGTGATGGAGCTGTGATCCGTACTAGATTGGTGGGAGAGGCTGATCTCCCCTTCCCCACAGGAGTGATCCCTGTGTTCCCCAGCCATCTCGGCTGCAGCCTCCTCAAACTCATTGAGGGCAATGATGTCGGCCATCTCTCCCTGGTCTGCGCTCTTTCATGCCTGTCGTGCGCCATCTTGGCCTATATGAAGAAGAAGGAGAGGCATGTGATGAGAAGGGATGGAGCAGAGGTTGGGTGAGATGCATGTTCCCTGTGTGTGGTGAGCCCTCCCCAGAAGGGCCAGAGGATGGAGTGTGAGCAACATGATAGATGGGATGGTGGTAATTTGAAAGTCTCAGTGAGAGAGTGTGTGTTGAAATGTGTCCCCCGCTAATGGTTGTGTGAGGTCCCTGAAGAGAGTAGCTATTTGAGTGTATGATGACATGATGAGAGTTTGATATTGGAGGGAGTTGAAGGATGACTTACCCTGGTGGAGCAGATGAGATCATTCATCCCCTTCCTGCACTGGTGGCATTTTGGATGCGGTTGCCAGCCACACTGACCTGCTCTGTGATGGCCTCCCAGGCTTCCAGCAGCCTTACCTGGGATACAGCATGTGCTTTTGCACCTGCGTCCCTCTGAGCAAGGCCTGGAGGGCCTGGTGGGTGAAGTGTGGTGCTGCCTTCTTCTTCAAGCTCTCGGCCTTCTTCTTCTGGATGCAAGACATCTCTAGTGGGCTGGAGAGAGTGAGATTGTGTATTGGACCAGCCTTTAAATATGGCGCTCGGACCTTTGAACCCACCAGCTGACGGCGGCCGTGTGAATCAACTCCCACCCTGCCAGGTGATTCAGACCAATACGTGCCTTTGCATAATTAATGAGGGTCCAAATGCAGAATCGGGCGCAAGTTCCCGCCATTCCGGACAACGGGGTGGGTGCTGCCAAAACTGACCGCCATCCCACTTCGTCTCATTTATGGAAAAGTGAGTCTGGTAGAAGTCGACATAAAGATAGCACGTAGTCAGCACTGTATCCTGTATATATGTATATAATTATGTGTTATTAATAAACAGTTATTGTTCAACCATATAAGTCTCTAGACCTCTTCATGAGGGAACAAACAACCTTACAACACTAATCTGTAGCTTTCATTGACTCTCAATATTTCAAAAACAGAAAATTCTGGAAAACACTCATCAGGTCAGGTGGCATCTGTGGGGAGAACCAAGCCTGCATTTGTACAACAACTTTAACATAAATATACATCCCAATGCACTTCACAATGAGTAACACAAAGACCAGAGAAAGATTCCACTGATATGCTTTATTGGTGCAATCACTGTGATGCTCAAAAGATATTGTTTCTGTAATTGGTATTAAATGTTTAATTTGATTAACAGAAATTATTGATCAAAATAATATTATCATTTAAAAATAATTTTTGTTTATAAACTGAATGCTCCACACTTTTTCCCCATATTCCCTAATGAAATTAAATACACTGAGATTCATTGTCTTGTCAACTTAACTTACATAGTATCTTTTAATATAGCAAAATGTCCCTGAGTGCTCACTGGGACAGAACAACAACTTACATTTATATAGTACCGTTAACATCATAAAATGTCTCAAGGCTCTTCGCAGGAGTATTATAAAACAAAATATGATACCGCGCCACATAAGGAGATATTGGCCGGGATTTTCCGTGCCTGCTGGTGTCGGGCATGTTCAGTGGTGTGAGCGGAGAATATGGCGTGATCAGTTTCACAACTGCTTGAAACCAGTTTGTGATCGTTGGCTCAGCCCGCAAATGGCAGGCCATGTTTCCCGCCATCGGACATTGGCAACCTCATTCTAATACATCTGCATATCATTCTTAGGCCAGCCTGCCAGAATAGTCCCCCCTTGCTGGATCGACCAGCATATAAAAGCGTTCACTGGGCGGGCTGCACTTTGAGGGCAACTCGGAGGTAACTTCATAGCAACAATGTGCAGCACTTGCCAGGGTTACCTGTTGGGCTTCAAGCTTGAGGTGACTTGTTTGGGGGGCAAGGACTGCTTTGTGGTTGAATATAGTGTATAAGCATTCGGGGTCGGGGGTTGGGTGGACGAGGGAATTGGCCACACATTAGGGACACCTTATATAAAGTGACCATTCCTCTGCGGGTGAGACCGTTCAGGCACAGCCATTGATATGATTGGAGTTGAACTTCTACTCAACACACTCAAGCAACGCAGAGGCATCAAAGTGCCACCTAGTGCTTCAGAGTTTTTCACCCCACTCTGGCACAGACTGCAAAGTCATGTGCGTTTTAGTGGAATGCAGAACAGTTGGACGACTGCAGATGTTGTACAATCTCCTTGCTAAAGCTGGCCATGGAGCAGCCACTGGTGGAGGCGCTCACAGCCCCTTACAATGTCAGCATCCCGGTTTGCATCAGTCTCCTTCATGGTTCAAGCTAACAGTGCAGCCTTGCAGTGCAGATTAGGGGAATGCCTGCTCCTGAGCTGAGAGCACAGCATGCAGTCTAAAGGGCAAAGCTGCTGCCAACCAGTTGGGTGGAGTGGGGCAGAGGTGGGTGAGGTCTCAGGCAGTCATGCAGCGCACTAATCTCTGGCCATCCAAGTAGTGGCCAGCACTCTCCGGAATGCATTAAGGGGCCTTCAGGCTTAACCAGGACAGGTTCTTAGTGCACCGAAGCTAACCCACATGTCTCCTCTTTCATCCTGCAGGAGGAGCACATCAGGATCATGGAGCCTGGTGAACTAGCTGTATGCCTAATGGCCTAAAGAGAGCAAAGATGATGGAGAAGAGAGTGACAGAGGCTCACAGCTGCACAGAGGGAGGAGCAGCAATCTCAGGAAGACAGGGCGGCTGGGGCTCCCACACACGCCGCTGAAGAGCCACAGCGAGCCATCGCTGGTCAGCGCCTAGATAGACCCAAGGTCTATAGATGCTGCCTTTCATTCCTGCAGATGACCCAGAACCAGTGTTGTCAAAGACTGTGCATGTCTAGGGAACTGGTCCGTCACATCTACCAGCTGCTGCAGGATTTGGAGCCACGGGGACATGGAGGGCATCCACTGCCAGTGGTCATGAAAGTGACCGCGGCGCTCAATTTCTATGCCAGTGGCTCCTTTCAGGACTCCACAGGTGACCTCTATGGGATATCACATACCTGCACCCACAAATGCATCCATGAGGTCACGGATGCCATCTTTATAAGGGCACACAACTTTGTGCATTTCGCCTGGGACCAGGACAGCCAGGATGCAAGAGCGATTGGATTCGCCCAGGTCTCAGGTTTCCACAGGTGCAGGGTGCCATCAACTGCACTCACATGGTGCTCAGGTCTCTGTCACAACACACGGTCAACTACATCAACCGCAAGGGCTTCCATTCACTGAATGTGCACCTGGTGTGCGACTACCTGAAACACATCCTGCAGGTCTGTGCATCGTTTCGACTCCTACATCCCTGACATATTCCAAAGTCCACAGAGGCTGCAAGGGTGCCTCCTCGGAGACACGGGCTACCCGCGGAGAAAGTAACTGATGACAACCATGCAGCGAGGCCTCAGTGTGCAGCAGAGCGATGTTATAATGAGCCTCATGTTGTAACCCGCAACTTGGTGGAGCAGACCATCGGGATGCTGAAAATGAGGTTCCGGTGCTGGACCCCACAGATCCTCACATTGCACCTATGAACATTTAACTCCAGTCTGGCTTATGGCACCTCACATACCCTCTGTGAGAATGCTCTTGTCATGGAGACGCAGTGGAGGCCCTAATAGTCGCTCGATTGCAGGAGAATGATGACGACATTCCACAGATCTTCACATAGCCTCTGAGAATGTCTGACTCCTGTCTGGGTGAGGGAAGCTCACCTGTGCTCTGTGATCAGGGTCATATCATAGAGATGCAACCATGAAACTTTAGAAGCATCTGATCCCTTGTCCGCCTTCAGCACTTGAGTCCTTCAGGAGCTGGAGCACAGCATCACTGGTCACAGATGCTGAAGAGATGGGGGCTAGCTCCACCTTAAAGGAGCTGAGAGCACTCAGAGAGAATGACAGAACTCTGTGACGCCTGCCCACTACATTCTGGCAGCAATGACAAGCACTGTCGAGGTACAGGCATCAGCAATGTGTCCAGGGAGTGTGAGACTGGACCATCACTTTGGTCTGAAGGCTGCACAAAGCACAGGGAAGAGGCCTTGAACTGAGACAAATGCCTTTATCTTGCGCAGAAAGGTTTCACATCTGAATGACAAGAACACTGCTCATCGGAACAAGGAGCCATAGGCAGGGAGACATTCTTGCGAGTTTATTGACAATAGCGAACATTATGTACAAGTGATTAACACCCATGCCCAGGCTGTGCAATTACATCTTCTTAACCCCGCCGATACGTCTTGGTGCTTCCTGGACATCCACAGCGGAGGTGGAGGCAGCCTGCTGACTGCTACGCCCTGTCTGTGATGACATTGGCGGGCATCCTCTGGAGGGCCAAGACCTGGAGGGTGCCGGCCCACTTTTGGGGTCCTGCTGTGTGGCAGTGGCACCCTCCTCAGCCTGTGGAGCTGGAGCTGCTGGGATCACAGGAAGCGGGGATTCGGATGGGCCAGACACTCCCGGAGTCACCTGGATGGATGGCCCTGGGGTGTGCACCTACTGATCCTCCACTGTATGGGTGCCCCAGGGTCCCTGACTGATTCCTTGAGGAGAAGGGGAATCTGGAGTGAGATCGAGCTGCCTGGCACCCCTCTCGTGTACACACTGTTGTAGGCCAGCTATGGCATCAGCGATGGAGTTGAGCCCGTGCAGCAGTGCAGGAGCGATGTCCTGGGCCAAGGTCTCCATGGCGGCCGCCATCCTGCCAGTGTTGACCTCAGTATGTTGGCATGCTGGCGCTATCACCTCAGAGTGAAGGTGGATGGACTCCTCCTTCATGCTTTGCAATCTAAGGGGTGCAGCGGACATCCCTTCCTGATGTTCCCGAGCTTGTCTTTGCAACTCCAGCAACTGTGACATGTCCGAGTCCAGAGGCTCATCGTCTGACTCGGACTCAGCAAATTTCTGGCCTCCAGCAGTCCTCCAAGTGCCAGACAGCAGGGAAGTCCCTGCCATCGTCTGCTGTGGATCAGACAATGCAATGTGCTCACCAGGTTGTGACTCCGAGGCTATCCTAGAAGTAGGTCCCACGAGGTGTGTGTCTCTGCACTAGTGGACGGTGTGGGTGAGCGCTGTGACGGGGCTTCTAGAAGGGTGCATCCAGATACTTCTTTAGAGGTTTCTTCAGGGCTTGATTGGAGGCCCTGGGTCATGGACTCCATCAGCTGTTTCCCAGATGTGCCTGCAGAAGCAAGGGAAGATAATTAGTGCATGGCAGTGGCCTGTGAAATAGGGCACATCACTCACAGTATGGTTGTCTGATGGATGTTGCACTGCTGGATCCTCACTTGGTAGAGCAGCGCCAACCTTACTGTCAGCACAGGACCGCCCAGATCCTCGCTGGCCAGCTGGATGGCTCTGTTTTCAAAGTTCATGAGGACCTTGATGTTGGGCATTCCTCCACCAGTATGTGACCTCTCCCTTTTGCTGTGTGTCTGTTTGTCCTGCATGAATAGAGATGGAGAAAGTATAAGCAGGATGTGAGCCAGGCCAGATGATAAGTATGCCTGGCATGTGTGGGTGGTGAGTGGATGGGATGAGGACAATGACAGTGAGTGTGAGAGAGTGAATGGTGATGTCCCTTGAACTAGCAGTGAGTGAGATCCCTGGGGATGTGTGCTGGGTTTGTGAGTGTGTGAGGTGTGAGTGATGAGAGCAGTGACTTACCCTGGCGGAACAGAGGAGATCATTCATCCTCTTGCAGCGCTGGGTGGCTGTCCTCTTTTGAAGGGCATTGGCACTGACCACCGCTGCCACAGCCTCCTAAGCTTGGTGGGTCATGCTGCTGTCCATTCTGTGGCCAGACTGGAGTAGAGGACATCCTGGCGGGCCTCCACGGCATCCAAAAGGCGTTCCAGTAATGCGTTGCTAAACCCGGGGGCTACAGACTTTTTGCCTGTCATGGACATCTTCCCTGCAGCAGTTGTAGACTGGAAGCAATGAATGATGTGCGGGTGGCTAGACTTTAAATACAACGCCTGGCGTGATGAAGCAGCGAGATGATGGTGGGTGGGGGAATGAGAGCCTGCCCGCCATGGAAAAGGTGTGTTTCCCGGGAATGCATAATTAATGTGGCGGATTTGGGACGAAATGGCGTGAAAACCCACCATCGCGACCGGCGGCTAAAATGTTGTTTTGCCTGCTCGCTACCACACTTAGTGTAAATCTGGGACTATTCCACCCATTAGATCAGATGACCAAAAGCTTAGTCAAAGAGGTAGGCTTTAAGGAGTGGTCTTAAAGGATGGAAGTGAGTTAGAGAGGCACAGAGGTGTAGGGAGGGAATTCCAGAGCAAGGCAGCTTAAGGCATGTCCCCAATGCTCGTGCAATTAATATTGGGGCTAATTAAGAGGCTAGAATATCTCAAAGGGTTTTGGGGCTGGAGGAGATTACAGAGATAGGGAGGGTGAAGTCATGGAGAGGTTTACAAACAAGGATGAAAATTTTAAAATCAAGTCATTGCTTGATCAGGAGACAACATAGTGAAAATCAGACTGAGTAGCAGCAGGAGGAGCAATAGGAAGCTGACAAGCTCCATTTTGAGCAGGTTTCCCAAATCAGAGTTTAATTTCAAAATAACAAGATTAAACAGCCGAAAATTTTCTTGATTTGTTGAAAGTTTATGAGACTCGTCTACAAATGTTGAGTTTCATTGTTAGCCTTGGTTAGAATTTGGAAGCCAATGGGCTACAGGTAGAACCAGCAGGCTACTTAATAATAAAGGATGAATAAGTAAATTTTCAAAGTTTGTATTCTGATCTGAGAGTCTGGATGTATCTGAGCCTGTACTCTGGTTGATATCACAACATATTGGGGGAAATAAAAGAACAGAATATATCTGAATCGGATGTATTTTTGAGCTAAGTGGATAGAAGATAAATTTCTTACTGTCAATAAAAGTACAGGTGAAAGCTGACTCACTGTAATATCTCAGGCTACCGTGATGGGATGGAACATCATAAATAGCAGCTTAAAGGTGAAATCAGATAGGATCCCTGCTCCTGATCTGTCCAGTGGAGCAGACTCAGTTTTTCTCACCACAGGAATCAGAAAAATGGAAGAGTGAGTTGCCAAATTTGTGTTCGTGTATGTGTGTGCGCGCACGCGTGTATACATATCCAAATTCACATGCACACACATGGCAACCAGATGAACTTTGGATGTGATGCCCTTCATGACAGAATAACTCTCAACACTAACCATCTAGCTTAGCCATGAAGAATGGCCACTGGGGCAAGTTACTGGAGGGTGGCTGACGCCTGTGTAAAAACATATCCCAAGAGTCAGTACCTTCAGGAGGGAAGGGGAGAAAACACTTTAAAAACCGACAACATTACATAGTGTTCAGGTACAAGGGCATCCCTTTCAAGATAAATCACAGTCACTAAATGATTCCAAATAACTCCTGCCACTTCAGAATCCAGTTTAAGGTTGGCTGTATTTATACATACAAAGTTCATCAGGATTGGAACAGCTGACATTGATATTTCACGGGCTTACTGGGAGTCATTATATAATTGCAAACTTAATGACTTTATAAGCAATAACTACTGACTATCCTTTGCATGACAAACAGCAACATGCAGCCTCTATAATCTTATTGTTCAGAAGCAGATGGTCCCAGAAGAATTTCAGCAAAACACTTCCAATGCATGATGCATTACCTATTAGAAAGGCAAAATGGGTTTCAATTTTTTCTTAGCAATTCCAATAATAGCTAATGCTCCTATGATGCCCTGAGAAGGTGCATTAAATATACTGGGCTCTAAATATTTAATCAAAGTAAGCTAATTTTTAATTTAAAAAGATTAATGATTATAGATTTGTTCATAGAGTAAGTGATATTGGCCAGGAATTTCTTTGGAGGTGTTTCTGGTACACTGTTGTTAACTTTACCTTAGGTGAGGCATAAACCCCATTTAAGCACATGAACATAGTTTCCGACATACATCTGGCAAAGTTATGGCAGTGGAAATGGGAGCAGCTCCAAAGAAATTAGTGCAAATATATATATATATATTGCAAATCTTTCTTATTTCATTCTGATTTTTGACTCCACACTGCTCTGTTCCTGATGCGAAGTGAGTGGAAATGGGACCAAAATTGACCCACAGAAGACGATCGAATTACTCAATAGGCTCATGTTGAAAGGCCCCATATTGTTTGAGTCCAGGTGGATCTTGCACATACTGTGAAACTCTTGGCGGAATTTTCCGTGCCCGCTGACGTGTTTGGCGGGCGTGTTTGGCAGTGAGCAGAAAATATGGCGAGAAGGCCAAAAATTGCTTTCACAATGTTGTGAAACCAGGTTGCGATCATCCATTCAGCCCGTCAATGGCGAGCTACGTTCCCCGCCATCGGACATCGGGAACCTCATTGTAATACATCTGCATATCATTATAAGGTAGCCTGCCGGAATCATCCCCCCATGCTGGATCATCTGAGCACATCACGTCGATGTGTTTCACAACAGCATATATAAGGCATGCACCTGGTGGGCTGCACTTTGATGGGAACTCGGAGGTGAGTGCACAGTAACATTGCGTAGCGCTTGCGAGGGTCGGATGTTGGACCTCAAGGTTGAGGCGCATTGAAGGGAGGTGGGAACAAGGGCTGCCCTGCGGTTGAGGCGACTTGGCTGGGGTGGGGGCGCGGCAAGGGCTGCCCAGTAATTGAAGGTAGTGCACAGGCACGTGTAGGGTTGGGGGAGGGGTGGGTGAAGAGAAGCGTCCATGCATTAGGGAAATCTTGCATAAAGTGATCATTCCTCTGCAGCTGAGGCAGTTCAGCTGCAGCCACATTGACATGTGTGGAGTCAGGTCTCTAGCTTATCTGCCCATTCGAGCAACGCAGAGACCTGAACGTGCCACCAAGTGCTCCAGAGCTTTTCATCCCTTAGCCACAGACTGCAAGCTAATGAGCGTTTTATTGGACTGCAGAACAGTTGGACGACTGGGCACATTGTATAATCCTTGCTAAAGCTGGCTATGGAGCAGTAACTGCTCACAGCCCCTTGCAATGTCATCATCCCAGGTTGGACCAGTCTTCCCCATGGTTCAAGCTAACAGTGCAGCATTGCAGTGTGGGTTAGGAGAATGCATGCGCCTGAGCTGAGAGCACAGCATGCAGTCCAGTGGGCAAAGCTGCCGCCAATCAGTCAGGTAGAGGAGGCGGAGGAGTGTGAGGTTTCAGGCAGCCATGTAGCGCACTAAACTCTGGCCATCTAAGTGGTGGCCAGCACTCTCCGGGATGCGTTAAGGGGCCTTCAGACTTAACCAAGAGAGGTTTTTAGTACACCCAAGCTAACTCATGCATCTCTCTCATCCTGCAGGAGGAGTACAACAAGAGCATGGAGCCTGGTGAACTAGCTGTATGCCTCATGCTGTACAAAGAGCGGAGACAAAGGAGAAGAGAGCGGCAGAGGTGCCTGGCTGTGCAGAGGGTGGAGCAGCGCCATCAGGAGGGAGGGGTGGCTGGTGCTCCCGCACAAGCTGCCGAAGAGCCACAGTGAGCCGTCATTGGTCGGCACCCAGCCAGACCCAGGGTCTATAGACACCGCCTTTCATTCCTGCAGATGAGAACCAGTGTCACTCAAGACTGTGCATGTCTAGGGAACTGGTTGGTCACATCTGCCAACTGCTGCAGGATTTGATGCCATGGGAAATGGAGGGCATCCACTCCCTGTGGCTGTGAAAGTGACCGCGGCGCTCAATTTTTACACCAGGGCTCCACAGGTGACCTCTGTGGGATATCACAAGCCTCCACTCACAAATGCATCCATGAGGTCATGGACACCATCTTTGCAAAGGCACAGAACTTTGTGCATTTCGGGACCAGGAAAACCAGGATGCAAGAGCAATTGGATTTGCCCAGATTTTGGGTTTTCCATAGGGGCAGGGTGCCATCGACTGCACTCACATGGCGCTTAGATCTCTGTCGCAACAGGCGGTCAACTATGTCAACCGCAAGGACTTCCATTCGCCGCATGTGCAGCTGGTGTGCGACCACCACAAATGTATCCCAGGGAGTGCCCATGACTCCTACATTCTCAGTCGGTCACAGATCCCTGACGTCTTCCAGGGTCCACAGAGGCTGCAAAGATGACTCCTCAGGGAAAAGGACTACTCACAGAGGACATGACTGATGACATCAGTGCGGCGGCCTCAGACTGCAGCAGAGTGAAGGTATAATGAGGCTCATGCTGCAAATCGCAACTTGGTGGAGCAAACAATCGGGATGCTGAAAGTTAGGTTTCGTTGCCTGGACTGGTCTGGTGGAGCCCTGCAATAAAGTCCACAAAGAGTGTCATGCATCGTCATCACCTGTTGCGCCCTTTACAACCTGGTGCTGCAGCAGGGAGAGGAGTTGGCTGAGGAGGAGATGGAGGAGCTGCACATCTTCTCTGATGAGGAGGACGTCGATGGGGATGAGGGTGAGGAGGTCCTCGAAGGCGACGATGACGGCTATGAGGTCCTCGCCAGATGAGGCAGGCGCGCTTGGGAGGCCCTAATAGCTGCTAGATTCGTGGAAGATGATGATGACATGTAGTGAGGAGACACCGCAGATGCTCACATTGCACCTATGAACGTTTGACTCCCGTCTGGTTTCTGGCAATGCGCATACCCACTGTGATAAGGGTCCTGTCATGGAGACACAGCAGAGGCCCTAATATTCACTCAGTTCTGGGAAGATGATGATGACTTGCAGTGAGGATACTCCATAGATCTTCATAGCCTCAGAGAATATCTGACTCCTGTCTGGCCAAGGGCAGCTTGCTTGCACTCTGTGATCAGGGCCATATCATGGAGACACAGCTGTGAAACTTTAAAAGCACCTGATCCTTTGTCAACCTTCAGCACCTGACCCCTTCAGGAGCACAGTGTCACTGGTCACAGATGTGACGAGATGGGGGCCAGCCCCACCTTAAAGGAGATGAGAGCACACAGAGAGAATGACGGAACTCTGTAATGCCTGTCCACGACATTCTGGCAGCAATGACAAGCACCGTCAAGGTGCAGGTCGGTAATGTGTCCAGGAAGTGTGAGGCCAGACCATCATTTTGGTCTGAAGCCTGCACAAAGCACAGGGAAGAGGCCCTGGACTGAGACACCTGCCTTTATCATATGCAGGAACCAAGGTTTCACATCTGAGTGACACAAACACTGTTCTTCAGAACAGGGAGCCATAGGCAGGGAGACATTCTTGAGAGTTTATTTACAATCGTGAAAATTATGTACAAGTGATTAACACCCATGCCCAGGCTGTGCAACTTGCAGTTTCCCTTTAAGGGGCTACCTTTTAATTTGTCCCTTGATTAGTTAATTTAGTTTATTTGTTTTGACTCAAGAAAGTTACATCTTCTTAACAATCCTAACCCTGCCATTACATCCCCAGCCATCCACAGTGGAGGTGGAGGCAGCCTGCTGACTGCTACACTCTGTCTGTGATGACCTTGGTGGGCATCCTCTGCAGGGTTGAGACCTGGAGGGCCCCAGCCTGCTTTCGGGGTCCTGCTGTGTGGCAGAGGCACCCTCCTCGGCCTGTGGCGCTGGAGCTGCTGGGGTCACAGAAAGAGGGAATTCGCATGGGACGGACTCTCCTGGAGTCACCTGGGTGGTTGGCTCCAGGGTGTGCACCTGCTGATACTCCCTCCTTTGGGTGCCCCAGGGTCCCTGACTGATTCCTTGAGGGGAAGGGGTAGCTGGAGTGAGATCGAACTGCCCTGCACCTCTCTTGTGTGCACACTGTTGGGACCAACTATGGTGTCAGCAACGCAGTTGAGTCCGCGCAGCAGTGCAGGAGTGACGTCCTGGACCAAGGTCTCCATGGCGGGCGGCATCCTACCAGTGTTGACCTCAGTGTATTGGAATGCCAGCATTATCACCTCAGCCTGAGGGCTGACAGACTCCTCCATTGTACCATGCAATCTGAGGAGTGCAGCAGACATCCATTCCTGATGTTCCCGAGCTTGCCTATACAGCTCCTGCAACTGAGATATAACTGAATCCAGAGGCTCATCATCTGACTCGGACTCAGCAAATGTTTGGCCTCCAGTAGTCCTCCAAGTGCCAGAGACCTGGGAAGTCCCTGCCACCTCCTGCTGTGGATCAGACAGTGTGATGTGCTCACTGGATTGTGATCCCAAGGCCACTCTAATGCTAGGTCCCACTGAGGCGTGTGTCTCTGCGGTGGAGGGTGTGGGTGAGTGCTTTGATGGGTTTTCAATGAGGGTGCCTACAGATTCCTCCAGAGGTTTCTATGGGGCTTGATTGGAGGCCCTGGGTCATGGACTCCATTGGATGTTTCCCAGATGTGCCTGCAAAAGCAAGGAGAGATAATTAGTGCATGGCAGTGACCTGTGAGACAGGACACATCACTCACAGCATGGTTGTCTGATAGATGTTGCACTGCTGGATCCTTACTTGATAGAGAACTGCCAATCTCACCGTCAGCACAGGACCGGTCCAGATCCTCGCCAGCCAGTCTGTGAGGACCTTGATTTTAGGCATTCCTCCACCAGCCTCTGACCTCTCACTCTTGTGTACCAGCTTGTCCTGAATAGAAATGGAGAGAGTGTAAGCAGGACGTCTGCCAGGCTAGATGGTAAGTATGCCTGGCATGTGTGGGTGGTGAGTGATCCCATGGACGACGTGAGGACAACGGCTGTGTGTGAGAGAGAGTGAATGGTGATGTTCCTTGAACTGGCAGAGAGTGAGGGCCCTGTGGATGTGTGATGGGTTTGTGAGTGTGTGAGTTGAGAGTGGTGAGAAGAGTGACTTAGCCTGGCGGAATGGAGGAGAGCATTCATCCTCTTGCGGCACTGAGTGGCTGTCCTCTTTTGCAGGGCGTTGGCGCTGACCACCGCTGCCACCACCTCCCAAGCTAAATTCGTGATGTTGCTGTCCATCCAGCGGCCAGAGTGGGGATAGAGTACATCAGGGCGAGCCTCCATGGCGTCCAAATGGTGCTTGGTGGACGCACCATTAAACCTGGGGGCTGCAGTCTTCTTTTGGGGCATGTCTTCTGTGCAGCGGCCCTGGGCTGGGAGCACTGACAGGTGTGCGTGTGGCTGCACTTTAAATATGGCACCCGGCATGAGGAAGCGGAGAGATGATGGCGTGGCGGGCGAATGAGAGCCTGCCTGCCTTCAAAATAGTGTGTTTCCCAGGAATGCATAATTAATGCAATGGTATTGGGATGAAACGGTGTGAAAAGCCGCCATTGCGGCCGAAGGGTAAACCATAATTTTTCCCGGCCGCTACTGCATTTAGTGCAAATCTGGGATGATTCTGCCCTCTAACTCCAAGTGCATATAGTAAACGTTGGATTGAGTACATCGCATTTTACTATAAAAACCATTTTGAATTATAGTTCTTCCAAAGTGGATCATCCCTCAGTCAGACTTCAGCTGCCTTTGCAATGACTTCCTGCTCAACACTCTGCAAAATCATGAGTCAGCCACAGTGCTCAGCAAAACCTGCTATCCAGCTACAATCAATGTAGGGTTCCAAATTACGTGTTCAACACACTGCCTGAAAGAATAAAGCTTAGCTAACACTTAATGCTCTACTAGCCACAATATGTTCAGGTGTGGAATATTGCTCTTACATGGGTGGGATTTTCTCCGTTGAGGCCAGTCACTAGAATTGGGAAAATTTCGGCTTGGCCCACTCGCCTCGGGAAAAAGTGCCTAGAAGTGGGGGATGAGGAGGATGCGTTTGGTGGGTGTAGGTCGGGCCACCCAACCCTGGAAAGAGTTCAGAGGCAGCCACAGGGGCTGCCAGGTGCAGAGGCGGGCTGTTTATAAGGCCCACCTCAGTGCTGTGGGGCTTTGTCCCAGTTATAATGAAAAGTGTAAGGCCCTCTAGCCCTCACCCCTCACACCCCCTTACCCCCACACACATCCCATGCTCTGTCCATGCCACCTCATGCCCCCCACTCACCCTCTATGGCCCCTCATGCCCCCCATGCCAAGCTTTGGCATTTCCATGCTCATTCATGCACTACAAACTGTATAGAACCAATGAGCCCTAGAGTGACAATTTGATGTGTAAAGAAGCCTTAAAAAAGACGTTCAGTGATAACTCCCCACTTTACTTAAAAAAAATCCTTTTTACTACAGGCCAATAAAAGGGTCGATCACCCAAACTCTTTAAAGTATCAATAGCCTGGGGTGCAGCTAATAGATTTCTGGGCTCTCAGCCAAACATTGCTTGATTGACAACCCTGGCTCTTTAATTTCTTCTGTCAATTGCACAATGTTTACCTGCACAAAATGAAGAGGTTTAAAGTGCTTGCAGTTTCAGATATTGATACTTTAAAGGGTCCAGAGATTAACACTTCTACTGGCCTGTTATAGGAAAGTTTTAAGGAAGTGTAAATTTATCAAAGAATGACTGTCTTTTAAAATGCTTTCTTTGCACATCTCATTGTCACAATAGGGTTTATTGGTTCTATACAGTGTATAGTCGGTGAATGGGCATGGAAATGCCATAGCTTGGCATGGGGGTGGTGGTGAAGGTTCATAAGTCTGGGTAGGGGGGCATACCTTGGCAATGGGTGCATGAGGAGGACCTTTTGAACTTACCTTTTCAAAGGTTCCCCCACACCTCTGAGGTGCCATGAACCATGACGCTTTGAAAAGCTGGCCCGACTCCATGAAAATTGCAGTGGAGTAGGACATGCCTATCCCCGCAATGGACCCGGCCAGATCAGGAGTGCAAGGTGCAGGCTCACAACCTGAACCAGCCCACACTCTTAAAAAGCATTCCTGAAAATTGGAAACCCTGAGAATGGGGTTGAGAATCCTGGAATTGGGTCCTGGGTACGATTTTCACCGCTCCATGAACTCTCCCTTACTCCAAGAATACCCAGCCCTATGTGTGGAGACTTCATCCAGCATCTTTGCCACATGCCAGGATGGAATACAAGAAAACATAATGAATGACACGCCATCTTTCCCTCACCTCCAGCTACCAACCGCTGTCTGTAACAACCTTTCTTTTCTCTCTCTAGTTTATCCACGCTTCTCTTAGTTTTTCCTCCCTCCATCCTAATAATGATCTATTTATACAGCGCCTGAAATTCAATGAATGTCTCATGGTGTTTCAGAGAGAGGAAATGTGCAATAAGCAGTGTTAGGGCAGATAATTGAAGGCATAGTCAAACAGGGAGGCTTGGAACATTCCAACTCAAGAGATGAGAGTAATTTCCATTGAACCAAGCTGACACTTGAAAAACATATTAACTCAAGGACTTCAACTTTCTAAAGAATAGCTCTTAGTATGTATGTGGCTCTCCTGCGTCACACGAAAATTGTATAAGGAGAAACAATAGAAATTACGACTGCAGCATTAACAGATATCAGGTGAAAGCCTCCAGGGCAGAGTCACTTTTATTTAGCAAGTCTTTTTTCTAGTTTTTATTTGAAATTAACAGCTCTGGTATGTGGGAAAGGGTTAAAATAGATCAAGCATATGTGTGCACCTTTTTTGCGAAGTCATGGTGACTCATTAGTTAAATGAACCGTCCAGTTTAATACTGAACCAAACAGAGTGACAGACTCCCAGATTCTACCCCTGAGCTCTGGGGGAAGGAGGGACATGACAGGAAGTGGGTTGGTGGGGCCACGCCAATTAGCTTCCTTCCTTACACCAGAGCGAGGAGGCATCAGCCATGGTTCCTGCTCTTGGCTACAGTTCAGTGATCCCTGCTAGAAATCAAAGTATCTTTGTCGTTGGGCAAAGATAAGATTTAGGTGATGTACTCATGGGACAATAGCCTGTTAGCGCTCACCATTAAGGCCAATGAATGGTCACTTTGGTGAGGAATTGGAGAGTAGCATTGGCTGTGCAACTGTTGCTGATCAGAAGTCAGCAACTTTGGGAGATGGAGGGTAGAGAAAAAAAATCACAAAAATGCATTATTCACGTGTTCCACAAAGACTGGAGTAAACAAGGCATTCAATAAATTATGAGAGCTGCAGTACTTTTGGAATTAGTCATGAATATAAAGCAATTTCATATAAATAGTGAATCACTAATATCCCTTGGGCTGCAGAGTAAAGGAAAAGCAGTTTATTTGACACCGAGATCAGTATTCTACTCAGGGCCATCAAGGGCTCCATCTCACCTAACCTTGGTAATGTACACTGACAATGGGCAGTAATGGCAATTCTTCTCAATATAAAGTGAAGTACATTTGTCAAGAGATTCTGTTCAATCATTTGTGCAAGGTAATCTTCCACCTGTTGCACAGGTATTACAGTGTGATAATTGCAGGCAATCACCATGTAAAATGCCTCATAAATTATCGATATGTTTTATGAAAAATTTGAATCAGTAAGATGTTGAGAGTGGCTGAATGTGGGAATCTAATCTAAATATTTGACTCCCAGTGAAGAAACTTTTGAATCCCAGCTTCTAGCTTTATTTAGAATTGGCCACACTCTGGTAAGCTCTACTCACTCTCTGCTGGTGGCTTGCACACTGGAATAGTGTTGTTCAGTGTGTCGGTTGTCAGTCATGTGGCTAACATTGTGATGTGAGGTCATGCTGGATTATAGTAAATAGTTTCTGAATGATCATGGTTGGATCTGTCATGTGACTTGCCAGGTGATCTTTTTGTCTTCTGGCTTTCACTCTTGTGTGAGAGGTCCGGAAAGCAGCAAGAGACTTGCAGCTCCTGAAATTACTATAAAGTTTTTCAAAGTTGCACAACAACTAAAATCTGTGTGTGACAGGAGGTGCTCTAACATCACCACCTCAGGCTCCTAAAATCCTTGATGTGAATGTTGCAGGGAAGTGGAAGAGATCTGAGCAAGCCTAGAAACACTACTCCTTTGCAATGAAGCTTGATCAAGTGTTGCAATGACTGCAGCTGCTGACAATTCTCACAGCAATGGTGGATGAAGTGTGTGACGTCCACTCCATGTAGTTGGATTGGGCCCTGAATGGAGTCAGAGATAAGACAGATCTAAATTTTCACGGTACTGCCAACCTTGTAAGAACATTGTTTTTTGAGAGATATAAATTTAACAGGAGAATGCAGAATCCTGGTGAAACAGGGGAGGTGGTGGTGTAGTGGTAGCTTCATTGGACTAGTAATCCAGAGATCCAGGGTATTGCTCTGGGGACCTGGGTTCAAATCCCAACTTGACAGATGGTGGAATTTGAATTCAATCGACTCTTAATTCCAGGTTTTTAATGATGACCATGAAACCATTGTTGATTGTCATTAAAAACCCATCTGGTTCACTAATGCCCTTTAGGGAAGGAAATCTGCTGTCCTTACTTGGCCTAGTTACATGTAACTCCAGAGCCACAGCAATGTGGTTGACTCTTAAATGCCATCTGAAATGGCCTAGCAAGCCACTCAGTTGTATCAAACTGCTACAGAAAGATGGATAAGGAATGAAACTGGACGGACCACCCAGCCTAGGTACCAGAAATGACAACGGCAAACTCAATGTTGTTGACCTTGAAAAGTCCTCCTGACTAATATCTGGGGGCTTGTGCCAAAATTGGGAGAGCTATCTCACAGGTGAGTGAAGAAACAGCCTGACATAATCATATTAACGGAATCATAACTTACAGACAATGCCCTAGATACGACTATCGCCATCCCTGGGTTTGTTCTGTCTCACCGCAGGACAGGCCCAGCAGAGGTGATGGCATAGTGGTATAGAGTCAGGAGGGAGTTGCCCTGGGAGTCCTCAAAATCGACTCCGGACCCCATTAAGTCTCATGGTATCAGGTTAAACATGAGCAAGGATTCTCCTGCTGATTACCACATACCACCCACCCATAGCTGATGAATCAGTACTTCTCCATGTTGAACACCATTGGAGAAAGCACTGAGGATAGCAATAGTGCAGAATGTTCTCTGGGTGGGGGACTTCATTGTCCATCACCAAGAGTGGCTCGGTAGCACCACAACTGGCCGAGCTGGCAGAGTCCTAAAGGATGTATCTGCTAGACTGGGTCTGCAGTAGGGAGTGAAAAAACCAACAAGCGATAAAAACATACTTTACTTCATCCTCGCCAACCTGCCTACCACAGGTGCATCTGTCCATGATGGCATTGGTAGGAGGGACAACCGCACAGTCCTCATGGAGCCAAAGTCCCATCTTCACATTGAGGATACCCTCCTTCATGTTGTGTGGCTCTACCACTGTGCTAAATGGGGTAGATTTCGAATGGACCTAGCAACTCAAATCTGGGCAACCATGAGATGCTGTGGGCCATCAGCAGCAGCAGCAGAATTGTACTCAACCAACCTGTAACCTCATAGTCCGGCATATCTCCCATTCTACCATTACCACCAAACCAAGGTATTAACCCTGGTTCAATGAAGAATGCAGGAGGGCATGCCAAGAGCAGCACCAGGCATACCTAAAAATGAGGTGTCAAACTGCTGAAGCTACAAAACAGGACTACTTGCATGCCAAACAGCATAAGCAGCAAGTGATAGACAGAGCTAAGCAATTCCACAATCAACAGGTCAGACTTAAGCTCCGCAGTCCTGCCACATCCAGTCATGAATGGCGGTGGACAATTAAACAGCTCACTGGAGGAGGCTCCCCAAAACCCATCCTAAATGATGGGGGAGCCCAGCACATCAGTGCGAAAGATAAGGCTGAGATATTTTTGAAAATCTTCAGCCAGAAGTGCCGAGTGGATGATCCATCTCAGCCTCCTCCGATGCCAGTCTTCAGCCAATTGGATTCACTCCATGTGGTATCAAGAAACAGCTGAAGGCACTGAATACTGCGAAGGCTATGGGCTCTGACAATATTCTGGCAATAGTAATGAAGACTTCTGCTCCAGAACTTTCCACACCCCTAGCTAAGCTGTTCCAGTACAGCTACAACATTGGCATCTGCCTGGCAATGTGGAAGATTGCCCAGGTAAGTCCTGTACACAAAAAGCAGGATAAATCCAACCCGACCAATTACCACCCCATTAGCCTTCTCTTGATCATCAGTAAAATGGCGAACGAGGTCTTCAACAGTGTAATCAAGCGGCACTTGCTTAGCAATAACCTGCTCACTGATGCTTAGTTTGGGTTCTGCCAGGGCCACTCAGCTCCTGACCTCATTACAGCCTTGGTTCAAACATGGACCAAAGAGCTGAACTCCAGAGGTGAGGTGAGAGTGACTGCCTTTGACATCAATGCAGCATTTGACCGAGTGTGGCATCAATGAGCCCAAGCAAAACTGGGGTCAATGGGAAGCAAGGGGAAAGCTCTCTGCTGGTTAGAGTCATACCCAGCACAAAGGAAGGTGGTTGTGGGTACATAAGAACATAAGAAATAGGAACAGGAGTAGACCATTTGGCCCCTCAAGCCTGCTCTGCCATTCAACAAGATCATGGCTGGTCTTCTTGTGTTTCGATTTCCACATTCCACCTAACCCCGATAACCCTTGCCCAACAAGAATCTATCTACCTCTGCCTTAAAAATATTCTATGACTCTGCCTCCACCACCTTCTGAGGCAGAGAATTCCAAAGTCACACAACCCTCTGAGAGGAAAGATTTCTCCTCATCTCTGTCTTAAAAGGGCGACCCCTAATTTTAAAACAGTGCCCCCTAGTTCTGGACTCACCCACAAGAGCAAACATCCTTTCAACATTAACCTTGTCAAGGCCATTCAGGATCTAATATACTTCAATCAAATCACCCCTCACTCTTCTAAACTCCAGTGGAAACAAGCCCTGTCTGTCCAACCTTTCCTCATAAGACAACCCACTCATTCCAGGTATCAGTAAACATCTTTTGAATCACCTCCAATGCATTTACATCCTTCCTTAAATAAGGAGACCAAAACTGCACACAGTATTTGAGATGCGGTCTCACCAATGCCCTATATAACTGAAGCATAACATCCTTTCTTTTATGTTCAATCCCTATCGTAATAAAGGATAAGCATTCCATTAGCCTTCTTAATTACTTGCTGTACCTGCGTACTGTTATGATTGATGCAGTTGGTGAAGCGGAGTTATTTAAAAATCCCAGAGGGAAACTTTAAACAACTGTCATAACCTATAATTTTAAGTGTTATGTTTGAAATGCGACCTTAAATTCAGGAAGCAGACCATCAGTTCTCGAGGCTTTACATTAAACAAATGAAACATTTTATTAATTTACACAGGTTAAAATATATACACATGGCTAGAAATTACTACTATCATAATTTTTAATAAATTCCCAAACTAATCTCCATTAAGGCAACAGCAACCCATAGACTTAACCAGACACCAGGCAAAGCATTTTCACCTTACAAATTCAAAATGAAGTTCTTTTCACTGTGGAGCCAGTTGGAGGTTTGCAGCTGCCTTTTGATCTTACATTGCCTCTGCCTGCACACCTGAAAACTACTGAAGTTATGCCTACGACCACTGATTGAATTCAAATTCCCATTGTCTCACCAGTCTCTTTGAACTTTACCTTTTAACAATGAAACCCCATTCATTGTGCCAATTTTATTAGTAATATAAACATATTGCTTGGTAGCTGTTAGAAAGGCATCAAATTTTCACCCCACTTCTTGAATGCTCTATACATATCAAAGCACCCAGACTAGCTGGCTTAAATCCAATTAAGACATACCCACAGATCAAACCACTATTTTAAATGAAAAATATTTTCCAAAATATTATATATTAGCTTCATGACAATACTAACTTTTTGTGACTCATGTACTAGGTTGCCTAGATCCCTCTGCACCTCAGAATTATGCAGCCATTCTCCATTTAAGTAGTACTCTGCTTTTTTGTTCTTCCTGCCAAAGTGAACAATTTCACATTTTCCCACATTAAACTCCATTTGCCAGATCTTTGCCCACTCACTTAACCTATCTATATCCATCTGCAACCTCCTCATGTCCTCTTCACAACATACTTTCCTACCTATCTTTATGTCATCTGCAAATTTAGTTACCATATCTTAACTCCCCTTATCTAAGTCATTGATGTAAATTGTAAAAAGTTGAGGCCCCAGTACAGACCCCTGTGGGACATCATTCGTCACATTCTGCCAATCAGAAAAAGACCCATTTATGCATACTCTCTGTTTTCTGCCAGCCAGCCAATCTTCTATCCATGCTAATATGTTACCCACTACACCATGCACTTTTATTTTCCATAATAATCTTTGATGTGGCACCTTATCAAATGCCTTCTGGAAATCCAAGTACAGTACATCAACAGGCCTCCCTTTATCTACTGAGCATGTTACTTCTTCAAAAAGCACTAATAAATTGGTTGAACATGATTTTCCTTTCAAAAAACAATGCTGACTCTTCCCAATTGCCTTGAGCGCTTCTAAGTGCCTAGCTATAACCTTCTTAATGATCGATTCTAATAACTTCCCCACGACAGATGTCAAGCTAACTGGCCTATAGTTTCCTGTTTTCTGCATCCGTTCCTTCTTAAATAGAGGGGTTATATTTGCTACTTTCCAATCTGATGGAACCTTTCCAGAATCTAGTGAATTTTGGAAAATTAGCACCAGCGCATCTACTACCTCATTGGCCACCTCTTTTAAGATCCTAGGATGCAGTCCATTAGGACCCGGAGACTTGCCAGCCTGCAGCTCCATCAATTTGCTCAGTACCATTTCCTTAGTGATTTCAATTTCATCAAGTTCCTTTCTCCCGTTCACCTCCTGATTTGCAGCTATTACTGGAATATTTTTTGAATCCTCTATAGTGAACACAGAAGCAAAATATTTGTTCATTTCTTCTGCCATTTCCTTATTATCTACTATTATTCCCCACTGTCACTCTCTGGAGGCCCAACACTTACTTTACTTACTCTTTTCCTTTTTAAGTACTCTGAAATATCCCCTTAAATGTCTGTCACTGTTTCTCTATTGATCTATCCTCTAGTCTAGTATCCGAGTTCACTTCAACTAGCCCAGCTTTTGTCCCCTCATAGTTGCCCTTATTTAAGTTTAAGATACTAGTCTTAGACCCACTCTACTCCCTTTCAAACTGGATGTAAAGTTCAATCATGTTGTGGTTGCTGCTACCTAGGGGTGCCTTTACTCTGAGGTCATTAATTAATCCTGTCATGTTACACAATACCAAATCTAATATAACCTGGTTGGTTCCAGAACATGCTGCTCTGAGAAACTCTCTCAAAAGCATTCTAAGAACTCATGTAGGCTACTACAGCCAATCTGATTTTTCCAGTTTATGTGTAGATTAAAATCACCCATGGTTATTGTCATCCCTTTATCACAAGCACACAATATTTTCTCTTGAATACTTTGTCCTACACTGTGACAACTGTTTGGGGACCTGCAGCCACGTCTCCATAATTGCTATCAGATCATATTTATTTACTTCAATGTGATACATCAATTCATTTACTTTGTTATGAATGCTATGTGCATTCAGGTAGAGGGCCTTCAGTTTTGTCTTTTTGTTACCTTTGTAACATCTGGTCTTGACTGTTAATGTAATCTTAGGTTTTTTTCTCTCTGACCCTTCCTGCCATTCTCTGACCCTAATTTCTCATATTACTATTTTGCTCTCCTGTCTTGACTCTACACCTTGAATTGCTACCTCTACCCAAGCTTGATCCCTCACCCCTCTTGTTTAGTTTAAAGCCTTCTCTACTTCCCTAGTTATGCGATTTGTGAGGACACTCGTCCCAGCACGGTTCAGGTATAAAACGTCCCAACAGTATAGTCCCCACTTTCCCCAGTACTTATACCAGTGCCCCATAAACCAGAATCTACTTCTCTCACACCAGTACTTGAGCCACGCATTCGTCTCTCTAATCTTATTTGCCCTATGCCAATTTGCACGTAGCTCAGGTAATAATCCAGAGATTATTACCTTTGAGGTTCTGCTTCTTAATTTGGTACCTAGCTCCTCATACTGACTTTGCAGAACCTCATTCTTAGTTCTACCTATGTCATTGGTACCTACATGGACGACAACTGGATCCTCCCCCTCAAACTGCAAGTTCCTCTCCAGCCCTAAGCAGATGTCCCTAACCCTGGCACCGGGCAGGCAACATAGCCACCTGGACTCTCACTCTTTGATGTAGAGAACAGTGTCAATCCCCCTCACTACATTATCCCCTACTGCCACTACATTCTTTTTTTCTCCACCCACCTCAACGGCTTCCTGTACCACAGTGCCATGGCCAGCCAGACTTCACTTTCATCCGCACAGGTTGCAAGTACCTCAAACCTGTTTGACAATTGGAAAGCCTGAGGGTCCTCCCCTCCTGTCTGCTCAGTCCCATGACCTGCCTCATTCACGGTTACGTCCTCCTTTCCCTCACTGCTGACCAAAACAGATGACCATCTTCTAAGAAGTGTGATTGTCTTCTGGAACAAAGTATTTCTCCCCCCCCCTTATATTGCGCAGTGTATGCATTTCAGCTTCCAAGTCAATAATCCTGATCCAGAATTCCTCAAGCTGCTTACACTTCCTGCAGACGTGTTTGTCATGGATCGCTTTGGCATCCAAAAGCTCCCACATCTCACAGATGCAACATTACACCTGTCCCACATTCTAACATATGTTATTTAATTCATTTACTTTAATTGCTTTCCTCCTATGCTACAATTTACTGTGTTTATTGAATGCTAGTACCACTGACACCTAAAGGTTATATGCTTCTTAACTACAAGCTGTGTTTTAGATGTTTATTTAATTTACTTTATTTTTATTGCTTTTTTATTTTTATTGTTTGATTTTAATTTTAAAGGTTTCAAATTTTGGTTTATTATTTTAAAGTTTTAATTCTTTTTACTTATAGATCGACCGTAACTTGCCTGTCCTCAGCTGGTTTCTCACATACTGTCCCTTTGACTGAGCACTTACCAGCCAATCAACTTACTAGCTTCCTGTGACGTCACAGTTGCTTTTTTTTTCCTGGGCTGCGCCCTTTTTAAACTGAAGTCCCTGCCACTCTCCGCACCTTTGTAACTGAAGTCTCTCCTGCTCCCCGCGCCCTTTTCAAACTGAAGTCTCTCCCACTCTCTGCGTCCTTTTCAAACTGAAGTCTCTCCTGCTCTCCAGGTCCTTTTTGCATTGTTGTTGGAGGTCACCACAAGGTTAGTCCTAGTGGTTTGGATGACTTGGAATGTGTTGCACTTAAGTGGGAATCAGGCAATCACATAAGATGTCAAGTAAACACAAGTGTACAATATAACATAGTTCTGCTTCAACTATATCAAAAGGCAACAGATTTTAAGGTGGAACCATTCAATCCATGGTGGAACTAAGTCTCTCAATTAGAGGGCAAGTACAAATTCTGATACAACATGGTGACTATAAATGTAAGCTGGACTTTAAGTGCATTGAAAGCACAACTTTATGTCTTTGCCAGATAAGGCGGCATACTTGAAGACAAACAACCTTGCATTTAATACTAATGACAAAATCATTGGAACATCATCCACTGGAGTAATGGTATACATGATGAGTGACTACAAGCCACTAGACAAGGATTGTTTAATACTGGAACAATCTCCGGTGTTCATAGGGCAAAATGAGGAAGAACACCAAATCAGGCTTGAAAACAGAGTAGATCCAGTCCAATATGTTCTGTGTCATGTACCACTGGCTTTAGGGAATGAGCTGAAGGAAACCCTACATGATCTACTCATTGAGCCCAATGAATCCGTTCAATTCTACTTCTACCTGAGAAGAATGGCAAAATGACATCTGCTTAGATTTTAAAGACTTAAGCAAGGCTATCAAACAATAACATTATCCATTAGCAGCAATTAAAGATGAAGCCTACTTGGTGCCAAGTCTTCACGGTTCTCAACTAGAATGGGCACATGAGACTTGATGAACAGTAGTCATAGTCTGCAAGATTCCACAAACTCTCTTCAACAGCCCCCTGGCCTCTACTATCTCGAAGAGCTAGGGCTGCAGACGCATGGGAGACCACCACCTGCAAGTCCCTCTCCAAATCATGTACCATCTTGGAAATACTTCGACATTCCTTCACCATCGCGGGGTCAAAACCGTGAACCGCTCTCCCTAATAGCAATAAGAGTGTACTTATACCTCATGGACTGCAGCAGTTCAAGGAGGCGGCTCACCACCAGCTACCCAAGGGCAACTAGGCATTCGCAATAAATGATGCCCATATCCCATGAAAGAAAAAAAATCTTTTGAACGATACTACTGCAAAGTGTATGCCATTTATGTCATGCTAATTGAAACCACATGATTCAAACTGGAGCAATATACCAATTTCTGGAACAATTTGGTAAAGATATGTAACTGATACAGATTATATCCTATTATAAGTTGAAGTTGCTCCAAGATAGTTTAATAAGCAAAACTGTTTCCAGAGTAGATGTAAGCCTTATAAGACTGGGAAGGTCCCAAGTTTGAATCTTGGATTTGTCTTGAGTTTGCTCATCTTAATCACAATGGTAAAAGGGTAAAAAGTAACTGCCTGTGCATTGTTTAGAAACAGTCTTGAGTACGTTCAGTTCATGGCCCCACACCCCTTGAAAACCCAATCTTCATTGTGGCATTGCTCCCAGTAACTCCAGTACCAGGAGCTGGATGAAGGGGATGAAGAGTCAGCAGGGTATTTGACCACTGAAACACTGTAGCTTCACTTATCCTCACCCAAGATTTAGATGTACATTCCAGAAGAGGCCATTGAATAGTGATAAGAGCTGATTTCCCCTTTTCAGCCAGAGGTGCTGATGACAATTGTCGTACTTCTTGTGCATCCCCGATTTAATTGCTCTACCAATGGCAACTGTGCCATTAGCTGCCTAGGCCCAAACCTCTGGAATTCATCCCTAGAACTCACCATCTCTCTCTCCTCCTTTAAAATGCTTCATAAAACCTGTCTTTTAGCCAAGCCTTTGGTCATCTGTCCTGATGTAACTCAGAGTCAAATTTTGTTTGGTGATTGCTCCTGTGAAGCACCTTCAACGTTTTACTACATTAATGGTACTATATGAATGCAGGTTGTTGTTGTTTCCCCAACTACTGCCTGCCTGAGACCAGGTAACTCAACACAGATCAGGAGTGGAATCATGAAGATCCGTTCAGTGTCACTACAACGATTGCAGGAATTTGTTTTCTCTCAGGTGCCATGATAGTTGCACTGCCCTCTTTCCCCCTTCCCCCTCCTCCCTTCTATACTTTACAGTTTATACTTCTACACTTTAATACATTTACCCATTTCACAAGCCAGTTAAGGTTTGCTTAACAGAACAAAATGCTTCTTGGACAGGACGGAGATTGACATTTTGATGTGTTTCTTGTTAAATTGAACATGTATTCACCTCTTATTCAATCATTTTGACTGCCTATTTCCAAACCTAATTTAACAAAGAAGATGGCTTTCTTTGATTAATTGTTAGCTTTTCCCTTGCTTTGGGAAGGATCTAGAATTACTACCCATACTGATGCTACCTCTAGATATTGCAGCAACACACCACCTCTCTATCAGGATATTTACCAGAACATGCAGGCAATCCTGGATTGTATTTGACAGGCATAGTCAGAAGGCAAAGTTTCAAATGAATTCCACCCATTACAAAAAATGCATTTGTTGTATGAAAGGCAATTCAGTAACAATGTAGAAAATGATAGAAATATACAACTGGTCTATTAGAGAATTCCAAAAATTGGTTTTAGGTGTTACCCTCCCTTCTCTGGTGGAGAAACAATGCGGCCCCTGCATTATACATGGCTTTGGTCAGAAACAAAGTTGAACAGACACTTTTTAAACCACTTATTGCCATTTATTTTCTTTCTTGGAAGCAGAAATGTGATTTGAAGATATTCCTTCAAAAATCATTAACATGCTTTTCAGTTTATTATCTGTAAAAGTTCCATGACCCCAAAAGAGACACAAAGTACAGGCAGAAAAAGAAATGTGTTCTGAGAAATTTCTGTTGATCAATCTCCACATTCTGAAAGGTTACAGTTAACTCCTTATGTTTGAAATCACCTTTCAGTGTATTCAGCTTCACACCATCAACATTATCCTTCAGATTTCTTTGAGGCCATTCAACCTATCTGGCTCTGTGATGGGGTTAGTCTTGAACTTCAAAAGGACATAGACATATTGCTGGATTGGACAGACAAGTGGCAGATGAAGTTCAATGCAGATAAGTCTGAGGTGATTCAGTTTGGCAGGAAAAATATGGTGAAACAGTATAAAATAAAGGGAGAGAATCTAAAGAAGGTGCACTGGCTCTCTGAAAGAGCATTCTGCCTAGTTCCACTTCCCTGCCTTATCCCCGTAACCTTGCACATTCTCTCTTTTCAGGTAGCAATCCAACTCCATTTTGAATGTCTCGATTGAACCAGCCTCCACCATCCTTTCAGGAAGGTCGTTCCACATTCCAAACACCCTCTGGGTGAAAAAAATTTTCCTCACATCACATTTACTCCTTTTGCCAATTATTTTGAATCTGTGCCCTCTAGTTCTTGATGTTCTCTTGAGTGGAAACAGTTTCTCACTATTTACCCTGTCCATGCCCCTCAGGATCTTGAATGCCTCTATCAAGACTCCTCTCAGCCTTCTTTTCTCCATGGAACCAAACTCTCCAATCTATCCTCATAGCTACAGATCTTTATCCCTGGAATCATTCTTGTTAATGTCCTTTGTACTCTCTCCAATGCCTTCACATCCTTTCTCAAGTGTGATGCCCAGAACTAGACGCAGTACTCCAGATGAGGCCTAACTAGTATCTTATGCAAGTTCAACATGACCTCCTTACTCTTGTACTCGATGCCCCTACTAATAAAGCCTAAGATGCCAAATGCTTTATTAACCGTTCTCTTAACATGCCTTGCCATCTTCAATACCCAATGTATATATACACCAAGGTTCCTTGGTTCCTGCACCTCCTTTAGATTCTCTCCCTTTATTTTATACTGTCTCACCATATTTTTCCTGCCAAAATGAATCACCTCAGGCTTCTCAGCATTGAACTTCGTCTGCCACTTGTCTATCCAATCCACCAACATGTCTATGTCCTTTTGAAGTTCAAGACTACCCCCATTACAGTTGACAACATTTCCAATCTTCGTATCATCTGCAAATTTAGAAATCATGCCCTGCACACCACAGTCTAGGTTATTAATATACATCAGGAAGAGCAAGCGTCCCAACACTGACCCCATGGGGAACTCCACAACAAACCTTCCTCCAATCTGAAAAACAACCATTTATCACTACTCTCTGTTTCATGTCACTCAGCCAATTTCTGATCCAAGTACCTACTTTCCATGACCTAGAATTTTGCTCACAAGTCTGTTGTGTGGCACTGTATCAGATGCCTTTTTTGAAAATCCATATACACATCAACAGCGTTTCCCTTATCAACCTTCTCTGTTACCTTCTCAAAAAATTCCAGCAAGTTAGTTAAACATGATTTTCCCTTAATAAATTCATGCTGGCTTTACTTAATTATCCTGCACTTGTCTAAGTGACTATTGGTTTTATCCCATACTATAGTTTCCAGAAGTTTCCCTACCACTGAGGTCAAACTGGCTGGTCTGTATTTGCCAGCTTTATCCTTGCATCCCTTTTTGAACAGGGGTGTAACATTCACAATTCTCCAGTCCCCCAGCACCAGAAGGCTAAAAGATTATCACTAGTGCCTCTGCAATTTCCACTCTCACTTCCCTCAGTACCCTGGGACACATCTCATCTGGTCTTGATATTTTAGCGATTTTAAGTAAAGATAGCCTTTCCAACACCTTCTTTCTCTCAATTTTAAGTTCTTCTAGTGTACCAGTTACCTCCTCTCTCACCTCGATCTGAGTAGCATCCTCCTCCTTTGTAAAGACAGATGCAAAGTGCTCAATCAACACCTGTGCTATTTCTCCAGCCTCCACGTGCAAGTCTCCTTTTTTGTCCCTATTCGTTCTTTTACCACCCTTTTATTATTTACATGCTTATAGGAAACCTTGGGATTCTCTTTTATGTTTGCTGCCAGGCTCTTTTCATGCTCTCTCCTTGCTTTTCTTATTAGTTTCTTCACTTCCCCTCTGGTCCTTCTAAATTCAGCCTGATTCTCCATTGCATTATCTACCTAACATCTGTCGTTTGCGCACTTCTTCCTTTTCATCTTTATTTCTATCTCTCTTGTCATCCAGAGCGCTCTGGATTTATTTCTCCTACCTTTCCCCTTCAAGGAAATATACCTTGACATGGCTTGCAATATCTTTTCTTTGAAGGTGGCCCATTGTTCAGCCACCATCTTTTCTGCCAACATTTGACTCAAACTCATTCTCATCCCATTGAAGTTGGCTTTCCCTCAATTAATTAACCCTGCTCTGGATTGTGCCTTGTCCTTTTCTATGATTAACCTAAACTTTATGATACAATGGTCACTGTCCTAGACCCTAGAGGCTCTCCCACTTGGACCAACTCATTCCCCGGAACCAGGTCCAAAAGTGCATGTTCTCTTGGTGGACTGGAAACATACTGCTACTGAAATTTATCTTGAACGCATTCCAGGAACTCTCGACCCTCTTATCCCATTGTACCAATCCTATCCCAGTCTACATGTGGATATTTGAAGTCCCCCATATGATTGCTCTATAATTCTTGCACCCCTCTGTAATTTCTTTGCAAATTTGTTTCTCCACATCCCTTCCACTAGTTGGTGGTCTATATACTACACCAATCAATGTTATTGCACCTTTTCACCTTTTTCATTCCTTACCTCTAGCCAGAGAGATTCTGTCCTTGGCCCCTATGGAACATCCTCTCTCTCCAGTACTGTAATGCCATCATTAATCAATATTGCCACTCGCACCCCCCCACCCCCTCCACTTTTTCTTCCTTTCCTGTCTCTCCTAAACACTTTGTACCCAGGAATATTTAACACATTTTCCTGCCTTTCTTCGAACCAAGTCTCTGTTATAGCAATAATATTATAACTGTATTTGTCAACCTGTGCCTGCAGTTCACCAATCTTATTAACCACACTCCATGCATTCACATTAGCCCTGATTTAGGCGTTTTTCCACCCCCTGTATTCTGGCCCAATCTAATAACTTAATATTGCCTACTCTAATTCTATCAAACTCTCCAAGTATTGTCTACCTTGACACTACTCTGTGATATATCCTCGTTATCAGTTGATACTTCACTACTTCCCGCTGCCAGTTTTTCTCTTCTGCACTCTGAATTTCCCCTTAGGTTCCCGTCCCCCTAAAAATCTAGTTTAAACACTCCCCAACAGCACTAGCAAACTTCTCCACGAGGGCATATGTCCCAGTCCTGTTAAGGTGTAACCTGTCCTTCTTGTACAGGTCCCACCTGCCCCAGAACTGATCCCAGTGCCTCAGAAATCTAAAGCCCTCCCTTCTACTCCATTTCTCCAGCCACGAGTTGAATTGCTCAATCTTCCTATTCTTATGCTCACAAGCACATGGCAGGGAGTAATCTGGAGGTTACTGCTCTTGAGGTCCTGCTTTTTAACTCCCTAAAATCAGGACCTCATCCCTTTGCCCATCTATGTCACTGGTCCTAATGTGAACCACGATTTCTGGCTGTTCACCCTCCCCCAAAAGAATGTCCTGCAGCTGCTGTGACATCCTTGACCCTTGCACCAGGGAGGCAACATACCATCCTGGATTCACGTCTACGGTCACAGAAACGCCTGTCTGTTCCTCTAATTATGGAATCCCCTACTACTGTAGCACTTCCACTCTTCATCCTCCCCTCCTGTGTAGTTGAGCCACCCATGATGCCACAAATTTGGCTCTTCCTCTGAGGAACCATCTCGCTCACTAGTATCGAAAATGGAAAAACGGTTAGAGAGCGAGATAAGCTCAGGGAATTCCTGCACTACCTACCTGTTTCGCTTAGAAAGCCTGGCGGTGACCCATTCCCTCTCTGCCTGCTGTGTTGTGACCACCTCTCTAAACGTGCTATCCACATAATCCTCAGCCTTCTGGATGCACCACAGTGACTCCAGCCGCCACTCAAGCTCCACAACTCAGAGCTCAAAGGCAGGATTTTCAGGTTGTCGGGCGGGCGCGTGCCCATCACGTCCGAGCGTGAAATAGCACGTGATGCTGTTGGGCGAGCGTCCCGACATCATCACGCGATATTTTGGTCGGCGGGCACGCACTTGAATTGGCAGTGAATTCGGGCGGGTGAATCAGACAGGCAGCCTTTGGATTTTTGAGGAAACCTCATCCAAGAGATTTCCGATATTAATTTTTAAAAAATAAAAATGTTTGTGCTGAATTTTTATCATCAATATGTTTAGGTGAGTGATTCTTATGGGTCGAAATTTTTTTTCAGAATTTCATAATGTTTATTTTCAGCTTCAAAGTTCTTCAGCTCCCCGAGGCAGCTTTCTGCCTTCAGGGAGCTTGCATTGCACGCTCCCCCGCATCAGCATTCAGCACTCACCATCTTCCTGCCCCCACCCTGGCAGCACTGGGCCTTTCTGTGCACCTTTCACATTGGCTGGCGCCAGCGTGAAATCGCAGTCAGCCAATCGCGGGCGGTGGCCCGTTTCCCAGCCACTCCTGGGCCTGCCCACCGCGCCTGCCTGAGGACCCTAAAATCTTGCCCCAAGTTTCTGCAGCTGGCGGTACTTCCTGAAGATGTAGTCATCGAGGGCACTTTGTGCCTGCACAACTTCCCACATCCCACAAGACGTACATTTCACATGGACAAGATGTACTGACATACCTTAAACTTTATATAAAGCTTTTACTTCAGTATTTATTTAATAATTTATTCTAATTTACTTGTTTATTTTCATTTTCTTAATTAATTTGGAATAATTCCTATGTATACTACAAGTTACTGAGTTTATTAAATGCTAGTACCACCTACAATTACAACTAAAAGTTATACATTTCTTAAATACAGGGGTGTGCTTTAGGTATTTATTTTAATTATTTTATTTTTAACTATTTTATTTTAATCATTTTATTTTTTTATGTTAAAGTTTTACTTTGTGTTATGTAGAGATCTACCTTAACTCCTGCATCCTAAGCTGGCTTTTAACACGCTGTCCCTTTTCTTCCTCTGGATGATCTTGCCTACTTACAACTATAGGCACCACAGTTAATGCAGAGAGCTACTTCACAGGTATGTTAAAAGCAGAATTGCTTTGGTGGTAAATTGAATCTGACTGGGCCATTGGTCATGGGAGATGCTTAGAGAAAATACTTTTCTCTTTCAGTAGGAAGGCATAAATTATCATTTATATTACAAAAGTGAGACACCCAGCAATGTTCCCTCAAAAAAAACTGGAACATCCTGCTAACAACTGTAATGCACTATGTTGATCTTCTAATGAGTTAGCAATTATTCAATTAATACCTAAACGTGTTACATAACATCTCACAGCATGGGTTTATCTAGAAGATTGTGGTTTTAAAAAACAATAAAAATTCAATCAGTAAGCATGTAATAAATAGTTCAGTTCAGTCTTGATGGGTTTATAATCAATTGCATAATCTGTATTATAAAAAGCTGGTTAGAAGTAATCTAGAAGAGTTCTAGAAGTTGATTTTAAAACATTAGATGATTTGCTGTGCTCATGAAGGTTGACAAATGGAATGGGTCCAGTACTGGTATTACACATTCCCAAGTTGGGTATGGTACAGACTAGAAGCAGAGTAGAGCTCCCTCTACTCTGCCATTGTCCCAGCCTTAAATAAAACTTTGCTCAAAGTGCCGGGGGGTGGGGTGGGGGGAGAATGCCCATCACTTCCCCTTTTTTGTGTACTCTAGGTGCCTGCCAATTGGTTCCACGTAACAGGCCTTTTCTTACATTGAAATTGTGTCGATTCGTCACTGGACTCATCACCAGTAAAGCTCATATGAGGGGTGCTATTTTCTCCCTAGTGTTGCCTGAATCAAATTTCAAACCCAGGGATGCCATTCTTACTGCCTGAATCTTCCAGTTTTTTCTATTACTGAATTTGCTCTCATTTCTGATGAAAGGTCATCGACCTGAAACAATAATTGTTTCTCTGTCTGCAACTGCTGCCAGATCTGCAGAGAATTTCCAGCATTTTCATTTTTTAAATTTCCATTCTCATTTACTTGGCTGATGCGATTCTGTCCCCTCTGATGGTATCAATGTTGGCTTTTTGTGCAGCAGCTTCCGCCTTATGTTGAATAGGAACTGCAGATCGACTAAAAGTTTTTATTTTGGATGTAATCCCACAGTATATTTCATTTAGAGCCTCAAATATTTCCCATTTCCTGCCATCTCTGAAGATGCTGCCTTGCTGCAGAGGTTCTGCCTCACAGGCACCAGAAGAGGTCCTCTCCATTGTGGCCCCAGACAGTTATCAGCAGGCTATTCGACTGTGAAGGATTAATGTCCTCCAGAAACATCCCAGAACCTTATTTGCCCTATCAATAGTTGTTCAAACACCAACTTAATGCTTAAGATCAGTGATCATTCCAGAATTGTTTTCTGTTGTCAGTTAAATTATTCATATTATTTATGGTTTTTGTTATCTTTACCTACATGCATTAGTTTAAATCTATCTAGGTTTAAATACATCCAAGCCAAATAATCGGCCTAAATCTCTGTAAGCGTAATCAGTCTTCCTTTCTGCTTGTCACATGTCTACAAAACTTGTCATCAGCAAACTTAATACTATGACTGTCCATATCATTCACTAACATTGTAACTATCTGGGGACCCATAACACATCCCTGTAAAATGCCACTGGTTACTTTTCCCCAGGCAAAGTATTTTCCACTTACCGCCACTCTCTGCCTATAGAACCAAAGAAACCACAGCACTATAGAAATGTTATGGCACAGAAAGAGGCCATTCAGCCCATTTTGTCTGCACCAGCTGCAAAAACTAGCCGCCCATTCTAATCCCACTTTCCAGCACCTGGTCCATAGCATTGCAGGTTACAGCCTTCAGCTGCAGATCCAGGTACCTTTTAAATGAGTTGAGGGTTTCTGCCTCAATTACCAATATGTTCAGCGAATTCCAGGCACCCACCATCCTCTGGGTGAAAAAGCTTTTCCTAATATCCCCTCAAATCTTTCTACCAATCATCTTAAATCTGTGCCTCTCCGCTAGGGAAAACAAGTCTTTCCTGTCTAATCTGTCTAGACCCCTCATAATTTTGTACACCTCAATGAAGTCACCTCTCAGCGTCTTCTGTTCAAAGGAAAACAACCCCAGCCTACCCGATCTCTCCACATAGCTGCAATTTTCAAGCCCTGGTAACATTCTTGTAAATCTCCTCTCTCCAGACCAATTATGTCCTTCCTGTAATGTGACCAGAATTGTATGCAAATGTATCCAGCTGTGGCTTAACCAGTGTTTTATACAGTTCCAGCATTATATCCCTGCTTTTGTATTCTATACCTCGCCCAATAAAGGAAAGCATTCCATATGCCTTCTTTGCCACCTTAGCCACTGTCCTGCCACCTTCAGGGACCTGTGGACATGCACTCCAAGATTTCTCACTTCCTCTACCTCTCTCAATATACTCCCATTTATTGAGTATTCCCTTGCTTTGTTTTCCCTTCCAAAATGCATTACCTCACACTTCTCCGGATTGAATTCCATTTGCCATTTTTCCGCCCACTCAGCCAAACCATTGATTTCATTCTGAAGTCCATAGCTTTCCTTTGCACTATCAATTACACAGCCAATGTTTGTGTCTGCAAATTTCCCAATCATACCTCCCACATTTAAATTCAAATCATTAATATATACCACAAACAGCAAGGCACCCAACTTTGAGCTCTATGTAATGCCACGGGAAATCGCTTTCCATTTGCAAAAGCATCTATCGATCATTACCCTTTGTTTCATGTCACTGAGCTAATTTTGGATCCAACTTGCCACATTCCCACATATACCATGGGCTTCTACTTTTCTGACCAGTCTGCTATGCGGGACCTTGTCAAATGTCCTATTAAAATCCATGTAGACCACATCCACTGCACTACCCTCATCAATCCTCCTTGTTACTTCCTTGTTGCTGTTGTTCCTATCGTTGCTGAATCAATTTTTAATCCATTGAGTTAATTTGTCTACTATTCTGTGAGCTTCAACCTTCCCTACTTGCCTCACAAGAAGGACTTTGTTGAATGCTATTTGAAAATACGTTTGCCTAATTACCCTTGTTTTTGACTTATTTACCTTTGTAATTAGTAGAGTTTTTAAAGAAATGCTCTCCCTCTCATGATATTGAACTAGAAACTTTGCGTATGTTCAGTTGATATTTCTACAATAGGAAGAATGAAACAAATCCTAGTAATAAAACTTCATTTAAAGATTGTAGACAGCATGGGTGCAAGATTAATCTTATGCTGAATTCTATTTTAAATAACTGCATAGTAGAAAGTTCATATTATTTGTGGCTATATTTCAAAAAGTTTATTTAAAAAGTGTCAGTTACTCCAGATATGTACAAAGTCTTCAGAAAAAAAAATTGAGAGGACAGACAACTCAAATACGAGGCACAGAGTAGATTGCAAATGTTGTGATGGGAGCTGGGATTCTAAATGCTCCCGTCAATCAAACCACACAGTTAGATTGGCATAAATAGCAACAAAAGCACTAGCTATTCGCAAGTGTGAGAACTGTGTCACATGATTGGTTACTGCAGTGACTGCATAGATATTGCAATTCCAATTGTTTTCTTAGTTGATGACCATACTCTGGAACGCCCCAAAATGGGATGTGGGTCTACGCATGCGATTTTGCCTACATGTAGCTCCTGATTTCAATCACAACACTGTGGAAAGTTGTCAAATAAGAGGCAACCTCCCCACAGGAAGAGGGGAGATCACAAAGCCTGGATTCCTTTTGAACTCTTATATCCTATATGAATTCCAGGATAACCGCACTTGCTAACAGTATCATTGTTTGGTCAGAGGTTTGACCTGCAACTCTGGTGATATCCAACAGCTGGATATCACCACCTTAAGTGACAAAATGAGTATAGAGACAGTGAATGTCCGTTGTGCTATGAATACAAACCTCAGGCTTTTGAGTTCAGTCAGAACAGGGAATATATCACAACCTACAGAGAACTGGAAATTATTACTTTAGTATTTGAATGTCCAAGCCTTCTGTCTATGAGTCATGTGTGTACCATGGAGCTTCAGGCCACAGGTAAAGTTTAAAGCCATGTTTCCTTTAGTTTGCATATACCCAAGATGCTCAGACAACAGATCTTAACCCCAATGTGGCGACAGGAGAAGAGCCCTTTGCAAATCTCGCAGTTCACAAAGTTCAAATGGGACAAACTTACGAAGAAGAATTGGAAGCACAAACAGGGCTCCAGGGTCCACATGTGGAATAAATATGTAGAGCACTGCTATATTTACAAACATTCTCAAAATACAAATCAAACGAAGGTGAAAGCAATATCTTTTCCAAAAAAAAGTCACCAGAAAGACCCAATATCAACTGGATCCCGTAATCCTAAGATTGAGTGAATCTGGCACATTTACGCTTGGACCATTACTAGATTGAGGCCCATGTGTTTGGAATCAACATAGTTAACAGGCCAACAAGGACAATTTAAAAACAGCTTGAGAAACATCTGACTTAAGTGGACCTGACTATGTGCAAATGGGAAGAAGCATAGGACACAAACATCCCTGACCTCTGAACTCAGCAAAAATAATTCAAATTAAACAGACTCCTAAGTGGGGCCACAATTGGAAATGCTTGAGGGTACCAGTTCATTTTACAAAGTCTATGAATGTCTGCATTGACATAATACCAACAAAAACCTGACACTGGGTGCAACATAATGTGCAGCCCTTTCTATCACCATCTCCGCTACTTATGTCTGTTTGGTCAGAACTTGCACTGAAAAATCATACAAGTCTCTATTGATCTTCTTCAATGTCTTCACTTCATCTTCCAGCTCAACCACTCTCATTTTTGTGTTCTCGCCATCTCCCAGCATATGCTGCAAAGAAAAATAAAAATGAACTGAACAATTTATTACAGACTTCCCCATATTTTTTATGTTAATAGTAAGTATTTCAATGAGCTCATATGAAAGGACATAAAGGATCCATTAAAATCACAAGGCTGGAAATCAAATCAAGTTTTTGAAAACTGGAACTGGAAAGTGTCAAAACCAGGTTAATCTTTTGAGTGAATTCTTGCTTAGATTGACAGTGAAGTAGCCCAGCCTGAAACTAGGGTACCAAATATAAACAAAGGAAACTATGAAGGTATGAGGCATGAGTTGGCTAACATAGATTGGGGAACTTCATTAAAAGGCATGATGGTGGATAGGCAATGGCTAATATTTAAGGAACAAATGTATACATTGCAACAGTTATATATTCCTATCTGGTGCAAAAACACAACAGGAACAGCGGCCCAACCATGGCTAACAAAAGACATTAAGGGTGGTATTAGATCCAAAGAGGAGGCATATAAAGTTGCTAGAAAAAGTAGCAAGCCTGAGGATTGGGAGCAGCTTCGAATTCAGCAAAGGAGGACCAAGGGGTTGATTAAGAGGGGAAAAATAAAGTGAGAGAGTAAACTTGCAAGGAACATAAAAGAAAACTGTAAAAGCTTCTATAAATACGTAAGAAGAAAAAGATTGGTGAAGACAAATGTAGGTCCCTTACAGTGCAAAACAGGAGAATTTATAATTGAGAACAAGAAAATGGCAGAGCAATTAAACAACTACTTTAGTTCTGTCTTCATGGAGGAAGGACACAAATAACTTTCCAGAAATGCTAGGGAATCAAGGATCTAGTGAGAAGGAGGAATTGAAGGAAATTAGTATGACTAAAAAAACAGTGCTGGAGAAATTAATGGGATTGAAAGCCGATAAATCCCCAGGGCCTGATAATCTACATCCCAGGGTTCTAAAGGAGGTGGCCATGGAAACAGTTTTGATGCGTTGGTTGTCATCTCCCAAAATTCTGTACATTCTGAAACAGTCCTGGCAGATTGGATGGTGGCAAATGTAACCCCACTATTTAAAAAAGGAGGGAGAAAACAGTGAATTACAGATCAGTTAGCCTAACATCAGTAGTAGGGAAAATGCTAGAGTCTATTATAAAGGATGTGATAACAGGACACTTAGAAAGTATCAATGGGATTAGAAAAAGTCAACATGGATTTATGAAAGGGAAATCATGTTTGACAAACCTACTGCAGTTTTTTGAGGATGTAACTAGCAGAATAGATAAGGGAGAACCAGTGGATGTGGTGTATTTGGATTTTCAGAAAGCTTTTGATGAAGTCCCACATAAAAGATTAGTTTGCAAAATTAAAGCACATGGAATTGGGGGCAATATATTGGCATGGATTGAAATTGGTTATCAGACAGGAAACAGAGAGTAGGAATAAATGGGTCTTTTTCAGAATGGCAGGCGGTGACTAGTGGGGTACCACCGGGATCAGTGCTTGGGCCCCAACTAGTCACAATTTATCTCAATGATTTGGACGAGGGAACCACATGTAATATTTCCAAGTTTGCTAACGACACAAAACTTGATGGGAATGTGAGTGGCGAGGAGGATGATAAGAGGCTTCAAGGCGATTTAGACAAGTTGAGTGAGTGGGCAAATACGTGGCAGATACAGTACAACATGGATAGTGTGAAGTTATCCACTTTGATAGGAAAAACAGGGTGGCAGAGTGATATTTAAATGGTGATAGATTGGGAAATGTTGATGTACAAAGGGACCTGGGTGTCCTTGTACACCAATCACTTGAAAACAAACATGCAGGTGCAGAAAGCAGTTAAGGCAAATGATATGTTGGCCTTCATTGCGAGAGGACTTCAGTACAGGAGCAAGGATGTCTTACTGCAGCTGTACAGAGCCTAGGTGAGAACACACCTGGAGTATTTTGTGCAGTTTTGGTCTCCTTACCTAAGAAAGGATATAATTGACATAGAGGGAGTGCAGCGAAGGTTCGTCAGCAAGATTCCTGGAATGGCATGAGGAGAGATTGGGTCGACTAGGTCTGTATTCACAGGAGTTTAGAAGAATGAGAGGGGATCTCATTGAAATGTATAAAATCTGACAGAGCTGGACAGACTGGATGCAGGGGTGATGTTTCCTCTGGCTCGGGGGGGGGGTCTAGAACAAGGGGTTACAGTCTCAGGATTCTGGGTAGGCCATTTAGGACTGAGATGAGGAGAAACCTCTTCACTCAGAGGATGATGAACCTGTGGAATTCTCTACCACAGAGGGCTGTGGAGTCCAAGTCACTGAATATGTTTAAGAAAGTAGATAGATTTCTACACTCTAAAGCGTCAAGGGGTATGGGGAGAGAGCAGGAGTATGGCGTTGAGATAGAGGTTCAGCCACGATCATATTGAATGGCAGAGCAGGCTCGAAGGGCCGACTGACCAACTCCTGCTTCTATTTTCTATGTTTCTATGTACCTTGAAGGCTTTGCACTCAAAACAAACTAGTATTTCTCTTTAAAGATGGTGATAGACTTACTGTTAAGTTCCAGCATGTTGCTTTTGTTGCATAAGAAGCTATTCTTCAGTCACCAGAGAAACTAATTTATGTAGAAAAATATTGGTTTCTGACTGGGCTATAATGACTGTTGAGAATAACTTTTGACTAAATGGACTCTGTCAAGCAATCTATGTTCAGAAATCCATAGGAAGGATATCTGCAGCTTGTCAGGGGAAGGGAAGACTGAGGAAAGCGAGGAGTTCTGCAGTTGAGATCCTAGGTGGTAGTGAGATGAATCTTGACTTCAACACAGTGAGGATGTGCTTTTGTGTAGGACACACTTTACAGCTTAGGGAAAGGGAGGAAATAAAGTTCACAGTTTTTCATGCTTTTGCTAAAATGGAAAGAGACAAAAAACACTGAGGTGGGGAGGGCAACGTTGGTGGCTAAAAGAGAGAAACGTATCAAAATATCAAAGCATTCTTTATTTTCCTTGCCCAAGAATGTCAGAGAAATAAAAACAAAATACTGCTTTTACTCCAAATGCTGGAGATCTGAAATGAGAACAGAAAGTGCTGGAAAACCTCAGCAGGTCTGGCAGCATCCGTGAAGTGAGAAACAGGGTTAACGTTTCGAATCCAATATTACTCCCAACAAAGAGTCATATTGGGCTCAAAACGTTAACTGTTTCGCTCTCCATAAATGCTGCCAGACCTGCTGAAGTTTTCCAGTACTTTATGTTTTTAATGTCAGAGGGATACTAGAAGTGAGTCAAAAAGTGAGTGCAGAGTTTTGCATGCATGGTGTGCCTTCATATTGAAAGGTTCCCTCCACAAGTTATATTGTGATGACACACTGTTTTGCTCATCCAATAATTCACTAAGCAGATTTTTGGGTTCAAGAACAGGAATATGTTTTCATATGGTAAGTTCTGGATTCATCTAGGTGAGGGATGTTAGTGTTGGGAAATGGAATACCTTCCTATTTCAGAGACCCACGACCAGCATCAAGCACTCCCAGGTCAAGTGTGACATCTTCTACATTGCCCATCAAGCACATCCTAGGCCAGGTGAAACACTGTTCAGACGAAGAGTGAAGCTTCCTTTCCACCCCAATAATGTACCTTAGGCCCAACCTCAGAAGGACCTGCAGAGCATGTGATATTTTTTCAGTTGCCATGGAAACCATTGAGTGTTTCCTCAACGAGATTATCTATCAAACTGAATTAAAGCCTCTTTTGTTCTGTGGGTCAGTGTCCAATAGAAAGTGGATTGAAAGTACAGAAACTCATTTCAAAAAGAATCTTTGGAGTTGACAGAGGAAGAATCTGGTACAGAGTTTAAACTGCACATGACAAAGAACCTATTAAAGCAAAACAAACCTTATCTGCAGCAGCACACATAACAGAATATAACTCCTCAGCTTTTTCCAGGTAACTTTCCTGAGCCTCCTGTTGAAAAAGGGAGAAAAAAATTCAGCATTGAATTGTAAGTGATTTACACTCCAATTGTGAGAAGAATTAATCCAGGGAGCTGTTGCATGATGCATTATATGCAGCAGGAAAGGCCCAGATCACTGAACAGGCTATAAATTATAGTCAAACATGGTCATTCTGCTGAATGATATTGGGTGTCATGGTGTTATTGTTTCCAAACAGCAAACAATCTCTAACATTTAAAATAAAGTTACATCTTGAAGTCGATTGGGTGAGCGATGAGCTCCTCTAGATGGATTGACAAATTTCTGTTTAGATTGAATCTCACTGTGATCACTATGGTTATACTGCATCCTATGGAACTATACTCTAGCAAGAATCGGCACCCAAGAGACTACTCTAGCAAGTCAGTACCAGGGGCACTGTACCCTTGTAAAAGTGACCGCCCAGGGAAATATACTTTGGAGTTTCAGAGTTGAGAACTTTTTGGGAAAGGATGAATAAATTAATCAGAGATGACACAATGAATTTTGATTTCAACACAGGAGGAGGAAAGAGACTGCCATATTTGGAGTTTAAGAAAAGCAAGAGGAGTAAGCTCAAGGAAACAATGACCATAGTAATATTGATAAAAACAGAAAAAAGAGGAAGTTCGTGACAGGTTGGGACAGAGAAAAGTAGTGTCCCCGAAGTGACCAATAATCTTCAAAAAGGTTCAAACTTTCAGTTATTAGCTGAAAGAATGACCTGAAATTTTAAAACTTTTATTGTAACAAATGACTAAAAAAAACTATTGGCTAAACACTATTTTCTTTTTGTAGGCAACTTATACCATAACTACAGAAAGTGACATTCCCCAAGTATCACCCATCGCACATTCCGCAGAATTAGTTCTTTAAGCAAATAGTCCACAGCTGCTTCTAGCTTCCAATGGCTTCCCGTATTCTCACTTCACCAAGTAGTAAATTCGAGTGACCATCTCCAGGCACTTTCCTCAGTTTTCGAAGAGTTTCTTAAATCCACCACCAGCAGTAATCCTGCTCATATGATTCTTCTTTGCCATGGCAATGCCAAAACAAATCTCCCAGAATCATTAGTAGCATTAGAAGGCTGCAGGTCCCATCTCTTCTACTAGAGACCGTCTCCCTCCCACATCTGGCTATGCTAGCTCACAAAGTCAAGCAGCCATTTCTCTCTGCTGGCCAAACAGAACTTCTGCTGTCTGTCTGCGTTATTCTGTGATCTCAAAAACGGCTTCCTCTACTCTCTTCCCCATTGCTAGAAATGCTGATTAACTACTGTTGATCTCAACTCCCTTTTATTTTTAGAAGTAAATAGATAGTCTAAAGCACAACTGTTTGCCCGATACCAACAACTTTCTACAGCTTTGGGAGACTCAGGGTCTACTCATGGTAAACTCAGAACCTGCTGTCAGTGTCTCCATGCATAAATACCTTCCCCCTTCTCCCAGTAAAACAATCTAAGCTTATGTTTGATTTCTAATAATCAAACTACCCAGGCTTACTGTCAGGGCCGTCTGCAGAACATGTCACTTGACCCCCTTTCATTCACCCAAAATATAATAATCTTATAAACCTCATAACAAAAGTTTCTGACCAGACTTTCATACAATCATTATACAGGCTACCTATCATGCAACGAGAGAAATGGGGACTGGGAAACAATCCGATTACAGAGGGAACGTATAAACATGAATTTGACTTAATTAATCTCACAGGAATGAAATTTTATGAAACTGCATTGAATGTTAATTGACTCCAGTATTTATTACTTTTAATTTTGAAACAACCTTCTAAGAGCTTCGGATCCATTCAATATTGACAGCAAATGTTAACTCTCTCTCAGTAAGCAATCCTTTAATTTCTTCCCCCCACTTTTCTCCCTTCTCCTCCTGAAGGCGCCAGCTTGTGCTGGGATATGAGGTTCACAGAGGGCACCGACCCCCAATCCCGTTCCAGTCCTTACAGTCCAACTAAGTGGCCATACTCAACAGGTAAGCCTAAATAGTTTTTGTAGATAGCCTACTCAAGGATGAATGCTCCATAGCCGAGTCTTATCCTGTTTGCAGCACAGTTTCCAGCGGTCACTCGATAACAATCATGGAGCATCCTGGTTGCCATTTTAACTTCTAGTCCAGTGGCATGGAGGGCATTATAATGCATTCGGACTATCCTGGCTGAGATAAGTTAACTCAAAATAGACCAAGAATTGAAAATGGATCCTACTGATCATATGGTTTAGTACTACACTGAGCAATGTCTTGACACATGAGGCAATCCTCTAGCAATAGTAATCAGCTTCATGGTTTTTCCCTAAACTGTCTCCCATGCTTAAATTTCTGTGCGTCTTGGCGAGAACAGAACATTGCTCAAGATGTAGTCTGACCAGTTTAATTATAGCTTTTCTTGACTTTCACCCTATTGTTGTGGCTATATATAGCTCAGCATTCTGCTTTTAATGGTTGTTATGCTGTAGTGATTGGATAGGTTGAATTTAAATCCATGCACTTTTTTCCTCCTACATGGAGCACTTTATCTTTGTCCATGTTAAATTCCATGTCCTGCTCATTTGGTAGTTCCTGAGCTACATTGAGTTTCTGACTCCAAGTCATTCATGTAAATTAGAAACAGTAGGTATCCCTACACTGAGTGATCAGGTGCCTCCTCTTAGCATCTTTCCCGAGACACAACTCCTCTAAAACCAGCTATTTTCTAACATTCAACCTATTCAGTATCCACTCCCAAGGTATACAGTGAGTCCCACTATTTTGAGGCTAACTAAAACTCCTTTTTGTAGAACTTTTCTCGGAAATGTAGCCACATTTGCAGGGATTTAAACATTTCACTTGAAATGCAATTTCACCAAAAAGCAAGGAGGTTGGTCAGGGCATATTTTTCCTTCTGAACTCATGTTCACAGCTTTTTGTTTGGTTATTATTTTAGTTAACAATTACATTATTTTATACTCTAAAGAAGACTAATGGATCTGTACTTTATTGCATCTGCTTCATCATCAGTCTGTTTCTAACCTACTGGGACTTCTCCAGTGATTCCAGTATACAATTATTAGTGCCTCATAGATCTCTCCCCTTATTTCTCTCAAGACCCTACGATAAATCCCCAGGAATAATAGGTGTTTATGTAAATACATTAAATTTGTACTGAACCTTAAAAGGGAAGCATATGATAAAAGCAGAAACAATATTAAAGATACCATGATGGGAAAAGAGCAGTAAGTAGGTGAAAAGAAGATTAGGAGTCTATAAAGGAAATTCAAAACAGGCTAATGGATGAATAAAAGGAATCATAAAAAATAAAAGAATAATAAAGAATGGGACCACTCAAGAATGTAAAAATAAATTATCATGCAGATGAAGGTATGGCATATTGTATTAGATAAACATTTCAGGGCAGAATTTACACGTATTTTTTCCACCATAATTTTGGCTGACTCAGTGGGAAACTTGAAGAAACAGCTGTAGACTCGAAGCAAAAGTGCGATCAGAAATCAGGGGTATTTCTCAGTTGGAGTCACTAAGCAAGAGTGCAGTGAGGCCCATGCTTGAGCTGCAGTCTCCACAATTGTGAGATGCTTAAAGAATTAGAGGGTTGCTTAGCTGGATGTTATGGGAAGGTCCCAAGAAACCTCATACTTCTGAGAATAGCAGGAACATTGAGGAGAACTGTGACACACCTTAGTTTGGTTCCAGGAGAAGTGAAGGAACCTTCAAGATCCTGTCGTGTATAAGGAAAATAAAATAGAACAGGGAGTGTCCTGATGAGATTTTCGGCCTTAAAGAATAAGGCTATAGGAAATATAGTGTTAAGTTGGTAGTACTCGCTTTGCTTAATTCTTATACAGTAAAATTTTTGTTTAAACTGTGAATTCTTGTGGCATAATTTGCTCAGTTGACAACTGGGAGTTTGAATTTATTTTTAAAAGTTAATGGTCTCTCTCTTGACGATAACAATATAACACCTTGGACAGAATCATCCCAGATTTGCACTAAGTGCAGCAGCGGGTGGGTAAAACGTTTCACCCTCTGGCTGCAATGGCAGCTTTTCACACTGTTTCGTCCCAAACCCGCCACAGTAATTATGAATTCCCGGGAAATACGCCATTTCCAAAATGCACGCTTTCATTTGCCCGCCACGCCATCACCTCGCCACTTCATCATGCAACACGCTGGGCGCTATATTTAAAGTCCAGCCACACGCACGCCTCTCAGTGTTTCCAGCCCACCGCTGCTGCAAAGAAGACATGGTCCTGAAAGACAAAAAGACTGCAGCCCCCAGCTTCAATGACACGTCCCTCATGCACCTTTTGAACCCAAAAGATTGGAGGCTCGCCATGAGGTCCTCTACCCTCACTCTGTCCACAGGATGGGCAGCAACCTCATTAACCCGGCTTGGGAGGCAGTGCCAACGGTGGTCAGCGCCAATGCCCTGCAAAAGAGGACAGCCACCTAGTGCCGCTACAGGATGAATGGTCTCATCCGTCTGCAGGGTAAGTCACTCTTCTCATCACTTTCAACACACACTCAGAAACACATCACACATCCACAGGGATCTCACAGCTCAAGGGACAACGCCACTAACTCTCATACACACCATCATATCTCCATCAGGCTCATACCCTCTCGAGCTCACATCTTCATCCTGTCCATGGCTCCACTCACCAGACAAACATTCCAAGCAGTGCCATATGTCCTGCTCACACTCTCTCCATCTGTTTTCATGAAGGAGAAGCCTGCTCACATCAGCAGGGAGAGGTCCCAGACCAGAAATGGAGTGGCCCACATTAGGCCCCTCACTCTCTTTGAAGAGTGTGCCATTGCACTGACTGGTGAGGACATGGACCGTGCCTGTGGTGACAGTGAGGTTGGCAGTGAACACCTTCATAAGGATCCTGCACCACAGTCCGAGAGGACTGAGTCAGGTGACGAGCCTCTAGATTTGGCCTTCCAACTCATCTTGGAGAGTCAGCAGAAGGCGTGGGAACATCACGCAGAGCTGTTGGAGGCCCTCAGCGGAGTGGCACATGAGCCTGCTCACTGATGAAGCGGTGCCCACACATGCGTGCATGGAGGTCTCCATGGGGAGGATGGCGGATGCCATGGAGACTGTGGTCCAACAGAATGCAGAGATGTGTGTAGGCCCGCACTCCATCACAGAGCCATGGGTGAGTTCCTGCAGTGGCACTGAGAGAGGGAAATGGGGCACCTCCACGTCCCTCCAGGTGCTCCTTTCCCTTAAGGAGTCAGCCCAAGGCCCCCGGGGACTCAAAGGGAGGAGGAGTGGCAGCTGGACACCCCTGGGTCATCCACTCAGGAATCTCAGAGGTTGTCCTCTCCCTCTGACTCCCCTTTGCCTGTGAGCCCCTCAACTTCATCGCAGAGGGAGCAGCTGGCCAACGAGTGATTCTGGAGGGAGAAGTGTGCGTATGGCAGGGCCTTTCGGAGCCTCGTGCAAGCACTCTTCCATGCAGTGGATCCTTCGCATATCATACTTCCCTCAATGCCCCGAGTATTTTGAATGCTGCCTGCTGGGGTTCATTTTCAGTTGTCTCTCTGAGCTGACCTGCATCTCCAACCACCCAATGATCACACTCCCATGCAGTACCTGATCTCGCCCACCATGACTGTCATTTCACTTTCAATTTGGACAGCATGGTCTGGATTTGGTTTTTCGTGCGCTCCCCTCATCTTTTCCCCTCCCCCAGTCACCCATTTCCTTTCCTCCATGGCATCACCTTCCACTTCCCCTCCTAAACCTCCCAGCCACAAACCTATTCCTTCAAGGACGTGCAGGTGAATGTGCACGTTGTTCCCTACCTTCCCGAAAATCCCACCATCAGCATTCATCTGCCCAACCTCCTCTTTCCCACCCCCAGGGTCCGTGTCTGCCTCTGAGTCCCCACCAATCATTCTCGCTGTCCCTTCTACCGCTACTGTTGAACCCTCACCCACCCACTCTAACACCTCACTCTGCCCTCGGTCACTCTCACCATTCCCTCATTACATGCCCACTTTCAGTTCGCTCCCAAGGAGGAAATCATGGACCCTTCAGACTCGTCCCTTGCACGTTCACCTGGACATCACCTTCCCCCCTCGGAACCCCTTCCCCCCTCCGGACCTCTTACCCCCTGGAACGCCTTCACCACCCCCGCGGATTAGTCCCTACCCCCTTCCTTCTTCTGATACCCTTAGTCTTTCCCCCGCCCCCCGACTTCTTTCCCCTTCCTGACTCCCTCAGATATCCTCACTTCTTCCTCCAGCTTTACTCTTTCCCCCTTCCCGGTTCCTTCCTCCACCCGTACTTCTTCCACCGCCCTTACTCCCTCCCCTCTCTGCACTCCTTCCGCCCCCGGACTCCTTCCCCTTTCCGCACTTCTTCCTCCCCCTGGACTCCTTCCCACTTCTGAACTCCTTCCCTTACACCTTCCATCCCTCTTATACCTACCTCCCCAATTGCCACCTTCTCCCCGTTACTCCCTCCCCCCTCCCAATCTCTCCCCCCCGACACCTTCATTCCTCCTCCCAACCTCATCCCTGACACCTTCAATTCCCCCCTTCCCAACCTCACCCTGACACCTTCATTCCCCCCCTTCTAACCTCACCCACCCGAGACACCTTCATTCCCCCTCCCAACCTCATTCCCACCGACACCTTCAATTCCTCCCATCTCAACCTCACCTCCCCCGACACCTTCATTTCCCCCCCTCCCAACCTCACCCCACCCCATCACCTCTTCCTCTCCCAGTCAATCCTAGACTCCAAATTTTGTGAGCTGCTTCGCAGCACAGCCATGTCCATGAGAATCCAGCCAGCATGCCATGGACATTCCTCCAGTGTGCTGTTGCTGTCGGGCTCCAGCATCGCCTGCTCCTCAGATGTCCGCGATGTGAGCAAGGCCTGGGGGTAAGTCCTGGCTTCTGCACATCACAGTTGTCCAGACGTGTTCTGCCAAGGCGTGTTTTCCCACTGACATGGGCGGACGATCCAGCGGGGGTAATGAGTCTGGCGGGCTAGCCTTATAATGATATGCTGCTGTATTACCACGCAATTCCCGACGTCTGGTGGCAGGGAACGTAACCTGCCATCAACAGGATGAGCGAACGATTGCAAACTGGTTTCACGATGTGAAACCGATTTTTGGCCTTCTTGCCATATTGTCCGCTCACGCTGCTGAACACGCCTGACGCCAGTGAGCAAGGAAAATCCTGGCCCTTGAAGGGGAAAATGCAGGCAGAAAGTGATTTTAAAAAAGGCAAACAGCGTTTTGAAACTTATAAGTATAAGCATACAGTACAACGACAACAATATTCCCTTATTGTACAAGACAAAGGCTGGGCAACAATTAGAGTACTGTATATAAAGTTTTGGTGTCCGATTAAAGAAAGGACATTAAAGCCACAGAGAATGTGCAGTGTAAATTCAGCAGAATGATGCCAAGAATGGGAAACTATAATTATAAGGAGAGACTGGGACTATTTCCAATTGAGCAGAGAAGGCCAAGAGAAGATTTAATAATCTTATGAAAAGTTTTGAGAGTGAATAGGGAATAGACCATTTCCTCTTGTTGGAAAGCCACTGGCAAGGGGAATCAATTTGAAATAGTCACAGAGAATGATGTTAGGAGAAACGTTTTTACTTAAGATTGTTCAAGCATGGAATGCTTTCTAACACAGAATGGTTGAAGCAGAGCCCACTGCATTATTTAAAAGGAAATTGGATAAACATTAGGGGCAAGGTAAATATAAGTCTTTGGGGGGACAGAAGGCAATGGGAATTAGTTGTGGATTTCTCTAGCACATAATTGACACAAACATGATTGGTCAAACTCTATCCTCCTGTGCTGCAAACCTCTATGAATTTATTTATTTTGAGAATTCCATTTAATTTTTACTGAAGTCGTTAAATGTACTTAGCTTATAAGTGTCTTTCCTAATGAACATTTGGAGGGATTAATCACTCATTCTATATTGTTCTCATCCTTAGTTTCAGCTTCATCTGAATTTTGTTTCGTGGCTCTCTCCTCTTCCCTAACTGCTCCTTCAGAGAGAATGTCTTCCTGTTATGTTTTTCCTCTGTAGCTATATCTCTCTGGCCCTCTGACCACCCTTTCAGCTTGTTTATAAATCTTCCTATTTTCCCAGTGAACCTCCAAACCTTTCTCCAAGAAGGTTTTGTAGAAGTAAAAGCAAAATACTGCAGATGCTGGAAATCTGAAACAAAAACAAAAATTGCCGGAAAAACTCAGCAGGTCTGACAGCATCTGTGGAGAGAAAGTTAACATTTCGAGTCCGTATGTTTTTCCATTTCCTTCCTATTTTGCTTTTGATTAATTTGTTAATCCATTTAGGGTCACATATGTTGACACCTTTAAAGGTGTCCCATTTGTCCTCGTACTGAAATGTTGAATAAATTTCCAATTGATTTGTCCAAGCTGCTCTCTATTTTCTTTGAAGTTACTCGTTTAAAATTATATACCTGATTCTTGGACATTGGACCTGCAATTCTTGTATTTTTTCTGGGTCAGTACTCTTATCAAGTTAAGATTTGTACTGCTTCATCTGACTTCCCAGACAAAGTGGGCCAATTTGGACTCTGACCTACTTGGGCAATTCCAATTTATATTTGATTGATTTAAGGCCCCACTGAAATTACCTTCCACTCTATTGAAAATAATGCTCTAATGTTATACGTATTTCTTCTTTCTTAGTCACCAGTTTACTACCTATAGTCAACAGGGAATCATATTCAAACCCAAGAACTATTTGCATTTTGCACTTTTGGTTTGGGGGAGAAATAGATAGATATTGCGCTGTTGCATGGTTGGAACTGAGGCATCCTTTGGGGCAGAATACAGGACAGTTTATTGTGTAACACTTGATCTAATAATGATATGGAATATGATCATGAGATTAGGTGCCTCATTCCGCTGCATTACCATTCCTCATCTCAATGAGGGCAATATAAGGTTAATTCTATGAACTTCCCTGGCCAGAAGGGAAGGTAGCATAAGTTGGAGAATCTGATATAAATATATGTAGCCCCAGTTGACCAACATACACTCCTAAAGTGCAGCTCCCAGCTGGAAGCATGTTATTGTCAAATTCATTTTTATGCATCAGCTTTGCAGTCATTCTCCCCTGCAAGTCAGAACTGCAATACCTCAGCATGTAATCGAGGCTGACACTTTAATACAGCAATGATGGAATGTTGCATCATTAAAGATGCCATCTTATGGGTGAGAAATTAAACCTATATTTGCTTGTTCAGGTGAAAAATACAGAAACATGGTATTATTCAAAGAGGAGCAGAGTGTTCTCATGCCCTGGCCAACATGGACCCCTCAACTAACATTACCAAAAACAGATATCTCAAGGACTGTTTGTGGGACCTTGCTGAGGCAAACTGTTTGTCAACTGAACAGAATTTCAAAAGTAATTACTTGGCTGTAAAGCACTGTGCAGTGTCAAATAAAGTGCTATATAAATTCAAAATAGTGGGGAGCCACATCAGAACAGAACCTGGGTCGGCTGCCCACTGAACGGAGGCAGGCAGCCAATTATCATATTTAAGAAAAAGTATTAATTTCTCTTGAGGAGAAACTCGAGATAACAGAGGGGAACAAAACATAAGGCTAGGCTCCTGCTCCTAATTACGAGCCCTGTTGGAAAATGCCTATACACTGGCTAGATAAGAAATAGACCAGGTTTGATTGTGATGCCATTCAGAAATGCATTGCCTGCTGATGCTCACTTTCTGAGCTCACAGAGCCCACTTTGAAACTAGGGCCAGTTCCTGTGGGTTAATGATTTAGAGCAGCAGATAAAATTAAAAGGAGATTTTTTTCAAAGCACAGGAATGATACCAGTTGTGATGAGGCAAGGAATTGGTTTAGGGTGAGAGGGGGAGAGTTGCAAACATCATCACAAGCTTAACAAATTATGAAAAATGGGTTCAAAACTTATCGCAGCCCAAACCCTCCTGCACTCCAGAAAAGTATATCCACCTCAAAACTGGGGCAGTAAAGGGCCCTGAGCAATAAGTACATTGTCTTTGTTTGTTTATTGGCCGTCCTCCTGACTTCCATTAGGGTGCTGGGATGATTACCATAAATACCCCTGGAAATGCTTCCACCAAATATGCACAGATAATGGTGAAGCAGAAAGACAAATAACTTACTTACCTGCAGATTGCTATGTACCATGTAGCAATGTTTTTATGTTACCTGTCTGATGAGTGGTAGTTTATGACCCGTGATATAGAACAGTTCTGATATTGGATTTCTGATCAACTGAATATTCATAGAACGCAAATTAAACTGTGAAACACTTCAGGAATGCTCTCCAGGTCAATGTTGAAAAATGTACCAGTGCAGGATTTTAATCTTTTAAGGCCTGCTCAGATTAATTGTCTGGTCAAGGCATGCTTTTATTTTATATCCCCTCCTAGTGACTGGTCCAGATTTTGCAGTTATAATAATGGTGAAACTGTCAGCACTTGACTCATTACCCTGTGAAAATGATAGCAACTTCTCACCTCCACACATGTGCAGTTAAACACAGCATCCAGCAGTTGCTGCGAGTGATTCTCCACTCCTCTACAGGGTGCGCTCTTGAAGATTTTGCGGATAGCGATCTCAGAAATGATCTAAATTGATGTGAGCTTCCACTTTTCACACTATAATCTGGCTGTGAAAGCCTCTGAAAATGTTGAGCATTGTTGAATGAGATATAACTGGGCTTTTAACTGGGTGTGCTAAATGATAGTAGTTGATGAACAGCCTCTCTGGCCCTGAAAACCAAACTGCACATTTGTGGATTGTCAAATTTCTCAATTATGATTAAAATTCCATGGATTTTAAAATATGTATATGATATATCAGTGTTAATGATATAATCCCACGTTGTATGTCCCAATCATTATTTTGCTTTCTGTACACTTTATAAAAAGTGAGAAATAAATCTGTTCATTACTTCCTGTATTGCTGTCTGTGGAAATTCTTCAATACGACTGGTTGCATAACCAGCTTGATGGCATCATTGTTGCTGGACACATGGAAATCCCCTGTGTTTGGCATCAGAATTAAATTAACATCGGGAAAGGTAAAACCCATGCCACAAAGTTCGTTAGATCTTTGTGGGTTTCTTTCTTCAAAGTCGGCACTGAGCATAGTCACTTGACCGCTGAATGTAAAATCTGGGTCATTTGCTTCTGGGTTACTGTGCCATATGGACAGGCTCCCTGCCATTGGAACCTTGTCCTAGTGGCTACTTTTATGTGTGAGCCTAGACAGTCATTGTTGGCAGAATATATGACTGTAGACCGCATTGCAAAGAAGTCCATTACTGCCCTCATCCAATGCCTACATGCACATCTTCCCCAGTTGATCACTAATGATCAGGAGCTGGACCTCTGGCTGATTTTCCTGCTCCATCGTTAAGATGCGGACACCATTTGTATCATTCCTATTGCTTCCCCAGTTGAAATCATGTGGGCATGGAAGCTGTGAGTTTGCTGGTTTATATGGTTCCAAGTTTTCCCAGATCCACTAAGGAACTGGGGAGTCAACAGCAACATTTTCTTTGCCAAATATGGTCAATGCCAACATTGTGCTGCTGTGTCCCAAGGGTAAAATGACAGCTTACTAAAACAACCATGTGGTGCCATAGACTCATGGAACGCAATTAGAATCCTGGCCTTGATGCAAACATACACACTGTCTCCTTAACCCAGAAAAAACATTTGCAGCTATTTACATAATACCTTTAACAACATAAAGGCATCCCAGAGCACTTCACAGTCAATGAAGTAGTTTTGTGATGTAAGGAAATGTAAAATCAGCATGCTGATGATCTGGGTCAGTTAAATATTTGAATTTACAAGAGTTCTTCTTTGGAAGTGGTGAAGATTAGAGATTAATCCCCATATTATCAAAGTGTCTGCTGTAAAGAGGATACAAATAGAATTAATGTCAGAAAATAATACTACTCCAAGTCCTTTTTAACTTAGATCACAACAGTGGAACTTCTTATCTTCGCCCTTCTTCCTTTCCTCCTAAATTTGCAAGCTTTTAAAAAACAAGTTTGGCGGCTAGGAACCACAACTCTCTGATTTACCTCACCTACTTTTTCCCAACCATGGTGATGCACTGCATTAAGGACATCAGTCATCCAAGTAAAATTATTAATAATATAACAACTTGCATATATATGGAGCCATTAATGTAGTAAAATCTTTTCAAGCCAATTCACAGGAACAATTATCAAAGAAAATTTGACACCTAGCTACATTAGTCAAGAGATAGCTTTTAAGTGCAACTTAAGGAAGTTGAGAAAAGTAGAGAGGTAGAAAGGCTTAGGGAAGGAATTCCAGAACTTAGCGCCAATAGTAGAGCGATGAAAATCTAGAATGTGCAATGGGCCAGAGTTATAGGAGCACAAAGATTTTCAATGGCTCTAGGGTTGGAGGAGGTTGTAGGGATGGAACGGACAAGGCCATGAAGCGTTTGAACGCAAGGACAAGAATTTTAAATTTGAGGCATTGCTTAACCACGAGGCACTTAAGCTTCACTCTTTTTTTCTGAAACATAACGTGCTTCATAAACACAGAAGCTGAGTCAGCAAGAAAAAGCTGAATTAAATTTGAGTCTAAACCAAAGCTTTTACTTTTATTAATCAAAAATATTTTTCTTTCGTTTAAGATCCAATTTTGCAGCCATAATAAATGTCTCAGAGAAAGTAAAGCAGCAAATAATTTAGTCAACCTGATTAAGCAGAAATATATTCTGGAAGCCTAACATTGTTTAAACAAGTTGACAAAAAAAATCTCAAACAAGATTCTAATGGTAAATATTTAAAAATGTAAGTCACTGCAGCATTTCCATCAAACAGCCATTGTTGCTCTAAGAGGACAAATATAGCTCATTTTCCAACTGTGTTATTCTGGGAGTTGGCAACACATTAAACAGTGGCTGTTTGCTGGAGAATTAATGCAGAATCAGCATCTTGAGGTGGTGCCTAGCACATTTAATGACATTCTGAAAACCTGTGTATTAGAGACATGGACAAGAATGGTCCAAGCCCTGCAACAGTGTAAAACATTTAAGCAGTAAGTTCGGCACCCCTTTCAATTTGAAACATTGTGTATTTTAATACTTTTCTTAAGCTCTGTCTTTCTGTTTGCTTGTTTTTGGAGCATGGCCGAGGAAAGAGATTTTAAATCCAAATGCTGGGGTCCAGTGAGCCAATGTAAGTCACCAAGGGCAAGGACGAAGGGTGAGTGGGACAGGATGCTGGCTGTGGAATTTTGAATTAATTGGAGGTTGGCAAAGAGGGCACTGGGGAAGTTGAGTCTGAAGGTGACAATGCCATAAAGGGATTTTGGGGAGAGGGCAGTGCACTTCGGTAGGGCACAAATGGTCAACACTGTGAAGGTGGAAGCAAGTGGTTTTGATGATGGAGAGGATTTCGACTTTGAAGCTTATCACAAAGTTGGAGAGAACTTCAAGTATGTGCAATATGGTTCAGTTTAAGCAAGCAAGCAGTCTGGGAAAAAGGGAAGGAGTTGGTGCTGCAGCTTTGGGAAAGAATCAGTGGTAAGGATTTGAAGAGTATTGCTATGCACCACAATGCTCAATGGAGGTGGTTCTGGCTCATTCACATATTGATAGCTATTAAAAAGTCTGATACCACAGAGACAGCCAAGGGAACTGGTAAAGAGATATAGCTGTGCATCACTTCTGCACTGCAACCATTCTCTTGATTCGATACAAATGACAGCTAACCACAAGCCTATAGATGACGCCACCAAGCGATGGAAAGAGGGAGTGGTGACCAATGACACATCCTTGAGGAATTCCAGCAGTGAGAACGTGAGGGTGTGAGAAATTATCGCTGAATATGCACTGAGAATTCAACAGTAGCTCCATGGAGCTGGATCATGGCACAGGTGGCAGAAGAGAATATGGTGTGATCAACCAAGTTGAAAGCCATTGCAATGTTGAGGAGGTCAAGGAGGGTTAAGTTTATCATATCACAGTCTAATTCGGGGCAAGGTGGACTAGAAATGCACAACAACTTGAGACATTGTAATTAATATTAAGGGTTGAAGCTGAATCATCATAACATTATTGAGTTCTAGTTTTGCTCTCACGTGATTTTAAAATTCTGAAAACTTTATCAGCTCAAATATTCTCATGGTTATTCAAAGCACTTTTCTTCCTTTCCCTTTCACCTTTTTTGCATTACATGGGGTCACTATAATACAGGTTAATGACCCTTCATATCAGCCATCACTGTTTTTTGGATTTGGTGGGTGGTTTTACAGCTGGATGTCCTTCCTGCTGCTAACCCTCCTCATTTATCCAGGCTGGAAACTGGCACCAATATAGGCTAGCTTGCCTGCGCCAGTGCCTGTGTTTTCAAAGTACTTCTTTCACTCTCTCTATATAACACATATATCCGAGACGAACTACTTACATTACTTTATGGGGAGAATTTTCCCCACGTCGGGTGGGCCGGTCTGGAGCAGGCATGGAGCCGATCACTGCCATTTTACGTGGGCAGGCCAATTAAGGCCTGCCCAGTGTGATGCACAGCCAGTAGCGCTCAGTGCTACCTGTGCGGGCGGGGGGGAAGAGGGAGAGTCGGGGCCTGTGTTCTTTTGCACTGCGCATGGAGTTGCCTCAGTGAAGTTAAGTACAGACTGAAATTTTTGAATAAGAAAACAAAAATTATTTACACATGTCCCCTCATGTGACAGTGTCAGATGAGCTGGGACATGTTTATGAATTGTGCAAAAATTATTTATTTATTTCATAAAACCTTCAGGAAACCTCATCCCGCCTGTGGATGAGGTTTCCTGAAAAACACGAAGGCCGCTTGGGCAGTGTTGATAATTACTTTAATTGGTTTTTTAATGGCCTTAACAGGCCTTTGACAGTTCGGTGGACACGCAGCCACCTCCAGTGTGCACCCACCGAACGAAAGATCTGAATGACGTAGGGTGGCGTCGGAACGTACGCCCAACGTCACCGCGCGTCACTTTACGCATCGGTGTGTCAGGCCCGTCTCCGCACACCAATGTCAAAATTCTGGCCTATATGTTTCAGAAATGTTATTCCGCTGAATTGAAGATATGCCACTAAGGCTGCAGTATAATTATTGTTAGATTAGATTAGAAAATGCTTGTAAGTTTTAGGCTGCAGCAGGTCTACCTAACATCAAGTGACTTTCTCTGTTAGAAAAGCAAAACAATTAAAAGAAGAAAAGTGCAGTGCCTGGGGTGTAATGCAACAGTCAGTAAATATCATGCAGTATTCCTCATGAGTGTCTGAAACAACATCAACAATGTATATTGATATCGAGGCTTTAACAAAGTAAAATGTCCTAAAACGCTTCACAGAAGGTTTATCAAACAAAAGTTGACACATAAGGAGATATTAGGACAGATCACCAAAGTATTGTCAGAGATAGGTTTTAAGGGGCATTTTAAAGGAGGAAAGAGAGGTGGAGAAGTTTATGGAGGGAATTTCAGAGCTTAGGGCCTTGGTAGCTGAAAGCACAGGCATCAGTGGTGGAATAATGAAAATCAGGGATGCCTTGGAGGAGCACTGATATCTGAGGGTTTTAAGGCTGGAGGAGGTTACAGAGATAGGGAAGGACGAGGCTATGGAAGGATTTAAAAACAAGGATGAAGAGTTTAAATATCGAAGTGTTGCTTAATTTGAATCAATGTTGGGCAGAGAGTACAGAATTGAGGGATGAACTGGACTAGGAGCAAGTTGGGATGCAGATGCAAATTTTTGGATAATGTCAAGTTTATGGAGGGTGGAAGATAGGTGGCTGGCCATGAGTGCATTGGGATGATCAAGTCTAGAGGTAGCAAAGGCAAGGATGGGGTGTCAACAGCAGATGAGCTGAGGCAGGGACAGAATTGGACAATGCTACGGCTGTGGAAGTAGGCAGTCTTGGTGATGGTTTGGAAATATGGTTGGAAGCTCATCTCAAGGTTAAATACAATATCAAGGTTTTGAGCAGTCTGTTTCAGTCTCAGACAGTTGCTAGGGATGGGAAAGGAGATCATGGTCTTCGGTCTCCCTACTATTTAATTGGAGGAAATTTCTGCTCACCCACTACTATATGTCAGACAAGCAGCTAGAGAATTTAGAGACAGTGGAGTGGCCAAGAGAGGCAGTGTTGGTGTCAGCTGTATTGATATGGAACCAGATGTGTTTTTGGATAATGTTGCCAAGGGGCAGAATGTAGGTGGGAAATAGGAAAGTGTTGAGATTAGATCCTTGGGGGACACCAGAGATGATGGTGTGGGAGCGGGAAGAGAAGTCATTGCAGGTGATTCTCTCGCTATCACTGGATAGATAAGAATGCAACCAGGTGACTGCAGTCACACCCAGCTAGACAACAGAGGAGAGGCATTGGAAGAGGATGGTGTGGTCAAGAGAGGTTGAGAAAGACTTTTGCAGCAACTAATGAAACTTCGAAAGACATTATGGAGTAAAATCTTACCTTCTTGTTGTGCTGAAGACGTAGAGTTATGGTACCACCCTCTTCGTTGTCTGTGATTTCAGAGCTCTGTACATGTCTGCTAAATTTTGGGAGACTTACACTGGGCCTGCTGTCAGGGTTGAACATGTTAGCCGAGGCAACTGTCAGAAAGGCATTGGTCACTGGTCCTAGGGATAAATATGGGAGTGTTATTAACGTGGACAGTATTTAAAATACTGCACTGAAAACCTATTCATTTTTTACCAGGGCTTTGATTCAAACCAGTAGGTACAGTTAAGCATCATTAATATTTTGCAAAATATGTCCATTCTTATAAAACATAGTCAGATTACACCTCATTTAAAGAACAAACCTAAATTTTCTAACTTTTGCCTTCTTATTGCATGATATAAATTAATTTTTTTCTAAGCAGAATCATGTTACTGCTGGTTGATGGAACAGTGAGAGACAGAAAATGAAAGAAAAGGGATGTTAATACCGGGAAATAAAACACTCTCCAATTTCAGGTGCCCAGTGTCAATGTGAAAAATTCACAAATCAGTTTAGACAGATGAAGGGAGAGAAAGCACAACAGACATAAGAAACACAAACACCAAGAGCCTTTTTGTTAAAATTAACAAAGATGGAAATGTCCCTCATCGCAGTTCCCTTACTGCAACAGCTTTCTATGGTCTCTGTTACTGATAATGTGTTACCAAACTGATGGTACTTCAATATATTAAACTGTAATTCGACTTTTCTTCCCTTCAACTCAACTCAAGGAGTTGAAACCTATGGTTTGCAGCTCTCTGCTACCTCACCCATAGTCATTCATCAACTATGAACTCACAATATATGTCAGCAGGTTATTTGACAGTGGGGTATTATTGGTCCAGTCTATCATCGCCTAACATTCATCCACCTTGTACTTCCAACTGTGAACACTGGATATCATTTGGGAGACAGGTAGGAAGAAAACAAAAATCAGAGCCCCAGTTTATTTTTTCAACTGTTCAGCTAGGTCATGGGGTAAATGCTGCCTCCCTACTGCTCCCCTAGTTCAGCATAGATTGAGTAATTAAACAGGGACCTTCTAATCCATTAGGCCATGGGGAGTGCCATTTAATATTGCTTTGAAAAGGATTACAGATATTTTCACCAGTATTCTTCGGCTGGATCTACCAAGCAGCAGCAATGATCATCGGGGGTGGGGTGGGGATGGGGGCATGTGGTTGTGTAGTTACCCAGGGGTTAGACTAAATTTTGATCTGTCTAACATGTCCTAAGTAACTACCCAAGTAAATACTGTGGAAATGAGGGTGGAGTGATTTGATATAACTTATATGCAAAAAGACTTTCTATGGGGCTGAATTCCCTGCTGCCTTATGTCTGTGGGTGATGTTCATTTAAATAGCTCTTACAGCTAATACGCAAGTGCAGTTTGAGAGTAGAAAATTTATACATTTAAGCATTTTTTATTGACTCTAGTACTAATTGTCTTGAGTTTATTTTTCATTGGGTAATCAAACACAAATGGCCATTGCTGAGCCTGTTACTTTTGTTAGATTAGATGGATCCGTGTCAAACTCCAGTTTAGAGTTGGAGGCATTAGCGGAACGTCCTGGGGAGCAGGGGAATTTCCCATAGAAAGTTGATATTTCCTGGGCAATTCTGAGAGGTTGGCATGTCAGGGCTTCCATAGGATTCCAACGTGCACCTTCAGTTGTACGTCCAGCAGTCGTATGTCCGGTCTCTGACAATTCAAAGACTGGAAGATTTGGGCCTTAATGTTTCGTCAAAACATCATTTACCGGTGCAAAATAACTTCACACCTCTGTAGGATATTATTTTATTTAAACTACTTCTGTTCAGTTTATTACCCAGTCTTAAATTTAATCTTTCTATGGTGACAGAGAAATAACTCAAGCTTAAAAAAAATACAAATACTGAAAATACACATCAGTCAGTATCTGGAAGAGATATTAGCGTTGTGTTCCTGGTGGAGACTGTCTCCTACAGTTAAACCCCTTTCTGTTGCTTAAGTTTTGTGTGTTAATTATTAAGGACCAAAAGCTTGATCAAATTCAATTACTGATGAAAGTCAGGTGTTTTAAGCCCGTGTAATTCTATTTTTATTTTATACACATTTTAAGTGCTGCCTCTAGAGCTCAGTGTTAAATAAATGAGTTTGCAGCCATAATACCTGAATATTTAATGATCTGGAAAATACATTGCCATCTGTGGGTTTCATTTCCACTTCTCTTTTCTCTCCTCTTCTTCTGAAGATGCTGACTGTTTCTGGGTTATAGGTCCATGGGCTTCCCTTCAGTGCCTCATCCACATAACCATGAATCCAGGCAAGTATCCCCCAATTGATATTCATGTGGGACATTCCTCCAATGCCCAACCCTGTCTTCTGCTGACATACACAAACACATGGGGCAGGATTTTCCCCCTGTTGGGGGCAAAATTGAAATGTGGGCGCGCACAGGCGCGTCTCCGATCAGCACCCCCAATCGGGGGTGTGGCACCATTTTATGTGGGCGGGGCAATTAAGGCCCGCCTAGCGTGATGTCTGCACAGAAGCACTATGCACTCCCTGTGTGGGCTGGGGGAGGGGGCCGAATCACTAAACCTGAGAGTGCGCTCTTTCGCGCATGCACATGAAAGAGCGCATTCATCTCCCTGAGGCTAAGTGTTGCATCAGGGAGATCGGCTGTACATTAAAAAATATCAAAAATAGAGAGAAAAAAAATTCCCTGACATGTACCTTCATGTGAAACTGTCACGTGAGTCGGGACATCCATAATTTTTTAAAAAACCTTAATAACATTTTTAAAAACCTACATAAAACCTCATCCTGCCTGTGGATGAAGTTTCATGCTTTTTCTAATTCCCACCAGGGCTCCTGGCCTGCCCGCCAACCTAAAGGTTGGACAGGCAGGTCCATTAATTAGTTAAATGACTCTGTCAATGGCCTCAATTGGCCATTGACAGGTCGGAGGACGCACAGCTGATTTTGCTGCGCCCCCCGCCTTCCTGGAAATTTAAATGGGGCGCGATGATGTCAGGAGTTTCGCCCGACGTCACCACACGACATTTTATGTGTCGGCAAGCGGGCCCCGCCCCCCACTCGCCAACGGGAAAATCCTGCCCATGCTTTCCAGAGGGTGTCACTGGGTACCAATCTGGATCAAAATCCTGACTAGTTTTGAAACACCCCTAACCCAGTGGCAGCAATGCATTGCCACTGCAGTTGAGATATCGACTAACAGTATAGGCTGAGAATCCAACCTGGGGGCATCCAGCATCAAGTCCACATTCCTCATGACTTAATGTAATACACTTGTTATACAGATGAACTCATTCAACCTTTGTATTAGTCTAACATGATGCCCAGTGAGCAAGAAACAAGTCAAAATTACACAGGATAACTAGAAACTCAGTCATCCATAAAGGCATAAGGAACTTGTACGTGAAGCTGGTGTCGGAGATACTAACATGATACGGATCCATCTAATCTAACAAAAGTAACAGGCTCAGCAATGGCCATTTGTGTTTGATTACCCAATGAAAAATAAACTCAAGACAATCAATACTGGAGTTGATAAAAAAAATGTTTAAATGTACAAATTTTCTACTCTCAAACTGCACTTGCGTATTAGCTGTAAGAGCTACTTAAATGGACATCACCAACTGACATAAGCCAGCAGAGAATTCAGCCCCATAGAAAGTCTTTTTGCATATGATAAGTTATATCAAATCACTCCACCCCCATAATATTTTTTCCAAAAGAACATACTTAAGATGACTGAAGAAAGCTATTTGGCTTATCTGCATGGCCATCCAGAAAATATCTAAACCCATCACAAATTTGAGCCTTTCCTCAGATATCGTTTGGAGTACAATGCTGCTGGTCAATCTTGTAAGTAATCTGAGCATCCTGCGTTTGTTGTGTGGCCATCCTGCTCAATATCTAGTATGATAGCATAAACCAAGATACAACAATAAGATTCTTCTGTGATCCCAATTGGATTTGTCTTTCACACATGTCCCTGCAATCTTTTCAATAGTAGACTTAGAAACACAAGAGGAGGCCATGTACATTGTTATGCTGTTTTCAGACAGGCTGTGAACACAACGTAATATTTATCTACCCTGCCTTCTGAATCTGATGGAAATTTTCCCCAGCAGCTTCCAGTTTAAAAATGTAACTATCAAAAGTGCTTTTCCATCCCTATCTAACTAATCCCCATGTTCACAACCAGAGAGAGAAAGTCTATGTCAGATGACTGTTGAAGGCCTGGTAACTTCATTGCATAGTACATTAACATTTTAAGCATCTGTGGTTGCAATAATTTAAAAGAAAACTTAAGTGAATATGCTTTGCTCTTAAAAACCAACCTTTAAATGTAACCCTTATCCGAATACTTTGTGGAAAATTAACCAAAAAATCCCAAAGCATGTTTGATTTCCTCACATTACAGCATCTAAAGGATTTGTAAATGATTCCAGGGTTGTGCCTACCCATTTCATGTTATGATCACTGTTGCTAAGTGAAGAGCTCCAATCTGCAACAAAGCTATTGTGATAATACCCAGATATTTACCTGAAATATTAAATTCAAAGCAGATAATCTCAAGAAATTTATTGGAAGAATGATAAATGTTTGGAATAATCTACCATGAGGTCAGTGGAGACAAGAACAGTCAAAATAGGGCTTGATACTACAATAGGGGAGTGAGGGTATTAACAAGATAGGCTTCACAGGGACAGTTAGGATACTGGAGATGGGCTTTGGTGGAGAAGGGGTGGAGCAGGGAAAGAGAACTAGGGTACCAGACGGATGAGAAATTTCAGGTAGTGCAATTTTTTGGTCCATTACTTTTCCTATCTTCAGAGGAGCACCAACTGTAGCAGAATCAACAAAAAAAAATAAAGAAAAGTTAATGGAGGAAAAAATAGTTGGAGATAAGAGAACGACTGACTGGACAGCGAATGCTACCAGGTCATCGATTACTCGATCATGGAAGACTCCTCAGCCAGGGCCAATCCTGTCCTCATCAAATATCCACGAACGTACACTTCCAGCAGGTGTTGGTGATTAATGGTCAGAAGTGGAAATCATGGACAATGAAGTTCCCGTCCTGAGTCCAAGGGTTCTGGGCCAACTGTATTGTGTAAACTTCCACCCCTGTTTAAATCTCAGCATAAACCATGGATGGAAGCTGAGACCTTACTGATGTGTACAGTTCAGGTACTCACTTGCCTTACCAGCTGAGCCAAGCTGTATCCTTGCTTTTCAGTCCAATAAAAGAATCAACTAACTCATGATTTTGTCTCTCATTTCCTGCACCTCACAACATCTAGCATATTCCAATTGCACGAGTGGCTAATTCCACAAAATGTGGAGCTATCCAGCCAAACATTGAGACCTTTAGTTTTATTTTGTCAGTTCCAATAACATTGCTATGATTTCTTCATGCACTCTCAGTGAAGCATAAAACATCAAATTTACAGGCTGCTCCCTCTAAACAGAAGAAACTGAATTGATTAACTGATCTTAACAGGGGCTGTGATAGGGATGTTAAAATTGGTCTTCACACACTGGGCTAGGGAGAAGATTATGCTAACCAAGGCTTCTGCTCCTGTCTGGAAACTTAGCAATGTGTTGATGCTAAGTTAAGATGGATTGGCTTCAGCCTGGTGCTTCTGTCCCACAGTCGAATGATGGATAGTCACTTGGAAGAGGATGTGCTCATGGAGCCAATACTTAGCATTTATTGTGAAGAAAATGGAAGAAAACTGGCAAGATAAAAGATTCTCTCCTGTCATTGGATTAGATTAAAATGTAGTTTTGAATGTGAGATGCATATTAACTTATTCCTAAAAATGTCTGTGGAAAAATGTTTACATCACCCGTTGTCATGTTTGGGGGTGTTAAGCATTTAGCTGCAGAAGATATGGTATGGCTTGTAGCCACTGGAATTTAGAAGTGTAAGAGGCGACTTGATTGAAACCTTTAAGGTCCTGAGGGATCTTGACAAAGTGGATGTGGAGAACCTGTTTCCTCTTGTGGAAGAATCTAGAACTAGGGGTTATGGTTTAAAAACAAGGAGTCACTTATTTAAGACAGAGATGAGGAGAATTTTTTTCTCTGAGGGTTGAGAGTCTTTGGAACTCTCTTCCTCAAAAGGCAGTGAAAGCAGAGTCTTCGCATATTTTTAAGGCAGATTCTTGATAAACAAGGAGGTGAAAGGTTATAGGGGGTAGGCAGGAATGTGGAGTGGAGGTTACAATCAGATCAGCCATAATCTTATTGAATGGCAGAGCATGCTCGAAAGACAGAGTGGCCTACTCATGCTCCTAATTTGTATGTTCGTATGTATGTACATGGGTATGATTCATATTGATGCATTACTTCAAAGTTAAATGGAGCTCAAGTGGTTTAAAGGTCTCCTCTCCAGCATGAAGCTGGGAAGGAGGGTGTGAGTGGGAGGAGAAATTACATTGAATATACAGCACAGAAACAGGTAATTTGATCCACAGGTCCATGCAGGCATTTATGCTCCACAAGAGCCTCCCATCCTTCCTTATCCAGCAATTGGCATAAATCTCTAATCCCTTCTTTGCTTCTGTCAAGCCCTATTGACCTGTGTTGTGACTTATAGTGATTTGTGCCCTTTTGCTCAGATTTCTTTGCTCCCCTACCCCACCTAACTTATTTTTTCAAGTAATATGTGGCCTCTTTTTTTAAAATCAAAATGTAATACCTCACATCTACCTATGTTGAAATTCATTTGCTAATTATAGGCCCATTCTGCAACTTTCTTAATATCTTCTTGTAATTTGTTGCAGTTGTCCTCCGTGTTGTCTATCCCCCCACAATTTGGTGTCGTCCGCAAACTTAAAATTGTGTTTTTGATTCCAATGTTTAAATCATTTATATAAATTAGACATTTATTCAAACCAAATCAGACAAAATGTGGAATGTGGCTTTGCCTTCTGATAATTAGTTCTTCCCTGCGAATCATCCAAGCCTCACATGTTGGGTCAGCCCTATTCATTTTGAAAACAAGAGTTAGTTGTCAGGGGCCTCAACCCAGAAGCAGGATCCAGCTTGACTGGCATCGCCAGAGAGGGAAGATGTTGGAGTCAAGCCCTCAATCTCCTGTAAAGAGAGGCAATAATAGAGCTGAAAACACGTGTTCTGGGTAAGCCTTACTGAGAGGTAGGGAGGGCAAGGCCAGTTTACTTTGGGAGATGATCAAACGCCGAGTAAACCTTGGTCTGATTATGTGAGGATTCAAAGGTAGTGGCAATTATTCCTCAAAGTGGAACAGCAAGGCATGCATTGACATAGATTTATTGTGAGAGACTGAAATTAAATTAAAGGAAAGTGAGATTTGTTACAACTGCTCCTCTGTACTTTTACCTAATGACTGAAATAACACAGCTTTTCATTCACATCTGACTACAATGTAAATCAATTTTGTCTCAGGTATATAGATACAGTGTGGAGAAGTGTAAACTTGTAGTAACATGCCAGTGTCATTGTTATGCCAAGTCATTACATCCTATAACAAGATACTGGGTAGTTCAGGCAAACTCCTGATTAGGCCTGCTGCAGAGCTGAGTCACTGAATATATTCAAAGCTGAGATAGACAGCTTTTTGAACTATAGGGGAATCAAGGGTTGGAGGAACAGGAGGAACGTGAAGTTGACGCCAACATCAGATTAGCTATGATCTTACTGAATGGTAGAGCAGGCTTGAGGAGTTGTATAACCTATGCCTCCTCCCAGTTCTGATGTTTTTATGGAAGGTCAGCTTACAGGTAAGGCTATCTGATAAAATATCAAAAAAAAACCTGATACTTGTAACACAAACACCAACTCCTGTGCTAATATAAAGCAGAAAAACATTTAGATTGATTAATTGCGTCTAAACATCTCACACAATGAAATAGGTTCAGCAAGCTCAGTGAGAAAACTTTTAGAATCTCTGCTGATTATCTTCTCAGTGCCCCCAAATTTTATGCTTCTCCAGAAGGCATCTCCTTCCTCACAAGGTTACCATTGCATTGCTGTAGATTGCCTACCTTGATCAATTAACTGTTATTCATAAATGAGCTTTGACAATAAGCTATTCATCGCATGCCAAAACTCATTCACTCAATCAGGTGCTGCTGTATACCATTCAGTAGCAAGAGCCCCAAGGGATTTGCCTTTCCATAATCCAAAGGACTAATAGCGAATACAGGTGTCCAATACAGACCAGGAACCAAATCAAAAAGTCTAACTGGTCCCTATGTCTCAGAAACAGAAAGTCAGTGGGATGACAGATTGGCATTTTTTTCAGAATTTCTTTACGGTTCTAAATAAGACTGCCAATTGAACTATCATCTTAAGGAAGACATACACTGTGCCCAAGCAAAATGAAACTAATGAGGAGTCTAACCAGCCACAGTCCTTATTTAACTTTTAATGAAAGCACCAGAAGCACTTAGGAACCTGTCTTTTTAAAGTTAATGGCATGCAGACACTATCAAAAGTTGGCAGACAGGTAAGGACTGGCTATGCAAGATGCATTCTGCGAATTTAGGCTATTTTCATCTCTCTCAACCCTCAAAGTATAGGATACCAACAGATGAGAAAATATTTTGCTTCAAGAGAAGCAAACTCAAGTGGATGAAGTGAATCCCATAAGTGAATACATTTCTCCTTTTAACTGTGATCTGTTCCCAGCTTTCCTTAGACTCCCTCATCTTCACAGTTAAAGAGCATTCAATTTTTGGACAACAGTGCATGTAGATTGCTTTCTTGCTTGTTTACATTTGAAACAGGGAGCTGATCTCCACCAATGTGCTGGCCTCCATTTTTAATATAAAGCCTAACCGGACATCAAAGGAATAAAAGAGCAAAATACCATGGATGCTGGAAATCTGAAATAAAGACAGAAAATGCTGGAAATACTCAACAGGGCTAGTAGTGTCTTTGGAAAGAGAAACAGAGTTGACATTTTAGGTTGAAGACCTTTGATCACAAATGGGATAATTTAGAAATGTAATAGGTTTTAAGCAGGTGAAATGGGGGGAAAAAAGAACCAAAAGGAAACCTGTAATAGAGTGGGGACTGGACTCTAATCTGTCCCCAAAACAGTTAGTTGTGGAGGACCAAAAGGAATGGTAATGGGACAAGAAAAGAAACAAAACAAAAGACGGGCCCAGAGGAGATATGAATTGCAGAAATATGATCAGTTGCTATCCAAAGGCACAAACAAGGATAAGACCAAAACATGCAAAGAAAAGGAAACAAAATGGGGGCAGAGGTTACTGTCTGAAATTGTTGAACTCAATGTTCAGTCCAGAAGACTGTAAAGTTTCTCATCGAAAGATGAGGTGCTGTTTCTTGAGCTTACATTAAGCTTCATTGGAACAACTACAGTAGGCTGAAGACAGAGACATTACCATGAGGGTGAGGTGGAGAATTAAAATGACAGGTGACTGGTAGCATGGAATTATGCTGTGGACAGAACATGCTCTGCAAGGCGGTCACCCAATCTTCACTTGGAGTTTGGGGTCTTTGACAGTGAGAAGAGAGGAGGTAGAAAGACGAGGTGTTCCATCTTCTGCACTTGAATGGAAAGGTGCTGTAGGAAGGGAAAATTCAAGACCCCAAAAAATCCTTCCAGGTGAAACTGCAATTTACATGAACTTCTTTCAATTTAGTATACTGTATTTGCTGCTTACAATGTGATCTGCTCTACACTGGGGACATCACAGCATTTAACAATTTTAGACCATTATCTCTTGTCCCCATTTTGTTCCTTTTTCTTTGCATGTTTCAGTCATAACCTTGACTTTTCTCTTCTTTTTGCTTTGTGACTGCAGTTGTTCAGGCCAATCACTCTAGGCACATCCTTTGTTTCTTTCCTTGTTCCATTTCCACTCCTTTTGGCCTTGCAGCATGAAACCTTTTGTTATTTAATCTCTCCAGTCTTCTACCCTTTCATAGACCTTCCCATTCCTCCTTTTTCTCACCCTCCCTCATTCCACCTGCTTAAAACCAATAACACTTCTAACTTCTCACAGTTCTGAAAGGTTATTGTCCTGAAACGTTAACTCTGTTTCTCTCGCCACAGGTGCTACCAGGCCTGCTGAGTATTTCCAGTCTTTATATCAAAGGAATAAAACCAGGTGAATTATCAGGATGAAAGAATTGTAGACTCACATTTTCCTGATCCTTTCTGGAATATACAAATGTAGATACTGGGCAAAGGCATACTGGGTTTGGCCCTATGGTCAAACATTCTGCTGGCACCCACAATTACACTTCGCACGAAACAGCAGAAATTTGGGTAAGGTACCAGGAAGTTTGAGGTAGAAACCATATCATGTAGGAGTCAGAACATTCAGAAAGAGGGGAGAATAGTTTCGGTGAATCTAATGAAAAAAAATCCTGCACAACATTCTGCAGTAAAAAACTAATGTCACCATCATAGATAACCGGAGGGAACTTTCAACTGTGATCCAAATTTCACTGTTAAAAACTCTTACATACTTACTTTTCCTTCATTCTGATTCCAGCAACAATAAGTGATGGCAGAAGAAACATGGAACACAATGACAAGAACTAAGAAGGGGAAAGAAAGAAACAAGCTATTCCTGCAACATGATTTAAAACAAATGAATAAGTCAAATTCTGTTCTTTAATTTTATGGGATTATAAGAGTAAGTGGTGTTTTAAGGATAGAATTCTGAAAATGTGTATTTTAAAAATAATAAATCTGCATCTGAAGTTAAGATCAAATATTGCTGATAGGACAAATGGATTGTATTTTTCTGGAGTAAGACGATCTTGAGGTTATTGGGTCCTTACTGTTAGTGGAGTATTTTTCTGCTCCAAACCATATACGTGATCTATATATTGCACTTGGAAAGTATGAATGTATCTGTACTACCAGTTAAAGGAGCCTTCCAAATCCAATGATATTTTAAGGATCAGCCATCAGCCTTCTGAGGGAAACCACCTGGTACACAACTGAAGGTCTCAGCTTCAATCCCTAAGGTCATGTCTCCTGGTCTAGTTTTTGGCCTCCTAGAGGTTTTAAAGAGGAATTTTCTAGATTCCTCCCTCCCTAATTTGCCATTTTTATCAGCCTCTCTCCGGCGATTGTGTGGCTGCTGGCAGCTGGGGTTATCTTATCATGATGCTGCAGGCACAACAACTGTGTACACCAGCTGGTGTTTTGCTGACTGTCATATTCATATGGTCATTTTAAGTTAATCCATTATCAATATCCTAGACACAAACCTTTGCTGGACTAAAAGCCAACTCCCAACCCTCCGCATCACTCATTATCTCTGCTGAACAAAGTGATCAATTGGGACTTAAGGCAGCCACATATCAGCCAAGTTCCTGTGTGACATAACTATTGTCACATATTCACCGTAGCTAACTTGGTCACCTGTAAGGTAGGGAAATAAACGCAATTGAATCTTAACGATCAGTCTATAAAAATAGCTTTCTGGTGGTGACAAATTAGCCATTTGAAACTTTCTGTTCCCCCTACTTTTTGTCTGATGCTGACTCTAGCTGAGGTACAGATCCCACAGAAACAGGCAGTTTTCTGGTGTTTCGTCAAATGGCATTCTTCATGTATGAATTGAGAAGCAAGTGTTGGCGGGATATTCCATAGTAGGAACATCAAGTTGGATCCATTTTGGTCCACCCTAACTCAGCAGCACTGAGGCCAACAGTAGCGCCCCAGGTGCTGTTCTGGTTGTTATCACCTAACACAGCATAGTCCAGGAGTTGCATTTATATTGTAGAAAAATGGTCCAAGAGGCTTTACACAGGCATAATCAGACAAAAATGAATGCAGAGTCCAAGGAGGAGATATTAAGAAGGGTGATCAAAAGCTTTATCAAAGAGATGGGCTTTAAGAAAAATCCTAAAGCAGGAAAGAGATGTTGAGATGCATAGAGGTTTAGGTAGGGAATTCCAAAACATGAGGCCTGGAAGACTGAAGGCACATGGAACAGGGTCTGATTGAAACTTACAGAATACTGAAAGGCCTGGATACAGTGGACGTGGGGAAGATGTTTCCATTAGTAGGACAGACTAGGACCCGAGGGCACAGCCTCAGAGTAAAGGGAAGACCTTTTAGAACAGAGATGAGGAGAAACTTCTTTGGCCAGAGAGTGGTGAATCTATGGTATTCATTGCCACAGAAGGCTGTAGAGGCCAGGTCATTGAGCGTATTTAATACCGAGATAGATAGGTTCTTGATTGGTAAGGGGATCAAAGGTTACGGGGAGAAGGCGGGAGAATGGGGTTGAGAGACTTATCAGCCATGATTGAATGGTGGAGCAGACTCGATGGGCCGAATGGCCTAATTTCTGCTCCTATGTCTTATGGTTCCACAAGATGCCAGGCTCACAGGGTTGCAAGACCAGAGGAGGTTACAAAGTTAGGGAGGGGAAAGGCTATAAAAGGGTTTAAACAGGAGTCAAATAATTTTAATTTGGTAGCTATGAGAGACTGGGGGCACTGCAGGCCAGCAGTGACAGGAGTGATGCGTGAGTAAGATTTGACTCCGGATATGGGCAACAGAATGCTAGATGAGCTGAAGTTTAAAGTGTGTGGAGTATGAGAGGCCGGCCAGTAGAGCATTGGAATAGTTGAGTCTGGAGGTTACAAAGGCATGGATGAGAGTTTCAACAGCAATGGGCTAAGGCAGGAGTGGAGGCAGTTGATGTTAGGGAGATTGAAGTAAACAGTCTTGTGAGAGAGGGGTTCTGGGTCAGAAAGCTCAGTTCAGGCTTGAATGGAGACCAAGGATGCAAGCAATCTAATTCAATCCAAGACAGCGGTCAAGGAGGGAGATGGAATTAACAGTCAAGGTACAAAATTTGTGGGCGGGGCCTAATATAGCATCTTCAATCTTCCCAATGTTTAACTGCAGAAAATTGCAGCTCATCAAAGGCTGGATGTTGAGACTCAAGGAGTCTGACAGCACTGAAACAGTGGAAGTGTCAACAGAACTATTTTTGTTCCAGGTAAACCTGGAAAAATCACTACAAGCTTCATATAACTAGGAAAATAGAGTGAACACAAAGCAGTCCGCTTGATCGACACCTCATCCACTAGCTTAAACATTCACTCTCTCCATCACCAACACACAGTCACAGCAGTGTGTTATCATAAACAAGATGCACTGCAGCAACTCACCAAGGTTCCTTCGACCTTCTAAATCCGGGGCCTTTACCATTTAGAAGGACGCAGCAGACGCATGGGAACACCACCACCTGCAAGTTCCCTTCCAAGCTACACACCATCCTCACTTGGAACTATATCGCCATTCCTTCACTGTTGTGGGATCAAAATCCTGGAACTCCTTCCCCAGCAGCACTGTGGGTGTACCTCACCAGATGGACTTCAGTGATTCAGGAAGGCAGTTCACCACTACCTTCTCAAGGACAATTTCAGATGGGCAACAAATTCTGGCCTTGCCAGCAAGGCCCCCCATCCCATGAAAGAATAAAATCAAATAACTTATATCATGCAAGCCACACAAATAACACAGTGGAAATGTGAATTTCTCTACAGTATTTTACTAATTGAGAATAGGATAAATTGGAGGGATGAGGTATCAATTCTGTTTTACTGTTAAGTGCTGGGAAACTGCTTGGAGTCTGGAATCAAGATTGGTAGCAACTGGCTGATTACAAATGATGATTCGGGCCCAGGAGGTATTCAGGTCACTTGTCAACTTTCCCCTTTTTGTTTCAAATGTCAAGTGCCACTCAGGATTCGATCAACCGTAAATTGAGCTCAAACAGCTACGATACTTGCATAAACCTGGTACCAGGTTGAAACCAAGGCCTTCCAGAGCTATTAAGAGGATGAGACAGAGAACAAATTAGTGCACAGGGACACTTCCTCAATATGATATAAAAGATGCACTGTTGACTTATTTTCTTGTAAACCAGAACTTCCTGAAGTGAATTAACTTGTTTCTCTTGTGTCGCACTTTAGTGAACATTAGTCTCATAAACAGTTATTTAAATTTTGATCCTTTTCCACCTCATTTATGTGGACACTTATCACATGTGAGTATGAGTGCCAATAGGTGTCAAAAGGCTTAACAATCTTGCTGTTATTGGACTTAGCAGGAATAACCATTTAGAGTGCTCCAGTTCTAATTCTCAGGATTTGTGTGAGGAAGACATCATGGCAAGTGCTTGAAATGAACAGCACGTTAAAGTCACGGCTCAATGGTAGCATTCTCAACAGAGTAAATTGAGTGTTCAAGGCCTCTCCAGAATTTAAGCATATAATCTAGGATGACACTTTAGTGCTATAGGGTGACGGTGAGGTACTGTTGGGAGTGCTGTCTTTCAGACTGTACAATAAACCAAGACCTTGTCTGCCTGGTCAGTTGGACGAGCTAGGCTCCATTCAAAGAAATAGAAGTTTGCCTTGTGTTCTGGCCAACATTTATTCCTCAATGAACACCACCAAAACTGTTTACAGTATCTGGCCATTTATCTCACCAAAACTGTTTACAGTATCTGGCCATTTATCTCACTGTTGTAGAGCTTTGCTGTGTGCAAATTACCTACAATTGTAGACAGTCCCAAAGTAATTAACAGACTGCTTTGGGATGTCCTGAGGACCCAGAATGCACCATATCAACACAAGCTCTAGTTCCTTACTGTAAAAGTAAATTGCATTGAAACAGGACAACAATCACTATACAGAGACTAATGCATTATATCTGGGATGAATTTGCTGCATATTAAACCACTCGTCTGAACACAATCTTGATTGCTATGGAATCATAGCCTGAGAGGTCAGTACAGAAGTTCCAGCACAAACAAAATGCTGTTTGCACTCTTCAAATACACTGTGCCTTTCTGCGAATTTGCTGCCACATCCTATTCTGTTACAATGATGTGCAACAGCTCAGAGCGTTGTGAGCTTACTAGCATCTCTTAGTACCTTGTCAGAACGATGGAATGCCTGACACCGAATACATTACTAGAAAATGTAATCTCTTGTGTCAGAATAAATAATACGTCTACATAATGTACCACAACTGACAGGCTATTTCTATTCCTTGCTCCCAAAGGTGAAAAGATGAGGAGCTTGAGAATACTCCAGGCATTTCTTACAAGGGACAAACCCTCAGAACTGAGCCAGTACATTCTAAATTTTTACTCCTGGTAAGTCTAAGTTCCTGTCCAAAAGGCTGGTGAGCTAGTAGTGCAGATATATTTGCACTCATGCAATGTCAAGAAGCAGGATGAAGTTTTGCCCTTGTAATTCTCCACAGTAAATTCCTGAATTTCGCTTGGGTGCTCAAATGATAGGAAAAGAAAAACTGGGGTGCAAACTGGAGGCTTACACCTCCAAATTGCTATCCAGTGACCCCTGTTGAAAGTGTAAGGTTCTGATTCTCAGGACTTTAGGTGAGGGCAGAAGGAATCACTGTGGAAGGCCAGTGTCTGAAGATATGATCTGGGAATTTATGGTAATTGTGTTAGGGAAGTTACACAGTCAATATATAAAAGTAGCTTTATTGAAGTATATATTCTGCAGCAAGAACACCATGCTAAATATTACTCTTAACTGAGATCTACTAGGCAGTCCAGTGACACATCACCATGAAACCCAACAGTGTCTGACTAGCAGAACAGCCACATTCTTCATGGCATCTCTGGAATCTGGAGCATAACGGTAATATTTAGCTCCTAAATGGCCCCCCTCATTTAAATCCATGCTTTCAGTCGGTAAATATAGATAATTTAGCTACTTATAAACTGCATGTCTGAATAAAATGGCCCAGGTTTTGCAGTGAGCAATAAAGGAATGGCGCTCACCATTTATCACTCTTACAGCTGCCAAGACTTTTCAACACCAATGTACCCCTCGCCGGATATAGTTTTCAGCACAATGTGTTTTATAAAGGATCTGTGGTGTGCAAGAGAAGAATAAGCAAACAGCGCTGTTTGTCAACCAATCAGATTGAAGAATCCTCACAGGCACAGAATCTAAACCAGGATGTATTTATTAGGACATTTAATTCATTGCAAAATTTTAGAGAAAGCGAAATAAAGAGGGGAAAAGAAAGATGGGATAAGAGCGAGATAAGAGACAGATGAAAAAGTTATTTTAATTTTTCTAAAATCTGATGATAATTAAATTCTGAAAGAATGAGACTCATTACTTGAGAAATTAAATTTTCAGTGCTAAATAGATTGCTAGGTAGTAATTAAGAATGACCAATAAAAGCAGGGCAAATCAAACGGCAACTTCCAGATTTCTACGTTTAACTGCTTATGTGCGCCTCTGGAAGTTGTTGTCCCATTTAACTCCATAATAATGGTGAGTGCTGATAGCCTCACTGTTATTCCTAACAGAAAATCCAGGCCCATGTCTAAAACATGCTTGCACTATTTCTGTTTCTATTGATTTGCAGGCACAGTATACCATAGATGATCTGTTGACCTGTCAGCCAGAGGGACTGCAAATATTTTCATCTAAACCAAAATAAGCTGCCATTTTTGGCAATTATGCAAACACCATCAATATAGGATCATAGGCTTAAGAACAGAAACAGGCCATTTGGCCCTTTGACCCTGCTCCACCATTCGATAAGATCATGGCTCATCTGGTTGTGGTTTCAACTCCACTTTCCTATCTGCCCCCCCATAACCCTCAACTCCCTTGTCTATTAAAAAATCTACCTAATCAGCCTTGAATAAATTAAATGACCCAGCCTCCATTGCTTTCTGGGGAAGAGAATTCCACAAACCAGCGATCCTGTGGGAGAAAACAACTCACCTCCTTATTAAAAAGGGAGACCTCTTATTCTTAAACTGTGTCCCCTGGTTCTAATCTCCCCAATCACCCTATCAAGTGCCCTCAGGATCTTATATGTTTCAGTAAGATCACCTCTCATTCTTCTAAACTCCAATGGGCATAGGCCCAACCTCTTCAACCTTCAAGTTAACAGTCTCTGAACTGCTTCTAACACAATTATATCCGTTTTCAAATAAAGAGGCTTAAAACTGTACATAGTATTCTAGATGTGACCTCACTAAGGCTCTGTACAGCTGAAGTAAAATTTCCCTATTATATTCCATTCCCCTTGCAATAAACACCAACATTCCATTTGCCTTCCTAATCACTCACTGTACTTGCATACTAACTTTTTATGGCTCTTGTACCAGGGCACCCTGATCTTTCTGTACACCAAGTTCTGCAATCTCTCTCCAGTTAAATAGTATACTGCTTTTCTATTCTTCCCGCCAAAGTTGACAAGTTCACATTTTCCCACATTATACTCTATCTGCCAAATTTTTGCTCACTCACTTAACCTGTCTATATCCCTTTGCAGACTCTCCACTTCGACAATTTACATTCCTACCTATCGGCAAATTTTGCTACCTTCAGTCTCTTCATCCAAGTCATTGATATAGATTGTAAATAGTCGAGTTCCCAACACTGATACCCCCACTGATTCCAGCTTGCCAAAATAACCTATTTGTCCCTACTCTCTGCTTCCTGTTAGCTAACCAACCCTCTAAACACGCTAATATATTACCTCCTACACCATGAGCTCTTATTTCTTTTGTAGTAACCATTGATGTCATTCCTTATCAAACACCTTTTGGAAATCCAAGTACACCACACCTACAGGTTCCCCCTCAATCCACGTTACTTGTTACTTCCTCAAAGAACTCTAATAAATTAGTCGAACATGATTTCCCTTTCACAAACCATGTTGACTCTGCCTGATTGTATTAAGATTTTCTCAGTGCCCTGCTACAATTTCCTTAATAATAGATTCCAGCATTTTCTCTACGACAGATGTAGGGCTAACTGGCCTGTGGTTTCCTGCTATCTGTCTCCCTCCTTTCTTGAATAGAGTTACATTTGCTATTTTCCAATCTGACGAGACCTTTCCAGAATCTAGGGTTGGATTTTTCGCTCGGCGGGAGTACGCCTGACACGCTCGAGCATGAAATAGCACGTGATGATGTCCAGTGAGCATCCTGACATCATTGTACGCTTGCGCAATATTTCGGTCAGCGGGCACATCAACAATTAAGAGACCTATTAAGGCCAATAAAGTAGCAGTTGACAGCGATTTTGTGCTGCCCGTCCAACGTTACAGTTGGCGGGTGGGCGAATCGGCCAGGCGGCCTTTGCCTTTTTGAGGAACCCTCATCCAAGGGCGGTATGAGGTTTCCAAGATTAATTTAAAAAAACGTTTGAACAGAATTTTCAGCATCCATATGTTGAAGTGACTCATTCTAATGCTTGGACATTTTCTCCAGATTTTAAATTCTATTTTTATTGAATTTAAATTTGTCAGCTCCCTGAGGCAGCTCTCTGCCTTCAGGGAGCTTTCCTTCCCCACACCTGCGCTGATTTCAGCGCTCACCCTCCTCCCGTCCCTCCACCCTGGCAGCGCTGAGTCTTTCAGCGCGCCTTTCACGCTGGCTGGCCATTAATTGGCCAGCCAGCATGAAATCGCAGTCAGGGGCCGATTGCGGTTGGTTGCCCAGCCACTTCTGGGTCCTCTGATCACAGCAGCCCAACCCGAAAATTCTACCCCAGGGGATTTTGGAAAATTACAACCAATGCATTTATCTCCACAGCCACTTCATTTAAGACCCTTGGATGAAGTCCATCAGATCCTGGGAACTTGTCATTCTTTAGTTCTAAGGGTTTTTTCACTACCCTTTCCCTGGTGATTGTAATGTTTTAAGCCCCACTCTCTCTGCCGCCTTTTGATTTACAAGTATTTCTGGGATGTTATTTAATGTCTTCTACAGTGAAGACAGACACAAAATATCTGTTCAATACTTCTGCCATTTCCTTATTTCCCATTATATAATCCCTAGGCTCACTCTCGAGTACCAAGCTCATCTTAATTATTCTTTTCCTTTTTAAATACTAGTAGAAAGTCTTCCTATCTCTATTCTTATCCTTTTTAAATATTAGTAGAAACTCTTACTTTTTTAATATTTATAGCTCGTTTTCTCTCATACTCTAATCTCTCCCTCATTACTTTTTTTTTAGCCATTCTTAACTAAATTCTGTTCAATCTTCTGTCCTACAACTAATCTTCACAGAATTGTTTGCTTTTTCTTTCAATTTGATACTATCTTTAACTTCCTTAGTTAGCCACAAATGGTGCATCTTTCTCCTAGAGTCTTTCTTTCTCACTGAAATGTAAGTTTCCTGAGTATTATAAGATATCTCATTAAATGTCTGCCACTGCATCTCCACTGTCTTACCCTTTAATCTAATTTTCCAGCACACTTTAGCCAGCTGTCTTCATAGTCATGTAATTGCCTTTATTTAAGTTAAAAACATTTGTCTTAGACCCACTCTTCTCTCCCCCAAACAGAACATGGAATTCAAGCACGTTAAGATCGCTGCTACCTAAAGGCTCCTCTATTATGAGGTCATTAAGTAATCCTGCCCCATTACACACTACTAGGTCAAGAATAGCCTGCTTCCTAGTTGGCTCACTAACATGCTGCTGTAAGAATCTGTCCCAAAAACACTCTATGAACTCATCTTCCAGGCTACCTCTGCTAATCTAATTCTTCCAATCTATAAGTAGATTAAAATCACCCATAATTATTGCAGAACCTTTCTTACAAGCCCCCATTATTTTTGCCTGTAGAGGTAGGAGGCCTCTAAACTACTCCCACAATTGACTTCTTATCTTTGCTTTTCCTTATCTCTACCCAAACTGATTCCCCATCTTGATCTTTAGAACTAAGGTTATCTCTCACTATTGTACTAATATCATCCATAATTAACAGAGCTACCCCACCACCTTTTCCTAGCTTCCCGTCCTTCTGAAATGTTAAGGACCCTTGAATATTCAGGTCCCAGCATTGGTCAGCTTGCAGCCATGTCTCTATAATGGCTATCAGATCATACATATTTATTTCTATTTGAGCTGACAATTCAACTGTTTTGTTACAGGCATTCAGATACAGAGCCTTTAGTTCTGGAAGATCAGGAGTCCTAACATCGATCCTTGGGGAACTCCACTATAAACCTTCCTCCAGTCCAAAAAATACGTTCACCACAATTCTTTGTTTGCTGTCACTCAGCCAATTTCATGTCCATTTTTCTACTGTCCTTTTTATTCATGAGCTCTAATTTTGCTCACTAGTCTGTTACGTGGCACTTTATCAAATGTCTTTTGGAATCTAAGAAATTTTTCTTGCTTCTGGTTTAAAAATTCTAGCAGGAAAAGACTAAGCTACAAACAGAAGGCATCATGTGAAATGGAACTTCTCAGGAACGGTTTAAGTGCGCAAATGTTACTGATGCTTCCCTCAGTTACTAGAAGGAAGATTATAGTAAATGTAGACCAAAACAGTTAGTAAGATTCTAGGTATTGGTATGGTTAACTTTGATAGATGAGACAGAGGCTGATGACAGAAAACTGGTCAAAACTGTCACCGGGTAAAACTAGATAAACAGTGGGAGGCTTAATTTTTAAAAATAGTTTATATATATCGCTATATATATATAGTATATATCGCTAAGGAACAACAGTATCACTTGCCAAATAAAATAGGATTTAATTTACTTATCATCTCATAACTCAGCATAAACTGGATGTAAGAGTATAGTTCACAGATTTAACCAAGTACTTCCTCTGCCTGCAGAAATGGCAAAAAAAAACAAGAAATTATAGCAAATTTTTCAAAATATTTGCAAGCTCCTTGAACATGTATGCTCTCGAAGCACTATGTTAAATGGTTTTCATCAACTTTCCCTGACGTGCAACAAATGTGAACTCCTACCAGTGTAGAGAAGAAAAGCACAGAATTGCAATACCATACATATTTGCCTCTGCTGAGGTTCAAAGGAGAAAATGGGTCCTGAGCAGCAGTGGGGAGGGGTGGGGAAGGTGAATGAAAGCTTCAGTTAAATGAGTAGGTTCTTCAAGGTAGGAAGAGAGGGCGTGGATACGTTCCAAAGTATAGGACTAAGATTGCTGAAAGATTTACCACTGGCATTGGAGTTGGTGGTGGGGGGGAAGGGTGTGGGAGAACGCATAAGAGGCCAGTGACAAAGGGCTGAAGGGTGTGGCATGGAACATAATGCTGGAAGATATTCATAGAATCACAGAAATTTACAGCATAGGTGGTCATTTGGCCTATTGTGCCCAGGCCAATCCACAAGTAGCCATCCTATATAATCCTACTTTCTGATACTTTGTCAGTAGCCTTGTCAGTTACAGCATTTCAAGTGCATATTCAAGTAATTTTTAAATGTTAACAGGGATTCTGCCTCTAACACCCTCTTGGGCAGTGAGTTCCAGATCCCCACCACCCTGTAGGTGAAAAAAAAATATTTTGAATCTGAAGCCTATGGCTTTGGTTATGGAGCCCTCAACCAAGAGGAATAGGGCCTTCCTATTCACTCTATCTAGGCCCCTCCATTTAACTTCAATTTGGTCTCCCCTCAGCCTCCTCTATTCCAAAGAAAACAACCCTAGCCCATCCAATATTTCCTCAAATAAAATTCTCTAGTTCAGGTAACATCCTCGTAAATCTCCTCTGTACCTTTTCTAGTGCAATCACACCTTTCCTATAGTTGGTGACCAGAATTGCATGCAGTACTCCAGCTGTGGCCTAAATAGTATATTAGTAACTAGTATTTTATACAGTTCCAGCAAAACCTCCCAGCTCAGCTAATAAACGTAAGCATCCTGTAGGCTTTCTTGGCCACCTTATCTGCCTGTGCAGCAGAATTCAGGGATCTGTGGACATTCACTCCAAACTCTCTCTGCTCCACTGCACTTGTCACTATCCTACCATTTACTGTGCATTCCCTTGCCCTGTTGGTCTTAGCCAAGTGTATTACCTAACAGTTCTCCAGAATGAACTCCATTTGTCACTGTTCCGTCCACTTGGATAGTCCATTGATATCTTAATGAGGAAGAAAGCTGTAGACTGCATTATTAACCATTAGGACAACTTTTGTATCGGTTGAAAACGTCTTAATCATCCCACCTACATTCAAGTCATTGATATATATCATTATCGTAAATCATTGATATATATATACCACAAAAAGCAAGGAACTGAATTCTGAGCCCTGTGGAACCCCACTGGAAACAGCCTCGCAGTCACAAAAACACCCATCAACCATTATCCCTTTTCTTCCTGCCTCTGAGCTAATTTTAGTTCCAACTTGCCACTTTGCCTAGGATCCACAGGCTTGAATTTTGCGCTTGTTGGGCGCATGCGATCAGCGGGTCCAGGAGTGGTCGGGAAACGGGCCCCCGACCACGATTTCACGCTGACTGGCCAATTAACGGCTAGCCAGCGTGAAATGCGCACTGAAAATCTCAGCGCTGCTGGGGTGGGGGCAGGAAGACGGCGGGCGTGCATTTCCACTGAGCTCCCTGAAGACAGAGAGCTGCCTCCGGGAGCTGCAGAACTCCAAATAATAAAAGAAAGCACAAAAATGCTGCAAAAAATGCCCATGCAGCACAATCAAGAACCTGAAAGCATACCTCATAAAAGTGCTGTCCCCAGATATTTCTTTTTATTTGATATCCTAATGGAGATTTAATCCCGCCCTTGGGTGAAGTTTCATCAAAACGTCATCTCATGCGATTTTATGCCTGTTCAGGTCAGGCGTGCGCCCGCCCACGGAATATAAAATTCTGTCCATGGGCTTTTTCTTTCATGACCAGTTTGCCATGTGGGACTTTGACCCTCCATTTTACGTACTCAAAAAATTCAAATTGGAAAATGATGGTCAGAGCCTTCTCTTGTTTCCCGTAACAGTATCTGGGGATTTATCCACTTTCAAAGATATTAAACCCCTTAATGCTTCCTCTCTCACTATGGTAGTTTAATTTAATATTTTTCACTCCTCCCTGATTACAATGTCTGTATTGTCCCTCTTTTTTGTGAAAAGAGAGTAAAGTATTCATTAAAAGCTGTACCAATGTCCTCCACTCTAAACACACAGGTTACCCTTACAGTCCCTACTCTTTATTTAGTTATCCACTTGCTCTTTCTGCATTTATAAAATGTCCCTAATTACAGAGGTAAGATGAAGTGATGTCATGAAGGAATTTGTAGCTGGGAATGAGAATGACAAATTCAATATATTGGGGCAACAAGGAGCCACTGAAGGTTCCTAAGGCTTAGTGTGATGGGTGATTGGGGCTTAGTGTGGGACAGTATATAGGTAGTGGAGTTTGGATGGGTTACAGTTTGTGGAAGCTGGAACTCAGAAGAACATAATGGAGAGCTTCGGAGAAATCTAGTCTAGAGGTCAAGCAAAGATAAAAGTTTTGCCTCTGTGGCCCCAAGAAGGATAAAGATGCTGTACAGCTGGAAGCAAATGGTCTTGCTGATGAACATAGCAGCAGGTCTGATAACCACACATGCATGCATGACACCCACACAGACCCCTACTTTAAGGGCCAAACTTGACTTGCCTTTACATTATGCTACTGCCTCTAGTTCCTTATGCTGGCAGTAACATTGAAAGTAAACTTGTCAGATTCTCTGGAGATCCAATGGCTTTAGCACAAAATGAGATCAGCCTAACTGTCCCTTGGATTAGATGATGTCCTATTCTTCTGTGCTTGGAGGCTGACTGAACGAAGGAGGATGCAACTTTAATGAACTTTCCCATCAATTCTAAAGATTAAATATATTAAAAGAAGAGTTCTGATGCCCCAAATGTTTACTGAATTATTGGGCTGTAACTTCCTTGGAGTGGCAATCAACATTGGATTGCCACTCGGTGCCCACTTACCTACGCCAAATTTCTTCCGTACTTGTCTCGTCCGACCTTCCAACTCAGGTTGGGCGAGATCCAGGCAGCACAGCTGTCCCCTAAGTCCAGCGTCGAAATCCAGCAAAGTTGAATTGAAGGAGGACATGCTCCCTTTTTTACGGCACTAGCTGCCATAAAGCAGCTAAGTTTAAAGGTCCCATAGAAATTGACCAGCCAGGGAGAAGGTAAGTGCCTAAGGTAAGTAAAAAGGATTTGGGGATGGGGGAGGGGGTCGGACATCGGGAGTGGTGTGGGAGGAGTCAGATATCGGGAAGGGGGGCAGTGGTCCTAGCATTCGGGGGCTTGGACACTTGGAGGGGGGCTGGGGGTCGGATCGGCCAACGGGAGGGGTGCAGCGGACATTTGTGGGGGTGGGGCGGACATCAGGAGCCTGGGGGGCAGGCCAGACATTTGTGGGGGTGGGGGGGGAAATCGGACATCAGGACGGGCTGGGGAGGGGGAGGCGTCAGGCATCGGGAGGGGAAGGACCGAGCTGGGCATTCAGGGGAGTAGGGGCATGTCGGTTGAGGAGTCCCATGCAGGTGGGGGGGATTCCCATGGGTTGTCGGCGACTGGGGAATACCATGGGGGGTGGTTAGTCAGGGGTAGTGGAGTCCCCTGGGGGTCGGGGCTGTAGTGGGGGAAGTCCGGTGATGGGATCGGTCTGGATCTTTACAACAGTTACCCAGAAGTTAAAAGAGGTTTTAATTCTCCTCACTTTTTCTGGATAACTATTGATATAACCCTGGTGGAACCATCTGAAGTTTGTAATTTAAACCACATTTTCAGATGGTTCCCAGTGCAGCGCAATTGTCCAGAGGAAGTGTGCACTTCTGGGCAATTGCCATGAAAACCCTTATCTGGGAACTTCCCAGAGGGATTCTTCAGCGCATCTTTGGGGTACCCCCCAAATCCAATGCTGGGAAGCTCGGAGATTACGGCCCATTATATATTCCATGGAGTCAATTGAAATAGTAAATTTTCTGTTTTCACCAGTCTCTTCCCAACCTCTTGCGGAATGTGGGTAATGTTCTTCCCTTTCAACTCTTACTAAAACGTTGCAAACAAAGTGTAAATGAGAAATTACTTATGCTGGTGTTTAGGTTTGACAAGTGACGTCCCTGTAGCATATGCTTATATCTTTTTGAAACGACAACATCGCCTGCCCTTCAGCTTCATTTGATTTCATCTAATAAGAGATATTACAACAGGCATAGGCCCCACAGCATAAAATTAATCATAATTTTGCATTAATTGGCAATCTCACTTAGGTCACAGGATTGCTGGTGTGGGAAGTGAGGAAAATGCTACACTGGCTCAATAGGGGTGTTTGTCCAGGCTTAGGGCTCAGGCAGGTTGTGAGGGTAATTTAGAATGAGCTTCACCATGTATCTAACCTGTGCTGAACATGATGTGAGTGCACTTGGTGGGACATTGGGAAGGGAGCTTTCTTATAACTATATTGCACTTGTTCTGGGAGATTACTGACACAAAATGAATATTGTTCCCCAAGTAGAAAAACAGTTTCAACGTGCTTATTCTAATGCAAATCTAATTTAATAAATCAAACTAATGTGTTTAAAATGCAGTGGCTAAGCACCCTATTTAGCTCTGACAGATGAAGTACAGAATCTGAATGCACTTGTGTCACTTTGGATAGATAATTGTTCCAAGTCTACACTTCACAAGCAGCAGTATCTTCTAGCTAGTACTGAAGGTGCATCAGCACAGGCAGAAGATGCAGGCAGGAAAAAAATGTAGGAATGGTACATCTGTAGCATACAAGTGGAGGTAAATGAACATCAAAAAATGCCAGAAATATGAAATAAAAACAGAAAATGATTAAACCTTTAGCTTGACACTGTCTTAGTCACTGTTCTCTTAGAAGAAGTGCTATTGAAATACACAAATCTTTGGTACAGCCAGACTACCAAAAGCCACTTCAGTGTTGTGTTTTTCAATTTTCATGATGGGACTAATCAATCACATCTAGAGACAGATCTGCCTTTTATGAACAAGAAGGATCACATTAAAATGAAAGCCATACTTCAAAGTGAATACAGAAATAGGCCAGAGGGGCCACCCACCCAGGCATAAGGCTTCCAAGGTCAGTAAAGATTGACATGGAATCTTGAAAGAACAAAAGATTCAGACGTTGATGGATGAACTGAGGCTTCAGAACAGAAGCAACATAGAAGTGTTGAACGGATTTTAATTAAAACATTAGACCACCGCTGGAACAGTCAACATTTTCAATTTGGCTCTCTCTAGGCTTTAGTGGCATTTGGTGAAGAACCTGAAGGTTGATATTTTAAGACATTCCAGATCTGCAGCTATCACTCTAAGTCAAACTTTTCTTTTGGCCTCCTTTTCCTTTAATCCATTGCAAAATATTTTTGAAATAATTATTCATATTCTTGCAGGGTTTAGAAATCAGATGAACTTAGATTCTTTCATGGCATCAGTTATTAATGTAATTCTGACCTCAGGGACCCAATACTATAGACTATTTATATAATGGGAGTTATTACCACAGGATAAGATGCCCACTCATCTCAACTCACTCAGTAATCTAGGTAAAAGAAAAACTGATACATAGTAATGACCACTGGTCAGAGAATATTTCGTGTGGATTATACAGAAAGGAAAGAAGAAGGAAAGTCTTGCATTTTACATAATGCAGTTTCATATCCTCATGCCATCCCAAATGTTTTCAAGTTATTTAGATATTTTTGAAGTGTAGTCACACACTTTTTTGCAAACGTGGCAAACAATTTGCAAGGGCTCTCCAACAGCAACGAAATAAATGCCAAGTTACTTTGATTTCTTGTATTATTAAGGATAGATAAAAGATAAATTGAAGAACTTCCATTCTCTTCTACAAATAGTGTCATGGGATCTTTTAATGAAAGGGTGGCACAACATGGATTGGACATCTCATCCAAAAGACTGCACTTCCAATTTTACAGCACTCCCATAGTATCGCATTGAAGAGTTAGTCTTGATTATCTGATCCAGTTCAGATCAATTATTTTGCTAACAGGTTCATCAATCCCATCAAGTTAATATGAAAAAAACAAATTGGACTCGCATGGTAATTTGTTTAAATTGGTGTCTTTTGTGAAAACTGAACTTAACCCATGTGATTAACTCAGCAGCACACTGCTACTATAGCTCTCCACAGCAAGAAGGCAGAGTTATATTTGTGTTGAATTAGCTGGTTTCAGTTGGACCAATAACTGCAATCAACTTCAGTATCTTTGGGCTGGGGAGACATGAAAAGATAAGCAAGCCAGGGAACCTGCTCACCACCCAAAAACTATTACTGTGAAATATGTATTTTGAAGTTGGTACCTTCTTCAATTCAGTAGCCTGCCAATCCTCACTGTTTAGACACAAAGTGTGGTTGCTTGTGGCAGGTAGCATAGAGTATTAGGATGTCTGCGAAACTGGACACCATCAAGACTCAAAAGGGTGAAAAAAAAAACATACCTTGTGCTATTGCACCTAAACAAGGATACAACAGGGATCAATTTTTTAATCTGCATAATTAAAGCTGCAGATAAATCAGTTTTACTTCGAGTAGGTTTGAATAGGAAAATTAAAAAGTCCTAATCATAACCAAAATATGTTACAATGGAGTTCATGTTCTGCAAGGCATCAATTATTTGAGAATACCACGAAGAAAATAATTACCCTCCAAATGCTTGATCGTTAGATTTTGTTTTACAAGTATACAAAGATAATAAGCAATCATAAATTAAATGCAGTGTTAACATTTTACAATTTGTAATCCATGCTATGAAGGCAACAAAGCAGTTTAGCCTCATTTTATTTGCAACCACAATAATAACGCTTCTTAAAGCCATTGTTATGTAACCAGATCATAAATGGAGGGATTAATGAAGCACATTACAAGGTCACCTTATGTGACCTTGCACTGCAGTTGCTGAAATGAACATGCTTATGATCAGAGCTTTTTGCTGTTCATGCAGAGTGAAGGGTAATGGAAATTAATGGTGGGATCAATGCATGGATCAGACCATGGATCAGACCTGTTCTGTGGCAGAACTTGAGAACTTTCTGTATCTACCAGAATCTCACGTTCATATTTTCACAAAGCAACTTTAGTTTATTTGGTTCCAATTAGATGAAAATTGTAGCTCCGGTGTCCCTCAGAGAAGCCCTGAGAAGATCCTGCTAATATTTACTGATTTGCCAGGACTACCTTGGAAGCAGAACGCCACAAACTTCGGTCAAGAGGGAATTATTCCAGTACAATTCATCTAAGGAATTCTGGAAGATCCAAAACCAATGCGTCCACTATCTCTGCTAGCTCTTTTAAAACCTTAGGAAGCAAGTCATCAGGTCAAGATCATATGTTGCCACTTAATCTCATTAATTTCTTCTGTACCAATGCTTTTACCCATACAGATTTAAGTTCCTCATTCTTGCTAGACTCTTGGCTCCCCATTGTTTTTTGCACCTTCTACCATGAACACACATGCAAAGTAGTTATTTAAAGTCTCTGCATTTCCTTACTCTCCATTACAATTTTACCTGTCCCTGTCTCTAATGGGGCCCACATTACTTTCACTAATCTCTTCCTATCTACATACCTATAGAAACATCTGCAATCTGTCTCTTGCAAGTGTACTGGCATATTCTCTTTTTCTCATATACTCTATCAATTTCCTGGTCCTCCTTTGTTGAGTTCTAGCATCCTTAGGTTACTACTCTTTTTGGTACCACTATAAATCTCTTTCTTTGATCTAATACTATTTTTAACTCATCCCATTAGTTATGGTTGAACCACATTTTCTGTGGGGTTTTTGTGCCTTAAAATAAATGTATAATATATTGCAAATTATGCATTAATTCTTTAAATTGCTTGTCTGTCATCATATCTTTTAATGTAGTTTCCTAATCTACCGGAGCCAACTCTGCTTTGTTTAGATTTTAGGCTCTATTTTCAGACTTGGCTAAATCACTTTCAAACTCAAATAAAATTCTACCATATGAAGAACGCCCTTCCATAGAGACCCCTTTACTACAAGTTTATAAATTAACTCTTTTTCAATACACAATACTAGATCCAAAATAGTCTGTTCCCTCGTGGGTTCCTCAACATGCTGATCTATAATACCTTTGTATACATTCATGAACTCGTTAGCCAAAGAATTTGGTTTGCCCATTCTATATAAAGATGAAAGACCCTGTTTCTATGTTGTGCTTTCACAGAACGCTGACCCTCGTTCTGCTATTAACACATTTTGCTATCTTACCTTTATGTCACTATCAGCACCTTTTTTTTAGTCTTTAACACTACCATTAACACTCCCTTTGTCTTGTATCCATGGCATCTTTGTCAATCTCTCCTGAGCTCCCACCAATCCCTCACTTTCCATTTTGCTCCACCTGCTCCACCCCCTCTTAAACAGTATAAAATCCATCACATTTCTACTTCTCTTTAGCTCTGAAGAAGAGCCATATGGACTCAAAACATTAACTCTGTTTCTCTCTTCACAGATGCTGTCAGACCTGCTGCGTTTTTCCAGCATTTTTTGTTTTTATGCCAGGCAACGACCATCTCCAACAAAAGAGAGTCTAACCATAGCCCCTTGACATTCAATGGCATCACCATTGCTGAATCCCCCAATATCCTCGGGGTTGATTGACCAGAAACTGAACTGGACCAGCCATATAAATACTGTGGCTACAATAGCATGTCAGAGGCTAGGAATCCTGCGGCGAGTAACTCACCTCCTAACTCCCCAAAGCTTGTCTACCACCTACAAGGCACAAGTCAGGAGTGTGATGGAATACTCTCCACTTGCCTGGATGAGTGCAGCTCCAACAACACTCAAGAATCTTGACACCATCCAGGACAAAGCAGCCTGCTTGATTGGTTTCCCATCATCAAACATTCATTCCCTCCACCACTGATGCACAGCAGCAGCAGTGTGTACCATCTACAAGATGCACTGCAGGAGCCCTCTAACGCTCCTTAGACAGCACATTCCAAACCCACGACTACTACCATCTAGAAGGACAAGAGCAGCAGACAAATGAGAACAGCACCACCTGGAAGTGCCCCTCCAAGCCACTCACCATCCTGACTTGGAAATATATCGCCGTTCCTTCACTGTTGCTGGGTTAAAATCCTGGAACTCCCTCCCTAACAGCACTGTGGGTGTACCTACTGCACACAGACTGCAGCAGTTCAACAAGGCAGCTCACCACCACCTTCTCAAGGGCAATTAGGGATGGGCAATAAAGGCTGGCCTAGCCAGTGATGCCCACATCCAATGAATGAGTAAAAAAAACCTCAATCAGCTAAATTAACAGTGACCTTGGATGGAACCTGAGACTTCCCTGATCTGACTGGCACAATTCCACGTCAAGCTCATTTACTTATCACAAAAGGAACTCGCTTCCAAACAGAATTTGAAGCAAACACCTAGAGAGCTGTGGGAGAGCACCAAATTATCAAAACGGGAATGAAATCTCAGACAAACAATGATAGATCAACATCAGAGTCAAGGAAGGCAGGATCAGTGAAGACCATTTAAGAGGGAATTTAAAAAATAGTTAAGCCAACAGGTGCAGAGCTATTCTCTCCGCCCAATAAGAAATAATAAAACGTACACTACTCATCCATCTTTTAAATTAGTCTCAACCTTATTTTCCCCTCTCCTCTCCCCCACCAGGGTCTGTCTCTTGTTTATCTCATTTAATCTCCTCAGGATCACTTGTTAGTCAGTGGCATACCCCTGCCTGTAATTGGGCCTCCGCTACAATAATATCCATTTGGAAACACAAGGACCATCCATACAGTGCTGCTTTCCTGACTATTGATACCACATTTGCCACTTTTTTGCTCTTATGCCTTCTCCATGTAACCTGGCATATTATCCCTGAACATTTATCTTCTTACACAATGCATGCAGGTATAGGGTCCACAATGAATCAAATGCAGACCAACTACAAATTAAACAAATGAGATGCATTGCTTTCAGGATCCGAAGAAATTTTAGAAAAATTCCTGATGTATTCTCAATGTATATATGAGCCAGCTTAACTGAGAGCATAAAAATTTGAATTTGGAAAAAAATATCAATTTAGTAATTAACACTAAATCATTATAGCCCCTCAAGGTTGCTTTAAAAAAGTCAAATCCTCTGAACAGCAACCAGCTGTAAAATACAATCTTCAACCATTATAGGCTTTGTTAAATGTCAAATAATTGAACAAAATCATTTCTGGAAAACAAGAGTCCCTTGAAGGGGTGTATTTAATCAGACAGCCGTCAGATTACTCATTCATTCATTTATTACATTTCACAAATTACATTGCTCCAGACATTCCTACTGTTATCACTGAAATTACATTTTTCCATTTTCCCAGTTATGAAGCTACTTGTGATAAGGAAAGAATTAGCACCTGGAAGCTAATCATTTTGTCAAAATTAAATTTTATGTCACATCTTTTAAGACAAAAATACCGTAAACAAAATACAGCAGCCCAATCTGCATAAAACTATACCCTTGGGAACCACAGGGGAGTTAGAAAAAGTATGAGCAGAGGGGTTTTACAGCTCTTTGTCAGTTTCCTCTCTCTTTTATGAAGGTGCTACCTCTGACAGGCTATGGGTTCTGTGATTTTCAGCTGTCTTTTTCAAGTACCATTCTTTATCCATAAGCCAAGCTAGCATTTGTCAGCTATTAACTGTAAACAATTGGTTATGTCCTGTCCAGTCCTGACTCTATGTTTATATGGAAGCACATCTTAGCAGGAGTCATTTGATTCTAATCTGGAACAGTAACTGTCTGTTTAGCCTCTCATTAGTCCTGAGGGGGATGTCAGTGCCCTAACTAAGATCAGCTAACTAGCTGAGACAATGCACCACACCTCTCTGACTTATGTTTGCACAGCTTGTCGAAACTAGGTGTCAAAACTGTAGTATTCTCCATTTGTGTCCTTCAAAGCCAAAATTGTATTTTACCCATGGGTCGATTTGTCTTCCTCAATTTCACAAATGGTGGATTGGAAAATGCCATTACCTCACTGGTGTTAAAGGGTTTCCCTATTGTGGGTGCTTTTTGTTGATCCCGTATCAAAGTTAAAATAATTTGGTGGAGATGTAAGGAGAGAGAAATAATAGGCTATCATCAAGAAATGCTGGTGGAGACACATGCAGAAAGCAGGAATCCAACAAAAAGAGGAGCAGGCAGTAGCCTTTACATTATTTGTTCCTCTGGAGGAATTCAATTTTTAAAATGGCTTTTGAAATATTCTCTCTGTTTATCTGCCCACGTGGTCACAAGGCTCTATACCACATAAATGCTTTTGGACATTCCTGGCCTTCATTTCTTAAAAAATTCATTCATGGGATGTGGGCATCGCTGACCAGGCCAGCATTTAGTGCTTGTCCCTAATTGCCCCTGAGAAGGTGGTGGTGAGCTGCTTTCTTGAACTGCTGCATGTGGTGTAGGTACACCCACAGTGCTGTTAAGGAGTGAGTTCCATGATTTTGACCCAGTAACAGCGAAGGAACGGCGATGTATTTGTAAGTCAGGATGGTGAGTGGCTTGGGGGGAACTTCCAGCTGGTGGTGTCCCCCATGTGTCTGTTGCCCTTGTCCTTCTAGACAGTAGCGGCTGTGGGTTTGGAAGATGCTGCCTAAGGAGCCTTAGTGAGTTCCTGCAGTGCACCTAGTAAATGGTACACACTGCTGCCACTGTGCACTGGTGGTGGAGGAAGTGAATGTTTGTGTATGGGGTGCCAATCAAGCGAGCTGCTTTGTCCTGAATGGTGTCAAGCTTTTTGAGTGTTGTTGGAGCTGCAGTCATCCAGGCAAAAACCATAGAACCATAGAAAAGTTACGGTGCAGAAAGAGGCTATTCAGCCCATCAAAAGAGAAAAAAGGAATTAGCTGCTCATTTTAATCCCACTTTCCAGCGCTTGGTCCATAGCCTTGCAGGTTACAGCTCTTCAGATGCAGATCCAAGTACCTCTTAAATGAGTTGAGCATTTCAGCTTCAATCACTAACTTAGGCAGTGAATTCCAGGTGCCCACCACCCTATGAGTGAAAAAGCTTCCTCATGTCCCCTCTAATCCTTCTCCCAATCACTTTAAATCTATGCCCCCTGGCAATTGACCCCCTCAGCTAGGGGAAAAAAGTATTTCCTGTCTACCCTATCTAGATCTCTCATAATTTTGCACACCTCAATTAGGTCATCCCTTAGCCTCCTCTGTTCCAAGGAAAAAAAACTCTGGCCTATTCAATCTCTCCTCATAGCTGCAATTTTCAAGCCCTAGCAACATTCTTGTAAATCTCATCTGCATTCTCTCTCCAGATCAATTATGTCATTCCTGTAATGTGGTGACCAGAATTGTACACAAAATTCCAGCTGTGGCCTAATCAGCGCTTTATACAGTTCCATCATTACATCCCTGCTTTTGTATTAAATACCTCGCCCAATAAATGAAAGCATTCCATACGCTTTCTTGGCCATCTTGTCTACTGTCCTGCCACCTTCAAGGGCCTGTGGACATGCACTCCAAGGCATGTCTCACTTCCTCAATACTCCTGCAGCATGTTCTGATGAAGAGTCATACGGACTCGAAACGTTAACTGTATTCCTCTCCGCAGATGCTGTCAGACCTGCTGAGTTTTTCCAGCTATTTTTGTTCCTCTCAATACCTTCCTGTTTATTGAGTATTCCCTCCCCAAATGCATTATCTCACACTTCTCCGGATTGAATTCGATAAGTGGAGAGTATTCCATCACATTCCTGACTTGTACTTGTAGATGGTAGACAGGCTTTGTGGAGTCAGGAGGTGAGTTACTCACCGCAGGATTCCTAGCCTCTGATCTGTTCTTGTAGCTACAGTATTTATATGGTTAGTCCAGTTCAATTTCTGGTCAATGGTGACCCCAGGATGTTGATAGTGGGGAATTCAGTGATGATAATGCCATTGAATGTCAAGGGGCAATGGTTAGATTCTCTCTTGTCAGAGATAGTCATTGCCTGGCACTTGTGTGGCGCGAATGGTACTTGTCAGCCCAAGCCCGGATATTTGGATATGGATTGTTCCAACATCTGAGAAGTTGCGAATGGTGCTGAACGTTGTGCAATCATTAGTGAATCATTAGTGAACATCCCCAATTCTGTCCTTATGATGGAAGGAAGGTCATTGAAGAAGCAGCTGAAGATGGATGGGCCTAGGGTACCAACCAGAGAAACTCCTGCAGTGATGTCCTGGAACTGAGATGATTGACCTCCAACAACCACAACCATCTTCCTTTGTGCTAGGCATGACTCCAACCAGCAGAGAGTTTTCCCCAATTCCCACTGACTCCAGTTTTGCTAGGGCTCCTTGGTGCCACACTTGGTCATGTGCTGCCTTGATGTCAAGGGCAGTCACTCTCACCTCACCTCGGGAGTTCAGTTCTTTTGTCCATGTTTGAACCAAGGCTGTAATGAGGTGAGGAACTGAGTGACCCTGGCGGAACCCAAGCTGGGCGTCAGTGAACAGGTTATTGCTAAGCAAGTGCCGCTTGATAGCACTGTTGATGACCCCTTCCATCACTTTACTGATAATCGAGATGGGTATGGGTAATTGGCCAGGTTGAAGTTGTCCAGGACATTCCTGGGCAATTTCCTGCATTGCTGGGCAGTTGCCAGTGTCGTAGCTGTACTGGAACAACTTGGCTAGGGCACGGCAAGTTCTGGAGCACAAGTCTTCAGTACTATTGCCAGAATATTGTCAGGGGCTATAACCTTTGCGCTATCCAGTGCCTTCAGCCATTTCTTGATATCACGTGGAGTGAATCGAATTGCCTCAAGACTGGCATCTGTGATGCTGGGGACCTCCAGAGGAGGCTGAGATGGATCATCCACTTGGCACTTCTGGCTGAAGTTTGTAGCAAATGCTACAACCTTATCTTTTGCACTAGTGTGCTGGGCTCCTCCAGCATTGAGGATGGTATTTGTGGATCCTCCTCCATCAATGAGTTGTTTCATTTCCACCATCATTCACAACTGGATGTGGCAGGACTGCAGAGTTTAGATCTGATCCATCAAGGGAACTAGTAATATGGAGCATCATCACATCAGAGAATGGTTCTTCCGGATAGGATTAGCAGCACCAGTTAAAGGAGCACCAAGAGTTGCCTTAATTCTAGTTATTTGAAATTAATAGTAACAGAATTATGCTAATCCATATAATGAAGCTACGCATTAAAGAATGCTCAATGGATTGGGGCCAAACCAAACTCAAATCTTGAATTTGCCAAATTAGCACAATTTTAATAATTTCAAGTCCTTCACTAACGCACCTTTGTGCAACAATCACTGATCAGGATTAAGAACCATGACCGATACTTTCTCTACTTCAAACCTTTGGTCACGGAAGCTTGTGCTTCCCTGGTGTTCAGCTAATTTATCAAGACATTTAGGCAATTCCGCTTTCTAGAGAATAAATATAAAAACGCAGCAACTCAGCATGATCCAAACCTTTAGACATTTATTCTGCAGCTGAATGGCAGTTAAAAACACAAGATATGTCATCTAGAATTTTGTAGCAATTTGTTAATATGTGAATGATTAGTGCTGCCCTGTTTTGCTAGCTTTACCCAAAATAAGGCATGAGATTGGTGAAATGAAATGAACATTGAAAGCAGGAATAACTGGGAGCATTCCATACTTGGACCAGGTTTATTCATTGGATGGCTGTTAAGATTCTACTTGACAGAAGTGAGGATGATGGAATTACATGAATGGAGTATTGGAACGAGCTGCCATGCAAAAGTACATAAATAATACTACACAGTAAGTGTATGTGAAGCTCTCAAATGTGCTCAAGCACCTCCGTTTAATAAATATTTTAGCCTTACCTTTATGATTAATTGTTCTCAGGCACTGCTTGCTTTGAACGTCCCACAGTCTCACTGTCTCATCATGTGATCCTGAAATTAGCAATGTCCCATCCATGGAGACCGACAGACACGTCACCTGATTTCTAAAAAACAAAGTTTCCAGTTTAAGTTCAACATTGAGAAATTACAAGATTCAAATAATTTCCCCCACCTCCCCGGCCCACTTCTCACTATTTTTCCCTCTTCTCCTGCCCTCGACACTTACATCAGTACTAACCGCCGTCACCCAAACTGCCACTTTCCATGTGTGTGAGCCAAACTGCAAGTGACAGATTATTGTACCATAAAGGGAGTCACAGTATAGCCCATACTACCTTCACATGCAAACAGGTGAATAATAGGAATGAGAATCCTGGATGATTTTCCCCTCCCACACCCAGGGTTCTGCGACCCAGTGAGTTCCTTATTCCTGCTCCAAGCAAAACCAACCAATTAATTCAGTGATGGTGGTGTAGGCGGATGAGTGAGGAGAGGAGAGAGGGCGAGGAATAAACATGGAGGCAAATTTTCAACCCACTACCCTGACATAGAAATGGTGCTGCAGATTGACCGCCAAATTTAGAAACCACATGAATTTCAATTTCATTGATTTGAATGGGAAGGAAAAATGAGCAAAGCCAGTTTCCCACCCAAGTAGCAAACTGAAAATCTGTCCCTGAGAGCGTTGTTCCTGAGAAGAGGGGGCAGAGAAAAGAGAAGGCAGGGTAGAGAGATGAAAGGAGGGGACAGAGAAAGCGCCAATAGAGAGATGTTTTTAAGTGAATTGGAGTACTTGGTCATTGGAGATGTAGAAATTTGGATCTTAATTCAACTGCTGCATCTTTAGAAAGTCAATTTTATCTGGTTCACAATTAGCATGTTACACCTATGTTCAATGCCCTTTTAAAAAAAATACACCGAAACAGGCTAGAATATATGCTGGCATTTCATTGGCCCATAGACTTGGCAAGCCTGTACCACTTTAGCTGTGTCAGTTAACGGGAAGTACTACAGGATTAATGTGTTATGTATGACATTGTTGCGCAATGGTGCAGATAAGGAGTAATTAACATGAAATTACACCTGAAGTCCTATTTAAATATCAGAGTCATAACTTAGGACTGTGTATTTGGGTCAGTTACCAGAGGGCTGATTATAGATGCTGACCTCCTGAATGCAGGGAAGCTATTGCACCTTATGAAAGAAAGGTTAACAAGGTGACCTCGTTTAGATAATAATGAATACTAGCTATTTACATTTAGCTTTATATTTTTCCTGTTTTGATTCTTGGGATGAAGGGGTTGTCTTATGAGGAAAGATTGAGCAGGTTAGGCCCTATAAGCATTGGAGTTGAGAAGAACGAGAAGTGATCTTATTGAAACTTCTAAGAGCCCGAGGGAGCTTGACAGGGTAGATGCTGAGAGAATGTTTCCCTTTGTGGGAGGAATTTAGAACTAGGGTTATAGTTTCAAAGTAAGGGGTCTCCCATTTAAGATGGAAATGAGGAGGAATTTCTTCTCAGTCATCAGTCTTTGGAATTCTCATCTTGAGAGAGCAGTGGAGGCTGGGCCATTGAAGATATTCAAGGGTGAGTTATATAGGTTTTTGATTGACAAGGGAGTCAAGGGTTATGGGGGCAGGCAGGAAAGTGGAGTTGAGGCCACAAATCTGATCAGCTGCGATCTTAATGAATGACAAGCAGGCTTGAGGGACCAAATGGCCTACTCCTGCTTCTATGTTCTTATGTTTACATTAACATTACAAGGGTTAGTCTGGCTCAATCGTTTGCATTCTTACCATGAATCAGAAAGTTCTGTGTTAAAGGCCCATTTCAGAACTTGAACATATCCTCGGGTGACATGCTGATGTAGGACTGAGTGCTGCAATGCCAGAGATTCAGTGAGATATTAAACCAAGACCTATCTACCTTCTCTGATGCTTCTGGTGGATGTTACATGACACCAACTGAAAAGTACTAGCAAGCTCACCCAGTGTCAACGTCAATAATCCTCCTCAACCAACACTAAAAACATATTATGGTCATTCACCTCTTACTGTGTGCAAAATGCTTGGTGTTTCCCTAAATAGTGAATTTTGCTGCACTTCAAAGTAATTCACAATCTGAGAGGATGTAATAAGGTGCCATATAAATGCAATTTTTTTTTCAAATCAATGGAGGATTGTGAAGTATTTAAAAGGTGCTTTTATATCATTCTGCAGTTGCTAACTCCCAAAATATGGGTCTTCACACTAGTAAACCTGCTAGAATTCGATGCAGACACAATGGGCCATATGGCCTCCTTCTGTGCCATTAAAAAATTCACAATCACAGAAATGTTAGGACAAGCAATGAGAAAGATTCATTTTTCTCTGGGTCTCCCCAGGTGCCACTAGTTTTAATGGGCTAGTAAACACACCTGCATCATCACACAAAATGTGATTAATGTTGTACTCAATGTTCTATGCATGCTACTTAAAACATCACAGCAGCCTATGCTTGTACATCTCTTTTTCCCACTGGTTTGATTCACAATTTAAAAGCAAATTTGTGAGTGCAGCACCACACATGAAGAATGAACACTTGGGGAAAGTACTGGGTTGGTCCCTGGCATCTATGGATCTGCACCCAAGCAAGGAGCAGTGTCTTCAGATGGGGACAGAATTGGGTGATGGGGCAGGAAACAAAAGAACAGGTAATGAAAATATGCAAGCTAATGCTGCTTAATATCGAAGGCTGTTTTAAACGCCAGAAGAAATTGTTAAATGTAGAATGTATTGTCACTGTCGTGAAGGTTCCCTGTCAGTGTCAGCAATGTAATAAAGTAAGGCATCAGAGGACAACCAAAGAGGTAGAGATGGGAGACTAGACACTTTGTCATGCCTCCTAACAATGATTAAAGAAGATATTTTCAAAGTTTTATATCACTTGCCTGTCTCCCCAGCTGGAGAGAGGGGTTGGAGTGCAGGGTTGGTCAACAATTAGTCTGGGGTGTAGCTTAACTCCAGATATCAAAATGCTTTACAAATACCACTTTCCAGAACATTCTGAAGGTTATAAGGCAGCAAAATTATTCTTTTAATGTCTCTGGCAGAAAGTTTGCAGGCTCAAAAATTGAAAATAAAAAGGTCAACTTCTCAAGTGGCATTTTTGCTACAGGCTATCCCGTGAACAGTAGAAAAATTAATATATATGTATAAAATGGATAACAGCCGCTGCAGATTCTGATTCTCACTCTTCAAAGCACAACAATGGGAAAACAACAATTTATAATTTATACACCTGCCTTTTGTTCTTTAAAAATGCATGTAGAATCTGCTTATCAGTACATATTAGAATTAAATTAGAATTTTCAATACAATAATGGATGTAACTTTTTTCCTCCCTATAGTTCCATTTGTTGTCCTATTGAAATAAATAATCTGTACCATTTATGTTTTAGTACTGGACTGCATTTCAGTGAAATCAGACTTTGTCAAGAGAAATATAGTGGAAGTGCATATGGCTTTCACAGTTTTGTTTTTGCTCAGTCCTACATACTACTGCAGCATATTCCTAATTATTAATGTGTCTCACAGGAAAGCAAGGAGTGGTATCAGTATTCTGAAGTGTTTTAATCTTCCCAAAATTTCAATAGCATTTTTCTCCCAAGGCTGAAGAGAAAAGGAAATACCTGGAAGTTTTAACAAATATATTCTGATTTGTTATGATTAAAGAGGAATGAATAGCTTCCATATAAAAACTCTACAAGGCATCTTAGTTTGACAGAAAAAAGGGACCTGATTTCACCTTTAGCAAGATCAGCAATAAATTCAATGATCAGACCATGGTGGAGAAAAATGATAAAGCCTAAACTTATTTGCTTGGGAGTATGGAGGGGTGGTTGGAATGGTAGTGGGAGAATGGATTTGGACATTCATTCTACCTAGTCCTAAGTGAAACTACCTGCAATTTCCATTGCTTTGAAGAAAAATTCCACAGCTAGGAAATTACTGAAGATTACTCAATTGCAACATTTGTTTAAGCTACATACTGGGATTCTGATGAGAAACAATTAATAAAGAGTTCTTTACCGATGTCCCTTGAAAATCTGGCTGCCACCTTTGTCAGTCTGAAAGCTCTTCTCTCTCTGATCAGGCTGCAAACAAGCACAATTCATTATTAGTATATCAGTCCAGGATGAGCCAAATATTTCTTAAGGTATGAGCTTGCATGTAAACATAAGTTAAATTAAGTACACTTTAAAAAAATAATTTAGAAGTTTTACAACTCCACAATTGTTGTACAGACCATAAAGCTAAATACAGGGGAATGCAAATAATCCCAAACAGTCTTGCACACTTTTCCCAAGACCACTTACAGGGTTACAGCCAGGTCTGCAAGCAACCCTTCTTCCCTCTTGAGGTATGGAGAAAGGAAAACTGCAGAGACAGCATGCCCACAATCAGGAGAGCCTATCTTCACACCAGAATCCAAAGATTAGAGATAACTGAAGCAAAAATGCACATGTGCTAAGTGCAATGTTCAATCAGTTCTAACTCACTCTCCCGAAGTAAAATTATACTTTCCAACTTCCCAACCAGAAGTGACACAAATTGATCAATTTACAAATAATACAACTGCCTTTAACTAGATTAAAAACTTAAATCTTCAAAATGAAACAATTTCTTTAAAAGAAACAAACTCATTTCCATAAAGAGAAGAAAATTATGTGGTGTTCTGCAACCAAATATTACGCCCCAAGACGAGGAACAAATGTGGAATTCCCATTGGGAGTAAGATATGTGCTTTGGATTATCTTCACTCAAGAGCCATGAGGTTTCAAAGGATGTTGGAAAAAGTATTACATATTATAAGTTCTTAATGGCTTAAAAGAGGGGACACAAGGTGGTGACCATGAATTAAAAGTGATCTGCTATTTAAAATTGATATTTTCTGCCTCCTCAGACTTCCCCAGTCCCCATTTCCAGGTTTCTTCCCCTCATCCCACTATTTCAAAGGCTGACCAACACACTACACTTGCAGGATCTGTCTCTTTTTGTGGCCCCGTATGCTCATTGCCCCTTGACTAATTCTGAGGAACTGCCAGCCCTAGTCACACCATATCAGTGCTGTCACCAGGCTTACAGGGAAAAATCACTCAAACCAAAAACACCTTAACGGATCATGATTCTTTAATTTGTTCCATACTGCTCCAAAAACAGCACTGCCATCACCTGTAACGGATCTGTAACCTCCTGGACTTCAACTCCAGCTAAAAATGTTCCCTTCACACAGAGCTCAAGTTTGAAGGACAGAATCTTTAATTGTATTTTCACAGTTCAAACAGGGTCTTGTACAAAAATTTTACATTTGTAATTATAACTTCTTGAAATCCTAGTGACAACAATGAAGATTGGCACCAACAGTCCTAGTCACCCCAGCAATTCACTAATAGTTCTACAATTGGTGTGGGCACTTACTACTTTTGGGAGAATAAGTGAGCATGACAGGGAGCTAAGGAGGCTGTAAAAATCAAAAATTAATCACCACAAAGTACAATTCCTACACTCCACTGTGAATGATGAATGGTTAAACTGTCTGACTTCAAAGCTAAAATACAACACACTGTTCAGAATGAGAGCCAGCTCAGCACCAAGAACAATAGCCCCTGTCTGAGCAAAATAAAAAACATTCATTCTGCTTTGTATTAATCTTCTTTAGTCCATCTTGCTCCCATTTCATCTTTAGTTCAGCATTTCCATGTATCCAACTTTGATCTTTTGATCAATTTGATTATCTGTCATCCTATGTATTTAACAGGCCCCTTTCATCTGACTATCATGTATTTGCCTTCTCAGTTCTTTTGTTAATCCCTCAGCGGTGGTTGCCCTTAGAATAGGGAGTAGGGGAATAGTTGTAGACCACTATCAAGGTTGTCATGTCATACTGGCACTTCCCCAATCACAATTCCAGAGCTGCACTATCCCGGCACACCAATCCGACCTGCACTATCTCAACACACCACCCCAGCACACCACCCAAGACCTGCATTATCCTAGCACAGAACCTCAGACCCAGATTGTTCATTTATAATCTCTCAAGTGGAAAACTGTCCATGGTCTGCATCCTGTATTAAATTTGATTTCCTCCCAATTTCATCTATTTTTAAGGTGATTGGAAAAGAACCAGAAATGGAACAAGGAAAATCTTTGTTATGCAGTGAATGGTTAGGATCTGGAATATACTTCCTAAGAGAGTGGTGGAGGCAGATTCAATCATGCCCTTCAAAAGGGAATTGGATAAGCAACTGAAGAGAAAAAAAAATTTAGGGCCGAGAGGAAATGGCAGGGAAGTAGGACTAGCTAAATTGTTCTTGCAGCGAGTTGATGTGAACTTGCCAGACTGAATGACTGTCTTCTATGGTGTAACTATTTTATGATTCATGTGTGTTTCTTGGAACTTTCCTCGTATCTTCTTAACTGTAAATAGTCTGTCCTACACTTATCCTCCTCCCTGCATTCGCACTCCAATGAAATTGACTTTACAACATCATTTTGTGCTCTAACCAATTCCTTCTTAGAGTTCAAAACTATAAAACTCACCATCTCCTTCAGTCTTCTCTTTCTCCTACAATAGAAAGTTTTCAAACCAGAAACTTAAGAGACAACTGCACACTACTGCTTGATTTACCAGGGTGGTGTCCTGAGCCAGCTGCCATGGCTCTCGACCTGGGTATTAAAAATGGGCTCTTGTGCTGACAATTATAATTATTATTGTATATACCTCAGCTCAATATTTAAGCATTAAACCTTTGTCATTGAATTGACAATTTTCCTTTTCCTGTTCCACAGATGCCAAGGTTGAACAGTGCAAGTTTATCGAACGTGACATCAATATTTCACTATAAGGAATTGCAGACACTCTTCAGGAAGGAGTACCATCAGCGAGCTTGACATGTGTGGATTACAGTCTGAAATGTGTCTACTCCATCAGGGTCAAAGCCCAAGATTACACTCCTGTTCTATTTGAATTTATACTCAATTAGATTTCAATAACCAATACAGTTCTGATTAATTCCATCCAGTCCTATTCCCCAATCCATGCCCGACATAGTGACCTGCCAAAACCTGGCTGTATTACCTACCACATCCGGCATTCCTGAGGGCAAATGTAATTCTAGGGTAAATAAGTTAATCATTCCAACATTCCACAAATTCTAGCATTTAAAATATTTAAAAGGAACAGTTTGTCCCTTTAATAGTCACAGGACGAAGCTGTAGTATTTGTTCTTTTACAATTAAAAAAATTCATTTACGGGATGTGGGCATCACTGGCTAGGCTGGTGTAGCCCTGGAGAAGGTGGAGGTGAGTTGCCTTGTTGGACCGCTGCAGTCCATGTGGTGTAGGTACACCCACGGTGCTGTTAGGTAGGGACTTCCAGTATTTTGACCCAGTGAGTGAAGGAACAACAATATATTTCCAAGTCAGGATGGTGAGTGGCTTGGAGGGGAGCTTCCAGGTGGTGTTGCTCCCATGTGTCTGCTGCCCTTGTTCTTCTAGATGGTAGCTGTCATAGGTTTGGGAGATGCTGCCTAAGGAGCCTTGTTGAGTTTCTGCAGTGCATCTTGTACACACACTGCTGCCACTGTTCATCGGTGGTGGAGGGAATGAATGTTTGTGAAAGGGGTACCAATCAAGTGGGCTGCTCTGGCCTGGTGTCAAGCTTCTTGTATGCTGTTGGAGCTGCACTCATCCAGGCAAGTGGAGAGTATTCCATCACACTCCTGACACGTGTCATGTAGATGGTGGACAGGCTTTGGGGAGTCAGGTGAGTTACCTGCCGCAGGATTCCTAGCCTCTGACCTGCTCTTGTAGCCACAGTATTAATATGGCTAGTCCAGTTCAGTTTCTGGTCAATGGTAACTCTTAGGATGTTGATGGTGGGGGATTCAGCGATGATAATGACATTGAATGTCAAGGGGCAATGGATAGGTTCTCTCTTGTTGGAGATGGTCATTCCCTAGCACTTGTTACTTGTCAGCCCAAGCCTGCATATTGTCCAGGTCTTGCTGCATATGAACATGGGCTCCTTCAGTATCTGAGAGGTTGCGAATGGTGCTGAACAATTTGCAATCATCAACGATCATCCCCACTTCTGATTTTATGATGGAAGGAAGGTCATTGATGAAGCAGCTGAAGATGGTTGCACCTAGGACACCACCCAGTGTGGCTTTACTTCCGATGGTATAATTCTTTACGTGCTTATCCTTTTCCATGACCAGTATTTACCAACATTCCCTGGCCCTTCAAATTTATTATTTTTCATTTCAAACAGAAAAGTTCGAAGATTAAATTAGCTAATTTCAGCTGGGTTAGGGGAAGAGAGACACATTACAATTAGACGTAATGTTCCCAAGCTAGGATGTGGCAAAAAATGCCAGCAAGGGTTCCCATTCTTTATCACCATCCAATGATTCAGTCCTCAAACTGTATATGTTGATGCTGGGCAAGGCCAATATGAGATCAATCTGATGCTTCTTCTACGTATCCTATTATTATTCATTGTTTAAGCTCATATATAAAAGAATGACTACTTGGAACAAGGAACAGGAAGGTAACAGCATCCATGAAACTATACCCATATAAGAATCCGTATATTCAGAAGAAGGGGAGAATTGGGGAACAAAGTTAACAAAGTTTCCAGCCCCAGAACTGTACAACATAGATTTGTTAATATTTTGGATCTCAGAGCAATCCTTAAACTAAATATGTAGGTAGCAATGAAGTATTATCTCCTATAGCTTGAGAATCCTACTTTAAGGAACAGTCTCCAATTGCTTATCAATTGACTTTTGGGCAGCAGTTTTGGTTCTCTGTGTCCTACTGCACACATCACTTAATTTACTTTCACAATGTTTGGATCTCTGTTATATCAACACTATTGCTCCTGACAGGATGGTCCATAATCAGTAGTTCACAATGCATTAAATAACTGCTTTGAGCTTAGCAATGATAGTCAAATGCATGCAGTAAAATTCTGCTAAATCCTTTCAACCCAGGCTACTCAGCATATTTTCATCTCCTACTTTAACAAAAGTCCAGAAATCAAAATTAAGTTTGTAGAGAGCTCAAATTTACTGTGCCCTCCAAACATTTTTAATAATGGAGGTGATAGAAAGCCACAGGATTCCTGAGTGTGAATGTAGTTCTAAGGTAATTAAGTCAATCAGTTGTTTATTAAAAATTGAAGAAAATACAATTGTGAAGAAATAAACTGTGGAGTGCAGCTTATTCCCATTACGTGTAAATATTGTTATAGCATTCTGTGCCTGTGTCATCAATTCTGAGTTCAACAAGAACACCTAACAAGTCTTCAATCATGTGGATATCGTCTTTACATATCACAGTGGAAAGAACAAGGAGAGGGAAGGTGCAAGACTGGTTGCTGCAAAATTAGTCTCCAAAAGGTAGGAAACAGAGGAAGGAATTTTCCCTTCACTGAATGTGTTTGAGTCAGTGTTTGATATTTAATGTGTGAACATTCCAGGGTTGAACATTTTCTATTCATTAACAGATTTTTATCATTAAAAATTGCCTGCTGGCCAAAGTTAGATTATGCTATTAACTGCCTTCTATGTATAAAAGGCTTGCATCTGTCACTTCAGAAAGCAAAAAGTATCCAAGAGGCAGTGATTTCATGCCATTTCCTGCCAATCTGAGCTGCAAATTTACCCAACACATCCAAATCTGAAAATTTACCCCACCAACAATTAATTAATCTGTAGTTAACTTTAGAATTTGCAGCAATTGGACGTGGCCTTGGAGAAACACAGCAGCTTAAACATAGCCTGTATAATAACATTGGAATAATCAATTGTGTATTACATGCTATAACATCCCTCCCATTATACAAGTGTCTTTATCCTACTTACTATCAGCAATTACCCCTTCCTCTCCGCAATCTGGTAGCCATGATTAAATATTGAAGAAAATACTAGTATTACCTATCTACAGTGGTTGGGAAATGAAGTTAGCTGTTGTATATTTCCCTTTTTAAATCAAAGTCTGCATTCAAACATGTCGATTTGCTTTGCCACTAAGGTTAGGTGCCTTGATCTCCTTTTAGTTTGTCTGTATCATCTCTATGTAATTATTTTAACTAGGTTTTTTTTTACTCTTACTTTTGATTTCTGATTAGTTTCTGGAGAAGGCAGTCTATCAATTCCTTTGGATATAATAAAGCAAACAAATTATGTACCACAGCTTTTCAAAAGGACAGGCAGGAAGGAAAGGGTGGTGGGGTTGCTATATTTGCACGAGATGGAATAAGTACAATAGCAAGAAATGATCTTGGATCGGAAAATGTAGAATCCATATGGATGGAGGTAAGAAATAACAAGGGAAAGGAGTCACTGGTGGGAACAGTCTATAGGTCCCCTAACATTAGCTATACTGTAGGGCAGAAAATAAATCAGGAGATAATGAGGTCATGTAAAAAAGGCAGTGCATTAATCATAGGTGACTTTAATCTTCATGTAGATTGGGAAAATCAAATTGGCAGAGGTAGCCACAAGCAAAAATTCATAGGCCAGAATTTTTCTCTTGTCAGGCAGGCTCGGCGGGAGCGGTCGCAGAGCCGACCACCACCTGCGATTGGCTCCAAGCCACCATTTTACACGGGCGGGCTCAGTAAGATGCGAGTGGTAGCACTCAGCACTACCTGTGCGGGTTGGGGGGAGGGAGAGTCAGGACCAGTGCTCTTTCGCGCAAGAGCTCTTCAATCTCCCTGAGGCACAGAGCTGCCTCAAGGAGATTGAAGCGCTTTTGAAATAAATAAATAAACAGAATAAAAATTTAATTAAACATACCCCTCATGTGACTGTCATGTCATGGGGCATGTTTTTATATTTCAGAAATTTTAAAAATTCAATTTGTAAAAGCTTTAGGAAACCTCATCCCGCTCATGGATGGTTTCCTATAACACTTAAACGGTGCTTAGTCTTTTCGCCTGCCCAACCTAATGGTTTGGCGGGCAGCGTAAATTTGAAATTAATTAGTTCCTTAATGGCCTTAATAGGCCTTTTCATTATCGGCAGGTACGCAGCCGACTCCGGCGCACGCCCGCCGAATGAAACATCACAAGACAGCATGATGACGTTGGGACGCACGCCTGAAGTCATCGCGCGACACTTTACGTGCCAGCGTGTCGGGCCTACCCTTGCACGCCGACTGAAAAATCCTACCAATTGAGTGTGTTTTCGACAATTTCCTAGAACGATATGTTGTGGATCCAACCAGGGGTCAGGCTATTTTGGATCTGGTAACATGTAGTGAGGCAAGTTTAATAAATGATCTCAGAGTAAAAGATCCCCTAGGAAACAGTGGCCATAACATGGCAGAATTTAGCATTCAGTTTGAGAAAGAGAAACTTGGGTCGGAAACAACTGTGCTAAACTTAAATAAGGGTAATTACAAAGGAATGAGGGCAGAGTTGGCTGGAGTGGACTGGGAAAGGAGTTTAGCAGAAAAGACAGTTGATGAACAACGGCATACATTGAAGAAAATAGTTTATGACTCACAACAAAAAAATCCCAGTGAGGAAGAAGGATTCTAGAAAGGGGATAAACCAACCATGGTTAACCAAGGAAACCAAGGATAGTATCAAATAAAAAGAAAAAACATACAGTGCGGCAAAGATTAGTGGTAAGCCAGAGGATTGGGAAAGTTTTAAAAACCAACAAAATATGACCAAAAAATAATAAAGAGGGAGAAAATAAACTTTGAGGGTAAACTAGCAAGTGCTATAAAAATGGACAGTAAGAGCTTCTTTAAATATATAAAAAGGAAGAAAGAGGCCAAAATGAACTTAGAGAATGAGGCTGGGGAAATAATGATGGGCGACCAGGAAATGGCACAGGAGTTGAATAAATACTTTACATCAGTCTTCACGGTAGGAGACACTAATAGCGTTCCAAAAATACTAAATAATCAAGGGCAAAAGGGGAGGGAGGAAATAAATACAATAACTATCACTAGAGAACAAGTACTAGGGAAACTAATGGGGCTAACGGCTGATAAGTCCTCTGGGCCTGAAGGGTTGCATTCTAGGATATTAAAGGAAGTAGCTACAAAGATAGTGGAGGCACTGGTATTAATATTCCAGGAATCCTTAGATCTGGAAAAGTGCCAGAGGATTGGAAAACTGCCAATGTAATACCCTTATTCTAAAAGGGAGGAAGACAAAAACAAGTAACTATAGGCCAGTTAGCTTAACATCCATCATTGGGAAAATGTTAGAGTCTATTATAAAGGATGCAATAGCAGAGCATTTAGAAATACATAATATAATCATGCAGAGTCAGCATGGTTCCATGAAGGAGAAATCATGCCTGACAAATTTATTAGAATTCCTTGAGGAGGTAACAAGCAGGATAGGTAAAGGGGAACCAGTAGATATAATATATTTGGATTTCCAAAAGGCGTTCGATAAGGTACTGCACATAAGGTTACTTAATAAAGTAAGAGCCCTTGGTATTAGGGGTAGTATATTAGCATAGGTAGAGGATCTGCTAACTAATAGAAGACAGAGAATTGGGTTAAAGGGGGCATGTTCAAGATGGCAACCTTTATCTCATGGAGTGTCACAGGGATCAGTGCTGGGGCCACAATTATTTACAATGTAAATTAATGGCTTGGATGAGAGAAGCGAATGTACTATCGCCAATTTTGCGGATGACATAAAAATAGGTGAGAAGGCAAGTGGTGAGGATGACAGAGTCTACAGAGGGATATAGACAGGTTAAGTGAGTGGGCAAAAACTTGGCAGATGGAATATAATGTCAGAAAATGTGAGGTTATGCACTTCGGTAGGAAGAATAGGGGAGTTGGATACTATTTCAATGGAGAAAGGCTGCAGAAAGCTGCAGCACAGAGGGATTTGGGAGTCCTCGTGCATGAATAACAAAAAGCTAGCATATAAGTTCAGCAGGTAATAGGAAGGCAAATGGAATATTGGCCTTTATTTTAAAGGGAATGGAGTATAAAAATAGGAAAGTTTTGCTAAAGCTATACAAGGCACTAGTTAGACCACACCTAGAATACTGTGAACAGTTTTGGTCCCCTTATCTAAGAAAGATATACTGGCATTGCAGGCAGTCCAGAGAAGGTTCACTAAGTTGATCCCGGGTATGGAGGGGCTTTCTTATGAGTAGAGGTTGAGTAGATTGGGCCTGTACTCATTGGAGTTTAGAAGAATGAGAGGTGACCTTACTGAAACATACAAGATTCTTAGAGGGCTTGACAGGATAGATGCTGAGAGGTTTTTTCCCCCCTATGGGAGAGTCTAGGACTAGAGGGCATAATCTCAGAGTAAGGGGTCACCCATTTAAGACTGAGATGAAGAGGAATTTATTTTCTCAGAGGGCAGTGAATCTGTGGAATTCTTTACTGCATAGGGCTGAAGGGGCTGGGTGGTTAAGTATATTCAAGGCTGAGATAAGACAGATTTTTAATCAGTAAGGGAATCAAGAGTTATGGGGAAAAGGCAGGAAAGTGGAGTTGAAGATTATCAGATCAGCCATGAGCTCATTGAATGGCGGAGCAGGCTCGATGGGCCAAATGGCCAACTTCTGCTCCTATGTCTTATGGTCTTATGTCTTGAAAAGGAAGGACCACTCAGGCCAGACACTGGTTTTCGCAAGGAATTATTTCAAGTTTTAATTTTCTTGATTTCTTGAGAACATCAAACTCTGCCCAATTATAAAATGTATCAGAATCAGATGCAGCGAGTGCCTCTGCATAATTTTGTGACTGACATCATAATATTCGGGTGTATCTAGGTGTGACAGAGGATCACTAAGGCTTAATATCTATGCTCAGAAAGCCTGAAAACAAGGTGGGGGATGTTGAATAATGCAATCTTGAGATGATAGAAAGCAGCACACATATACTTCCCATTAGTGGTCTTGCTTTCACTCCTCACCAACACTTGCCCAATTTTAATTTAAAATAAAGAATGCATGAAAAAAGCAAGAAATAATTAACAATGCTCATATTAATTTGAAAACTTTTCTAGTTAGACGAGTACACACCTGAAATCTACAGAAAGTAGCTTACCGAGCAATTCATTGTGTCAGAGCTCCAGTTGACATTTACAATCATGCAAAATGTAAATTCCTTATAATTTCCCCCAATAAGGTTAGGTTGTGATAGTGCATTTGGTGTTGGTGAGGAGAAGGGCAGGAGTAAAAAGAAAGCGGGAACAAAAGCAAAAGACGAGTGAAATATTTTATGTAGCACAGGAATAGGAGAATTGAGAGATTGAACACGTGGCTGAAAAATTGTTGTAGCAGGGAGAGCATTAGATTTCTGAAGCACTGGGGCCAGTTCTAGGCAGTTGGGATCTGCACAAGCTGAATGAGTTACACCTTAACAGGACTGGAACTAATATCCTCACAGGAAGATTTGCTAGTGCTGTTAGGGAGGGTTTAAACTAGCTTGTCAGGGGGGTCGGAACCTGAGGGGTAGCTCAAATTGATGGAAGTAAAGCTGGTAACAGGAAGTAGAAAAGTAGCAAGTGAAAGTCGAAGGCAGGCGAAACGAAGGTGAGCATCAACTAGGAGTAATGTCAAAAAGACAAAGTTAAGGGCATTCTACCTGAATGCACGCAGCATTCACAACAAGGTAGATGATTTAAAGCACAAATAGGAAGTAAATATGATCTAATTGCCATTACAGAAACATAGCTGCAGGGCGACCAAGACTGGGAACTGACTATTCAAGGATATTCGACATTTAAGAAGAACAGGCATAAAGGAAACGGAGGTGGAGTTGCGCTGACAATAAGGGACGGGATCAGTACATTAGTAAGAGGATCTCAGATCATAAGAACAGAATGTAAAATTTGTTTGGATGGAGCCAAGAAATAGCAAGGGCAGCAAACATTGGTAGGAGTTGTTTATAGGGCCAAACAGTAGTGGTAGTGAGGGGCATGGTATTAATTAGGAGATTAGAGAAGCATGTAGCATGGGTAATAGAGTAATCATGGGTGGCTTCAATCTGCCTATAGACTGGGTAAACCTAATGAGCACTAATGCTGTGGAGGACGAGTTTCTGGAGTGTGTTAGATCTAGTATTGTGTAATGAAAAAGGGCTAATTAATAATCTTGGAAAAGAACCTTTCGGGATGAGTGACCATAATGTGATAGAATTTTTACATGATGTCTGAAAGTGAGGTAGTTCAAACTAAAGCCAGGGTGTTAAATTTGAACAAAGGAAATTATGAAGGAATGAGGGGCAAATTGGCTGAGGTGGATTGGGAAAATACATAAAAAGGCATGACGGTACACAGGCAATGGATAGTCTTTAAAGAATTATTATATAGTTTACAGCAACTATACAGTCCTTTAAGGTACGAAAACCCAAAAAGAGAAGTCAGTCAACTGTAGAACAAAAGAAGTTAAGGATTGTGTAAGATTTAAAGAAAAGGCCTAGAAAGTTGCCAGAAATAGTAATAAGGAGGATTGGGAGGATTTTAGAATACGGCGATGGAGGGCCAAGAAACTGATAAAGGAAGGAGAATAGAATATGAGTGTAAACTAGCAAAAAACAAAAACGAACTGTAAAAGCTTCTATAGGTACATAAAAAGGAAACGTTTGGCTAAGACAATTGTGGATCCATTACAGGCAGTGTCAGGAGAATTTATAATGGGGAATAGAGAAATGGCAAAGAAGCTAAATGATTACTTCGTGTCTATTTTCACTGAGGAAGATACAAGAAATCTCCCAGAATCAGAGATCCAAGAGACGAGGGAGAATGAGGAATTGAAGGAAATTAGTATGAGTAAGAAGGTTGCATTGGAGAAATTAATGAGACTGATGGCTGATGAGTCCCCGGGACCTGATATTCTACATCCGAGTGTGTTGAAAGAGGTAGTTATGGTGATAGTGGATGCATTGGTGATCATCTTTCAAAATTCTATAGATTCTGGAATAGTTCCTGAAGATTGGAAGGTAGCAAATGTCACCCCACAATTTAAGAAGGGGGGGGAAAGAGAGAAAACAGGGAACTACAGACCTGTCAGCCTTATATCAGTTGTAGGGAAAATGCTAGAATCTATTCTAAAGGATGTGATAAATGGACACTTGGATAATAATGATATTATGGATTTATGAATGGGAAATCATGTTTGACAAATTTGTTGGAGTTTTTTGATTATGTTACTAACAGAACTGATATAGGGCAGTTGGTGGATGTAGTATACTTGGATTTTCAGAAGGCTTTTGATAAAGTCCCCCGCTGGGGGTTTGTTGGCAAAATTAAAGTACATGGCATAGGAGGTAATATATTGGCATGGATTAGGGGCTGGCTACCAGGTAGAAAGCAAAGTAGGAATAAACAGGTCATTCTCGCGTTGGCAGGCTGTGGCTAGTGGAGTACTGCAAGGATCAGTACTTAGGCCCCAGCTGTTCACAATATATATCAATGATTTGGATGTGGGGACCAAATGTGATATTTCCAAATTCCTAGATCACACAAAGCTAGGTGGGAATGGGAGTTGTGAGGAAGATGCAAAATGGCTTTAAGGGGATTTGGGCAGACTTAGTGAATGGACAAGAACATGGCAGTTAGAATATAATGTGAAAAAATTTGAGGTAATCCACTTTGGTAAGAGGAACTGATGTGTAGAGTATTTCTTAAATGGGAAGAGATTAGAAACTGTAGATGTACAAAGGGATCTGGGTGTCCTCATCAATAAGTCACTGAAAGCTAACATGCAGGTGCGGCAAGCAATTAGGAAAACTAATGGCATGTTAGCCTTTATCACAAGAAGATTTGAGTGCAGCAGTAGCAAGGTCTTGCTTCAATTGTATAGAACCTTGTTTCGACTGCACCTGGAATAATGTATGCAGATTTGGTTCCCTTATCTTAGGGAGGATATTATTGCCATAGAGGGAGTGCAATGAAGGTTCACAGACTTGTTCCTGGGATGGAAGGACTATCCTGTTAAGAGAGATTGGGGAAACTGGGCCTGTATTCTCTAGAGTTTCAAAGAATGAGAGTTGATGTCATTGAAACCTACAAAATACTTCAAGGGATAGGTAGAGTAGATGCAGGTAAGATGTTCCCACTGGTTGGGGAGTCTAGAACCAGGAGACACAATTTCAAAACAAGGGGGAAGTCACTGAGGTGAGAAGAAACCTTTTTATTTAGAGGGTTGTGAATCTTTGGAATCCCCTACCCCAGAGGGCTGTGAAAGCTCAATCATTGAATATGTTTTAAGTGGAGGTGGACAGATTTCTAAATACCAATGACGTAATAGGATATGGGAATAGTGTGGGGAAAAATACATTGAAGTGGATGATCAGCCATGATCGTATTGAATGGCGGAGCAGCTCGACGGGCTGAATGGCCTACTTCTGCTCCTATGTTCCTAGTCTTCCAACTTGCTATTCATTTTCCTGAACATAACATTATTAAATATAAGAACGACACAATATACTAGATGTTTTAAACCTAGTCTTAAATGTCATTTAAAAAGTAATTGAGGTCTACTGGCTTCAAAGCAGCATTTGCGAAAAAGGTAACTGTAATAATATCTCATATGTTGTTGCACAAGATAGGTTGGAGACTACCCTCTTTTACAATGGGTCTAACACCCAATACACTCATTAGTCTCCTGAGATAGAGCTATGTTTAAGCTTGTCTGTCCCTTTAAGGCCACAATGCCTCATTGCTGCAAACAAACAAAAGCCCAGTCAATTATCATTTAAATTCTATGGAGAAGGGAAATTTGCTGATTGGGAGTAGCTTGTAAATCTCTGACTGCAGGTCAAAAGAAACCAATCTGAAATAACTCACCATTTTGACAGAAACCTGTAAATTTCTCCAGAATAAAATGAAAAAGAAAGGGAGTTTTAAAATTCTACTGACAATGTGAAGGGTAATGTCTCAAGTGAGACATAAGACATATACATGCACTGGGCAATTATTGTGCCTTTGGACATAGGGAGTCAGGACTAAGTGTTAAATTCATGTGAAAAAGAGGTTTAGGTCAGGTAATCAATGGGTCAGGCCTTCAAGACAGAAATAGTCCATTCTGTCCTTATTTTTGTATTTCCACAATAAATTCCTATATCCACATTTATAACAAGTTGCTTATGAAAATTGTCACAACACATTTATATCCTGATGCAAGTTTAAGAACATAAGAACTAGGAGCAGGAATAGGCAATTCAGCCCCTCAAGCCTGCCTCGCTATTCATTACGATAATGGCTGATCTCATTTCAGCCTCAACTCCAATTTCCCGCGCTCTCCTCAAAACCTTTCAACCCATTACTAATTAAAAATCTGTCTTTCTCCTCCTTAAATTTATTCAGCGTCCCGGCATCCACTGCACTCTGAGGTAGTGAATTCCACAGATTCATTACCCTTTGAGAAAAGTAATTCCTCCTCATCTCTGATTTAAATCTACCACCCCTTAGCCTAAAACTATGGCCTCTCATTTTAGAATGCCCCACAAGGGGGAACATCCGCTCCACGTCTACTTTGTCTATCCCCTTTAGCATCTTATATACCTCAATTGGATCTCCTATCATCCTTCTAAACTCTAGCGAGTATAGGCCTAAACTGCTCAATCTCTCCTCATAAGACAAGCCCCACATCTCTGGAATCAATCTAGTGAACCTCCTCTGTACCGCCTCCAGTGCAACTACATCCTTCCTCAAGTAAGGGGACCAAAACTGTGCACAGTACTCCAGGTGCGGTCTCACCAATGCCTTGTACAGTTGCAACAACACTTCCCTATTTTTATACTCTACTCCTTCAGCAATAAATGCCAAAATTCCATTTGCCTTCCTTATTACCTGTTGTACCTGCATACTAGCTTTCAGTGATTCATGCACGAGGACACCCAGATCCCTCTGCACTGAAGCATTCTGAAGTTTCTCTCCATTTAAATAATAAGTCACTTTTTTATTCTTCCCACCAAAATGGATAACCTCACACTTATCCACATTAAACTCCATCTGCCAAATTTTGGCCCATTCACCTAAGCTGTCCATGTATACTGTGGCAGAGCGCCACACAAGTCAGGAAGATTGCAGTTTAATAGGCTGAGTAATCTGTCCTTAGCCATGGTGGCAATAGAGATGCTGCAATTAGACCCATTTATAGCCCCACTGCTGTATGGTGCATCCACTTCAAGCTCCCCTTCTTAGCTATTTTAGTTAGATTACTGGAGGTATGGCTTTATGGAAAGAAAGAAAAATTCAACTGTTGACAATTCAGACATCAGGGCACCACTGTGGAGTTCATCCCACTTTAATGTACAAACATTTTAAGCAGATCAAAGGGTAAGTGCTTCAATTGTGCAATTCTAACCTTATCCCATTAAGTATTTGTTGCCCCTCTGCTTAATGCATACAGAACATCAGATAAGAAACAGGTCATAACTGGCAAGTATATAAATTTATAAATGTAATACAATGCCCATAAAGCACAAACAGCCCAACAACTCCTGACTGTCTAAACTATGGCTCAAGTTACTATTAAATAAATTCCTCTTCAGCCTAAGGGACATCCTACAACTAACCAGGTTAAATTAATTAATTAATGCAGATGTATTATATTTAATAAATCAAAATATAAAAAGGTGAGTGCAAGGGCACAGGTGAATAGCATCTTCAGATTACACCTCAAACCAATATGACTTCTGTTTAGACAGATGGGTGTATGACAAGTCTGAAAACCTATTACCCATTGAAAAACTCTAAACAGGCCTTAAAGAACTCCACGTAGGCAGGGTTTCTGTTGCCTTATAGAGTGTGTCAGTCCTATTAGCAGAGAACTTAGGCATAGCTCAGCAGAGCAAAGGTTTGGGGATTTCTTAATGTGTGTGGGGCACTGCTGGGGTTTAACCAGCTGATCAGAAAAATAGAATAAAAGAAATACAAAGGTAAATAGACACCAACATAAAGCAGTGACATTTGAGCAGCTACAAAACACAAACATTAAGTGAAATGTTATGACCAATCATTTCCTTCCAAGATCACTTCAATAAATTACTCGACCTCTTCAAAAATTTGTATGAAGTACAAATTCTTGGTTTGTGGAATTGCATTTTAGCAAATCATTAAAAGATTAAACACCCAAAGTACAATTAATAAATATAATTTATTGCCACTTATCATAGACTTGGATACAAAGTTTATTAAATTTCAAGCCTCGCTGATCATAAAGATCATTTGCACCATTTACTGGAGATTACCAGCATATGTTGACAATGCATGCAGACATGCATTTTAAGTACAGTATCCTAATTGGCTGCATCTGCTGACACCGCAACTGTGGAGAACGTACTCCCCCTGCATGTACAGTTAGAGTGCCTGCGATGTCGTTAACAGCAACAGGCAACTGCCTGCATCAGAGGTGGCACAGATCAAGCAAAGAAAGAAAAGAACACACAAGACTGTTCTCGTCCCCTCCCACTTCCCTCCATTATCTTTGCCGTTCCTATTGTCTGCCTCTGGTGATGCCCCCCTCCCTTGCTGTTCTCTCCCATTTCCCACTCTCTTTGCCGCTCCCTCCTAACCCAGTTGTCCGCCTCCCTACGCCACTTGCTCGTTTCCCTCTGCTCTCTTCGTCATGATCTCCAGCTCGCTCCTGTCCCCACTGTCTGCCTCCCATAGCCGCCCACTCCCACTCTCTTCCTCCTGCACCTGTTGTCCAGCTCCCTTGCGCTTCCCCCGGTCCCTTTGCCACTTCACCCATTTCCCTTTCACTTCCCCTCACCCCTTCACTGCTCTCTCCTGCTTCCCACAACCCTCCACTCTCTTCACTGCTTCCACCCACTTTGGGAAGTGCCAGAACAGACGGTAACAAGTGGGAGGGAACAACGAGGAGCTTTCGGGAAACGGGTGCACCATAGTGACATCAGCGGCAGGAAAAATCACACATGCGCAAGTGAACGGAGTGGGAGCCAAGTTCCTGTTCGGCTGTAGGAATTACAGTGATTCTCCTAATCACAACTAACCGAGAATTGCAGCAAGCTGATGGAAGCCATTGGAAAAATATAAATTAGAAACTAATTTTTCTATGAAGTTAATAGTTGGGTCATGGCATAGTAATTGGATATAAAAGACAAAAATGATTGACACATAAACTACAAACTTTGATTCCAACTCTGCATTAGAACTGTGGTTCAAATGTGTAAGAAAAATAAATTGAGATTTTTATTGGGCATTATAGCTCATTACAACTAATAATAAAATTATCTGAAGAGCAGGATAAGTCCTGCAAAACAACATATACTAAAGCAGGATTTTGAATTACATTTACATTAATGTTAGTTTCAATTTCTACAGTGAATGCATGGTACAATGAGGACACAGAAAATACAAGAAGATTTGAAGCTGAAAATTGCCAACAAAGCAGAAGATGCAATTTTATTCATTCTCCCCCCACCCCGAATCATTACTTTTGTTGTATGAGCCAGTTTTTGTTTCATAAAATTACAAGTTGGTTTAGAACAATCAATGGTTTCATTTCAAAAACCATGCTTAATTTGCGAAAGGTCTCAAAATGTAATAGCAACCAATTTTTTTGTTAGTAAATACAAGAGAGGGCCATGCAGCTAGAGAGTTTCTATAGTGCAAAACCTGAACACATACCTTAAGAAACTTTCATTACAACAGCGAATAGTATTGACCAAAATCTCCTTTTTTATTCATAAGAACAATATCATTTAGAAGTACTAGGGAGTGCTTAATAGCACAGTGTAAAGGGAGTTTTATTCTGCATTCAGCCTGTGCTCATCATGACCCAGGGGTGTTTGGTAAGTGCGTGTAGATGGAGTTTTATTCCATATCTGATCTATTGAAATGACACATTAATTTTACCCAAAGATTTAAATCATGCTGCACTTTATTTCCATTTGTAGACATTATAAATTCCTGGTTTCAAATTTACTGAGACACTATACCTATTAGTGGACTAAAGTCACTTTAATGACCAACAAATTTCAAACTAGTCAATGTCAATGAAAGAAGTGTCACCCTCTGTCTGTTACTGCAACAACAGATTTTTGCAGGCTGTGTTCCAATTAGACAGGAAGCCAACAATGGCCTCTGATTCTCATCCAGCCCTCATGAGGATTGACTAGCCAAGTTAACATTTCAAGCTGCAACTACCATACAAGTGTGGGGTCCCAGCAGCTAACTTTACCCACTGGGCTCACATGAATGAATGGCGTCTGAATGTTTACTGGGTTGTGTTAGTGAATCCTCGTCTCAAGCTGATGATGAATGCAGTAAACACCATTTCTCCTACTTCATCTGGATCTAATTTACATTCCCAACTGCAGAGTGTGTTGTGCGCTTCATGTGCTAAATTTTACTTAATAGAATAATATTGATATAAATCAATGCAAAATCCTCCATGGCCAAATAGTGAAAATAATTCCAGATCTGACAACAGTCTTTATTCAAATTTTTTAAACCAACATGGACACAAGAGAGTTTGGTTGGTGTGGTGGTGTTGAGCTGGAGTCATCACTTCATATTCAGTATCATTACAGGTATATGATGGGTCAGCCAGTCAAAAGAGAGGTGCGTAAGCACATCTGGGAAAGGGTTCAATACTCCATTCAGGAATACATTATGAACAATCTGATTATATTGAGGGAAAGTTGTGTATTGTCAGCCTCATTCTCACATCCTGACCAATCTTGGCCCAGTGGCAAGATGATTCTAAATGGCTGGAGAGAGATCCGGATGCAGTGGGTGACCAGGACGTCTTCTGTGTCTTGTCGAGCTTTACGCGTTCCACAAAACGATGCTGACCAAACTACTGGACCTTAGTTTGCTCTCATGTTCCTAGTCTGCCTGCATCAGTCTTTGCATGCCAGGGTAGACAAATCGCTAGGTCGCCGAGAGTAGGAGGCCCAATAGCTACCTTCAACTGGTTTGGCCACCCAAAGCAGCATATCAGGTATGTGGACCTTGTTGCATGCTAACAACTATTCGGAGCCATGGGTGAGAGTTGGGTGAAGATGAGGACCAATGCAGGATGAGTCACTCCAAAGGGTGCAGCGAGCCTGCCTGTGAGAGGTGCCACCCCTCCCTTATACCTTACTTCACGAGTTCCTGTTTGCCGATGACGGACACTAGTTGCTGGTTCAAGAGTTGGATATGCAACATAGCATGGACTTGTTTTCCAACCCATGAAGGCTTAATTTAGGAGTTTTGATATCGACTTCGACTCCTGGGAGAAGCTTGCCCAGAATTACTGCATCTGGCACAACCAAATAGAAAACAGTGCGGCCTCCTTCAAAAGCAAGCCCATATCAGAAGCTGAGAGAACATGCAAGGAGGGGAAATCCCAAATCAGCAACTTGTTCAAAACTCAAACATCTGTGGTATCCTGTCCTATTGCAGCAGAACTTTATGGGTGCAGATCTGCCTTAGCAGTCACCTATGTACCACGGGAATCCTACCAAACACCCCAGGTGAATATGATCATCTTTGTCTCGAAGAATGAACAAGAATGAATGAACAATCTCTAACGCCTGCCTAGTCTCTTCGGATCTCCTCTTGCTGACAAGATCACTCACAGCACTATGTCCAAAGTCAAATTGAGAGGTTGGGTTGTTGGGTATTAACAATCTAAACATTCAACTTTAGCTCGAAGCTGTTGCCACAATATTCTGCACTACACTATACACCTGTATTCATTTTACAGGCACCCTTGTGCTTTGCTTGGGAGTAGGTCTTAGTATCAATGACATAAACACACTCCATCTGGGCTTAAAATCCATGCAGATTGAGGGTTAATATACATTACTCAGGGGCTAAAATGTATATCAAACATGAAAGAGAAGGAATAGATGTCAAATTTAAGAGTAAAGGTGAAGGCGATGGCACTTTTGAAAGGATAACCCTTAGCTCTCATTCCTGATTCATCTCCTAGCAGTTTTGTTTTCCTTTAAACACAAGGTGACGGCTTGAATACTTCTGTGTGATTATAACATTTCCTCCACTGCGAAACTACAAGGTTCAGACGCCAGGCTATTGCATGAAAGGAAAACCTAGGAAAATACAAAGAATTCTCCATGCTGACAAAACAACTGAAATAAATTTCCTAACAAGTTACTTTTAGCTTAAAACACTTCATAGGTCTCAATCTGACTGGTCCATTCTCCTTTTAAATGATTGCTTGGTCCCCCACCATGCCTCCTTCCCCACAGAAACTTCCCCTGGACAACAAAACTTTCTGCCTAGATAAACATTTGACACAAAACGTCTCAGATGTGCTGTTTCTTTCTTGCCACTCTAATATATTTTTTTTAAAAGTTTACCCTTTATCTGCTTCTTCATAACTGGATGGAGTACAGTTTTGCAATAAAGTAAAGCAGAGGTTGGGGACCACTGGATTGAGTCTGGCCCAGTGCAGCAACAACTTGCATTCATGTAGCATCTTTAACAACGTAAAATGTCTAAAGACATTTCACAGGGGTGTTATAAAATAATATTAGACAACGAGCTGTGTAAAGAAATAATTGGACAGATGACCAAAAATTTGGTCAAAGAAGCAAATTTTAAGGAGCATCTTAGCAGAGGAGAGAGATTTAGAGGAAGAGAGGTTTGGGGAGAGAATGCAAGAATTCTAGCAGAATTCAGAGGCAGCTAAAAGCAGAGACCTTGGAGGATTATAGGGCTGGAAAAGGTAGAGATGAGGAAGGGCAAGGCACAAGGCTAATAAAATATGTAGAAACTGGAATTACTTGTGCATCATAGCAATGGTAAATGAGGGGTTTGTTACTTTGCTTTCTTTAAAAATGAGTAACAAAATGGTCGTTCAAGGCTAGAGGGGAGAGGAGTAAATGGAATAGAAGGGACAGCAGCAATGTGGATACAAAATCGGCTGAAAAATAGGAAGCAGAGAGTAACGATCAATGGATATTTTCAGGCTGGAAGAAGGTTTGTAGTAGAGATCCCCAGGGGTCGGTATTGGGACCCTTGCTTTTTCTGATATATATTAATAATCTAGATCTTGGTGTGGAAGGAACAATTTCAAAATTTGTGGATGATATGAAGCTTAGGAGTATTGTGAACTGTGAGGAGGATAGTGTGGAATTTCAAGAGGACATAGACAAGTTGGTGGAGTGGGCAGATAGGTGGCAGATGAAGTTCAATGCGAAGAAGTGTGAGGTGATTTTAACACTTGAAAGTTGATGTAATCCTAGGTGCCAGCAAAAACTAAACAGCAATAAAGCAGTATAGCAACATTCAGTATATAATTATTAACGTTTTTGTATTATATAGATCCAACAGATAATACATCATATAAATATGAAAGTCTGTGTTTTTGAAGTACTTTGTAAAAATGTTATTTTATGTACTCGTGTAGGTTTTAGCCAAGGTCTCCATATTTCCTGGTGACAGAAGATTAAGTGAAGCCTCTCTCCCCACATTTTCTCAACCCCCTTCTTCCCCACTCCACACACACACAAACACACCAGCCCCTCATCTCAACCCCACTCTCAAAGGCACACACGAGACTCTCTTCCCAAACCCCTCCACCCCACTCACACACACTCTCTAGCCCTTCTCAGCTTCCCCCACTTTGGGGTGTAGTTGTTGGTGAAGAAGAGTTGCTAGCCTGGGGTGAAGGTCCCATACAACAAGCAGACAGGAGCACAAACATAGCAAAGTTTGAAGTTGCCACTCACCTTCCCAGCTCAGCCATGTGACCTCCCAGTTTTACCCACACCCACACTGACACTTGTCGGTCTCTAGCTGCAACAAGTCAGCACACAAACATCCCGGCCCACTGGAACTCACCACTAAAAATATTTTCTGAAATTAATGAGTACTTTGGGTTCATCATCTGTCCCAGATTTGGCAGAATTGGTCCATTGGGTCCAGAATCTCAGAATGGTGCCTCCAGAATGTGTAGTCTCCTCTCCAAAGTCGCCACAGCTTTTCAGAGGAAGGGGTGCTCGCAACCCAAATGTGACCGCTGCGGCCCCATCGGGGGTCATGACCCACAGTTTGGGAACCAGTGACTACACTGTAGAAGGAAGAGAAGACGGGGATGAGGGGTAGGAACGAGGTTGGGTGGGGGGGAGTTGGAGCTTATAGTGTTGAAGAGTTACATCATTTTGAGTTCCTAATAAAGGCTGAGTTAGAGCTGAAGATGGTGAGTTGGTTCATCAAGTTCACCCTTCACTGTAAATGCTATGTAAGGAATTCTCCTGAACTGTCACACTGCACTCAAGAAAATTGATGACTGCTCCATTTCCATCTTTCTGCACTTTCAAAAGTGCCCTTTCATAATGGGTCTCATGTGAGTGAGTATTATGGGCTTTTTAGGGATCAACATGCTTTGAGTTAATTAGTTTTACTGTCATGCATAATTGAAAGAAGATTAGCAACTGATGGATTCCTTGCAAGGCTGTCTTCATGTTGCTTGCAGAGGACAACTGAATAATTATATCAGTAACTCACACCAAGAACCTGATTTGTTTTCTGTTGCCAACCCTTCAACTCCAAGATCACAGCAAGCCATAAAAATGACATGGACACAATGTCCTAGTGGTTATGATATTGGACCAGCAACCCAAGGTTGTGAATCCAAATCCCACCATTGCAAATTGTTAAATCTAATTTAATAATCTGATAATTTCTGGACTAGTGCCAGAAAGAAGGATCAAATTGCTGTTCACTATAAAAACCCAAATGATTCACTCATCCTTCAGGGAAGAGAATCTGCCACATCTACCCAATCCATTTAATAGCCTCAGGAACTCTAGGAATGGGCAATAAATGCTGCCTTGCCAAAGTTGCTCACATCCCATGAACAAAGAAGCAACCCTGAGTACTTTGCTTGCACTAGCCTTATACTGCATCTATTATAAAGTGTTTTTTATTTTAATGTTCATTTGAATAAAAAACAAAGGTAAATACATTTGAATTGATTTATGCCTCTAGAGCCAAATGACTTTTGTGTGTGCATGATTCTACGAGGTGAGACACTGCCTTCAACCACCTTATTCGTTAACCACCACTACAGGCTGTTGCCTGACTGAGCAGTTCACTCGTCCCTAAAACTTGCCTAAAGCTGGTCACAAAGTAGCATACATGAACAAACTGATTTTTCTATTTCTGCTCCAGCTCTGAGAACACACTCTTAGATTGCGAGATAAATAGGAATGAAGATGATCATTCAACACACCTTAGTTCAACCGCTAAGGAAGCCCTTACAGTTCTTAACCGATCATTATGTCCAACTATTTCTTAAATGGGTCCATGGATTTTGCCTTCACTACTAAGGAAGTCCAAGAAGTACTCCTGTATTTAATTCTTAAGACTGACCATTTGCCCCTTGTCCTACAGACACTGCTGATTTTAAAGAAACATTTTATTACTTCCATCAGAAAATCTGCACAGATCTTTATCAAATTTCATGCTCTGCTCACCGCTCAGCACCTTTTGTCAATTTAAAATCGTCCTTTCACTACAATATGGATTAGCCTGATACAACCTGTAAACAGGTCTTAATACAATTATCATACAACTTCCAAATTGTCTGCAGCATTCAAGATTGTGAAAATCTCATTTAGTTGAATTTGGAGCTAAAAATTCAACTTTCAACCTACCACTGTGGTCATGTTGATTTTTCATGACACTGAGCACAATTCCCATGACCACAATTTAATTACTATCGGTCTAAGCTGGATTCAACCAATGCCCCAAATACATCTCTTAAAGCTCACACCTCAGGAAACCAATAGAAGAAAACTACCTGTGTAAAATTTACTGATTGGTGGGTTTTAAACCACTTTAGGCAGAGGACTCCACACAAGCACTTGCATTCCTGGGTGACCACTCCAGGTATTGACACATTTTGGGAAACCCCCTGCAAATATAGACACATTCCTGGAGATCCATGTTCTAACTTCTAAACAACAATTTCAGCTACCCGAAAAGAAAATAAAAAATGTAGAAAATATTTAATAGTACACAGCGATCAAACTAATGTGCTATTCACCAAATACAGAAAAGCCACAGTACTATGATCTTATAGTCAGATAAACCAAAAAAATTGTACTGCATTCACTGACATCATGCAGATTCTAATTTCAATGCAGTGCAGGCAAACAACCACTTTTATACTGCCAATTCACAATGGTGTCAGGGCAGGGGGCTGCCTATATATAACCTACAGGCAACGCTTATCAGAACATCCAATAAACTAAAGGCAAAGTCTCATTTTCAAATATCACAAGGTAATCCATAGCGGAAAAAAAACACATAAGGACAGAGGGACACTGGCAGCATTTAGACTGTGACTGAAGCACAGCTATCAATACCAGATCACTTACCTCCATAGCGGGAAGTTTAACACCAATGGATATTTGGCCATTTTATAGTGCTCTTTGATGTTTCCTTGGTTTCTGCATCATTGAGGATGGAGATGTTTGTGAAGACTTCTCCTATAATTAGTCGTTTAATTGTCCACCACCATTCGCAACTGGATGTGGCAAGACTACAGAGCTTTGATCTGAATCATTGGTTGTGAAATTGTTTTGCTCTGTTTAACACATGCTGCTTCTGCTCTTAGCATGCATGTGATCCTATGTTGTAATTTCACCAGGTTGGCACCTCATTTCTAGGTATGCCTGGAGCTGCATTTGGCATACTCTCCTGCAGTCCTCAAGAACCAAAGTTAACATCCTGGCTTCATGGCAATGGTAGAATGAGGGATATGCCGAGCCAAGAGGTTACAGATTGTGGTTGAATACAATTCTGCTGTTGCTGATTGCCCACAGTGCCTCATGCCCAGTCCTTAGTTGCTAGATCTGTTCTGAATGTATCCTATTTAGTGCGATAACAGTGCCACACAACACATTGGAGGGTATCTTCAGTGTGAAGACGGGACTTAGTCTCCACAAGGGCTATGGGTGGTCGATCCTAGCAAAACTGTCTTGGATAATGCATCTGTGACAGGTAGATTGGCAAGGATGAGATCAAGCAGGTTTTTCCCTCTTTGGTTCTCTCACCACCTGCCACAGACCCAGTCTGGAAGATATGTCCATCAAGACTCAGACAGCAACGGTGCTACTGAGCCACTCTTTGTGTTGGACATTAAAGTTCCCCATGCAGCGTGCATTTTGTGCCCTTGATAATCTTAATGCTTTTTCCAAGTGGTATTTAACATGGCAGTACTGATTCATCAGCTGAGGGAGTGCAGTAGGTGGTAATCTGCAGGAGATTTCCTAGCCAATGTTTGACCCGATGCCGTAAAACCATACGGAGTCCAGAGTCAATGTTGAAGACTCCTAGGGCTACTCCCTGCGTCCGAGTGCATCACTACCACTGGTTTGCCAGTGGTACAGGACACATCCTGGAATGGTGATAATGGACTAGACTGGTACATTGGCTGTAAGGTGTGACTTAGTCAGTATGACTGTCAGACTTATGCTTGAGTCGTCTCTGGGCCAGCTCCTCAAATTTTGGTACAAGTCTCCAGATGTTAATAGGAAAACTTTTCAATGTCAACTGGTCAAGGTGTGCCGTTGTCATTTCCAGTGCTTAGGTCAATGTAGAGTTTTATTCTTATTCTTCTTTTCTGCTGAGGTTTAATACAACTGAGTAGATTGTTAGACCGATTCAGGGGGCAGTTAAAAGTCAACCAGATTGCTGTTGGTCTGGAATCACATGTAAGCCAGACTGCTAAGAGCAGATTTCCTTCCCTAAAGGATATTTGTTAACCAGATGAATTTTTATGAACATTAGTTCCACTGCAAAGTTAGTGAGACTAGCTTGCATTTCAGATTAATTAATTAATCAAATTTAAATTCTATGAACTGCCAGGATCTCCGAAGGATTAGTTCTCTGGATTACATATCCAGTAAAATTACCACTATGCTACCATTCATGGAAGGGAGGTGAGGAGACCCTAGAAAAGAATGAGATGGAATAAGAAATATGCGGTCAGTCCCTATTTCAACAATGAGAATGCAAGGAAGTGATTATTTTGAAAGAAATCCAATTTACTTTGCTGGCTATGTAAAAAAAATCTTTGTCAATAATGTGTCAGACAACTTCAGATAAAGGGTCTTGTTTGCAGATGATTCATTTATTTATTCTTCAGATACTAATACAGAAGGTTAAATTGGTAGGATGTTAAGCCATTGAGGTGATGATGGATGCGTAATGGGTTCGTCAGAGTGGTTTAGCCCTCCTGCCTGGCTCAGATTCAAATTATGGTTTAAATGAAGTGCCTATAAAAAGTGATAAATCAAACACATGGGAGCTCGGATTCATTACTTGTTCAGCTGGCGGCATATATACACTAATTAACTGCATAAATAATTATCAATGCCATGATGATTTTAATTTTCTCCTAATTAAGAGTTTTCCAACATTGCTTCTGTGATGCCTAAAAAAACCAATAAACTTAGCAGTGGGCTTCAGGCAAGATTTTTAAATTCTCAGTTTTAGCGGGATGAGTGGAGAGTGGATGAAGGTGGAGAACAACTTGCAAACAATTTAAGTAAGTTCAATGGGTGGCGATCATCAACAACAATACTTGTATCTATATCAACAACAATACTTATATTTATATAGTGTCTTTAATGAAGTAAAATCTCCTAAGGCACATTATTAAGCAAAGTTTGACACCAAAGTGAGACAGGTGACCAAAAGTTTGGTCAAAAAGTTCCATTTTAAGGAGTGTTTTAGAGGAGAGAGGGAGAAAGGCAGAGGTTTATAGAGAATTTCAGAGCTTAATGTCCAAATGGCTGAAGGCATGGCCGCCAATGGTGCAGTGATTAAAATCAGGGATGAATAAGAAGCCAAAATTGGAAGAGTATAGACACTTTGGAGAGGTGCAGGGCTGGATGAGGTTACAGAGATGAAAGAGGCAAGGCGTTGCTCAACTGGGAGTCAATGTGGCTCTGCAATAAAGAGCAAAAATTATTGCTGTTCCTTTTCCCCCTTCCGAACCCAGTCAACAATGAGAGCCACTTAATGCACTTCACATATTACTTCTGACCCAGCCTTAAAAAGAACAGATTTGGAGATTGTTTTAAGCCAATATGGCACAAACAACATGTTCCTTTATATGATGCCTTTAACACAGAAGAATAGCTCCAAGACATTTTACAGAAGTTTAATCAGACAAAAATGGAAATTGAAACAAAGAAGAAAATATCATGGAGGGATTAATAAAAGTTTGGTAGGAGATGGGCTTTAAGAAGGATCATAAAGGAGGAGAGGAAAGTGGAGAGACAGAGGGGGTTAGGGAAATAAATCCAGAACATGGCCCCAGATTGCAGAGGGCAAGCTTAGCTGAGATACAAATTGAAATTACTGAGGATGAGGAGTCATTCGTTGCAGGGGATGAGGGATGAAAGTAAAAAGTTATTGGTGACGAAGTCTGGCAGGTCTGCAAAGAAACAGTAAAAAATGAAAATAATGAAGTAGCTGAGAGTGGTAGAACAAGGTGAGGTGCTTGAAAGAGGAGAATGGACTAGTAGAGTGGAGAAATAGACTAAGGTGCAATTTAGTAGTGGGGGCCAAAGTGATCATATGAATAGGACAGATGGTAGAATGTATAGCCAGATGTGGGGTTTCAATAAGGGACAAAACGTCACTATCCGTAAAGGGGAAAAGACATGAGAGGAGAGTGCAAGAGGAGCCATGAGAAGCAAACAAGAGAAATGGAGGTAATGGACACATATTTGGAACAGAGGGCAAAATGTATCGTGAATGGACAGAGGCCATTCAGGCTACAAAGGCTTGGCAAAGATTGGAGAAGGCAAAGAGGCCTGTGGATAATATGAAAATGCCCAAAGGTAAATTCAATAGCATGTAAAATTTAAAGAACTATTGAAAGCATAGCATAAGAAGAATTTTTAGGTATACATAAAGTCTATTAGACTTAACAACCTGTTCATTTTCAATTCAAAAACAAAATACTGCAGGTGCTGGAAATCTGAAAGAGAGAGAAAATGTTGGAAATACTCAGCAGGTCAGGCAGCATCTGTGGAGAAATGGAATTAACATTTCAGGTCAATGACCTTTCATTGCATTCTGTTTATATTCCTCAATGCTACTCTTCCCAAAAACATATCGAGCTGCCTTTTAACCTCATTTACATTGTCTGCTTCAATGTCTTTTGCTGGTAACCAATTACACAATTCAATTATGCATTGCATAAAGAAAAGGCCGACTACTTGCTGGCTTCCTTTCTTACTCCTAATCTTATCTATAATCTACATCCCCAGACTTTTGAAGTTCATATAATCCCATCTGTTCTCATTTACTTAACTAAAGTTGACTGCACTCAACAGTACAAGTCTGGCATTTGCATCAGAAGATAAAGTTAAATTAGGAGAAAAACTAAAGGATGATGGTTCTCCAATGTTTCAGTTGTAAAGTTACTGTGACTGAGCCATATTGACCAGAAGATTTAACTTTTTATTCCTGGTCTCTGCTGAGTTAGCTGATTGTAGAGTTCCTGCTCCTAACCATGACATCAGCTGAAAGTCTGGGTCCCTGTTTGGGGCAACTTGAGCTTTCAGCTTTGAAAGGAAGTGACTGAGAGGAACCTTATTCAGGTTAAATAAAATATTAAATAGTACTGAAAGGTATACCCAGGATTTACATTAACGAAACTGCAAAAAAAAAAACAAGTTGCATTACATAGCATTACAGCGCCCCAAGGAAAATTTATGACTGACATTAGGTTATTCACACCAAGAGTGATCAACGCATGGAATGAATTCCAGAGGTAAAAAAAATCTTGAAACACTGAAGAAATAGCTGGATGCACTAATGGAGGAGCTGGAGTGCCTTTCAGAATGAATAAAGAAAGATTATCAAATGGCCTTTCTCAGCTTGTGATATCAGTCGTACAAAATAAAAACATAGCATTACTCCATCAAGTCTAAGCCAGACTGGCAGCTTTTTCCCAACAAGTTTCAAAACAAACAGTTCAAAGTTAACAAATGGGGTCAGTTTAAGACAAGCATCGCCGGGTGCTGGAGTCTGTGGACAGTCTAACTCTTGCTTTCCCCAGACAAATTTTCCTGATTTTTCTTTTCTATATCACAAAAGCACCAATTCCTATGTGCTTTCAAACTAAAAAAAAACACCAAAAAAGTTACATATTTGAGAAGAGGCAGGTTATACTTAAAAGTTTAATCAGCAATCTTACTTAGTTGCTTCTGCTCCATTGCTCAAGCAGCATCAAAATTTTGATCTTGAAATGTTTGGGTTTTTTTTTAAAACTTGAGATTTGCACATAGCCCATTAACACACCTCAGAAGAAAGTCAAAGTGGATAGAGAGAGCTGTATTCTACAATTCATATTTTACTCAAGAACAGGACGCTTTCTAGAAATTATTATTCAAGTTCCTGAATGGTTTAGTAACTAAATGAAATGTATGGCGTGGTCCTTCTCAGCAATGTTACCTGGCTTGGATTATTAATGGTAGTGCTCTGAAATTTGCCAGACAGTCCTTAGCCTCATTAAGGAATAATAATCCAGCACTTCCACCCCTCAACACTGTCCAGTAACCTCACCTGAAAGGGAGGATAGAAGACAGGCAAACAAATATGTGGATGTCTGATGAGGGTCTGATTAAATTCAGCTGTAGTGTTCCCATAGTCATATGGTGTGCCAGCACTATCATCATTCAAACAACAAGAATGGCCACTTAGGTGAGGTACTAAGGGATTGTCGTTGCCCATGGAACAATACTTCACGTCAGAGCCTTTAGAATGGAGGAAAGAAATGTATCTATTGCATTGGGTACAGTAGCATAGTGGTTATGTTTCCAGACGAGTAATTCAGCGAACGGGAATTCAAATCCTGCTACAGGGTACGACAGTTTGAGAATTTGAGTTTAGTTTTAAAATATCTGGAAATAAACAACATTGGGCAGTAAAAAATGACCATGAAGCGGTCTCACTGGTTGTAACAATCCAACTGGTCTTGTCTAAATGAAACTACAATCCCATGCCACTGTCGTTAAGTCTTAACTGCCATCTCAAGTGCCTTAGCAAGGCACCTTCTCAGGGAAACAAGGAATGGGCAACAAATGCTGGCCTTTAGCAGCAATTGCACACACAAGATCGATTTTTGTTTTTAAAAAGCAGTGTAGTATTCGCTTATTAAAAGATCAGATAACTGACAAAAGAACCATATCAATCCATTAATCAAAAATAGTTCTCAAAGTTCATTTACTACAGGTCTTTTAAATACTGCATTATACAGTTCAGCAGCTGGTATTGCGGGTTATGTGCCGGAGTGTTTGAAGCCCCGTCAGTTATTTGGAAAAAGTTTGTATCATCAACTATCAACAGAGTGCAGGTGAGGCAAAATCCCACACAAAATTAACATTCACTCTATAGCAAGAGTAAGAGGAAGTAAAAAGGCAGTGGAGGAGAAATTGGTCCATGTTGTGCATGCTTTTTGGATGATAAAAAATCAGGGGAGAGAGACAGTAGAAGATTACCAATTTTGGGTCATAATCTCTCACATCTGGAAGTGTGCTAGCTGCCAAATTGGAAGCCAGTGACTTCTAGTGTCCAACTATCTGCAAGACAAATAATATGCTAATTAGGGTCCTGCTGCATATTAGTCAGAAACTGGGTACAGCATGCAGCCCACATGGCTCTACTCAGTTTTCCTGCATCTACATCACACCTAACGAGCCCACCGGAAGTTGTCAGCAACTAAATTAATTTTTTTTTACACTTCAAGAAAGCCAATATCTACACAGCGCCTTTCACAGCCTCAGGACATCCTAAAGCACTTTATAGCCAATGAAGCACTATAGTTAGTGCTGTAATGTAGGGCAATGCAGCAGCCAACATGCACACAAAAGTCCCACAATAAGCAATGAGGTAAATTATCCGCCTATGTTGATTGACAGATAAACATAGTCCCAGGTCACCAAGGCCAACAACCCTCCTCTTCTTCAAAATATGATGTGGGCCCAGGCCTGCTGAATATGCTACCCACCTGAGAAGATAGATTAAGTCTAATGTTTCAGTCTAACCCCTCATCCGAATGCAATATTTCCGACAGGCCTGAACCCACGGCCTTCTGACTCAAGGGCAAGAGTACTATTACAAGCTAATGTGCAGCCAGGAAGGCTCTGCAACAATACTGTGGGTCCAAGCCCGCTGTCTCCCTCCAGCACTCCATTCTCTTCTTGGCTTAGCATTTGAGGCAGCCAATTTCCCTTAGACCCCAACCAGCAAGCTGTGGCGGGTGTCTGACTGGCATCTACAGTTCTCATGCAAACATACGTGCATACAAACATACGTATTAAGCGCAGGAGTAAGCCAATCAGCCTCTCGAGCCTGCTCTGCCATTCATCAAGATCGTGGCTGATCTGATTGTGGCCTCAACTCCACTTTCCTGCCTACCCCTGATAGCCTTTGACTCCCTTGTTAGTCAAGAACCTATCTACCTCTGCCTTAAAAATATTCAATGACGCTATCTCCACCACTCTCTAGGGAAGACAATTCCACAGCTCACTACTCTGACAAAAAATTTCTTCCCATCTCCATCTTAAATAGGAGATCTCTTATTTTTAAGTTGCATCCCCTAGTTCTAGTCTTCCTCACAAGGAGAATTTTTTTCAGCATCCACCCAGTCAAGTCCCCTCAGGATCTTATATGTTCCAATAAGATCGCCTCTCATTCTTCTAAACTCCAATGGATACAGGCCCAACCTGTCCAACCTTTCCTCATAGGATAAGCCCCCATCCCAGAAATCAGTAGAGTAAATTTCTCCAGTTTTATGCTGATGAGGTTTGAGACCCATAATTAAAACGAGCCTTGGGATGATATCTTCAGACGCACATTCCAGTCACATTGTCCATTCATATGTGTTTCCAGTGTTACACAAAGTTCTACCCAGTCAATCCAAACTTCTGTGATTTAATTTGGATTAGCTGCACTTCAGATTTCCTCATTTAAATTTGGATTTATTTTTGCAAAGACTTTTTGAAAATATTTTAATAAATCTGCTTTTGTCCTTAACTTAAATTATATGTTAATATGTGATAGACAGGTTAAACCTAGAAGCTTTAATTTCTGGCTTTATTGAAAAGCTTTTTTAAAAAAAAATCTTACTTTTGTGCAGTGGACTTGTACTGCTCGAACTAGATAAGGCTGTCTAATATTCATTTCACTTTGGACCAGTACAGCCAGCAGAGACAAGGGCTTTGAGCCACCAGTCTGGGCTACATTCCAATTGTGGCTCCAGAAGTGAAAGCCACCGCATCACGATTGATAAACAACTCCAAAATCAACTTAGGCAAACATTGGGGAGTTCCCTAATTCTTGGCCAGCAAACTTGAGAAAATGTGCCAGAAAAAGACAATTGGTGAGTTATAGTTGTTCAGTGCACATGTCCACCTACTTTAACTAAGTGGCTTGTTTCCATTGGCAGAATTTGAAATAATGCAAAGCTGGCCTTGCAAAGAGTTCTAATGCACAATGAAAATATGTCAGTTTTACATTGATTGTAACCTAAGCACATAACTATCCCATGCACTTACTGCCTCACTGTGATTTAATGTGAAAATAAATCGAGGAAAACATCAGGCCGCATTGCAGATTATTTCCTGAACCCAACAAATCCAGCAAAGAATCCACACCAGCAAATGAGCAAAAAAGAAAAGTGGGCACAATTTTCCTTGCCCTCTGGCGTCAGGCACACTCGGTGGCATGAGAGTTCAATACGGCGAGAAGACCAGAAATCGGTTTCACGACATCGTGAAACCAGTTTGCCAGTTTGCGATCACCTGCTCAGCCTGTTAATGGTGGGCTGAAGTGCCCGCCATCAGACGTGGGGAACCTCATTGTAATACATTTCATATTGTTGTAGGGCTGAAATCACAGCACCCCCCAACCCTACTCACAACAGCATATATAAGGCGTGCACTTGGAGGGCTGCACTTTGAAGGGAGCTATGCCGCGCAGCACTTGCCCACCTGTTGGATTCAAGGTTGAGGTGCATTGGTTTGTTGGTTTGGTGGGGGGGGGAGAAGACGAGGGCTGCCCTGCAGTTGAGGTGACTTGGGGGTGGGGGCAGAGGCTGCCCTGCAATTGCAGGTAGTGCACAAGCACACGTGAGGTGGGGGGTGGGGGGGAGGGAAGCGGCCACACATTAGGGAAACTTTGTATAAAGTGACCATTCCTCTACAACCGAGGTGGTTCAGGCGCAGCCACATTGACATGCATGGAGTGGGGCCTCTAGTTTATTTGCCCACTCAAGTAACGCAGAGATATGAAAGTGCCACCAAGTGCTCCAGAGCATTTCACCCCTTGGGCACAGACTGCAAGCTAATGAGCATTTTAGTAGACTGCAGAACAGTTGGACGACTGGGCATGTTGTACAATCTCCTTGCTAAAGCTGGCCATGGAGCAGTCACTGGTGGAGGTGCTCACAGCCCCTTGTAATGTCATCATCCTGGTTTAGACCAGTCTCCCCCATGGTTCAAGCTAACAGCGCAGCCTTGCAGCGTGGGTAAGGAGAATGCCTGCAGCTGAGCTGCAAGCACAGAATGCAGTCCAGTGGGCAAGGCTGTAGCCAATTGGTCAGGTGGAATGGGCCGGAGCTAATTGGGGTTTCAACAGGCATGTATGCAGACTAAACTCCAGCCATCCAAATGATGGCCAGCACGCTCCGGGAAGTGTTAAGGGGCCTTCAGACTTAGACTCCTCCTGCAGGATGAAAGGTTATCAGCAGCATGGAGCCTGGTGAACTAGCTGTATGTCTGGTAGCATACAGAGAGCAAAGACGACGGAACAGAGAGCGACGGAGGCGCTTGGCTGCGCAGAGGAGCAGCACCCTCAGGAAGAAGGCATGGCTGGGGCTCCCCCACACGTTGCTGAATAGCCACACTGAACCGTCGGCAGTCGACGCCTGGTTGGTTCCAGTGTCTATAGACGCTACCTTTCATTCCTGCAGATGGCCGACAACCAGTGTTACCGAAGACTGTGCATATCTAGGGACCTAGTTAGTCACATCTGCCAACTACTGCAGGATTTGGTGCCAAGGAGACATGGCTGTGAAAGTGACCGCAGCGCTCAATTTTTACGCCAGTGGTTCCTTTCAGGGCTCCACAGGTGACCTCTGTGGGATATCACAAGCCTGCACCCACAAATGCATCCATGAGGTCATGGATGCCCATGAGGGCACACAACTTTGTGCATTTCGCCTGGGACCAAGAGAGTCAGGAGCCAAGAGAGCTTGGAGTTTGGTGAGAGGGGAGTTGGGGGAAGGATATGTCTGTTTCCTTTATCTTTCTCACCTCATAGAAATTGGTTCTTGCTCTACTACAGGGAGCGGAGCTAGCTGTTTGGTACCTGGTAAGTGGTTAAGTTCTATCCTACCCCTAAGGTAATAGCACACAAATTGATGGTAAAGTTAATAAAATATATAAGAAAGCAACATAAATAAGTGATTAATATAATTAAGTAATTATTTAAAACACAAGGATGGCAAGACAGGTGATGTGTCAACACTGCAGCATGTGGGAGCTCCTGGATAACATTGTGATCCAGGGCAAACACGTCAACTAGTTCGTGGGACACTGGCACCAGTACTGGGGAAAGTGGGAACTGTACCATTGGGACGGCCTACACCTGAACCATGCTGGGGCTGGTGCCCTCGTGAGCCATATAACCAGCGATGTAGAGAGGGTTTTAAACTGAATAGTTGGGGCAAGGGATCAAATTTGGGAAGATGCGGTAAACCAAAGAGTAGAGACAAGGCAAGAGAGAAAGCTATTAATATGGGAAATGATAAAGACTGTGACAGGAAGGGACAAAGAGTACAAACCTAAGAGTAAATCGGTAGATATGGTTAGACGCCACAAAAATAATAAAAGGACAAAACTAAAGGCTCTGTATCTAAATGCACATGGCATTCGAAACAAAACAGATGAACTGATAGTACAAATAGAAATAAATAAGTACAATCTGATAGCCATTACAGGGACATGGCTACCTGATGGCATAGATGGGGACCTGAATATTGAAGGGTATGTGACATTTAGGAAGGACAGGAAGTTAGGAAAAGGTGGATGGGTGACTCTGTTAATTAATGATGGTGTAGGCACATTAAAGCGGGATGATCTAAGTTCAGGAAACCAGGATGTATAAGCGGTTTGGGCTGAGATGAGTAATGATAAAGGCAAGAAGTCACTTCTAGGAGTGGTGTGCAGGTCCCCTAATTGTAACTACATGGTAGGACAGAGTATAAAAGAAGAGATAATGGGAGCTTGCCAGAAAGGTACAGCAATTGTCATGGGGTGTTTTAACCTACATAGAGACTGGAAAAATCAGATGGGTAAAGGTAGTGTAGATAAGGAGGAGATCATAGAATGTTTTCGGGATAGTTTCTTAAAACAGCATGTTCTGGAGCCAACCAGAGAGCAGGCTATTCTAGACCTGGCCTGGTGTTGAGCAACGAGATAGGATTAATTGATGACCTCATAGTGAAATCACCCCTAAGTAGCAGCAATCATAATCTGATTGAATTTTATATTCATTTTGAGGGAGAACCGAGTGTGTCCAAAATGAGTATTTTAAACTTAAAAAAGGGCATGATGAAAGCAGAGCTAGCTAAAGTGAACTGGCCAATGAGGTTAAGGGATAGGTCAATAGAGGTTCAGTGGCAGACATTTAAAGGGATATTTCAGAATACACAGAATAGATACATTCCAATGAAAAAGAAAAATTCCAAGGGGAGGGCCCCACCTTCCGTGGTTAACTAAAAAAAGTTAAAGACAGTATCAAACTTAAAGAAAAAGCATATAATTATGCAAAGACAGGTGGCAGGTCAGAAGATTGGAAAGAATATAAAGAACATCAAAGGATGACAAAAAGATTAATAAGGAGGGAAAAATTAGAGTATGAGAGAAAGCTAGCTAGTAATATGAAGACAGATAGTAAGAGTTTCTATAGATATTTAAATAAAAGTTAACAAAGTGAGCGTAGGTCCTACAGAAAGTTCGTCTGGGGAACTGACAATGGAAAGAAGGGAGATGGCTGATGAATTAAACAGGTATTTTGCTCCAGTCTTCACTACAGAGGACACAAGTAACATCCCGGAAATAGCTGCAAATCAGGAAAACGAAGGGAAGAACTTGGGAAATGACAATCACTAGGGAAGTAGTATTAAGCAAATTGTTGCGGCTGCAGGCTGACATATCCCCAGGTCCGGATGGACTTCACTCTAAGCTCTTGAAAGAAGTGGCTAATGAGATAGTTGATGCATTCGTTTTAAATTTCCAAAATTCCCTACACTCGGGGAAGGTTCCATTAGATTGGAAAATAGCAAATGTAACTCCTTTATTCAAAAAGGGAGGGAGACAGAAAGCAGGAAATTACAGGCCAGTTAGTCTAACATCTGTCATAGAGAAAATGTTAGAAGCTATTATTAAAGATGTTATAGCAGGGCACTTGGAAAAATTGAAGTCAATCAGGCAGAGTCAACATGGTTTTGTAAAAGGGAAATCATGTTTAACCAATTTATTGGGGTTCTTTGAAGGAGTCACATAAAGGGGAACCGGTGGATGTACTGTACTGAGATTTCCAGAAGGCATTTGATAAAGTGCCACATCAAAGGTTACTGCAGAAAATAAATGCTCATGGTGTAGGGGGTAACATATTGGCATGGATAGAAGATAGGCTAGCTAACAGGAAGCAGAGAGTTGGCATAAATGGGTCTTTTACTGGTTGGCAGGATGTGCCGAATGGTGTGCCACAGGGATCAGTGCTGGGGCCTCAACTTTTAACAATTTATATAAATGACTTGGATGAAGGGATCGAAGGTATGGATGCTAAATTTGCTGACAACACAAAGATGGATAGGAAAGTAAATTGTGAAGAGGACGTAAGGAGGATACAAAGTGACATAGGCTGAGTGAGTGGACAAAGATCTGGCAAATGGAGTATAATATGGGCAAATGTGAAATCATTCATTTTGGCAGGAAGAATAAAAAAGCTCAGTATCTAAATGGTGAGAGATTGCAGAGCTTGGAGATTCAGAGGGATCTGGGTGTCCTAGTGCATGAATAACAAAAGGTTAGTATGCAGGTACAGCAGGTAATTAGGAAGGCTAATAGAGTGTTATCATTTGTGAGGGGAATTGATTATAAAAGTAGGGAAGTTATGCTTCAATTGTATAGGACATTGGTGAGACCACATCTGGAGTATTATGTACATTACTGATCTCCATTTATAAGAGAAATGTAAATGTGTTAGCAGTTCAGAGAAGGTTTATCAGACTAATATCAGGAATGCGCAGGGTGTCTTATAAAGGAAAGGCTGGACAGGTTAGGCTTGTATCCACTGGAATTTAGAAGAGTAAGAGGCTACTTAATTGAACCTTTAAGATCCTGAGGGGTCTTGAAGGGTGGATGCAGAGAGGATGTTTCCTCTTGTGGAAGAATCTAGAACTAAGGGTCACTCATTTAAAATGGTGATGAGGAGAAATTTTTTCCCTCAGAAGGTTGAGAGTCTTTGGAACTCTCTTCCTCAAAGGCAGTGGAGTATTTTTTAAGGCAGAGCTAGATAGATTCTTGATTAACAAGGTGGTGAAAAATTATTGGGGATAAGCAGGAATGTAGGTTTGAGGTTACATTCAGGTCAGCCATGATCATATTGAATGGATGAGCAGGCTCGAGGGGCCAAGTGGTCTACTCCTGCTCCTAATTCATGTGTTCATATATATGAGAGAGAGCCAGGATGCAAGAGCAATTGGATTTGCCCAGATCTTGGGTTTCCCACAAGTGCAGGACGCGATCGACTGCACTCAGATCTCCGCCATAAGAAAAAGGTCAACTATATCAACCACAAAGGCTTCTATTCGCCAAATACGCAGCTGGTGAGCAACCACCACAAACACATCCGACAGGTATGTGCACGGTTTCCAGGGAGTGTCCACAACTCCTGCATTCTCGGTCGATCACAGGTCCCTGACATCTTCCAGGGTCCACAGAGTTGGCTCATAGGGTACAAGGACTTCCCACAGAGGGCATGGCTGATGACACCCGTGCAGCGACCTCAGACTGCAGCAGTGCTCAGGTATAATAAGGCTCACGCTGCAATTTGCAACATGGCAGACCAAACAATCAAGATGCTGAAAATGAGGTTCCGGTGCCTGGACCAGTCTGGTGGAGCCCTGTAATATAGCCCACAGAAGGTCTCATGCATCGTTGTCACCTATTGCGCCCTTTACAACCTGACATTGCAACAAGGAGAGAAGCTGGCTAAGGAGGAGATACAGGAGCTGGAGGTCTCCGCCGATGAGGACAACGTCGACGGTAATGATGGTGAGGAGGTCCTCAAAGGTGACAATGGCTACAATGAGGCCCTTGCACTGGCCAGACGAGGTAGGCATACTCAGAAGGCCTTCATAGCTGCTAGATTTGTGGAGGATGATGATGACATGCAGTGAGGAGACACCTTGGATCCTCAACGTTGTATCTACGAAAGTTTGACTCCAGTCTGACTTATGGCAGCGCACATACCCCTCTGTGATAATGCTCCTGTCATTGAGATGGAGGCCTTAATAGTTGCTCGATTCCAGGAGGATAATGACAACATCCAGTGACGGCACTCCATAGATCTTCACATAGCCTGAGAGAATGTCTGACTCCTGTCTGGCTGAGGGCAGCTCACTTGTGCTTTGTGATCAGGGTCATATCAAGGAGACACAGCCATGAAACTTTAAAAGCACTTGATCCTTTGTCCGCCTGCAGTACTTGAGCCCTTCAGGAGCACAGGGTCACTGGTCACAGATGCTGAAGAGATGGGGACCAGCCATACCATTAAGTGCTGAGAGCACACAGAAAGAATGACAGAACCCTGTGACACCTGCCCACGACATTCTGGCAGCAATGGGAAGCACTGTCGAGATGCAGGCATCATTAACATTTCCAGGGAGTGTGAGGCTGGACCATCACTTTGCACAAAGCACAGGGAAGAGGCCCTGGACTGAGACACCTGCCTTTATCTTGTGCAGAAAGGTTTCACATCTGAATGACATGAACACCTGCTCATCAGAACAAGGAGCCATAGGCAGGGAGACATTCTTGGGAGCTTATTTACAATAGTGAATATTACGTACAAGTGACTAACAACAGTGCCCAGGCTGTGAAAGTACATCTTCTTAACTTTCCTAACCCTGCCACTATGTTTTGGTGCTCCCCAGACATCCACAGCAGAGGTGGAGGCAGCCTGCTGATTGATACGCCCTGTTGTCTGTGATAACCTTGACGGGCATCCTCTGGAAGGCCGAGACCTGGAGGGCCCCTGCCAGCTTTTGGGGTCCTGTTGTGTGACAGTAGCACCCTCCTTGGCCTGTGGAACTGGAGCTGCTGAGGTCACAGGACGAGGGGATTCGGATGGGCCAGACTCTCCCGGAGTCACCTGAGTGGATGGTCCCAGGGGTACACCTGCTGATCCTCCTCCCTATGGGTGCCCGAGGAACCCTGGTTGACTCCTTGTGGAAAAGGGGTAGCTGGAGTGAGATCAAGCTTCCCCGCACCCGTTGGAGGCCAACTGTGGGGCGGTGATGGAGTTCAGCCTGTGCAGCAGTGCAGGAGTAATATCTGGGCCAAGGGCTCTATGGCAGCCGCCATCCTTCCAGTGTTGGACCTCGGTGCGTTGGAACGCCAGCGCTATCACCACAGCCTGAAGAAGGATGGACTCTTCCATCGTGCATTTCAATTTGAGGAGTGCAGCGGACATCCCTTCCTGATGTTCCCTAGCTTGCCTTTGCAACTCCAGCAATTGTGACATGACTGAGTCCAGAGGCTCGTCATCTGACTCGGACTCAGCAAATTTCGGCCTCCAGCAGTCCTCTGAGTGCTGGATGCCTGGGAAGTCCCTGCCGCCACCTGCTGTGGATCAGAAAGTGCGATGTGCTCACCTGATCCTGAGGCTACTCTAAAACTAGGTCCCACCGAGGTGCGAATCTCTGCGCTAGTGGAGGGTGTAGGTGAGCGCTGTGATGGGTCTTCAGGAAGGGTTTCAGTGGATTCCTCTTCTGAGCTTCCTTTGATGCTTGATTGGAGGCCTCTCTTGGTTGTTTCCCAGGTGTGCCTGCGAAAGCAAGGAGAGATAATTAGTGCATGGCAGTGGCCTGTGAAACGGCACACATTACTCACAGCATGGTTGCCTGATGGACGTTGCACTGCTGGATCCTCACTTGGAAGAGACCGGCGATCTCACCATCAGCACAGGAGCGGTCCAGATCCTCACTGGCCAGCTGGATGGCTGTGTTTTCAAAGTCCCTGAGGACCTTGATTTCAAGCATTCTCCACCAGTCTGCAACCTCTCCGCCTTGTTGTGTGCTAGCTTGTCCTGCATGAATAGAGATGGACAGAGTGTAAACAGGATGCCTGTCAGGCCAGAGATAAGTATGCCTGGCATGTGTGGGTGGTGAGTGGTCCCATGGATGGGATGACGACACTGAAGGTGTGTGTGAGAGAGAGTGAATGGCGATGTCCCTTGAACTGGCAGTGAGTGAGGACCCTGTGGATGTGTGACGGGGTTTGTGAGTTGAGAGTGATGAGAAGAGTGACTTATCCTGGCGGAATGGAGAAAATCATTCATCCTCTTTCAGCACTTGGTGGCTATCCTCTTTTGCAGGGCTTTGGCGCTGACTACTGTTGCCACCGCCTCCCATGCTGGATTAGTGATGTTGCTACCCATCCAGCAGCCAGAGCTGGGGTAGAGGACATCATAGCGGGCCTCCACTGCGTCCAAAAGGCGCTCGAGGGACACGTCATTGAACCTGGGGGCTGCAGTCTTCTTGTCTTTTGGGGCCATGTCTTCCATGCAGCAGTCCCAGACTGGAAGCACAGAGGTGTGCACGTGGCTGCACTTTAAATATGGCGTCCGGCGTGATGGAAGTGACGAGGCGATGGCATGGTAGGCGAATGGGAGCCTACCTGCCATGGAAACCGCATGTTTCCTGGGAAAGCATAATTAACGTGGCAGGTTTGGGATGATGCAGCACGAAAAGCCACCATTGGTTACCACACTTGGTGCAAATCTGGGATGATTCTGCCCAGTGGGTTTGCATCCAAACAACAGCCGAATAAAGGCACACATGACGTGAACTAAATTCTGAAAGCCACTGGTGCTAAATTTGACAAGAGCACCTCAAATTGAAATTCCTCAGACAGCCAGAGATGAAAACTCCCAGGTTTGATGCCTCAAAGTTAGCTCAGGGTGACTGTAAGGGTCTCATAAGGGGCCTCAACATCCTTAAAATGAGGGGTTAGAGTAGCAACCATCCAGTTTTCATTATTCAACTTCGCATGTTGAAAAGTGTGTTTGCACTTTTGGAAACTTTGACTTAACAGGTTGTGCTAGTTAGCCATGATAAGGACTCTCCAGCTCTATCTTCTTGTAAGATCTTGGGCAGCATTTGGATCTTCTAGGTCTAGTGCAAATTGTCTTCAATCTCAACCTTTAGTTCTACCAGCAGCTTGCATGGTGAAGGTTTTGGGGAAAACATTAATGACAAAGTAAATCTGAACAACAATGATGAAAATGATTACAGATGACCTGTGCCATGATTCACAACTTGTAGGGCAACTTTCACAAGAGTCCAGGGGTGTTTCTCACTATTTGTATTTGGACGTTTGGTAATGAAACAGATCAATTGTGAGAGATTTTGGGTTGACTATAATTTTAAGGGGTTTAAAACTTATCAATATTGTTCATTCAAAAATAGGATATATCTGTGTGGAGTTGAAGTAGGGGAAAAAGCCTCCAATGAAATTTGCGACAACAAAAGCAACATCTGAAAACCAGCTACAGTGGCAACCCAACCAAGGAAGGAGCTGATTGATGAGTAGTTAATAAGTGTTTCTAGATGGAAAGTAAAGTCATGGCAAGAAACCTCAGCCCTGGGAAATGCACATCTTGTGCTGTGTGGGAAAGCCCGGCTGCTTCTCATGGCCTTGGCAATTCATGTGCAGGAAATACCGGCAGCTCGAACTGAGTTTCAGAGCTTGGGAGGTAGATGGATTCACTATGGGGCACTGGCGAGGCTGAGAGCTTCATGGAAAGTATCTTTAGCTTAAAAATGTGCAGACAGGGAGGGAATGGCTGACCGTCAGATGGACAAGGAGGATCAGGTAGGCAAGGCAGGGATTCCTCGATAACATCTCGCTCTCCAACCAGTTGGTGAGAGTGATGGTTCCTCTGGGGAACGCAGGCAGAACCAAGTCCACAGCACCATGAGTGGCTCAGCTGCATGGGGGCGGAAGAATAATTGTGGGAGGCAATTTGATAGTGAGGGGAACAGGCAGACACTTCTGCAGCAACAGGCATGACTCCAGGAAGGTTTGTTGCCTCCGTGGTATCAGGATCAAAGGTGTCACTGAGTAGTTGCAGGCCATTCTGAGGGGGAGAGGGTGAACAGCCAGAGGTCATGATCCATATCGACACCAATGACATAGGCAGAAAGTGAGAAGAGGTGCTACAGGCAGAGTTTAGGGAGCTAGGAGAGAGATTGAAAAGCAGGATATCAAAGGTAGCAATCTCTGGATTACTTCTAGTACCACCTGTTAGTGAGTGCAGACATCGGAAGATAGAGCTAATAAATACATGACTGAAGAAATGGTGGAGAACGGAGGGAAAGGCCACTTCTGGGGGAGTGGGAGTGCACAAGCCGGATGGGTTGCACCTCAACAGGGCCGGGACCAATATCCTCACAGGGTTAACGTTAACTGTATCCCTCTCCGCAGATGCTGTCAGACCTGCTGAGTTTTTCCAGGTATTTTTGTTTTTGTTTCAGGTTTCCAGCATCTGCAGTATTTTGCTTTTACCCTCACAGGGTTTTTTGCTGGTGCTGTTGGGAAGAGTTTAAACTAGCTTGGCAGGGGGATGGGAACCTGAAAGTAGATTCAGAAGGGAGGGAAGAAAAGTTGGAAATGGAAGGCAGAAAAATTAACAAGCATGTTTGCTTGGTGGAGGAAACAAAGGTTAGAAAATAGACAAGGAGGAAGTTTGGCAGTACTAAATGTTATATACTTCAATGCAAGTAGTCCAGGGAATAAGGCAGATGAGCTGAAAACACAATGTCATGAAGGAGTATGATAATATAGCTGTTACTGAGACACAGTTGAAAAAAGGGCAGGAATGGTGGCTCAACATTCCTGAATTCAGAGTTTTCAGAAGAAATAGAAAAGGAGAGGAGGGTTGCAATATTGATTAAAGAGACTCTTATTGCTGTGAGGAAGGTGATATGGAGTTAAAGATCATCAAATGTGGCCATATGGATTGAACTGAGGAACAAAAAACAGGGCAATCAACACTACTGGGAGAGTACAATAGACCCCCAAAACAGTCAGATAGAGATAGAAGAGCAAATATGTAGGCAAATCTCTGAGAAATGCAAAAACAATACAGTAGTAATAGTGGGGGATTTCAACTACCCAAATATCAACTAGGATAGAGGGAGTAGAATTCTTTAAATGCATTTAGGAGAACTTTTTTTAGCCAGTACATAGCAAGTCCACCAGAGAGGGGTGGTTTTGGACTTAATTTTAGGGAATGAAGCTGGGAAAGTGGAAGGAGCATAATTCAGTTAGATTTAAAGATAGTTTTGGAAAAGAGCAACTGGGGAAAAGCTAATTTTACTAAGCTGAGATATGATTTAGCTATAGTGAACTGAAACAGCAAATTGAAGATAAATCAGTGCCAGATCAGTGGGAGGCATTCGAAGAAGTGATAGTGAGGGTTCAGAGCACGAATGTTCCCTTGAAGAAAAATGGTGGAACTAACAAATCCAGGGTCCCCTGGGTGTGAAGGGGCTTAAAGGGGAGGATAAAGAAAAAAGGGAAGCTTATAACAGGTACCAAGGACTCAATACTGCAGAAAACCTAGAGTATAAAAAGTGTAGGGATGAAATTAAAAAGGAAATGAAGAAAGCAAAGAGAGGGCTTGAAAAAAATATTAGCAAGTAAAATCAAGAAAAATCCAAGGTTATTTTCTAAATATATAAAATATATATATACACAAATATAATTTATATTTATAATACATATATATATATATAAAAAATATAGTATATAATATATTATACTACTGAGCCCCCCCCCACCCCCAAGTACCCTGCTGACCCCCACAGGACACCCCCCCCCCCCCCCCCCCCCCCCCACCCCCCCACCCATTACCATCACAGTACTTGCATATTCTGGGACTTCTATATGCTTTTCAGTGTAGTTAATGTTACAGGATAACTAAAGAAAGAGTGGGGCTTATTAGGGACCATAACATAAGGGTAACCAGTGTGTGGAGACAGAGGACATTGGTACGGTTCTTACTGAATACTTTGCATCTGCTTTCACAAAAGGGAGAGACCATACAGACACTGCAATCTGGGGTGAAAAGTATGAAATATTATTTGTAATTAGCATAGTGATACAGAAAGTATTAAGGGGTTTAACATATTTTAAATTGGATAATTCTCCAGGCCTGCACAAAATGTACCCTAGGCTGCTATAGGAAGCAAGAGAAGAAATAGCAGAGGCTCTGGCCCTCATTTTCCAATCCTCAGGTGTGATGCCAGAGGACTGGGAACAGCTAACGTTGTACCATTGTTTAAAAAGGGAGAATGGGATAAACTGAGTAATTACAGGCCAGTTAACCTAACTTTGATGGTGAAAAAATTAGAGGGAAGAATTCTATGGGACAGGATAGATTGTAATTTTGAAATACACAGATTAATCAAAGGTAGCACGGATTTGTTAACAAAAGGTCATGTCTCACTAACATGACTGAATTTTTTGAGGAGGTAAAAGGCAGGGTTGATGAGGATAATGCATTTAATGTAGTCTATATGGACTCTGATAAGGTCTCACAGAACAGACTGGTCACAAAAGAAAACCATGGGATGCAAGGCAAAGTGGCAAGTTGGATCCAAAATGGGCTCAGAGGCAGCATGGATACAACGCTGGCTGAGTGACATGAGAGAGAGTAGTGAACATTTGCTTTCCAGACAGGAGGAAGACATACAGTGGTGATGCCCACGGGTCGATATTAGGACCACTCTTTTTCTTGGTATATATTAATGGTTTAGACTTTGGTGTGCATGCCACAATTTCAAAATGCGCAGATGACACAAAACTTGGAAGTGTTGTGAACTGAGGAGGAGGATAGACATGGACTTCAAAAGCCAGCCTGGTGGAATGGGTGGACATGTGGCAGATGAAAATAAATGCAAAGAAGCGTGAAGTGAAATGTTTTGGTAATAAGAATGAGGAGAGGAAAATAAACTAAAATATATAATTCTAAAGAGAGCTTAGGAACAAATACCTGGGGTGCACACAAATTGTTAAAGGTGGCAGGGCAGGTTAAGAAAGTGGTTAAAAAGGCATTTGGGATCCAGGGCTTTATAGCAGAATGGAGCACAAAAGCAAACAAAAGTTATGACACATTGTTTCATCCTCACCTGGAATAGTGTGCCTAATTCCGGCATTGCACTTTAGGATGGATGTGAAGGTTTTGAAAGGGTGCAGAAAAGATTTACAAGAATGGTTCCAAGGACAAAGTTACATGAATAGATTGGAGAAGCTGGGACTGTTTTCCTTAAAGAGAAGGTTGAGAGGAAATTTGATAAAATTGTTCAAAATCATGAGATCTAGAGAGTATGTAGCAACAATTGCCATTGGTGGAAGGGTTGTGAACTCAGATTTAAAATGATTCTCAAAAGAATCAAAGGTGACAGGGGGAAAAATGTTTTTACTCAGCGGGTGGTTAAGATCTAGAACGCACTGTCTAAAAGATTAGTTTTTAAAAGGGGAATTGTATAAGTACCTGAAGTGGAAAAAAACAATTACTGGGTTACAGGGGAATGGAGCTAGTTAAGTTGTTCTTGCAGAAAGGTGACACAGGCTCAACAGATCAAATGGCCTTCTTCTGTGATGTAACCACTCTACGATTCTATAAAATGTCTCAGACTGTCAACTTTGCTACAAGATTCTATACAGTGCAGGCTCTTCTCTGCTAGAACTCCCTACATAAGAAACACAATACAAAAATATGCAATCTTAAAAATTTAAGCAGCGTGATTAATAATATATTGGTAGATCAAAGTGCTAATATTTTCACTGAAATTGTGCAATTGAAAAGATTGTATAAGAACTTTAATCAGCAGTTCCAGTCCACTTCAGGACTTGAGCACTTAATCTACATGGGCACTCTGGCACAGAACAGAGGAATGTTCCAATATCAGAGGTGCGATCCTTCAGATGGGACACAAAACTGCTCAGGTGGATATAAAAGGCTCTCACAATATTTGAGGAGCAGGAGTTCTGAGTCATGGCTAACAGTCCTTCCTCAATTAATACTACCAAAAACAGATCAACTGGTAATTTTGTTTCAGTTGCTGCATGTGGAGAATTGTTGACTCAGGCTTGCTGCTGTTTGCTTACATGACAGTCACTGCACCAAAGTAATTCATTATGTGAAGTGCTTTGAAATACTAACACAGTATGATCAGGAGATACAGAAATAGAAGTGTTTTCCCCCCAATGTACCTTCCTTCACTTCCCTGGCATAATGAATTTCAGACCATTCTGTTTTCTTTCTCAATTACATCAATGTACAGTTGATTTTTTTTTTCCCAAAGGCAAATTTTTTATGTTCTAACAAAGAAATAGCAACTCTAACACCTGCCTGAAACCACACCACAGTGTTGAGGTTTCAGGTCAGAAGCTCCTTCCTTCTCATATGTACCTGAAGAAATTTTTCATATACATCTGAACCTGGAACACACCCTGCTGAAACTGGTTGATCAAACTTACCTGCCAGGTTGGATTATATTAATTAGCACTTTGATTACCAATTTATCTTCACACTTTTGGTCTCTTGTAAATTAGTAAGCGAAGTAGAGCTGGCAGCTAAGGAGTCTCTTACAGCTTTCATGCTTCTCTGCTCTGTTTTCCTCTGGTGCCATGTATGCAGGTTGACAGGTAACCACACAGGGCCGAGAAATAGATCATCCATCCAAACATTTAAAGCAGCAGTGGCAGTGGGCGGCTGGCAGTGAGCAAGGTTAAAAGTGGCAGAATTTATTACGCCTTAAATCTTGAGCCACAATGGAATGATGATGCTCCTGGTTCTGCAAGATTTTCTCCACTTACAACAGAAAATATATTCAACCCAAGAGTCACATTTAAATTTCATCATTAAGAAATGCACTAATTCACAAGAAATTTCAAATTTACAATGCAGTGCTGGACAACTGTGAAGTCTAAGCTCAACAACTACAAAAATGGCTAATTCAACTGTCCATAGCTTAGAAATCAAGGACCAGCACAAAATACACAATCTCACATTAAGCATACAAGTCTTCTTGTATTTTGTCAAGGGTGTGCTATCCTAACATTTTCAAGTGTCCTCTCCATCCCATCTTCTCTAGATTAAACATATGTACAAGCCTTTCTTGTCATCTCCTATATAAAAAACAAGCGTTTCACTGCACATAAAATATCAATTTGCTCACAACGTCACTTAAGTTCCAAAGGGAAGGGCATAGAGCACAGCTGTCCAGAGGTCTGAATATATATTACACTGCCCCACATCTTTAGAAAGATTTAACTTATCTTCAAGGCTTGTGTAATTGCATTGACAATCAATGGATTCAATTACTCAACTCTTTGGTGACTCAGTGAATAATTGCATGACCCATAATAGAACTTAGTCAAACAGGCCAGCAGGGAACAGAGTAATTCCCAATTTGTGCAGTTAGGTGATCTCAGTCAAGGTAGCAGTACATCCATTCCAATTGTCTTCATTCCACCCAAGTTTGGGAAACGGTGTGGGGAGAAGAAAATCTAGAATTCTTACTCCTATCAGAACCCAACGATTATTGGAATTTACACATCATTCAAAAGAAACACATTATTCAGTCCTACTAGTTTATGTCAGCGTCCATGCTCCACACAGGCCTCCCTGCATCCTATTTAATCGAACCTGATCAGCATATCTTCTATTCCTTTCTGCCTTAGTGCTTATCTAGGTTCCCCGTAAAGGCCACCTCAGCTACTCCTAGTGTAGTAAATTCCTCATTCTAACCGCTCCCTGAGTAAAGAAGTTTCTCAAGAATTCCTTTTTGATTGATTAATGACAATTTTATATTTATGACCCTGGTTTTAGACTCCCCGGCAGTGAAAACATCTTGGCCACATGCTGAAAAGTGTATGTGGGGGCTTTTGGGGAAGGACAGAATTAGTTTCAGGTGCCTTTGCTTCCACTCCTCCCACAATTCCACAACTAAACATCCTGCCAGCACATGCTGCCCAAGTTCACACTTGAAGGATAGTCACTTGGGTGAGATATTAATGTCCCTGCAAGCCTATGGAACTGTGCCACAGCAAGAGTTGTAGAGTGGTAAGGGAGAGAAAAGAAATCCAATCAAAACAATCGCAGACCTTCTCAGAATTGCAGTCCAGATACTTTCAAGACCTTTGTACAGATAGCAGAATATGACAAAATATCTGATACAGTCTCCAATGGTCACCTTGGGCATCTGAACTTTTGCAAATGAGAGATTTTATAAGATGGTTATGTTTTAAACTGTCTCTTTAAATTTAAAGTAAGGCAGAATGTCCTGGAAAGGGCATTCATACTGAAATATTCCCAGAGACAAGCTCATGTGACCTGGTTGCCATGGGGACAGAGGCTCAAGTCAAAAGTAATTGAAAGTAAGGTGCAAGTTTTAATACCTGGACACAGAAGAGAGGCAGCTGGTCTTGCTGTGCACAGATCATAGAGTCAGTCAGACGGAGAGATTTGGGGAAGATGACCAAAAACAGGTGCTGCTATTATTACAACCGGTCCCTGGGCGAGGTCCCCCAATTTGTGATGATCCCAGACGAGATAGCCAAATTGGTAACTTCCCAAGCGGGACCCCAATTTTGTTATGTTCCCAGGTGAGGAGTAATGAGCTTCTTTATTCAACCCCTTCGGTTGGTCGCAACAAGGTTAATTTGAAAACGATCCCTTCCCTCATGGATGCCCTTTTCCAGTCCAAATGTACTTGTTTCAGATGGAGCCAATTTAACCAGGCTTTCTTGAGTCAAAAGAAAGAGTAAGTTTATTAGTTACTAAAACCCGAGAAAAAAATAATAAAAACGCAATACACATACACACAGATCTGAAATGAGAAGTTTAGTCCAAAAACAAAAGCTAAAAAAAAAGATACAAATCAGTCTTTGGCTTGTCCGTGAGCATTAGTGGCAAAACGTTGCGGCAGTTAAGTTGGGTGATTCTGGTAGAGCTAACTTTGGCATTTGAGTAGTTGGTTTGGAGACACTTGGTTCTGCAGGTTAGCTGAAGGAGTTGCCCTGTTTCCTTTTTGACTGTGGCTTTGCTGACTTGTGACTTACCTCCATCAACGGAGAAAGAGGAGAGACTTATCCCTGCAAGCCGCAGGGATGTCCAGTTGCTGTTCTTTTGCTGTGACTTTCACAGCACACACTTGCACCCCAGAACTAGAACACACCGATCAGGTTCTCAGCTGGCTTTTTAACCCATTCCCTTGTGTATTCCTGGAAGGGAAAAACAACCACATCTTTCGCCGAGAATCTGCTTTCTTTCAATGCAGATCGTGTCCACATTCTGAGCTATAATTCAACAGGAGATGGTTTCTGCTGAGATGGTAATCAGTCTCCATAGTCTCCGCAACCACAGGAGATTAAAGTTCAGTCTTTTGCATTGCATCACACCCTTTCAAGTGTCTGTCTGAAGTGGGCCTTGAAATATTTTTACATGCGACATTCCAGGGCCTCTCTGAACTAGTCGATCCCATATAATGCATTTAGGAATTTTCCAGAAAGTGGTCACTTTACAGTCTCAGCCAGTTTTTGTTTGTATGTCCTTTTTAAAAAACACAGTCTTCCTCAAAATGTTCAATATGCCCGTAAGCAATTCGGGCTGTGATCCGCTGTCAAAACACCATGCCAAGCAGAGAAAAGGGACTGTTTTTGTGTTAATCCGCCTGCCACTATCAACCCCCACCCCCTCCACCAAACTCAATGATGAGGGAGCCCAGCACATTAGTGCAAAAGACAAGGCTGAAGTATTTGCAACCATCTTCAGCCAGAAATGCCAAGTGGGTCTAGAATTAGGGGTCACGGTTTAAAAATAAAGGGTCACTTTTTTAAGACAGAGATGAAGAGAATTTTTTTTCTCTGAGGGTTGAGAGTCTTTGGAACTCTCTTCCTCAAAAGGAAGTGGAAGTAGAGTCTTTGAATATTTTTAAGGCAGAGCTAGATAGGTTGTTGATAAGCAAGGGAATGAAAGGTTATTGGGGGTAGGTGAGAGGTTACAATCAGATTAGCCATGATCTAACTGAATGGCAGAGCAGGCTCAAAGGGCCAAGTGGCCTATTCCTACTCCTAATTTGTATGTCCATAAGTACATATGTGTCACCAGAGGATGCCTTGCTACTCAAAGTCCAGTCGATTATGCTTAGAAGGGACTTTTCTTAAAGGACACTGGTAAATTCACCCTGATGGGGCAGGGAGAAGAGATCCTGCTGAGTATGGGAGGAGCTTGTGACTTTATATACAAGACTACATTTCTGCTGAGAGTGCTGTGTAACGTATAAATGTGGCTTAGGGTTTTCAACCTTGTGTTGTTACTGGGGAGTACCTTTCCTGGAGTTTAGTGTATTACTAAGTAACGTTTAGTCAATGTTGATTTTAGTTTGTTATAGTTAACGTTTTAAAACATGAACTCTTGCGATCCTTTGCGTCGGTCACTGGGAAGTTCATCTCTTAAAAATTATCGGTCACTACAGGAATCATAACAAAACTCAAGGGTTCCAGTATGTAACAACTCACCTACAAGTGAATAGGCCCCACTCACCTCAGTAAACAGGTTAACCTGAAATATGGATCCATCGTTTCCTCCACAGAACAGGTAATATTCACAAGGATCGAGGGTCACAGACATGATTCCAACGTCAAACAGCACAGACATCAGGAGTTCCCCGCAGGATAGTTCCCAAAGCTTGGTTGGACAGTAGGGGATTTGGGTGGAGAAAGAGAAACAAAAACAACATTAATGATGGAATAATTTAGCATCAGGATGTTTCTAATGTTCTGAAAGTAAGGGGGATAGAAAGGATGGGATGGGGAGGGGAGGGGAAGAAAGGATGGGGAGGATTTAATCCTCAACTAAAGAGCTAGATTACTGGATTGTTATAATAAACAACTGGAAATCAGCCAGAATTTGTTAAAACAACCAAAGCAGAAATATCATGTTGCATTCATATTCTGGAACAATCTGAAGAGTTGGTTCTGCAGCATTACCTCAGGACCTGGCTGCTGTTTGTATAATGCAGTAAATTCAACAGCAGTACATGCATGCTTGCAAACTCTCACTTTTTGATTGCTTCTGGCTAACGTACCTTCTTCAGTGGTTAGGATATTCCATGTCAACTGGTGAATATACAATTGCTTTGTTGGCCTGTACAGGTGGAAGCAGCAAAAACGGAAGCGAGAAAATCCAGCTGCTTCTAACAGCATGTTATCTCAAGGTGCCTAGTAATACCACTCCTTCCGTTGGGCCTTGGGCCCTATGGAGGCAAGTGCTTCTCATTCACTACCTTGTATGGCTGTCAATAGAAATGTATTTTTTAGTAAAAATAACATCGCCTAAAACATCAACAGGGAATCCTACACCCAGAGGAACAGGAAGGATTAGGCCATTTATCACTTCAGTCTGTTCCGCATTCAAGCAGACCATGGCTGTTCTGTACTTCAATTACCTTTACCCAACTTTGCTTTATTTCCCTTGATACTTTTACCTAACAACAATCTATCGACCTCAGTCTCAAAAATTTCAATTCACCCAACATCCACAGACTTTAGGGAGAAAACATGTTTCAGTTTCGCCACAGAGAAAAAGTGCTTCCTGATTTTACTCTTAAATGGCATCCTTCAATTAGTTCAGTCTACTAAACTCAAACAAGCCAAGTATATGCAAACCGCCCTCACAATTCAACCCTTCAAGCCAATTTTTGTACATCTACATTGTGCCCCTTCCATAGCCAATACATCTTTTCTACAGTGCCCTGTCCAAACTGAATCAGGTCCCCCAGATGAGGTCTTACCAATGTTCTGTGCAACTGAAGAATCCCATTCCCCGAAAGCTGAAGCACTAAATCACTTGCAGAATTTGAACATTGCCCCCTCCCAAGAAGCTAGCAGCCTTAATCTAATATCTTGTATCCAGTCCCTCGGGAAGATGACCAACTATTCTTTTTGATGACTTTTGTGCCTCTGCAGTAGTTTTCAGTAATTTGTGTATATGGACATCCAAGTCTCTTTGCTCCTCCACCATGCCTAGTTTTTCACCACTTAGAACATATTCTGATTTGTCATTCTTGGGTCCAAAGTAAAATATTTCACAATTCCCTACACTGAACTTCATCTGCCACAGATTTGCCCATTTAATCTGTTTATCTCCCTTTGCAACTTCCTGCTCCCATCTGCACAAATTTATTATGCTAACTAATGTCATCTACAAACCTGGATATACAACCTCTATTCCTTCAACCAAATCATTGATATATATGACATCAAGATGAGGCTCCAGTACAGATCTATGGGGAACAGCATGAGTCACACTTGCAATTCGAGTACATTCCCTTTATCCCTACTCTGTCTCCTATCTCCAAAACCTTGCTAACTCTCTGATCAGCAATTACATTACTAAATGATCAAGCATATTTTCCCTGACACCAGTAACTTCCCCAAACTGACATTAATCTGACAGGTCTGTAGTTTCCTGGTTCCATCCTTAGAGCCTCAAACCCTCCCCCTATCCTGTCCTCCTCTCATTTCCCTATGGACCTCTCTTCTTATCCACCCCTTCTTCTTCCCTGCGGTTTTCCCTCTTTCCCCTCCCTTTCTACATGCACCCAGTTATCCCCACTCTCTAACCCTACTGGATCTAAATACTGCACAAGAACTTGATTGTCTTATACATTACCACAGGAGATTGACTCCTGTGGAAGTGGATAAAATATTTGAGAGTTTAAAAAGCACATGGGAAATGGACAGAAAATTGGCACTATGTTGATATCTCTTTCAGAGAGCCAGGTCAAGTATGATGGTCTGAATGGCCTCCCTCTGTGAGGTAAAGTTCTATATTTGTATTGAATTTTCCTTTTACTGCTGTCCACTGGAATCCTTTAGTAATGAAAGTTATTTTCTCATAAAAGTTATTTTCTCATAAATAATCCTTCATTTATCTAAATCAGCATTTCAGACCTGGTAATGCAGTAATGATATACAGTATAAAAATGATTATACACTGATATTAAAGGTCCCAGCTTATATTGTGAATGCCAATTTCCATAACATTTTTGATAGATAAATGTTGAAGTTAAGTGTTCATTTGGTGATCAACAGCGTGTGGGAGAGACTCAATTAATAGCAACATCCACTTGCCAAATAGTAGTTTTCTCAAAGTGCTTTATATTCTCTGAATTACAATGGTAGCTTCCAAGATCTGGAAAGTTTTGCCTCAGTCCCATTCCCCGAAAACTAAAGCACTAAATCACTTGCCAGTGACAGGATTTGAATATTTCCCCTCTCCCATAAAACCAGCAGCCTCAATCTCATATTTCGTATCCTTTCTAGATTACATGGTTTTCTGCTATTTGCAAGAACACAAAATACAATAGCCAGAATGGTGAAATTCTTTTTTTGCTACTCACCTCCAACTAAGTCTCACTAGCAGCAAATTTAAACAGGGCAAATCAGGGGTTTCAAGTGGACATGGGCAGGTTGACGTCTAAGCTGCCTTGCACAGCCAGTACTGAACTTCAACTAAGTGCAGTTATACAGGAACAGTGCCTCAAAACTGGCAACCTTAGAACTGAGGCCATGCGGATTTCAGATCTTGCCGGATTAGGCTGTGGGCGGGTCGGGTCAAGTCGGGTTGGGTGGAGTCAGTGGTTGCTCGGAGCATGTCAACAGGCTGGTGTGCAGTGACGAAGGGGTAACTAGTCCGGTGCCACACCGTGCCAATGCAGCACCTAGCCAAATTGTCCAGGTAAGTTTTTTTTATTCAACCAAAATTGATGCATGGCACATTTTTTAAAAAATGTCCAGTTTTCAGACAATGCCTTTTTTTGGACAGCTAGATTTGAGACACTGTACTGTATGTACACCTGCCACATGGGAGCATCTACTCTTATTTAAATCTGTTGCAATCCACTGCATTCTTGGATACATTCCGTAACACAAATTTGAGTAATTCGGCACCAGTGGAAGTAGCTCAGCAATATCAAAAGGGGTATTTGGTGCTTTTTGGTTTGGATTTCTTACAGAGCGTTTGACAAAGACACGCAGGCAATGATCCACAAAATGATACAGGACAACTCAGTACAGAAAAGGTCATCCTGCAGTAAATTAAATATGGAGCCAGGAGCCGGGTTAAATGTAAATTTTAGAATAAACTGCCAAATTCAGACTGATGTATATGTTTTAGTAGTACTAATCTAAATTTGCAGCTTTGCATCAAACTGCACAATATCTAAGATATAATGTTCTTGCTTCTGGGAACATCATGTTGCAGAAGGTAAACAAACTGACAAATGGGCCACAAGCCACAAAGCACTACATGTTCTTAAATGAACACATCAGGTGTTCCTGATGTGATTTTGCACATCAGGGACACCTATCCTACCAATGGCATGTCAAGGATTTATTTTAATTATGTCTGTCTTATCTATATTATCTTTGAGAATTCATCAGAAGTGTGGTGAAATAATTCACCATTCTTTAAAATTACATATTTTCCTGACTATAACAATGATTTGTCCATTCCACAAACAAGTTCCAGCAATTTGAAACAGCAACAGTAATCATTCTCTCCTCCACTCCAGGATATTCTATTTAGAAGGCCCCAGAGCATTAGTTTTAAAAGGGTAGGCTAGGAAATCAGCTAAAGATCACAACCACACTCCAATCCCCAGACTACCCATAAATAAAACTACAGGTGGTCAGTTTTTAAAAACTTTTCTTCTCTTTTGCGGTCTCTCTGGGCCATGCAGCACCTATGATGGGAAGGTGACCATTTCGGAAGGGGCCATAATGCATACAAATCTTGTGACCAGTTTATTCCTCCACTACTGATTCAGTATTACATTGTAGCCTTAAATAAATTAACAAATTAAAAATGACAAATACAGATCACATAGGGAAAAAGAGCAAAGGGTTCACTGGAATGAATACAGGAGCATGCACAAACAAGTTAAACAGATAATCAGAGGGAGCAAGAGACGCTAGCCAAATATTTCTTTTATTTATCTTTCTATCTTTCTCCCCCCTCTAACAAACTGTGGCATATTTTCTTCATTAAAGATGGAAGTTGTTGTTGAAAGTAGAAGTCCATATTGAATCATTAGCCAAACACAAATGTTAAATCAGCTTCATATTTAGAATGAAAGGGGAAGAGGGCGAAAGAACAAAAAATGGGAGAGAAAGAGAAAATGGAGAAAGAAAAGGTGGAGAAGGAGCTAAAGGAAGACGTTGCATTTATATTGTGGCTTTCATGATCTCAGAACAAAGCATTTTACTACCAATTAAGTACTTTTGAAGTGTAGTCACTGTTGTAATGTAGGTAACGTGCAGTCAATTTGCACACAGCAAGATCCTACAAAGCAATGAAATAATGACCAGATAATCTGTTTTAGTAATTTTGATTGAAAGATAAATATTGACCAGTACACCAGGATGAACTCCCAACCTCCTCTTCAAAATAATGCCATGGGATCATTTATATCCACACATGAGGGAAGAAGGGGCTCTGGTTTAATGCATCATCTAAAAGATAGCACCCTTGGCAGTGCAGCGCGCACAGTACCGCACTGGAATGTCAGATTAGACAACGTGCTCAAGTCCCTGAAGCAGCTTCCTTTCTATTGGATTATGAGCCAGATGTCAGGCGTGAAATGCCACTTACAGCCACATGCTGCCCGGTGATCCCCCACACTTCTCAATAGACTGAAATCTTTCATTACTCAGTGTGTCGCTTAATGTGAAGAGTGCAAAAATGGAAAATAGGAATGTTATACCATGTCACACAATGCATTATTCTTCTCATTAAAGCTACAAAATCTAACTGCTGTTAAATAAACCTCAGTTGAGGTCACATCAAGGTCAATTAAGAGGTCGCAGACATGCTAGCTGAAATATTTTATGTTCCCGGGAAGTTTTTTTTGTTTCTGGAAGGAGGGCATGACACGTTTATAAGCAGTATAGTAATTTATTACAGAATCACAAAAAAATCATAATTTTTAAATGGAAACAGAATTACATTTACACACCCTGGGTCCAATTATCCCCTTGCCCTTCAACCCCACTTTACGTGAAGACGATTCTTGGTCTTGACTCCCCATATTTAATGCCACAGGGGACTGACTAATGTATACTAATACAGGGGCAGGATAAATCATTTATCAGAATGTGATGTGTAGGGTACCCCAAAATACATTTCCAAAGAAAAGTGTCTAGATAGGCTGGGGGTAAGAGAGACTAAAGAGGAGGAACAGGACATTAACAATTGCAGACATACGCATCTTAAGGAAATGGGAGAGATATTATGAGGACCAGTAGTCTTACCAGAGCCCAAAAAGCAAAGAATATGACAATATTGGCAGAACTAAAACTTAAAGTTAATTACAATGGTACAACAGAAAGGTATTTATTAAGATACTAAGAAACCCCTGTAGAAAATAATCATGGAAATAATTGTCATTGTTCAGAATAAAATCTTGTGATGCAAGGGTCATTAAGAAATTGACATACAATTCTAGAATCAAAAACAGAAAACGACTGCAACATTTTGGTCTAAGTTTTCAAAGAACAATGCATGTGTAAAATTGTGCAATATGCTGTGTTTAGAAACATTTGATTTGCATGTCAGCTACACTTATCTGAAATACCCCCAACGTATCAATCTGATTCAGTTTTCAGCACTCTTGTCTCCCAGTCTGAAGTTTGTGGGATCCCACTTGAGTGTGAACATGTGACCTAGTGCATCTTTGAGCAAGTACCGTATCACCAGAGGAAACAATAAATTGGTCAAGTTAGTGAGCTAATGATACAATTTGAAGAGCAGGGAGTTCTCCCAGTATACTGGCCATTCCTCTCTGAACCCAACCTTAAGGTCAATCATCTCAGTGCGGTACATGGGACCTTGCAGGTACAAAATGTCTGTTGTATTTTCCTATATTAAATGAATGCTAAGAGACATTCCAATGACACAATAATGTGATAGGTATAAATATTCATCCATTCTTAATGAGTCATAAAAGTATAATTTACCGGATAAGCCAGTGGTCAGTTTTAAATACTTCTACGAGTCAGTGCCAAACCGGCACAGGGGTAGGAACGCAGTACAACCAGTTGGGATTTTTGACTCCAAAATTTCTTCTCTGCTGGTTTCATAGTCAAATTAATAACTGCAGGATACTGACAAACACTTCCACAGAGTCTTTGAATATTTTTAGGGCAGAGCTAAATAGATTCTTGATAAGCAAGGGGGTGAAAGGTTATCAGGGGTAGGTGGGAATGTGGACTTGAAGTTACAATCAGATTGGCCATGATCTTATCGAATGGCAGAGTAGGCTTGAGGGGCTGAGTGGCCTGCTCCAGCTCTTAATTCGCATGTTCGTATGTTCCATAACCCATTGTGAACGTAATAGAATTTTTGAGGGTTTTGAGTCTTTGTGTCACTTTAGAATTCTTAATAATCCTTTCTCCCTTTTCAGCCTACCCTAAAACCAGAATAGCTTGCATTCCAAAAGAATTATTAAAGAAATTATTTTAACAGATTCAACTACTAATATAACTTTAGCTTTAACTTTATGAAGGGTGCTGTTCGGGGAATCATTTTTTAATTTATACCACTGAGTGAAATTATTAAGTCTACTCATCACCATAGGGTACAGGTGTTAGAAAGCAATTTGGGAGTAATCTAAAAGACAGCCATTTTTTAGTTAGTTTTCAGGATTCCCTTCAGTGTTGCTGGGAAAAGGACTTCTGTCTAAGACCTCAGGATCATTCAGATGAAAGGGATTCCAGGGTCATAGTGCACATCAGGTTTGATGCACACGTTCTCAAACACAAAATTGAAAAGCCACAGAGCAGCCACATCACAAAGAAGATTAGACAGAACTGGTATTTCTTGTGTAAGGCCAATCAATCACACAGCTACTTGTGGCATGCATTTATAATGTTTTCCTTCTCTGAAAAGAGAAAAAATCTTATTGCACATTAACTGTGGTAAACTTTCACAGGGGCAGGGTACAGTTCAAAGTGTTTAAATATTAGTTTGCTTTTAATGAACTTAAAATTCAATATAATTTTTTTCAAAAATACAGAACTAAACAAATTCCACATGCTTAATTGTTTTATCTCTACCTTTTAGCCTTTTTTGATTCCTTCACCCCACCCCACCCCCACTAGGGCTATCTGTACCTTGCTTGTCCTGCTTTCTACCCTTAATTAGCACATTCCCCAGATAATATTACCACCTTCAACACCTCTTTGTCCTTTTGTCTGTGACATCTTTTGGTTATCTCCACCTGTCACTGGCCCTCTATCCAGCTCTACTTGTCCCACCCCCCCTAAACTAGCTTATATTTCACCTCTCTTCTATTTTTACTTAGTTCTGTTGAAGGGTCATTCGGACTCGAAATGTAAACTGTGCTCCTCTCCGTAGATGCTGCCAGACCTGCTGAGTTTTTCCAGGTATTTTTGTTTTTGTTTTCCACATGCTTAACATTGTTTTGACTCAGAAAATAAAATTATGTACACTCAGAATCAGTGATGTTTACTCATTTACACAAATAGTATACTTCGATAACAGTAAGTGTGTGGAACTTGCTACCTTAGGGAGTGGTTAAAGAGAATAGTATAGATGTATTTAAGGGCAAGTTAGGCAAGAGTCAACATGTTCTGTGAAAGGGAAATCATGTTTCACAAGTTTATTAGAGTTCTTTGAGGGCGTAACAAGCAGGGTGGATTGGGGGAACAAGTAGATGTAGTGTATTTGGATTTCCAAAAGGCATTCAGTAAGGTGTCACATAAAAGGTTGTTACACAAGATAAGAGCTTATGATGATAGGAGTGATATATTAGTGAGGACAGTGGATTGGCTAACTAATAGGACACAGTCAGAGTAAATGGGTAATTTTTCAACTTGGCAAACTAAGTAGTAGAATGCCACAGGACTCAGTGCTGGGACCTCAACTATTTACAATCTAAATTAATGACTTGGATGAAGGGACTGACTGCTTTGTAGACAAATTTGCTAACCATACAAAAATAGGTAGGACAGCAAGTCATGAGGATGATACAAGAGGTCTGCAAAGTGGTATATAGATAGCTTAAGCAAATGGGCAAAAATTTGGTAGGTGGAGTATAATGTGAAAGAATGTGAGGTTGTTTAACACAATCCAAGACAGAGCAGCCCACTTGATTGGCACCCCATCCGCCTACTTAAACATTCACCCCCACCATTACTGATGCACAGTAACAGTAGTGTGCATCATCTACAAGATGCGCTGCATCAACACACCAAGGCTCCTTCGACAGCACCTTCCAAATCCACGACCTTTTTTCTTTATTCAATCACGGGACATGGGCTTCTTTGGCAGGGACAACATTTATTGCCCATCCCTAGTTGCCCTTGAAAAGGTGGTGGTGAGCTACCTTCGTGAGCTGCTGCAGTCCATGTGGTGTAGATACATCCATAGTGCAGTTAGGAAGGGAGTTCCAGGGTTTTGATCCAGCGACAGTGAAGGAATAGCAATATAGTTCCAAGTCAGGATGGTGTGTGGCTTGGAGGGGAACTTCCAGGTAGTGGTGTTCCCATCTATTTGCTGCCTTTGTCCTTCTAGATGGTAGTGTTCGTGGGTTTAGAAGGTGCTGTCTAAGGAGTCTTGGTGAATTCCTGCAGTGCAACTTGTAGATGGTACACACTGCTGCTACTATGCATTGGTGGTGGAGGGAGTGAATGTTTGTGGATGTGGTACCAATCAATCGGGCTGCTTTGTCCTGGGCGGTGTCAAGCTTTTTGAGTATTGTGGGAGCTGCACTCATCCAGGCAAGTGGGGAGTGTTCCATCACACTCCTGACTTGTACTTTGTAGATGGTGGACAGGCTCTGGGGAGTCAGGAGGTGAGTTACTCGTCACAGGGTTCCTAGCCTCAGACCCCCTCTTGTATTTATATGGCTAGTCCAGTTCAGTTTCTGGTCAATGGTAATCCCCAGGATGTTAATAGTGGGGGATTCAGTGATGGTAAAGGCATTGAACATCAAGGGCGACGGTTAGATTCTCTCTTGTCGGAGATGGTCATTGCCTGACACTTTTATGGCGCAAATGTTACTTGCTACTAGTCAGCCCAAGTCTGGATATTGTCCAGGTCTTGCTGCATTTGGACATGGACTGCTTCAGTATCTGAGGAGTTGTGAATGGTGCTGAATATTTTGCAATTAGAAGGACAAGGGCAGCAGATGCCTCAGAACACGACCACCCACAAGCTCCCCTCCAAGCCACACATTGTCCTGACGTGGAACTACATCACTTTCATTGTTGCTGCATCAAAGTCCCAGAACTCCCTCCCTAACAACACCATAGATGTACCTAGATCACATGGACTGCAACGGTTCAAAGCGGCAGCTTACCAACACCACCTCAAGGGCAATTAGGGATGGGTAATAAATGCTGGCCTAGCCAGCAATGCCCACATCCCATGAAAGATTAAATTTTTAAAAGTTTGAGGAATGCTATGGTACGAAGGGATCTGGGTGTCCTTGTACATGAATCAAAGTTGGCATGCAGGTACAGCATGTAATTAGGAAGGCAAATGGAGTGCTGCCTTTAAGTTCAAGGGGGGTGGATTATAAAAGTAAGCAAGTCTTACTATAGCTGTAGAGGGCATTGGCGAGACCACACTTAGGGTAGTATGTGCAGTACTGGTCACCTTACTTAAGTATATACTTACATTGGAAGCAGTTTAGAGAAGGTTCACTAAGCTGATTCCCAAGGTGAAAGGATTGCTTTATGAGAAAGATTAAACAGGTTGGACCTATAATCATTGGAGTATGCACTGCCTGAATGCGTGATGGAGACAGGATCAATCAAGGCATTCAACGGGAATTAGATTGTTATCCGAAAAGGAAGAAGGTGCAGGGTTACAGGAGACGATGGGGGAATAGCATTAGATGATTTGCTCATTTGGAGGTTTGGTGCAGACATGATGGGCCAAATGACCTCCTTCTATGCTCTAACAATTTTGTGATTCAGAGTTTAGAAGAGTGAGAGGTGATAATATTGAAAAAAGTAAGATTCTGAGGGGTCTTAACAGAGTATATGCTGAGAGGACGTTTCCCTCCTGCAGGAATCCAGAACAATGGGGCATAATTTAAAAATAAAGGGTCTCTGATTTAAGACAGAGATGAGGAGAAATTTCTTCTCTCAAGAGGATTATTAGTCTTTGGAATTCTCTTCCACGGAGCAGTGGAGGCTGGGTCACTGAATATATTCAAGGCTGAGTTAGACAGATTTTTGATCAACAAGTCAATCAAAGGTTATGGGGGGTGGGGGCAGGCAGGAAAGTGGAGTTAAGGCCACAGAGCAGATCAGCCATGATCTTATTGAATGACAGAGCAGGCTTGAGGGACCAAATGACCTATTCCTCCTCCTATCTCTTATTTCATTATGTAGTACTAGTTACCATTTGTAAACTCATACCCAACAGAAATCTAACTTCAATAAACTGTTTTTCTAAATAATTCCGTGTATAACATTGGACAATGTTGGTGCCTGTGAATACATGAAATGAAAAAAAAAATCACTAATTCCAAATTGAATTGTTTCCTTAATCACAGCAGACAAATATTGAGCAATGGAAGCACTTAAGTCGAAACACTAATGTTTATATATAACAACGTATATTATTTCTCAGGAACATTGCATTGTTCTTCACATGCAACAAGTCACTTTGAAGTGCAAATGCAGAAGGTTTTGGTGGACAGGCAAGAAGGTAGAGTTAAGGCAACATTCAGATCAGCCAAAATCTTACTAAATGGCAGCGCAGGTTTGAGGGGCCAAATGGCCTACTCCTGATCCTGTTTCTTATGTAGAAGCCATTTTGCAAAGAAAGAAATCCAGCAACCAGCTGTAAGGAGTTGATCTGTTTCTAGTGGTGTTGGTTCAGGGAGGACTGTTGATCAGGACCAGGGCAGAACTCCTTGCTTCATTTTGGAATATACAATCAATTCTTTAACATCTACCTGAACAAGCAGATGAGCCTTCAATTTAATATCTCATTAAAAACTACATCTACAAATGATGTCTAAATGGACTTCAGAAGATATCTGATAAGGGGAGGTGGTGGCATAGTGGTATTTTCACTGGACTAGTAATCCAAAGGACCAGGGTAATGCTTTGGTGGCCCAGGTTCAAATCTTACCATGGCAGATGATAAATTTGAATTCAATAAAAATCTGGAATTAAAAATCTAACGATGACTATGAAACCATTGTCAATTGTCGTAAAAACCGACCTGGTTCACTCATGTCCTTAGCTGGTCTGGCTTACATGTGGCTCTTAAATGCTCTCTGAAATAGCTTAGCAAGCCACTTAGTTGTATCAAACCGCTACAAAGTCTCAAAAATGAAACCAAACAGACCATCAGGCATCAACTTTGGCCCCGGAAATGACAATGGTAAACTCAGCCCTATCGACCCTTTAAAGTCCTCCTTACTAACATTTGGGAGCTTGTGCCAAAATTGGGAAAGCTGTATTACAGACTAGTCAAGCAACAGCCTGACATACTCATACTCTCAGCATCATACCATACAGATAATTTCCCAGACACCACCATCACCACAGGTGGGGATACAGTGGTATACAGGGAGGGAACTGCCCTGGAAGTCCTCAACATTAGCTCTGGATCCCATAAAGTCTCATGGCATCAGGTTAAACATGGGCAAGGAAACCTTCTGCTGATTACCACATACTGCCCTCCCTCAGCTGATGAATCAGTACTCCTCCATGTTGAACACCACTTGAAGAAGCACTGAAGGGTGGCAAGGGCACAGAATGCTCTCTGGGTGGGGGACTTCAATGTCCATCAACAAGAAAGAGTGGCTAGGTAGCACCACTACTAACTGAGTTGGCCGAGTCCCAAAGGACTTAACCGCGAGACTGGGTCTGAGGCAGATGGTGAGGGAACCGACAAGAGGGAAGAACATATTTGACCTCATCCTCATCAATCTGCATGCCGCAGATGCATCTATCCATGACAGTATCGGTAGGAGTCACCACCGCATAGTCCTTGTGGAAACAAAGTGCTATCTTCACATTGAGGATACCTTCCATTGTGTTATGTGGCAATACCACTGTGCTAAGTGGGATAGATTTTGAACAGACCTAGCAACTCAAGGCTCGGCAACCATGAGGCACTGTGGGCCATCAGCAGCAGCAGAATTGTACTCAACCTCTTGGCCCAGCATATCCTCAACTCTACTATTACCACCAAGCCAGAGGTTCAACATGCCAGGAGCTGCATCAGGCATACCTAAAAATGAGGTGTCAACTTGGTGAAACTACAACTCAGGACTACTGGCATGCCAGGCAGCATAAGCACAAGTGATAGACAGAGCTAAGCTATTCCACATCCAACAGATCAGATCTAAGCTTTGCAGTCCTGCCACATCCAGTTGTGTATTTGGTGGACAATTAAGCAATTCAATGGATGAGGAGGCTCCACAAATATCCCATCCTCAATGAAGGGAGAGCCCAGCACATCAGTGCAAAAGGCTGAAGCATTTGCAACAATCTTCAGCCAGAAGTGCCGAGTGGATGATGAATCTTGGCCTTCTCCAGAGCTCTCCAGCATCACAGATGCCAGACTTCAACCAATTCCATTTACTTTGTGGTATCAAGAAACGGCTGAAGGCACAGGAACCTGCAAAGACTACGGGCCCTGACAATATTCTGGCAATAGTACTGAAGACTTGTGCTTTAGAACTTGCTGCGCCACAAGCCAAGCTGTTCCAGTACAGCTACAACACTGGCATTTACCGGCAATGTGGAAAATTGACCAGGTGTGTCCTGTACACACAAAGCAGGACAAATCCAATCCGGCCAATTGCCACCCCATCAGTCCACTCTTGGTCATTAGCAAAGTGATGGAAGGGGTCATCAACAGTGCTATCAAGCAGCACTTAGCAATAACCTGCTCACTGATGCACAGTGTGTTCCACCAGGGTCATTCAGCTTCTGATCTCATCACAGCCTTGGTTCACACATGGACAAAAGAGCTGAACTCCCGAGGTGAGGTGAGAGTGACTGCCTTGACATCAAGGCCGCATTTGACCGGGTGTGGCATCAAGGAGCCCTAGCAAAACTGGAGTCAATTGGTATCGAGGAAAACTCTCCGGGGAATCATTTCTAGCACAAAGGAAGATGGTTGTGGCTGTTGGAGGTCAATCATCTCAGTTCCAGGACATCACTGCAGGAGTTCCTCAGGGTAGTGTCCTAGACCCAACCATCTTCAGCTGCTTCATCAATGACCTTCCTTCCATCATGAGGTCAGAATTGGGGATATTCGCTGATGGCTGCACAGTGTTTGGTACAATTTGCAACTCCTCAGATACTGAAGCATTCCATGCCCAATGCAGCAAGACCTGACACAATATCCAGGCTTGGGCTGACAAATGGCAAGTAACTTTTGAGCCGCACAAGTGCCAGGCAATGGCCATCTCCAACAAGAGAATATCTAACCATCACCCCATGACATTCAATGACATTACCATTGCTGAATCTCCCACTATCAACATCCTAAGGGTTACCATTGACCAGAAACTGAACTAGATCAGTCATATAAATACTGTGGCTACAAGAGTAGGTCAGAGGCTAGGAATCCCACAGTGAGTAACTCACCTCCTGACTCCTGAAAGCCTGTCCATCATCTATAAAGTACAATTCGGGAGCATGATGGAATGGTCTCCACTTGACTGATGAGTGAAGCTCCAACAACACAAGAAGCTTGACACCACCCAGGACAAAGCAGTCCACTTGATCGGCACCCTCTACAAGCTAGGAGAACTGCATCTCACTTTTTTACTAGGTGCTTTACAGCCTCTGCTCTTAAGTGGCTCTAACAACTGCAGACACTAATAATATAAAATGGATGAACCAGAGCTACTGGAAATAGGGAAGATGAAGACTGGAGCTTGCGGTGAGGATCCTCGATTGGTTCACAGTCAGTGCGGTGGTCTTCACCCTGGCCTCTACACGTCTTTTTTCCACCACATTCATGGACCATGGAACCTTCATAACTTTTGCCAAATTTTCAGTGTTTCCCTCATTATCTGCTGTAACCATTTACCCATTCCTTAGACAAATATTTTATTTCCCTTAGTAGGTTCTCCTTATGCTTTGCATCACTTGTTATTTAATCATCTTTTGTCCTCCACCAGATCAGAGACTTCTCCTTTTGCCTGCTATTGTAGCTTTTAAGATGTTTTCCTGGAATACCTTCCAGTTCTTACAAAAGATTATCAACCTGAATCATTAGCTCTATTACACACTCGACACATGCTGATTGTTTCCAGCATTTCCGTTTTTATTTGGATTTCCAGCATCTGCAGTATTTTACAATACTCCATCATTGGATAGACATATGTTTTATAATACTGTGAATTGTTTGTACACAGCTTCCTCAAGGAGTGGCCCCAACTTTCCAGCTGCACTTACCCCTAGTTTTTCTTGATGTAATTGCCAGCTCCTAGATGCTGAACACATAACTAAAATCTTACAGATTTGGCAAGGTGGGTGCTATAGCATCAATTTAAGATCATTCATAATTGTTGTTACTAATACAGAGAATATATGCATTATTGTAAAATATTAAAAGATTTGTAAAAGTATAATACATAAGAGGGAAGGGAAAATGTTTGAGCATGGAAAGATCAGCAAGTATTAATTTAGTCAAATCTGCACATTTGAAAAATAGATGTACCGCACACCAATTAGACTGGGTGGCTACAATTATGCATTCATCTTTTAAACTGGCTGGCAGTTAAAAGCTGAAATTGAGTCAATGATTCAATTTAATTAAAAGTCTGTGTTGAAAGCTTATTCAAAAGGGTTTTTTTTTTATTACATAATGGTGTAAAAAGATTAATCAGCCAAGAAGCTTTCTGTGGACTAGTTCTAACTCTGGACCACTAAAATAAAGTGAGCATATATAAGAACAACTGGTCGAGCATGTGATGGAAGACTGCACCGAGAAAGCAAGAGAGTGTGCGCACGAGAAGGTCAGTAAATATGATAAACCAGTTTTGATTAATATATATAAGGTCCTTTTTTCCCCCAAACACAGCAAGTTGTTGAGTTAGGTAATCTCAGTCAAAGCCACACTTAGGTCCTATATGTGCTCAGCCATGCTTTTGTACTTCCACACTTGGCTACTCCAATAAACATCTTGCCAGTCTGCCATAAGCCTAAGCTCAATGTAAAATCCTGCTGCCCGTATTCTAACTCACAACAAGTCCTGTTCACCCATCATCCCTGTGCTCCCTGACCTGCATCAGCTCTCAGTTAAATGTTTTAAAATTAAAACTCTTATCGTGCTCAAATCCCTCTATTGCCTTGATCCTCCTTATCTCAGTAAAATCCTCCACCAGCTCTACAAGCTTCCAAGAACTCAGGCTTCCTCCAACTCTGGCCTTGTGCATCTCTCACTCCCTTTGGCTCAACATTGCCAACCATGCCTTCAACTATCTAGGCTTTAACCTCTGAAATTTCCTTGTGGAACATCTTAATTTCTATCTCTTTCTAAGGAACACCCAAGATGTTCTTTAAAACATACCTCCTTACCTATCCTAATGTCTCCTTCTTTTGTTTAGTGCCAACTTTTATCTGATTATGCTCTTGTGAAGCATCTTTCAGTGTTTTACTACATTAAAGGCATCATATAAATGCAAGTTGCTATTGTTGGTGGTGGTCTGAGGTAAAGTGGCAGGGGGAAGGGGGGCTGTGGGAAAAGAGACTAATTCTGTTGATATCCAATTACATCCTCTGGAAGTGTACATATGGATTTTGAGGACAGAACTGAGCCTTGCTTTGACTGAAATCCATAGCTTGCCAACACTCATACATCAATAAAAGTCACTCATTATAAGATAATGAGGGTTGCTACTGTCTGTGGTATTAAACACAAATAAATGTTCAGGAGGGAAAAACTGGAGAAAGTTACTATAGATCCATTAAGATTGTGGATGGGGCAGGGTGGAAATTATTTTTCTACATAGTAATGTGTCATGCAGGAAGTCTCAGAATGCAGAAAGAGACATGCATAATAGTAAATACACAGAAAGGACATGAGTTCCATGGTGACAATACAAAACTTGCTACCATTTGGAGTGGTTGAGGGAATTAGTATAGACGTATTTAAGGGAAAGCTAGAAAAATACATGAGAGCTAGAAGTAGAAGTATATGTTGAAAGGGTTAGTTGAACTCAGATGGGAGAAGGCTTGTTTGGAACACTGGCATCGACCTGCTGGAGCAAATGCCCTACCTCTGCACTGTGAAATTCTATGCAGGCAAACTACCAGCAGACACAGAGCACAAGTTTAAATTAGTCAATGCCAAATTCGGGGACTAGCTCAGGGAAAATCTCCTTCACACAAAAATTAACTAATACATGAAATCAACTTTGTGAGCGCATTGGAGGCAAAACTCCTATAATTTCACAAACCAACAGATGATGTGTTGGAAGGTCTGGAGGGTCTTTCTGGATGCATGAGAGAAGATGGGTGAAAATGGTCTTCCTTAGTTTTGCCTTTCTTGAGATAACTAGATAGAATAGGAAACCTGAGTTATCCCCTCCCCAAGAAAACACTTAATTTTGCAGCACTCCTGAGCCATCAGCAAAGCAAGAGAACCAATGCAGAAACTTCTCCATACTTCAAATATATATCTGATGCTGAAATTATTTTTCAGAATAACATCCTATGTTGAACATCAGTTGAATGGCAATCTTGTTAAAATTTCAAAAGGTGGCAATTAAAATCTTTTAGTAGGGGAAAAGGTTTCCATTTTGAAACCACAGCCATTCTGACATCAATAAACATTACACATGGGGGCTGGTATTCCATAGACCCAGGGTAATGCTCTGGGGACCCGGATTCAAATCCCACCACGGCAGATAGTGCAATTTCAATCCAATAAAAATCTGGAATTAAAAGGCCGACGACCACCACAAAACCAGTGCCGATTGTTGTAAAAACCCATCTGGTTGACAAATATCCTTTAGGGAAGGAAATCTACCCTCCTTACCTGGTCTGGCCTACATATGACTAGACACACAGCAACGTGGTTGACTCTTAAATATGCACCCTGAACAAGGGCAGTTAGGGATGGGCAATAAATGCTTGCCTAGCCAGTGACACCCACATCCCATGAACGAATAATTTAAAAAAAATATGGAGTAAACAACAGGATGAAAACTGGCACCTTAAAAGCAGTTTGAAGTCAAGCAGTAAGAAACTTGTAAATAGTTTTCTGAGAATCTTCCAGCTCAATAGCCTCCATTCATTTTCATTCCAAATTCTCCAGTTGATATGTATACACACACACACACACACACAGACTCCCAATATACATGAGAACTGGTCTCAAGTTTCAAACTATAAGGTACCTTCAACTGAAATATACTTAATACAAAGACAGATCTGTGGCTTACACGAGACAATGCACTCCAGCTACTTGAATTTTAAACCCAGGTTTATTTATCCTGTAATAAAAGCAAAATACTGCGGATGTTGGAGATATGAAATAAAAACAAAAAGTTCCATATCCCATCTGCCTGCCCCAATTCTCTTACATCTCATTTACATTGCTAAATTGATGGTCAAACATGGGCAAGCATGCTTATATCAAATATCTCAAGCTGAAAATGCTCACTGACAAATTATTACTGCCAAACTGGTTCCAAAGGTTGTTCTAGAAATGAACACTTCTGACAGCAGTTCCCTGTAAATCTACAAATCCACAAAACCAAGTATGTAGGCTTTGATTTTGCGATAGTAATGTTAAAAAAGCTGCCAGCAATCACCATGATTACTCCTCTGAAACTGACAGTAACTTCTGAAGTCTGCACATGTGCAGCTAAAAAATTGAGATCCAAAAGTTATTGTCAGTGTTTCTATGTTTCTCCATTAGGTGTGCTGTTGAAGACCCCACCCACCAGACTGCAAACAATTAGAAATCACTGAAGAGAACTTGCCTTTTTATGCTATCAATCCCTCTTTAAAAACCTGCGAAAAACTTTGTTGAATAAGGTGTAACTGGGTTTTTAACAGCAAACTAAGTTGATAATTATTACTAAACAGCCTCACTGACCCAGAAAAACAATTTTATATTTCTGGGATGCCAATTTTTTCTATTTGTGGATTTTTTAAAAAAGTTTCTGATATTTCAGCCTCAATCTTAACCCCATGAGCATATCCAATCACTTATTTTACTGATAAAAGTGAAGGACAATCAGTGCATTTTACTTGCTAGTTTGCTGCCTGTAAGAATGCATAAATGCTACCCTTACTCATTCACATCACTGTTGCTAGAAAATTGGAAATCCCCTTGACTTAGTACCAGATTTAAACTAATGTCAAGAAAGAGAAATAAAATCCACTACAAAGAGATTCCTAGATCTTTGTGGACAGCTTTTTTTTGACTGATTATCCTTCACTTTTAGAAACATTTTACAGGCAGAAATTATGGAAATTCATTTGAACTCAACCTGCCCCCACATAATTTCTTCTTTGCACATTTGATTTTATTTTTATGATCTATTCTTGATAACCCCAACTTGTTTCCTGATAGTTTTTTTCTATTTCTTATTATTTCTCTAAGTCAGGTGCCCAAGCTGTTGGCCTTTGTAACCATATAGATGCATGTTATAGTTATGAAAGCAACATTTAAATTTGAATCCAAAGTAACAACAGAAAAGGCTGAACATTATTGGACCATTCTACTTCCTCGCCCACTGTGTGACCTCCTGCTCTCCCCTTCCTTCATTCTGTTGCTCAATATTTTTTCCAGTTCTGAAGGAGGGTTTATATTTGGAATATTTTAACTTGTCTGCTCTCTACAAAGATGGCAACTAACCTGTTAAGTGTTTCCAAAAGTTTGTTTAATTTTATATTTCTGGCATTCTCAGTTTTTGGTTATTAGTTAAATGTTTGACTCTACACTCCTATTACTTTGCAAATATCATCAGGCATTGATAACATACCTTGGCACTCCAGTTGCAATTTATCCACCGTTGTGGCCACCTCTGTAAAAGAGCACTTTCAAAAGCTACATACCCATTAAATCCAAATGGGACAAATCATAGGCCAGATCATGAGATCAGTTGTAGTTTGGTCATCCTGCATTAAGGCTTTACCAAAATTCTACACTGGTGAGATATTACAATGTTGGTCTCATTTAACACTGTATCTACATCAGTATCTGATGAATTTCGCAAATTAATGGGAACATAATTTTTTAATTAAAAGTTTAAACCTAAAACGGAGAATACCAGAAATAAAACAGAAACTACTGGGCTACACATGTTCTGGAATAATGTTGAATGGTGGATATTCATAGGTCAAATATCAAATGATCATTTATGCCAGTAATAACAGCAGAATGCAGGTAGAATTGGTTACAACTACACAAACATTCAGGAAATTTTAAATGCAACTCTAAATTCCACCCAAAAATATTTACATTTGTTTCCTGCAAATCTTATCCTACTTCAAGATTCAATTTTCCCACCCACAAAACTAGCCATGCCTTCAGTTTGAAAAATTGAGAGATTCTGCCATTGCAATGGTTTGAGAAAGTTCATCAAATTGCAACAAACAGGCACTGGTGGGTACTTTCTAAAATGGTCTGAATCTCAACAGGCTATGTGAATGCGCCAAGATTTAAAAAGATTGCATGTGGCAACCATCCCTTAGTGATCCCTTAAGTATAATTATGATCCTCCAAGAGATAAATTGCATCATAGGTTTGGGAAAGCTCTTCATATCTCACTTATCTGTACACAGGTACACTTTAAAAACCTTTTCATATCAAAAAACAATTAATGTATTTTTTAACACGGTCTGTTTACCAATGAAACTATTCAATTGCTCAGTGTAGATTTTTTTTAGTTTATTTTCAGTAATTTTAAAATCAGAGATTACTCATGAGTGAAGGATATCCTTATGAATAATTCTCACTTTTAGTGAATCATTTGATAGAGATTATGAAAAGTAATTCTGGCTCATGTTCACTCCCTAATCTAGGAGAGCCAAGGCCAATTGATACATCACTATTGTGTTAGGAAAGAGAAAAGTTTAACTAAGTTATATTGGTATTTGTGGGTATTAGGAATGAGATTTAGCTTTAATGTTTAAGTTTGATTTGTATTTCTGTATCTGTGTGTTAAAAAGAGGTCAAGTTGACTTTTAGTTTCACTTTAAAAGGTGCCTGCATTTCCAATGAGAGTTTTACAACTGTTGCAGCTAAGTTAAACTAACAAGAGTAGAGAAACTGGGCTGTTGCCTAGCAAAAGGGGTCTAGAGAGTCAGGTCCCTCCCACGGGCACAAAGAGAAGAAACTAGAAACAGCAGTTTGATTTGGAAGCTGTTTGAGTTAAGCTGGTTTTGAAGACAACTGGAAGAGAGACTGGGGCAAAGGGGGCAGATAGCAAGTCCCAAGCTAAAGAAAAGACCCCAAAAATCCAGGGGAGTAGAACAGGAGAAAGTCCCAAGCAGACCATCTAGTCAAAGTAAGGACAGGAGCCTGGAAAAGGTCCCGTTAAATATAGTTAAGAGTGAGGAGCAGAGAGAAAGGCCCCAAGCTTCAGATTTAAAGAGACAAAAGCTGCAGAAAGCACATTTAAAGTGAGAACAGCTTGCAAGAGGCCAGAAGGTCCAAAGAGACAACTGAAGGTCTGTAACTCTTTGCAATGGGCATGTGAAGCAGTAGCACTGTTGATGGCTGAGTCGTTGAGAGAGAGTGCGTGGAAGACAGCTTGAATGCATGTGGTGACCCAGGGAAGCGAAACATTGGAAGGAGAGTTTGAAACCCTGGAGATGACCCCTTTCGGAAGGTGTCTGAGAGAAAGCGTCAGGTTTGGGTGAAGGTTCCAAGGCAAGTTCTTGGAGAGTGGAGATTGGAAACCCTCATGTGAAAGACGGAGTTTAGCGAGACTGGTTGGCTCATGGTGTGACAAGCGTCTTGGGGGGGGTGGTGTCGGGGGGAGAGTTGAGGAGAGATCCATAGCATCTGGTTGAGATGGCATCTGTCACTTTCAGAGTGTGGTGTGCCTGACTACAGGCCACCAACTGGTTTACATGGACTGTGTACTTACTACGAACATTAGAATATAGCATAGTTTTTGTAACATGTGCTATCCTTATAAATCTGTATATACCTGTAAAGGTATAGTTGTGGGTGAAGGAGTATTGTAATATAATTCATCTTTTCTTGTTGAATAAATGTTTTATTCTTTTGTTAAAAGTTCATCAGCTGACTCCTGTGACTGTTCAGTAGCTACTCTCCACATATCTAAACAAACAAATAAAAGTTAGGATCTATCAAGCTGGGTTCCACCCTGGAATCAGGCTTGTCCAGTGGTAACCTCAGCTGGGGATCATAACAACTGCCACCCTCAAAGATGGCAAACCTGAAAGTTACCTGTCCTGTACAGCTCAGTTGTTGTGTCTTTAGGAAAGCTGATACTTTGCATAAATTCTCTTATTTTTTAAGTCAATAAGTGTTTTTATGAAACCAAGATAATCTATAAATTTGCAAACTAATAGGTGGAAATTCACTAACTGCTCAAAAACGTTGTGCAAAAGATCAGTGCAATTGATTTTTTAAACTCCATCCTAATTGGGTCAGGCAGAATATAAAAGAAGGCTGAAAGTGCTAGTGCAGCACCAATTATTAGTGCTGTGTCAGACTGTTTCTTTTAATCTTATAAATTGTGTTGTTATATTGCAATTATGGGGGTGAAGAAATAAAGACAGGAAATGTTATTTTATCACAGTCTACTGCCAAGAGGATTTACAACACCCCAGCTACAATTTGAAGTAGATGGAATCCCAAATAATGGTCTATGTGAATGTATTACCATAAAAAAAAAATTGGTGCTGCAACTTATTCAAACCACTCTTTGAGTGGTCACTCAAATTGCATAACGATCCTCCAAAAGATAAAGCTGCACTATCAGTTCTTCATGTTTTGAAAGTATATTATTGACTTTGGTGGAACTTCAAATTATGGTCCTTCTGTACTTAACAGTTCAATGGGAGAGTTCAATGGGAGAGTATTACAGCATATCAAAAGCAAAACACTGTGGATATTGTAAATCTGAAATAAAAACAGAAAATATTGGAAATACTCAGCAGGTCTGGCAGCATATGTGGAGAGAGAAACAATTAATGTTTCAGGTCAGTGACTCTTTCTGACGAAATTATAAATTTGAGGCTTCTTGAAGCTTTATGGTGTTACAGCAGACCACATGTGGAATGCTGTGTTCCATTCTGGTCAGAGATCCCAGCAAAAAATCAAAGTCTTAGAAATTGTGCAAATGAGAGCCAAGAGACCAATCCCTAACAACAGAAGACTGAATCATGAGGAAAGGTTAGAAAAACTTGGGCTCTTCAACTTCATCCATGCCTCTGTTACCTATTGACTCAATTATTCTATGTTTTTCTAGCCAGGCCCCATCTTGTGCTATCTGTAAACTTGACTTCATCCAAAACTTTGTTGCCCTTATCCTAACTTGTGCCAAATATGCAATGTTCACCCAATACCTCCTGTGCTCACAGGCTTAGATATGGCTCCTAGTCTGGCAAAGCCTCGGTTTTAAAATTACGCCATGGTATCCTCCTTCCCCCATCACCTCCAGCCCTACAACCCTCTGAAATTATTGCTCTCTAATTCTGGCTTCTTGTGTATTCCGTATTTCTCTCACTCCACCACTGGCAACTGTGCCTTCGGCTGCCTAGGTCCCGAGCTCTGGTGTTCCCTCCCTAAAACGCTCTGCTGCTCTACTTCTCTTCCCTCCTTTAAGACATTCCTTAAAACCTACCTCTTTGATCAAGCACCGTCACGTTCTAATATCTCATATGGTTCGGTGGCAAATTCTGTTTCATAACTGCCAGTGGCGAGTGCCTTACTATGTTAAAGGCACTATAAAAATGCAAGTAGTTGAAACGAAGTGAATAAGAGACAACCTTATGGAGGTACATAAGGTACCAAAAAGTAGAAATTTATCTACAGTGATCCTGCTAAACAGATGATACCATATATTATATTCCTCGCCCGATATTCAATTGACTTCTACAGAACTGAATACCAAGAGAAACAAGCAGCTCATGCAACACCACTCCATTTAGCGCAAGTCAAATTTTGCTACCTAAGTGTCCGGTGCATCATTTCAAGAGCACAGAAACAAAATTGGCCCACAGGCTCATCTAGCCTGTCCCATATGGTTTGAGTGCAGTATGCATCATGATACAAACACTAATAACTGCATTACAAGAAGGCATAGGCTCAAAATAGTAAAAGTCAAGGCAGACTAAGTCCAGAAAGCACAAGGAATGGTTGATATGTGGAATGATCATTTTGGGTGGGCTACTGGAAGTGAATAACTTCATCATTCAAGAGGCAGTTAGATCCATTATTCACAAACTTAAGTTTCGCTGAAAGGATTAGCTAAAGAGGTCAATGGCCTCCTTTGTGTATCTGTGAAATAAAGATTTCAAAATATGCCTAGTTACCCAGACACTTGTATTTCACTTCTAGGATCTGCAAAAACAAAATCTCGCTGTCTGGCTCATCATTGAAAAACACTGAACAGCATAAAGTTGCTGTACTTGCGCAGTAGATATAAACCAAACTCATTCCAAAAGTTAAGTATCCTTTTAGAAAGTGATTAAGTATTAATTGCCAGTTGCCAGTCAACCTCTCTGGCACTAAAATTTAGTATTAAGTCTCATTCCTTCAGGTTTTAATTGTTGTTGGAGATCCTAAAAAGGTAAAATTAAAAACTTTTCCTTTCTATCTCTTTTTTTTTTTCTCTCTCAATGCCATCTTTCTTTCCTTACCTTTTTGTACACGATTTGGCCTTGAACTTTGGCTTTCTGCTCAGTCCTTGCACTGGTAATTTTGTAATCCATCAATTTGATTGGTTAAAGAGATCCTCAACTGTTTGCCCTGTTGGCTCGGTTCCAGATACCTTACTGCAATGCTATAAGCTGGCACATACAGAAAAAAAAACGAAAAACCTAAATGTATATGGGCTAGCCTAATGAAAGGCAGGTATCATTAGATGCACTCTTCTAGCAAATTATGTGCCAATGTGTGGTATGGGAAATGGAAAATTCTCACGCTATAACAGTGAGTGTTCAAATGAGAAAAGGCTGACGCATTTTGTTGAAACAATGTAGAGCAAGCTTTACACTGCATCTAACCTTGTATTATCTGATCTAGCAAAGCATTATGTTGATCCTGGATGCTTTGTCGGAAAGTGTGTTCCATTCTGCAATGTTATTAGCCCTCACCTCAATAAGCACTAAATCCACAATTGAAAGCAGAACAGGTATAAAAGATTTTTACGACATATCATCATTATACTTTAGGCAATGAATGATCTGAATTCCAAACTGTACTATATGCTTCAGTACATTTCTACCATTGTATTTTAAACCACTCAACAGTGCTAATGAAGCTTGAGAGAAAAATATGAGCTGATTTTGAACCAGATAGGGTCATTCAGTACAGTGGAAGCACTAATAAATGCAAACCTGGCTTGGCAAGGAACAACGTGCGTGGATCAGCATTTCTGTAAATTGCTTATATTAATGAAAGCGCCAATTTGCACCCCGGGCCACTTCCACAATCACTCATCCTCATAACGGAACCCAACACTTCATTACATGAATTACAATCTTTCAAAATAATTTGTTAGTGTGTGAATGACTGACATGCTTGGCAAACTAAATCCAATGTGCCTTAAAAAGAACACTAAAATATTGTCACCATCGAGCATTTCCTGCTTAACTCATAGCTATTGTTTGTTATCTGCCAATTTTTCTAATCTGAAAATAACAAAATGGGGATAATTTGTTAACTGGAATTCCATATTTCAACCCATTGCATATTTAGTACAGCTCAATAATCCCTTGGATCTAAAAGCAAATCACATCTAATGACTGTTTGGTTTCTGTCAGGAACTCCTTCACAGTGACGCCCTCAGGCTGTAAATAATCACACTTAAATTTTACATAAAACAACTTTAGGGCAAAAGAAAAATTTTTCTTCTCAGTTTCAGTCAATACTGTAGGTGGCCTGCCTGTAATTCACTTTAACACTCCCTTTCTGGAGTCTGCTTGCACACATTTTAAGTTTGACCATCTTTCATAAATTTTGGAAAATACTGCTCTTCAGCTTTTCAACAATATAAAGATATAAAGGTTCATTTCCTTGGCACTTTAGAAGCTGCAATAACAATATATAGGCTAAGAGATCCATAAACAATTAACTTCTGCTTGTCAGAAGATGGCTACTGACGAAGAAATCAGAGCTAGAATAGCATTCCCCAAACATAAAGAATTGATCAACATGGGAATGAGAAGAGATCTTAGGAAGAGAATTATCAAGACTGTGATTTGAAGTTGAAATTGGGAAGCCCCTACAAGCAACTGAAGAGGAAAGTAGAAGCCCACAAGGCATGGAGAAATCTACCCTTAGGCAGATCACTATGACCCTATACATATTATTTAAAAACCATAATACAATCAACTTACCCTAATTAATCAATGCCTAGATTTAAATGAGGATACAGAAATTGTAAATGAGTGGGAATTACTAAAGTACACAAATATCTTTACTGGCTTTGAAAAGTGTCATGAAATTTTTTTTATCTTTCTAAGACAGCAGGCGTGGTCTGGCTTAATATCTCATCTCACAGACCTCCAGCAGCTTAACACATCCTTAGTACTGTGCATGTTAGCTAAAATTATGTACTCAAGTCCCTGATGAGGAACTTGAGCCCACAGTCTCTTGACTCAGAAGCACCTAGGAAATGCACGGCCTAGGGTTAATAATATAGAAGACCTTGAACCTTGGTTTCTTCCTATGGGAACTTTAGGACCATATACCACTGAGCAAGGTTAGGACGAGATCAAGGAAACAGAAAACAAAATTTCAGATTTGAGTGAGATATAAAGGGAACTAATCTAGATAAATTGGGAAGAAACTTGTCACACAACACAGTGGATAACCAAGTGATAACGAAGAAAAAAATACAGTGGTTTAGAGTATAAACTAGACATACTCTTCTAGGAAGTAAAAGGAATGTAGCAAAAGGTTGATTTCCTTCCATGAATGAAGAAATTCAAATTAAAAGGAAACTTAAAAAAAATACATGAAAATCCTTGAGCTGTAAATAAAAGAAAATCTAACAGTATAGAAAACAGAGGATCAGGAAGAAAGGGTAGGGCTGTGAACAGGTGAAAGAGATTATCTTAAGGATAACTAAGAATGACAAATATACTAAGTGAGTGCTTAGCCTCAGTTTTCACAGAAGAGTTCAGTTATGAGAATAAAATGGTACAAGAGGATTCATAGAGTAACTAAGATAGCTATAAAATAGTACCAAAGAAATGTTAGAAAACTGAAAAAGACATTGGACCAGGATGTCATGCATCCAAAAATAACAAAGGAAGCCTGAAAGTAAGTAACAAAGGCTCTGACCACAATTTATCAAATACCCTTGGATATAGAAGCAATGCCAACACTTTGGATCTGTAAGGGGGAAAGAAATAAACCAGGTAAATAAAGACCAGTTAGCCTAAGTTTCATAGTGAGTTAGCATCAAGAGGCAAGTACAGAATAAAACGAATACTCACCTAGAACGAATTAGCTTCATTAAGGCAGTTAGAACAAATTTGTAAAAGGGCAGTCATGTTCTATAAGTATATGAGTTCTGGGGAAATAAAGTTTAGGTAAAAAAAATGCAGTGGATGCTATGTAAACAGATTATCAAAGGGCATCTGAAAGTGCTACATAGGAAGCTAGTTGATTAATAACAAATGCATTAATTTTAAGGCAAATTGTGGAAGCACAAATAGCAAGTTGATTAAAGTGGTAATATAAAAAACATTGCTAGTGCCACAGTCAGAATAGTGTGTCCACATTTGGGCACACTATTTTATGAAAAATGTCAAAGCTATGAAAAAGTGCAGAAGAGATCTACTGTGTTCGAAGGTTTCAGAGGCTTTAATTATGAAGAGAGACCAGGGAATTTGAGGTTCTTTTCATTGGAAGTGAGAAAGTTACAAGAAAATCTAGTGAATTGTTCCAAATTATAAAACTGATAAGATAAACAGGTGGGAAAAAAGCTATTTTCACTAGCCAGCGAATCAGAAGGAGGACCCATATGTTTCGTAAGGGATGTAAAGTTTTAAGCGACAGAGAAAAGATGGAGGAATGGGATAAATCTCTCAATAAAAGTCCAGTGCAGGCACGATAGGTCAGGTGACTTCTGTGCTATAAAATTCTGATTCAATGAAATAGGTTTATACTCAACAAGCCAAATGTTCATAAAAATGCTACAGCCAGAGGGAGAGAAATGACTTTCATCCAATCAGCTTCAGCTAGATATGATTTCAAATCCCAGAGGGAATCACACACTCTTTAATCTATTATGGCACAAGCCAAACCCACAGCAAAAGAGCAAGAATCGGAAAGGACTCAAACCTGCAACAGAAAGCAGGGTTTTCACTTCCTTGGTTTCTGCTCCAAATTTAAAATGACAACTATTTGCAGATGAAACACGTGAAACGATGTTCTGCAATTGTGTATTCTATAATTTAAAACGTTTTCCACAAAAATAGTTCTGCAACTAGTACACTCTCTCATCTGACGGCTCAGTGGATTTATCCAATTAGCAGCTGATCCCGTACACATCAAGAAAGGCCCAGGTGCTGAATTTGCTATCTCAGCATGGCAGCTGTAGAGCTATCTTTAGCATCAGTGGCCCTGATTCTTTTGCAGGGGTAGGTGAACAAAGAGAAGGGGAACAGGGGAGGTTAACAAGGGATCCTGCTCTCACGGTTATCCCATGAACCTTGATCAAAGTGTATGTATTTAGGTCACAGGTAAGAACAGTATCAAGTTCAATAATAATACCCTTTATGGCTAAACAGCATGACACATTCTCTATAGGCTGACAGGTGAATAAAGACCACTTGGGGATGGTGATGCAGGGTCTTTTTTTTTATTTGTTTATGGAATGTGAATGCCACTGGCAAGGTCGGAATTTATTACCCATTCTTAATTGCCTTTGGAGTAGGTGGTGGCAACCATCTTTGAGCTGCTGCAGTCCTTGTAGTGTGGATACACCCTGTTAGGGAAGGAGCTCCAGGATGCTGACCAAATGACAAGAAAGTACACTAATAAAATTCCAAATCAGGACGTTGCATGACTTGGAGAGCAACTTGCAGGTGGTGGAATCCACACGTTCCTCTTGTTGTTCTTCTTTCAGACAGTGAAAGTCATGGATTTGAAAAATGCTGTTGAAGTAGTCTTGGCAAGTTGCTGTAGTGCATCATGTATTTGGTGCACTGCAGCTACAGGATGCAAGCAGTGAAGGAAGTGAATGTTTAAGACAGTAGATGAGGTGGCAATCAGGCAGGCTGCTTTATCCTGGGTAGATGTTGCTGAAGCTTCACTCATCAATCCAATTGGAGAGTATTCTGTTGCGCTCCTGACTTGTGCCTTGTAGATGGCAGAAAGGCTTTGGAGAGTCAGGTGAGTCACTCAATGCAGAGTACCCAGTCACTGACCTGCTCTTGTAGCTACAGTATTTTTTAGCTAGTCTAGTTAAGTTTGTGAGCAATGATGCCACCCCCCACCCCAAGGATGCTGATGATGGGAGATTCAGGTGACAGTAATGCCATGAAATGTAAAGTGTGGGTGGTAAGAGTCTCTTGTTGGAGATGGTCACTGTCTGGCACTTGCATGGTGCAAATGTTATTTGCCACTTATCAGCACATGCATGAATGTTATCCAATTGTTGCTGCATGCAGGCATGGACTACTTTATTATCTAAGCAGTTACAAATGGAACTGAACACTGTGCAATCATCATCAAGCATTTCCACTTCTGACCTTATGGAAAGGTCATTGATGAAGCAGCTGAAGGCAACTGGGCCCAGGGCACTGCCCTGAGGAATTCATGTAGCGATGGCCATGGACTGATATGACTGGCCTCCAACAACGACAAGCATCTTCCTTTGTGCTAAGTATCACTTATTCCACTGGAGAGCTTTCCCTCTGACTTCTATTTACATCAATTTTACTAGGATGCCACACTTAGTCAAATACTGTCTTCATAACAAAGGCAGAAACAGTCACCCACCTCTGGAATTCCACTCTTTTGTCATGCTTGAACTAAAGCTTAAATAGGGCCTGGTGCTAAATGGTCCTGGTGAAACCCAGACTGATCACCGGTAAGCAAATAATTGATAAGTGTCAACTGATAGCATGCCAGTGATATCTTCCATCACTTTGATGATTAAGAATAGACTGAAAGGGCAGTAATTGGTTGGATTAGATTTGGCCTGCTTTTTGTGGTCAGGACATGCCTAGGCAATTTCCCACTTTGAACTGAAATCCTTGCAACTGTAAACTGGCAAGGAGCCAATGTCTTGCAAAAAGGAAAAACTGATTTGAACAGAAGTTCAAGCTGAAAAGGTTACTTATATTCTTGAAAGATTAATCAACAATCATAGTACCTGTTGTCTTTACTTCATGCCACCCAGCTGCAGCTTATGCATATTTTACAAAGAAAAAATATTGGAATAAACTATAGTGTTTAATTTACACAAACATTAAATGGCAAATAAGGCAAGGTACACAATTATTTCACATTTAATTCTGAATTACTGTATACAGATTACACAATTCTTCCAGTAGCCTGTGGGTTGGTTGACAATATGCTCAGGTCAATTAACAGTATAAAATAAGATATTTTCCTGCAGCTGTTATTTTCCTGCCTCTCAATAATGAATGTAGAAAGTAAAAACCATTATTGATTACATAATGCAAGTGGGTCACACTGTTCCTAATTACAACTGACGATAAGTCACTTCATATGAATCTTTAAGTGCATCAAGAGTTATCATATCCATTATGAATGATGGGATCAGCAGACACGTTGAGCTCTGATTTATTGAAAAGCTTCTCTACAGTTTGGACAAGGGTGGAAATCATTGCATAGCGCTAACTCTGACTTTGGCTCTTCTCAGTCCTAAAGCAATATCTATCCTTATCAAACATCAGACACCCACTATATTAACATATTAAAGCTTTTAAAGTATATAGTTATTTAAAACAAAAATTCACCTTTATATATCCATATTAAGCTACAGTAATAAAGGTTTTTTTATTAACTGCTTTTGTGTTCCATTTGTGCAATGTGATTTTAAAGAAATTATCTTCCTATTGTCAACTTCATGAGATATTGATTGTCTAGCTAAATGGCTGTTATCTTCAATAACTGAATGGCTTGGTACATTAGCGTGGTTCTCTGCTTAATATTAAAAAGGAGACCTGGTTCAGCTAAATTCCCTTGTGGTTCTGAATCCTTGTTTGTGTCTGTCAGCTCTGGAGTAATAACTATTTAGGCTGAGGCTGGTTTTTAGTGTTGGCAAAGAGGTGAATATCTGACCATCACTGTTTTGCTTGATCTCAGCTCTTTAGAAGATTCACGTCATTGCATTCAGCAATTTTTCTGATCCTACTTGGCTTACAGACTGCGTAGGATGCAAGAGTTAGCTGAAGAAAATTTAAATGTAACAAATATTTTATATTGCTCACGCACATGGGGATGAAGACACATATTTCTATACATTGTAGGTTTCTTCAACTAGTTCCTGCAGATGCCAAGCTAAGGAGATAAAGGCCATGATTTACTTGGATGAAGTAGTTATGTGAAGTTAAGTACAAGGAGGCCTGGGGTGGTTACTTTTTTTTTAAGGCATGCAGGATTCTGCAGCACATCCCAAACACTCAGAGACAAAAACTGAAAATGCTGGAAAAACTCAGCTTCCGGCACTTTCTGTTTTTGTTTCAGATTTCCAGCATCCACAGTATTTTGCTTTTACCAAACACTCAGAGACCTGGAATTATCGGAATTCAAAATTACTTTTAGAGTCAGATTAGTAGCTAAGGTTGGTTTCAGCCAATTTGGTGCGAAGTTACATTGACTGAACCCAATTGAATCCACAATGGATTTACTGAATCAAATGGAATATTAAACACAACTTAACTGCATCTTTTTAAAATAACTTCATCATCATAAGGCACTTTTTAAAGTGAATTAAAGTTGTTTATATAGCTTTTACTCCAACTATGAAGTCCCTAGTATTATTATATCACTATATAACAGTGACCAGTCAGCATCAAAATTTCCTGACTTCTATGAAGCTGTCCAAAACACTAACTTCCACATTACTGCAACAGCAACTCTGGGGTACAAGGGTGGGTAGCAATCCTTTGTAAAACTTTCACTGGAATAGTGCCAAGTGTGAGCAGAAAATGGAAGCAGATCAGCACAGAAGAAGAATATTAATCACTGCACTGAATATGCCTCCTACCACCAGACGTGGGTAGTTTACTAGACCAATGCCAGGAATGCGCGAGTTGTCTTATGAGGAAAGGCTGGGCAGGTTAGGCTTGGAATTTAGAAGAGTAAGATGCAACTTAAATAAAACCTTTGAGATCCTGAGGAGTCTTGACATGGTGGACGTGGAGAGGATGTTTCCTGTTGTGGGAGAATCTAAGACGAGGGATCACTGTTTAAAAATAAGGGTTGCTCACTTAAGACAGAGATGAGGAGAATTTTTTTCTCTGAGGTTTGAGTGCCTATGGAGCTCTCTTCCTGAAAAGGCAGTGGAACCAGAGTCTTTGAATATTTTTAAGGCAGAGCTAGATAGATCCCTGATTAACAAGAGGGTGAAAGGTTATTGCGGTAGGCAGGACTGTGGGGTTGAGATTACATTCAGATCAGCCATGATCTTATTGAATGGCAGAGCAGGCTTGAAGGACCAAGTGGCCTACCCCTTCTCCTAATTCATATGTTCATATGTAGATCATAACTCTGCATAAAAACAAATTCTCATCCTCTCCCCTAAACACCTCTGGTTCTTTTGCCAATTATCTTAAATCTCTGTGCTCTGGTCACAGATCCTCTAGCCCCTGGAAACCGTTTCTCCTTATTTACTCTATCAAAACATTTCATTATGACCCGTTAAATCTCCCTTTAATCTTCTCATCTCTAAGAAGAATAATCCCAATTTCTCTAGTCTCTCCACATAGCTGAAGCCCCCCCCATTCTTGGTATCATTCATGTAAATCTCCTCTGCATCCTTTCCAAGGCCTAAACATCATTCTTTCATCATTCAAACAAAGAGTGATGTGCAGAATTGAATCAATACCCCAGCTGAGCCATGACTAAGATTAAAGCATGTGGAGATAGGGAACAAGCAGCAGAATAGATAGTAAGCTGACCACAAAACAAAAATCTTGACAGTAGGTGTTATGGGCGGCTACTTGGGCTGGCAAAAAGATGAAAAATAGTGTGCCATAGGAATTATGCTGCCATCACTGTTGTTCACAAACACCAAACTGGAGTGGGCAGGGCCCATAGTGACAAAAAAGTGACAAAATACAAGAAGACATTACTAAACTTGCAGAAATGGCATTTAACTGGCCATTACATTTCAATATAAATATGTGAGAGGTGGTACATTTTGATGGAAAGAAAACCACATGCTGTTAGGATAACAAGAATCTTAAAAAGGCATGAGAAAGGAATCTAGGGGCACAGAATCACTATGGATTTGTATGCAGGTTAATAAGGCCATAAAAAAAGCAAGCACCATCTAGAGGGATATATTCAAAAAGCAGAGAAGTTGCGTTACCCATGCTATGTAACTTTGTTCAACTACACACTGTTGAGTGCTGTGCACAATTCTGTCTCAGTATTATAAAAAGGGTATCAAGGCACTAGAGAAGGTACAAAAAAGATTCACATGGATACCTAAACTGAGGGGATATAATTATTACAAAATGATGGGGAAAAGAGAAGTGATGATAGAGGTCTATAAGATTATGAAAGGATTTGATAGATATAGAGAAATGCACCGTGAGGGGACGAGTGGTGAATGCACATAGATCTTTGGAGGAGGCAGGACATAATGACAGAGTTGTTAGCAAAGCATATTGGACCCTCGACTTCATAAATACAGGCATTGAGTACAAAAGCAGGGAAGTTATGCTGAACTTATATAAAACTCTGGTAGGCTACAACTAGAGTATTGCCTCAGTTCTGGACGCCACACTTTAGGAAGGATGTGAAGGTCCTTGAAAAGGTGCAGAAGAGATTGAGCAGAATGGTTCCAGAGATGGAGGATTTTAGCTACAAGGTTAGATTGAAGAAGCTGCAATTAATCTCCTTTACTCCAAGGAGAACAAGGGGAGATTTGATAGAGATGTACAAGATTATGACAAATTTGGATAAGGTAGACAAAACTGTTCCCCCATTAGCTGATGGTACAAGAACTAGGGAACAGGGGTATAAGGTTTTGGGCAAGGGATGCAGGGGGAATGTGAAAAAGAACTTTTTACTCAGCAAGTGGTGACAACCTGGAACTTGCTGCCCAAGGGGGTATTGGAAACAGAGATGATCAATGATTTCAAAGGAAATTGGATAAGTACTTGAAAGAAATAAACTTGAAGGGCTATGTCTATAGAGAGGGCTCCATGGAGAGCCAGCATAGGCTTCCTGGACTGGATGACCTCTTTTTGTGCCATAAATAACTATATCACCTCTTCCATTTGTGGGCAAGTCCAAAACCCGAGGTCATGAATATATGATAGCAACTAATAAATCAAAAACTTGACTGAACAAGTGATAAGCATATGGTTCACTAATGTCCTTTAGGGAAGGAAATCTGCCATCCTTACCTGGTCTGGCCTACATGTGACTCCAAGTCCACAGCAATGTGGTTGACTCTTGAATACCCTCTGCAATGGCCTAGCAAGCTACTCAGTTGTATCAAACCGCTAGAAAGTCAATAAGGAATGAAGCTGGACGCACTACCTGGCATCGACCTCGGCACTAAAAACGACAACGGCAAACCCAGCCCTGTTGACCCTGAAAAGTTCTCCTTACTAACATCTGGGGGCTTGTGCCAAAATTGGAAGAGCTGTCTCACAGGCTAGTCAAGCAAAAGCCTGATATAGTCACACTCACAGAATCATACCTTATAGGCAAAATCCCAGGCACCACCATCTTGTCCCACTGACATACCCAGTAGAGATGGTAGCACAGTGGTATACAGTTGGGAGGGAGTCATCCTGGGAGTCTCAACATCAACTCAGAACTGCAGGAAGTCTCATGGCATTGGGTCAAACATGAGCAAGGAAACCTCCTGCAGATTACATGTAACACCAATCCTCAGCTAATGGATCAGTACTCCACCATGTTCAACACCATTTGGAAGAAGCACTGCGGGTGGCAAGGGTGCAGAATGTAGAGTAGATGGGGGACTTCAATGTCCGTACCAAGAGTGGCTTGGTAGCACCACTAAAGGACATAGCTGCTAGACTGGGTCTGCGGTAGATGGTGAGGGAACCAACAGGAGGGAAAAACATACTTGACCTCATCCTCACCAACCTCCATGCTGCAGGTGCATCTGTCCATGACAGTATCAGTAGGAGTGACCATCACACAGTCCTTGTGGAAACAAATTCCTGTCTTCACATTGAGGATACCCTCCATTCATGTTGTGTGGCACTACCACCATGCTAAATGGGATAGATTTCCAACAGATCTAGCAATACGAGACTGCGCAACCAGGAGGCGCTGTGGGCCATCAGCAGCAGAATTGTACTCGTACACAATCTGTAACCTCATGGCCCAGCATATCCCCCACTCTACCATTACCACCAAGCCAGGGATTCAACCCTGGTTCAATGAAGAGTGCAGGAGGGCATGCCAGGAGCAGCACCAGGCATACCTAAAAATGAGATGTCAGCCCAGTGAAGCTACAACACAGGGCTACTTGCATGCCAAACAGCGTAAGCAGCCTGTGATAAACAGAGCTAAGCAATCACACAATCAACGAATCAGATCTAGGGTCTACAGTCCTGCCACATCCAGTCGTGAACGTTGGCAGACAATTAAACAACTCACTGGAGGAGGAGGAGGCTCCACAAATATCCCCATCCTCAATGATGGGGGAGCCCAGCACATTAGTGCAAAAGATGAGGCTGAAGCATTTGCAACAATCTTCAGCCAGAAGCGCTGAGTGGATGATCCAACTTTGCCTTCTCCAGAGGTCCCCAGCATCACAGATGTCAGACTTCAGTTAATTTAATTCACTCCACATGACATCAAGAAATGGTTGAAGGCACTGGATACTGCAAAGGCTACAGGCTCTGACAATATTCTGGCAGTAGTATTGAAGACTTGTGCTCCAGAGCTTGCCACGCCCCTAGCCAAGCTGTTCTAGTACAGCTATAACATTGGCATCTACCCAGCAATGTGGAAAATTGCCCAGCTTTGCCTATAAACAAAAAGCAGGACAACTTCAACCTGGCCAATTACCACCTCATCATTCTACACTCGGTCATCAATAAAGTGATAGATAGGGTCATCAACAATACTATCATGCAGCTCTTGATTAGCAACAACCTGCTCACTAATATCCAGTTTGGGTTCCGCCAGGACCACTGAGCTTCTGACCTTATTAAAGTCTTGGTTCAAACATGGACAAAAGAGCTAAATTCCAGGGGAGAGGTGAGAGTGACTGCCTTTGATATCAAGGAAGCATTTGACCAAGCATGGTATCAGGAGTCCTAGCAAAACTGGAGTCAATGTGAATAAGGGGGAAAACTCTCCACTGGTTGGAGTCATACCTAGCACAAAGGAAGATGGCTGTGGCTGTTGGAGGTCAATCATCTCAATTCCAGGACATCACTGTAGGAGTTCCTTAGGGTAGTGTCCAAGGCCCAACCATCTTCATCAATGACCTTCCTTCCGTCATAAGGTTATAAGTGGGGATGTTCGCTGATGATTGCACAATGTTCAGCACCATTCGTGATTCCTCACATATTGGAGCAGTCCATGTGAAAATGCAGCAAGACCTGGACAATATCCAGGCTTGGGGTGACAAGTGGCAAGTAACATTTGAGCCACACATGTGCCAGGCAATGACCATCTCCAACAAGAGAGAATCTAACCATCTCCCCATGACATTCAATGACATTACCAAATCCCCCACAATCAACATCCCTGGGGTAACCATTGACCAGAAACTGAATTGGGCTAGCCATATAAATACTGTGACTACAAGAGCAGGTCAGAGGCTAGGAATCCTGCAGCAAATAACTCACCTCCTGACTCCCCAAAGCCCGTCCACCATCAAGGCACAAGTCAGGAGTGTAATGGAATACTCTCCACTTGCCTGCATGAGTGCAGCTCCAACAACACTCAAGAAGCTTGACTACATCCAGGACAGAGCAGCCTGCTAGGCTGACATGCCATCCAGAAACATTCACTCCCTCTACCACCGATGCACAGTGTGCACCATCTACATGGTGTGCTCCAGGAACTCGCCAATGCTCCTTAGACAGCAGCTTCCAAACCCAGGACCTCTGCCATCTAGAAGGACAAGGGTAGCAGACACATGGGAACACCATGACCAGAAAGCTCCCCCACCAAACCACACATCATCCTGACTTGGAAATATGTCACTTCTTTAATGTCGCTGCATCAAAATCCTGGAACTCACTCCCTAACAGCACTGTGGGTGTACCTGCACCATATGGACTGCAGCAGTTCAAGAAGGCAGCTCACCACCATCTTCTCAAGGGCAATTAGGGATGGGCAATAAATGCTGGCTAAGCAAGTGACACCCACATCCCATGAATGAATTTTTAGAAAGCACTACCATAGAAATTTGGATTTCCAAAAGGCATTCAATAAGTTACCACATAAAAAGTTATTATACAAGATAAGTTCTCAAGCGGCTAAGGGTAATATATTAGCATGGTTAGGGGATTGGTTAATGGATAGGAAGCAGAGAGAAGTGATAAATGGGACATTTTCAAGTTGGCAGCTTGTAACTGGTGGGAAGCCACAAGGTTCAGTGCTGGGGCTTTGGCTATTTAAAATCAATATTAATGACTTAGGTGAAGGAAGCAAGAGTGCTGTCTACACAAAGCTAGGTGGGACAGTAAGCTGTGAAATGGGCACAAAGAGGTTGCAAAGGGATATAGACAGATTAAGTGAGTGAATAATAAAGTGGTAGATGGAGTATAATGTGGGGAAATCATTTCACTTCAATAGGAAGAGTAGGAGAGCAGAATTTTTTTTAAACGGCAAAACTTTTCAACGTTGGCGTTCAGAGATTTGAGTGTCTTCGCACAAGTAACACAAAGTAGCATGCAGGTACAACAAGCAATTAGGATGGCAAATGGTATGCTGACCTTTCTTACAAGGACACTGGAGTATAAGAATCAGGAAGTCTTGCTACAATTGTTTAGGGTTTTGCTGAGGCCACACCTCGTGCATGTATGCAGTTTCAGTCTCCTTACTGAAGGTAAGATATACTTGTCTTGGAGGAGGTGCAGCAAGTGTTTATTTGATGGAATTCTGGTGTGAGAGTTCTCTTACGAGGAGAGTTTGAGTACAATGGGCCTTTACTCCGAGTTTAGAAGAAGAGGTGATTTCACTCAAACATATAACTTTGAGGAAGACCAATGGGTCCTGGCTGAAAATTAAGAACTATGGGTCATAGTCTCAGGATAAGGGGAAAGTCACTTTATACCAAGATGAGGAGGAATTTCCTTGAGATTTTCTACCCCAGAGGGATTTGAATGCTCAGTTGGTGCTAGGGGATTATGGGATCACGCAGGAAATTGGAATCATGATCAAAGATAAGCCATGATCTTACTGAGTGGCGAACCAGGTCCGAAAGGACATTTGGATTGCTCCCATATTTCTTATGTTACAATCACAAGGCAACTAGCATTTTTAAAAATTCATTCTTGGCATGTGGATGTCACTGGCAATGTCAGCATCTATTTTCCATGCCTAATTTCCCTCGAGAAGGTGGTGGTGAACCTTTTTCTCGAATCGCCCCAAATTATGGTATAACTGAGTGGTTTGTTCAGCCATTTCAGAAGGCAGTTAAGAGTCAACCACACCGGTGTGATCACATATAGGCCAGACTGGGTAAGGGAGGGAGGCATCACTCCCTAAAGAATGCGTGAATCAAGTGGGTTTTTACGACAATCCGGTAGCTTCATGGTCTTCATTACTGATACCAGATTTATTTCAATAACAACTTAAATATCATAGCTACCATGGTGGAACTTGAACTCTCATCTCCAGGCTTCTGGATTACTACTGCAGTAATACCACTTTGCTACCCATAGCTTGGGCGCATTTAAGGTGAAGTAAGATAAGCATGAAGGAGAAAGGAATAGAAGGGTATGCTGATAGGTTTAGATGAAGAAGGGTGGGAGGAGGCTTTTGTGAAGCATAAACGCCAGCATGGCCTGTTTCTGTGCTGTAGACTCTTTCTAATTCTAAGTAACCAGTGATTCATAAAGGCTTACCATAACTTTGCTTTTGTATTCTGTAAACATCTAGAAAGCCAAGGATCTCTTTTTTTTAAAAAAAACAGCCTCATCAACTTGTTCTGCCACCTTTGAATATAGAATCTCTAATTACTCAACTCTGCCAATCAAGCTTTACCCAATCTGTGATTCTGTAAATCTAATATTTCTCATTAATCTTCCCTGTCTTCTGAATTCTGAAGTCATATTTAAGGAAATCAAAGATCAAATGCTAATTCTGGCTACGAAAAAAAAATTCTATATCGGAAGATACATTTAATTCTAGGATAAAAGCAAAAAACTGCGGATGCTGGAAATCCAAAACAAAAATAAAAATACCTGGAAAAACTCAGCAGGTCTGGCAGCATCTGCGGAGAGGAACACAGTTAATGTTTCGAGTCCGTATGACTCTTCAACAGAACTTTAATTCCAGTTCTGGTCTGCATCAGTTAGCTGATCTCAGCCTCAGCAGCAGCAGCAAATATGCTACATCTAACCTCAGTAGCTCAACTAAGGAAGAGGAAATGACCCAGCGTCTTCACTACTGCTCACTTTCCAACATGGGGCTCAGTGTATGTGCATGACTCTCAGCTGAGGGCAGGTCCAAGCACTACTGTGTGTCATGGATAAATGGCCTGCTGACACTTAACAACTTATATTTGCATAGCAAACTTTTTTTTTATTCTTTCACTGGCAAGGCCAGTGTTTGTTGCCATTCCCAATTACCCTTGAACTGAGTAGCTTGAGAAGCCGTTTCAGAGGGCTTTTAAGGGTCAACCACATTGCTGTGGATCTGGAGTCACATGTAGGCCAGATCAAGTAAGGATGGCAGATTTCTTTCCCCGAAAGGACATTCGTGAACTAGATGGGTTTTACGATAATCGATGATAGTTTCTTGGTTACCACTACTGAGACTAGCTTTCAATTCCAGATTTATTAATTGAATTCAAATTCCACCCGCTGCCACAGTGGGATTTGAACCCATATACCCAGAGCATTAGCCTGAGCCTCTGGATTACTTGTCCAGTGACATTACTACTATGCCACCATTTCCCCCAAATGTTGCAACACATCTCAGAGATGCAATTAAACAAAAATGAACCAGCCAATAAAAGGAGATATAAGCAGGGATTACTTAAAGGGAGTCAGAGGTTTAGGGAGGGAATCCTAGAGGACAGGACCTTTAAGGCTGAATGCCTTGCCACCAATAAGAACAAAGGTGCATGACAGCCCAGAGTCAAAAGATGCAGAGTTCTTGAAGGAGATTAGAGAGGTATTGGAAGAGAATGATGCGGTCGACCATGTTGAAGGTTGTCAAGAAGTTAAGAGGGTGAGGAGGCAAGGTGTAAAACAATTACAAACATAGAGGATGTAATTATTGACTTTGATTAAGGCCATTTCAGTGCTGTAAAAGGGGTGAAAACCTAATGGGAAAGGTTCAAACAATGATTGATATGGAACCTAGGAAAGTTGATGTTTGAAGTTTTGGGGGGGAAATATCTGTCCCTACAAGCAAGTAACACCTCCCAAATCTTTGCCCATTTTTCTGCTGATTATAGTCAATTCCTATGGACTATCTAGGTTCCATATCAATTAATAAAACTGACTCTCAACTTAGACCGACAGTGTTTTCCTTATGATCTAATGGGTAGGCAGCACCTCATGCGATAAGAGAACAGGAAGTCTCAGCTCTGACACTTGCTTTGCTTTGTTAGTTGATCACAGCTAGCTTAGCAGAAAGGGAGGTATAGAAATAGGCAGCAAAAGTTTTGGCTCCTGCTAGCTATGGAGTGAGCTTACTGCAGCACTGTGTATAAGTAGATATTAGAAGGTAGCATCAAGCTTGGTTTTGATGCCCTGCAAGATTGAACAGTTGCCACTCACTTACAAAAAAAAGTCACTTTAACAGTCATTTGGTTCATTTGGTTTAATTTTTAACATTATCACCAACCCCAGAGAGCCACATGCAACTTGTGTAGTACACACAGTAAAACTTCACTAAAGGGAATAAGAACGATTAATTAAAAAAGGATGCTTTTGCAGCATCAGTGTTAATACTCAGCTTATAAACCTTAGGAGAATTTTTTATTTATTAATTCAAAAAATTACAGCTTTCAAAGTTAAGAAAGTTTAGCAATCAGTTGATCTTTGGCAACAGCCTTAAGAATCCTAGGAAATCCCTCCATCAGGTTTTCTTGCTAACTAGCAAAAACTAATTCAGGTACTGTTACTGACCAATTAGCAGTTTCATTAGTTGCTATGTATATAATGTTTATACTGAAATATACTTTTAATCCTGCCTGTGCTACGCCATGGGTGAAGATGGTTGAAAGGTGCCATTGGGAAACTATGGTTTGGGCTTTCATTAACCAAATGTTTTTTGGTGCGAAAGGTGTAAAAGGAACCAAATGGTCAAAAGGTAAATATCAGTAGTAATCTAGCAGATCGTAAAAACACCTTGCTGTGTGGGAACTAAAGATAAAACATCTTTATAGAAACTGAGAGTCCCAGATGTACATAGAGCCGAGGCAAACTAGCTGAGTACCAAGGCCACCATGTTTTGCTTCCTTTGGTCCAGCTTGGCATTGGAATGTTAACAAGCTGTTAGGAGTCTGAGTGTGGGAAATTCAAGATCTTGAGTGGGCGAGCAGATGGTTAAATGGCATCCTTTGTAATTGGGCCATTCCAAGGTAATGATTGGGTTAAATCATTCTCCATTGGCTTTGCTGAGTAAAGACAATACAAGAAGGGATTCCTCAAGCATAGAGATCACAGAGGTGTTATTTTCGCATTGGTACCTGGGGTATGACGAGGGAGGAGTATCTGGAGATTGCGCTTCAACCCTGGGCATAATGGTAATGTTGCTGTGCTTTGATACTATTGCTGAGAGGGGGAGGGTGATAAGGCAGAGGTCATGGTTCATGTTGGTACCAATGACATAGGTAGAAAGAGGGATGAGGTCTTGCATCAAGAATTCAGGGAGTTAGGCAGTAGACTAAAAAGCAAGACCTCTCGGGTTGTAATCTCTGGATTACTCCCAGTGCCACGTGCTAGCGAGCTCAGAAATAGGACAATAGCGCAGATGAATACGTGGCTTAAGAGTTGGTGCAGGAGGGAGGGTTTTAGATTCCTGGATCACTGGGACCGTTTCTGGGGAAGGTGGGACCTGTACAAGTGGGACGGTCTACATCTGAACCAGAGCGGGACTAACATCCTTGCAAGCGGGTTTGCTAGTGCTGTTGGGAGGAGTTTAAACTAATTCAGCAGGGGGAGGGGACACAATGTTAGCAGAATAGTACAGTACATAATACAGTAAAACAATCAAGTCAGAGGGAGTACAGCTGCATTAAGCTTCAAGGGAGCAAGGCTGGATGGCCTCTACTTTAATGCCAGGAGTATTACAGGTAAAACGGATGAGTTAAGGGTGAGGATTGACATGTGGAATTGTGATATAGTAGCCATCACTGAGACATGGTTGAGGGAAGGGCAGGATTAGCAGCTCAACATTCCGGGATATAGAATCTTCAGGTGAGACAGGGGAGGGGGTAAAAGAGGCGGCGGCGTTGCATTATTAGTTAAGGAGTCAGTTACTGCAGTAAGGAGAGATATCATCTTGGAGGGGGCATCGAATGAAGCTTTGTGGGTAGAGCTTAGCAATAAAAAAGGGGCAGCCACATTGTTAGGTGTTTATTATAGACCCCCAGATAGTCAGCGGGAAATTGAGGAGCAAATATGTGCATAATTTGTGGAGGTGTGTAAAAACAATAACAATAAGGTTATTATATTAGGTGATTTCAACTTTCCCAACATTAATTGGGATAGACATAGTGTTAAGGGCTTGGATGAAGTGGATTTCTTGAAATGTGTAAGGAGAACTTTTTAGGACAATATGCAGAGGGTCCAACAAGGGATGGTGCATTGCTGGACCTAATTTTGGGGAATGAAGCCGGACAGGTGGCTGAGGTGGTGGTGGGCGAGCATTTTAGCGATAGCAATAGCGACCACAACATGGTACAGTTTAAGTTTGTTATGGACAAAGAAATCAACAAGTTGCAAAAAAATGTTTTGGATTGGGGGAAGAGTGGATTTTAGTAAAATAAGGCAGGATCTGGCCAAGGTAGACTGGGAACAGTTACTTGTGGGGAAAGCTACAGAGGAACAGTGGGGGGTGTTCAAAAAGGAAATGGGGAGGGTACAGGCTCAACATGTTCCCTCTAGGGTGATAGGAAAGAGTAACAAGCCCAGAGAACCTTGGATAACCAGAGATATTCAGGTTACGATGAGAAGGAAAAGAGAGGCTTTTAGCAGGTACAAGGGAAGCAAATCAGCAGAGGCATTAATGGAGTACAGACAGTGCAGGGTGGAGCTTAAGAAAGCAATTAGGAGAGCAAAGAGGAGGGACATGAGAAAGCTCTGGCTAGTAAAAGTAGGGAAAATTCCAAGATATTCTATAAGTATATCAATGGGAAGAGGATAACCAGGGAAAGAGTAGGGCCCATAAGGGACCAAGGGGGCAATCTATAGGTGGAGCCAGGAAACATCGCTAGAGTGTTGAATGAATACTTCACATCCGTCTTCACCCAAGAGGATGAAGGTATTGAACTCGGGGAGAGAGACTGCAAGGTTCTTAAGCAAATTGATATAGGGAGTGACAAGGCATTGGAGGTGTTGGCAGGCTTAAAAGTGGACAAATCTCCAGGTCCAGGTGATATGTATCCCAGACTGCTGAGGGAGGCAAGGGAGGAGATCGCAGGGGCTCTGACCCAAATTTTTAATTCTGCTCTGGCCACGGGGGAGGTGCCAGAGGACTAGAGAACAGCTAATGTGGTTCCGCTATTTAAGAAGGGTTGTAGAGATAAGCCAGGGAACTACAGGCCAGTGAGTCTCACGTCAGTGGTAGGGAAACTATTGGAAAAAGTTCTGAAGGAGAGAATCTATCTCCACTTGGAGAGAGAGCCAAGGTTTGATCAGGGATAGTCAGCATGGCTTTGTCAGAGGGAGGTCATGCCTAACAAATTTGATTGAATTTTTTGAGGAAGTGACCAGGTGTGTAGATGAGGGTAGTGCAGTTGATGTAGTTTATATGGATTTCAGCAAAGCCTTTGGCAAGGTCCCACATGGGAGACTTATAAAGAAGGCAAATGCACATGGGATACAGGGTAATTTGATAAGGTGGATTCAAGATTGGCTTAGTTGTAGGAGGCAGAGGGTGATAACAGAAGGATGCTTTAGTGACTGGAAGCCAGTGTCCAGTGGCGTACCACAGGGATCTGTGCTCAGTCCCCTATTATTTGTCATTTATATAAACAACATAGATGACTATGTGGGGGGTAGGATTAGTAAGTTTGCGAATGACACAAAGATTGGCCAGGTGGTTAACAGAGAGGTTGAGTGTCTTGGAATACAGGAAGATATAGATGGGATGGTCAAATGGGCAGATAAGTGGCAGATGGAATTTAACCCTGAAAAGTGTAACGTGACACACTTTGGAAGGAGTAATTTGACAAGGAAGTATTCAATGAACGACATGACACTAGGAAGTTCTGAGGAACAAAGAGACCTTGGCGTGTGTGTCCAGAGATCTCTGAAGGCAGAGGGGCATGTTAGTGGGGTGGTGAAAAAGGCATATGGGACACTTGCCTTTATCAATCGAGGCATAGATTACAAAAGTAGGGAGGTCATGTTGGAGTTGTATAGAACCTTGGTGAGGCCACAGCTGGAGTGCTGTGTGTAGTTCTGGTCGCCACATTATAGGAAGGATGTGATTGCAGTGGAGGGGGTGCAATGGAGATTCACCAGGATGTTGCCTGGGATGAAACATTTAAGTTATGAAGAGAGGTTGGATAAACTTGGGTTGTTTTCGTTGGAGCAGAGAAGACTGAGGGGCGACCTGATCAGGTGTACAAGATTTATGAGGGGCATGGACAGGGTGGATAGGGAGCAGCTGTTCCCCTTAGTTGAAGGATCAGTCACAAGGGGGCATAAGTTCAAGGTGAGGGGCAGGAGGTTTGGGGGGGGGGGGGGGGGGGCGATGTGAGGAAAAACTATTTTACCCAGAGAGTGGTGATGGTCTGGAATGCACTGCCTGGGAGGCTGGTGGAGGCAGGTTGCTTTAAAAAGTACCTGGATGAGCCCTTGGCACATCATAACATTCAAGGCTATGGGCCAAGTGCTGGTAAATGGGATTAGGTAGGTAGGTCAGGAGTTTCTCATGTGTCGGTGCAGACTCGATGCACTGTGATTAGTACATGTTTGGTCTTATCTTGGAGTTATCTTATGAGGAAAGGTTGGACAGGTTGGGCATGTGTCCATTGGAGTTTAGAAGAATGAGAGAAGATCTTAATGAAACATGCAAGATCCTGAAGGAACTTAGCAGAGTGGATGCTGAAAGGATGTTTCCCCTTGCGGGAGTGACTAGAACTAGGGAACATGGTTTAAAAATAAGGGGTCTCCCATTCATGAAGGAGATGAGGAGACATTTTTTCTCTGAGGGTCTAAGTTTTTGGAACTCTCTTCCACAAAGAGCGGTGGAGGCAGGGTCATTAAATATTTTTAAGACAGAGGTAGATAGATTCTCGACTAACAAGAAAGTCAAAGGTTATCGGGGTAGGTGGGAATGTGGAGTTGGGGTACGATCAGATCAGCCATGATCTTATTGATTAGCAGAACAGGTTCAAACGGCCTACTGCTGCTCCTCATTCATATGTTTGCACGGCTTATTTATACTGAATAAACTATATATATACTGTCACCAATAAGGATTATCACTTCAAATCATTTCAGAGCTTGAGAATAAGGGGTTCAAGGGAAAATTGTCTCCAGTACCCTGAATTCTAGGAATGGTAAGACAGTAGTTGGTTTTCACTTTAAAATATTACCCAGCGTAAGCAGGATCTTAATAAGGCAAGTTCAGGATGGGTAACTGTGTTTTGTGTGCCAGAGACAGGGTGTTGGAGAATTTTTCTACCAGTGACTTGGTCTAATTTCTTGCGGGGGGACTAGTACAAGAAGATAGTCAATTGGATCTAGGATCAGATCAACCTGGGCAAGTTTAAATCTAGAGAAAGGGAAGAGTTTATTAATATGCAATCTATTTGTGCACACAGGGCAGAAAATTGAGAGGAGAGTTCCAAAAAGGGAAACAGCAGTTCAATATCAGGTCTCCCCTTCAAGGCTGAAATGAGGAGAACTTCCTTTCTCAGAAAGTCATTAGTATGTGGAATTCTCTTCCCCAGAGAGCAGTGGAGGCTAGGTCATTGAATTTATTCAAGGCTGAGTTAGGCAGCTTTTTGACAGACAATGGGAGTAAAGGGTTATGGGGGGGCAGACAGGAAAGTGGAGTTGAGACCAAAGCCAGATCAGCCATGACCTTAATTGAATGGCAGAGCAGACTCGAAGGGCCAAATGGCCTACTCCTGCTCCTATGTCTTATGTTCCTATTTTAGTTTATTAAATAAAAGGAACAGTGGGCATTAGAATGCACTGGGCAAATACTGTTGAAGGGTAACATGAGGGAAACTTAGCTTTGGGCCTTCATCGATCAAAAATTTTATTGGTTCTAAAAGTGCAAATGAAGCTCATGATCAATAGGTAAACTTCAGCAGAAATCTAGCAGTTTTTTCTTTCTTTCGTGGGATATGAACACTGCTGGGAACACCAGCATTTATTGCCAATCCTTAATTACCGTTTAGTGTGAAAACAGACAGCTTACAGTGTGGGAACTAAAGATAAACACCTTTGCAGAACCTGAGGTCCAGATGTGGGTAGAAATGAGACAAAATAGCCGAGTACCAAGGCCACCAGGTTTTTCTTGCTTTAGTCAAGCTTGCATTGGGATATTTATGGGTATGGGAGAGACCTTGAGAGTTGACTTGGCTTGGGCTGGCAGATGGTTAAATGACATTTTCTGTAATTGGGCCATTCAAACAATAGTAAGGTAACAACCGGGTTAAATGTACAAGGGATTCCCCGAGCACAGAAACTGTAGATGTATTACATGTTGCATTGATTAACATGATCAGGGCGTAATGGTAATGCTGTTGTACTTTGAAACAACTACTTTGACATCAGTACGTGCTGGGTTCTATTTATACTGAATAAAATATAACCACTGTCACCAGTAAGGATTATCACTTTGAATCATTTTGGAGCTTGAGTAATGGGTTATAAGATGTATTGACTTTGATATCCTGAATTCCAACAATCCTTACAATTTTATTGTGCAGCAATTCTCTTAATCCAATCTGGCAACCAACTTAGATACAGTCAGCAGCATATACACTGAAGAGCACTTTTCCTTTTATTTTCACCAAGAATCTAGGCATCAGTCAACCCAAAATATAATCATAGAGACTAGTAGGTCCCTGGCCCAATCCACAGTCTGTACTGAATTAGGTTAATTTCAATCAGAACAACAATTAGAGTGCTACAATTCATCTCAGGATCCTACGCATCGAGAGTCTGATGGGGAGAAATCTGTTAAGCTACTTGCTCTTTGTCACTACTCAACAACATCTGGAAAATGTACATGTGGGCATGTCAGAATAGTAATAGGCTGAGTCATGATGACTACAGTGGTTAAACAGCCCAATACCATTCATTTTATAGGTTCACAGTTGAAAAATGGCCACATGGGAGATGTACCTTCTATTAATATACAAACAATACCCTGGCCTTTGGAGAGAGGGTAAGGGGGCATTGGGAAAAAAAACCCAAAAACAATCTGCCCTTGTACTAAGTAATGTCATTTTTGTTTGTGGTGTAGTATAGCAAGCTTAGAAATGACCTGGACTTCATGTTTAAATTAGGAATTCATTGATTTCTGTTTTTTTCCCACAATTACAAATTATAGTGCTGCACATAAATGGGTTTCAAATACCAGTATTTTTTCCTTATACTTACTCACTTATATGCAAGATGAGTACAACTGTTCTAAAATCCAATTGCTATATCAACACAACGTACAAAATAATATGGATATCTATGCTCTTGATGATGACACGCAGAGTGCCACAACTTCAAGTTTGTACGTAACCTGCATGAATGATTCTGAATTTGTACAGTTGGCTTCGCCTATAGCGTGGCAGCTAACTTTGTAAAACCTTTAGAACAACGCCAAACTAAAAGCTTTTAAAATCTATATATTCTAAATATGGCAGTATGATTAAATGCACTTCATGTTGAAGAGCGAATGGAATTGTTAGCAATACTGCACGTACATTAGAGAAATTTACACTCACTTCACCCAAGAGGAGTAACCTCAATTATTAGTTTCATGCATACTCAATCTGATTCTAAAATCATCCTCAAATAAGTTATTGGACTACAATATCGTTCTGCAGATTTCTATAAAAGTTCATATCACCATAGGCTTGAAATACACTAGTGAGCACAGGCTATCAATTCAAACTGAGCAAAGGCCAATGATACAAGATTAAGTGTGTTTGCAGGGTAGATCTCAGTGAATGGCTGAGAAGGCTCAAGGGCCATGTGGTCTACTTTTGCTCCTATTTCTTATGTGAATATGCATTCCACTTAGCAAATTGCACTCTTTCCAGAAAATGAGTATTATGGGCTTAAACTCCATTCCAAACCACGAGTGCATTATCTAGGTTGATGCTTCAGTACAGTGTTCAGAAAATTGGTGACATTTGAAAATGTTGCATACTGCCCCAGTATACTTCTATTCCATCTTTTCATTACAGCACTTTCAGGATCAAAGTCAGAGCCATTGTTTCCAGAACTGTTACTGACTCATATCCTCTGGAGATCTTCCTTCCACAGCTTCCAACCTGATAGTCTCCCAACCTCGGACGGCCCACTTCTACCTCCTACCCAAAATCCACAAACAGGACTGTCCCGGCAGACCGATCGTGTCAGCCTGTTCCTGCCCCACGGAACTCATTTCTTGCTATCTTGACTCCATTTTCTCTCCTTGTCCAGTCTCTTCCCACCTACATCCGTGATTCCTCTGACACCCTACATCATATCAACAATTTCCAGTTCCCTGGCCCCAACCACCTCCTCTTCACCATGGATGTCCAATCCCTCTACACCTCCATCCCCCAGCGGGATGGTCTGATGGCTCCCTGCTCCTTCCTCGAACAGAGGCCCGAACAATACCCATCCACCACTACTCTCCTCCGTCTGGCTGAACTTGTTCTCACACTGAACAATTTCTCCTTAAACTCCTCTCACTTCCTCCAAATAAAAGGTGTGGCTATGGGTACCCGCATGGGCCCCAGCTATGCCTGTCTCTTTATGGGGTATGTGGAACATTCCTTGTTCCAGTCCTACTCCGGCCCCCTCCCACAACTCTTTCTCTGGTACATCGATGATTACTTCGGTGCTGTTTCATGCTCTCGTCTGCACCTGGAAAAATTTATTAATTTTGCTTCCAATTTCCACACCTCCATCATTTTCACATGGTCCATCTCTGACACTTCCCTTCCCTTCCTTGACCTCTCTGTCTCAATTTCTGGTGATAGACTGTCCACCAATATCCATTACAAGCCTACCGACTCCCACAGCTACCTCAACTACAGCTCCTCACACCCCGCTTCCTGCAAGGACTCCATCCCATTCTCTCAGTTCCTTTGCCTCCGTCGCATCTGTTCTGATGATGCCACTTTCAAAAACAGCTCCTCTGACATGTCTTCCTTCTTCCTTAACCGAGGTTTTCCACCCACGGTGGTTGACAGGGCCCTCAACCGTGTCCGGCCCATCTCTCACGCATCCGCCCTCACGCCTTCTCCTCCCTCCCAGAAACATGATAGGGTCCCCCTTGTCCTCACTTATCACCCCACCAGCCTCCGCATTCAAAGGATCATCCTTTGCCATTTCCGCCAACTCCAGCATGATGCCACCACCAAACACATCTTCCCTTCACCCCACCCTGGTGGCATTCCGTAGGGATCGTTCCCTCCGGGACACCCTGGTCCACTCCTCCATCACCCCCTACACCTCAACCCCCTCCCACGGCACCTTCCCATGCAACCGCAGAAGGTGCAACACCTGCCCCTTTACTTCCCCTCTCCTCACCGTCCAAGGGCCCAAACACTCCTTTCAAGTGAAGCAGCATTTCACTTGCACTTCCCTCAATTTAGTCTACTGCATTCGTTGCTCCCAATGCGGTTTCCTCTACATTGGAGAGACCAAACGCAGACTGGGTGAACGCTTTTCAGAACACCTTCGGTCTGTCCGCAAGCATTACCCAGACCTCCCTGTTGCTTGCCATTTCAACACTCCACCCTGCTCTCATGCCCACATGTCCATCCTTGGCCTGCTGCACTGTTCCAGTGAAGCTCAACACAAACTGGAGGAACAGCACCTCATCTTCCGACTAGGCATCTTACAGCCTTCCGGTCTGAATATTGAGTTCAACAATTTTAGATCATGAACTCTCTCCTCCATCCCCACCCCCTTTTTCTTCCAATAATTTATATAGATTTTTCTTTTCCCACCTATTTCCATTATTTTTAAATGTATTTCCGTCCATTGTTTTATCTCTACCTTTTAGCCTTTTTCGATTCCTTCACCCCACCCCCACTAGGGCTATCTGTACCTTGCTTGTCCTGCTTTCTACCCTTAATTAGCACATTCCTTAGATAATATCACCACCTTCAACACCTCTTTGTCCTTTTGTCTGTGACATCTTTTGGTTATCTCCACCTATCACTGGCCCTTTATCCAGCTCTACTTGTCCCACCGCCCCCCCCCTTAAACCAGCTTATATTTCACCTCTCTTCTATTTTTACTTAGTTCTGTTGAAGGGTTATTCGGACTCGAAACGTTAACTGTGTTCCTCTCCGCAGATGCTGCCAGACCTGCTGAGTTTTTCCAGGTATTTTTGTTTTTGTTTTGGATTTCCAGCATCCGCAGTTTTTTGCTTTTATCAAAGTCAGATCCAGTTAAAGAAATAACGGGGTCTGAGAGCTATACATTATACAATGCCAGTGTATGCACTCCAAGAACAAACCTATGGATACGTGACCAGTTGGCTTTTAATTGCCCATTAAGAGGTAACTGCAAAACTATTAGCCTTGGTCCAGCTAGGTCTCCTCTACATTGCAGATACCAAACGCAAACTGGGCGACCGCTTTGCAGAACACCTGCGGTCTGTCCGCAAGAAAGACCCAAACCTCCCTGTCGCTTGCCATTTTAACACGCCACCCTGCTCTCTTGCCCACATGTCTGTCCTTGGCTTGCTGCATTGTTCCAGTGAAGCCCCACGCAAACTGGAGGAACAGCACCTCATCTTCCGACTAGGCACTTTACAGCCTTCCGGGCTGAATATTGAATTCAACAACTTTAGATCTTAAACTCCCCCTCCCCCCATCCCCATCCCATTTCTTCCCCCTCCCTTTTGTTTTTTCCAATAATTTATGTAGATTTTTCTTTTCCCACCTATTTCCATTATTTTTAAATCTATAACTGTAATACCGTCAGTCTTTCCACCCCACCCCCACTAGAGCTGTACCTTGAGTGTCCTGCCATCCATTTTTAATTAGCACATTTTCTTAGATAATATCACCACCTTGAACACCTCTTTGTTCCTTTTGTCTGTGACATCTTTTGATTATCTGCTCCTATCACTGCTTGCTTCTCCCTACAACCACACCAACCCCCCCTCCCCCCCGCCAACTTATCTCCCCCCGCCAACCTTAAACCAGCTTATATTTCACCCCTCTCCTAACTTTACTCAGTTCTGCCGAAAGGTCATGAGGACTCGAAACGTCAACTCTTTTCTTCTCCGCCGATGCTGCCAGACCTGCTGAGTTTTTCCAGGTAATTCTGTTTTTGTTTAGGAGTTCTCCCTGGCTGCTATTTGCATAGGTGTTAGTCTATTCAATTTGCCTGATTGTCAGCTTGACATGCTGGTAGGGTAGAAATAGAAGACTTGTTGATGAATTAGAACCCAGCTGTGAATGGCAGTTGCTAAGCAGTGTTTTAATTCCCTTTTGTGCTGAGAAATTAATAAAAGGCTTATATATAAATACATAGGATAAGATACAGCACAGAAACAGGCCCATTTGGCCCAAACAATCCATGCCTGTGTCCAGACTTCGATCGAGCCTCCTCTCATTCTTCTTCATCTAATTCTTTCCACTCTCTGGGTAAAGAAATTTCTTCTAAATTTTCTATTTGATTTCCTGATGACTATTTTATATTAATGCTCACTAGTTTTGCTCTTCCCCACAAGAGAAACCACTTTTTCTGTCTACTATGTCAAAAGTTTTCAGAATTTTAAACATCTCTATTAGGTCCTCCTCAGCTTTCTCCTTATAGGAGGGAAAAAATGAGACCCAATTATGTTGATCCTTTCATAATCAGTAAAACCTTCCAGTGCCTCTTGTTATGATCTCAGCTGAGGTTACCCCTGGACAAGCCTGATCCCAGAGTGGAACTCAGCTTGATAGATCCTAACTATTATTTGTGTGTTTAGATATGTGGAGAGTAGCTGCTGAGCAGAGTCACAGAAGTCAACTGATGAACTTTTAACAAACGAATAAAACATTTATTCAACAAGATGAACTATATTACAATACTCCTTCACCCACAACTATACTTCTACAGATATATACAGATTTGTAAGGATAACACAAGTTACAAAAGCTACCTTACGCTTTAATGTTCACAGTAAATACACAGTTCATGTAAACCAATAGGCACCCTGTGATCAGACACACCACACTCTGAAACCAAGTGACAGATGCCATCTCAACCAGATGCTATGGATCTCCCCTCAACACTCACCCCTGACACCCCCAGATGCTTGTCACACCATGAGCCAACCAGTCTCACTGCACTTTGTCTTTCACATGAGGGTTTCCAATCTCCAAGAACTCGCTTTGGAATCTTCTCCAAAACCGACTCGCGCTCTCATAATCCTTCCGCAAGGGTTCACCTCCAAGGTTTCAAACCCTCCTTCTGATGCTCCTCTCCCTGGGTCACCACATGCATTCAAGCTGTCTTCCACGTACCCTCTCTCATCAACTCAGCCATCAACAGTACACCACTGTTTCACATGCCCATAGCAAAGAGTTACAGACCTTCAGCCGTCTCTTTGGCCCCTTTTGCCTCTTGCGAGCTGTTCTCACTTTAAATCTGCTTTCTGCAGTTTTTGTCTCTTTAAGTCTGAAGTTTGGAGCCTTTCTCTCTGCCCCTAACTCTTAACTTTATTAACAGAACTTTTTTCCAGGTTCCTGTCCTTCCTTTGACTAGAAGATCTGCTTGGGACTTTCCCCTGTTCCACTCCCCTGGATTTTTGGGGTCTTCTCTTTAGCTTGGGACTGGCTATCTGTCCCCTTTGCTCCAGTCTCTCCTGGTAGCTACTTTCAAAATGAACTGAACTCAAACAGCTTCCAAAACAAACTGCTGTTTCTGTGCATGTCTGTGGGAGGGACCTGCCTCTCTGGACCCTGTTGCTAGGCAACAGCCCAATTCTTCTACTCTTGTTTGTTTAACCTAGCTACAACAGTCCTAAAAACCACATTAGAAATGCAAGCACCTTTTTTAAGTGAAACTAAAACTCAATTTGACCTTTTCTTACCACACAAATACAGAAATACAAATCAAATAAAGATTAAAACTAAAACTCATTCCTAACACACAAAAAATACAAATATAACTTAAACTATCTCAATTTCCTAACACTCTATATTATTTTTATAATATGGTAATGAGAACTGTACTCCAAGTATGGCCAAATCAATATTTGATTTAAAATTTATAATATCTTTTCTACCTTTCAATTCTATCCCTCTAGAAAGAAGCCTTGGTGCTGGGTTTGTTTCTGTTATGACCTTAATCTGTGTTTTTAGCTTTTAGTGATTTGTGTGTTAATACTCTCAGATCCCTTTGCTCCTCCGCTCTATTTACATTCTTACTTTCCATGTAATATGTGACTTCCTTACTTTTCTGAGCAGAACATAACACATCACACTCATAGATGTTGAAATTTATTTGCCAATTATATGCCAATTTATTAATGTCTTCTTGTAATTTGTTACAGTCCTCCTCAGTGTTGATTGTAGTTCAATTTGATGTAGTTCACAAATTTAGAAACTGTATTCCTGACTCCAAATTCAAATCGTTAATATAAATTGTGATCAACAGTGGCCCCAATCCTTGTGGAGCTTCACTTTCCACTTTATACCATTCCAAATAGCTACCCTATGCCCCTACTCTCAACTTAGTTTTTCAGCTAATTAGCTATCCACTCTGCTGTTTGACCTCTGACTCTGCATGTTCTGACCTTATTCATTTGTCTATTATGTGGTAACTTATCACAGGCCTTTTTGGAAATCTAGATATATTACATCTACTGCATTATCCCTATCTACTCTCTCTGTTACCTTTTCAAAGAACATAATGGGGTCAGTTAAGCAAGGCTTTCCCTTTTGAAAGCCCTTTTGAATATTCATTATCACAGTTCTGGTTTTTAGAGTTTTTTTATTTTCTCCTTTGGTAGGGATTCCATTATTTTTTAAACTATTGATGTTAAGCTGAATGGTATATTGTTTGCTAGACCTCCTTTCTTAAATATAGGTAGAAAGTTAGCTACCCGTCAGTCCTCTGGGCACTACACCTTTTAGTACATGTAATGGGACGTCTGCTATATCTTCCCTAGTTTCTTTCAAAATACACAGCTGCAATTCATTCAGACAAGGGATTTTACCCTCTGAGTTTGTTTAGTTTGGTTAATGTTTCTTCTATTTTTATTTGAAACATGGTTATATCATTTCTAATCTCATCTTATGTCTTGGCCACCTGATCCATCTCCTTGATAAATACTGAAGAAAAGTCATTATTGAATATTTCTGCTTTTTTGTTACTGCTGCCCATGATTTCATACTGACATTATTCCCATTCTGACATTTTTTTTTTCTAATTTATGAGCCGCTAAAAAATTTACTATTTTGTTTCAAGTTCCTTGATAGTTTAATTTTCTAGTATATCTTTGCCTTTCCAAGTGTTCTTTTGACTTTTTCCCTAGTCTCTTCCTTTTCTCCTTTGTCATGCCCTCCCCTGCATCCACATACTTATGCATGATCCTTTCCTTACCCTCAACTTTTCCCTCATGTCTTTATCATATCCTTATTGTCTCATTAATGTTTAATTTGTTCTTGCTTTTCAGCAGAATATATTTTTCCTGGGCTCTATTGAATAGTGTTTTAAATGTTTCCTACTGCTATTCTACATCACTGTTCACCACTTTATTTTCTGAAGCCCCTCAAAAGAAGTTTTTCTCCAATCTATTACCCTGATCCTTGTCATACATATTTCCTTCTCGGTTATTATCCTAAAATGTAATATATTATCATTATTGCCTAGACATTCCCCTCCTTACTTCTCTTATCCTGATCTCGTTCATTTGCCATTACCTGATCCAATAGTGAATCCTTCCTAGAAGGTTGGTGAGAGGTAGGTACAGTGATTCTTTGTCCACTTTGGCAGTGTCTGCCCCTGGGCCAGCAACCTGATTTGGGTTTGTAATTAGCAGCCTGTGTCCATCTCATTAGTTCTTCTGAGACTATTGGGGTAAAGCCAAAGGCTCCATGGGGATTAAATAATCAGCCGCATATCAGTTTCAGTAAAGTGCACTCTCTCAGGTTCTTTATTATAAAGAGTATTAATGAAAGGTCATTCTTGTTTATTATTTTTTTATGTTCAAGGAGGAGCAGCAATGTCTTGTCAACATACTTCGTTGCCTTAGATGCTGCATTTGTTGTTAATAAACCTGTACCATAATTCGAAGCTCTGGCCTGATAAGAGCATTTATGTATAAAATCCTGCAGCTCACTGGAAGACTTGTAATATGTCCAGTCATTTAAATATGATGACAAAGGTTTATTTTCAACATATGCACTCACTACACTACCAGTTATTGGTGCACAAAATCATACGCTGGTTCAAATAGACTGAGGGTTCACTTACAGGGTATGCCTTTGGTGCTGAGTAAAAGCCTAAAAAGTTTTAATTCTTCGGATGAGGCTTCAGATCAAGGGCACTTCTACTCTTAAGGAGCCCAAGGCTCTATTTCAAAGAAAACAGGAAATCTCTACTGTGCTGGTCAACATTCCCTCCTTCAACCAACACCACCAAAAAATAAAGCACCATTCTGCAACATTTGCTGTTCACAAAACAATTGCTCCATTTGCTTACTAATAACAATAGCCAAAAATGTAATTCATGAGTACTTTGAGATGGCTTCAGACACATGAAAAGACACTATATAAATATAATTCAATATTCAATGATCTGCTGTCCTGGAAACAAAGCCTACGTTGGTATTCTATTTCAGTTGTAAGTTTTGTTAAACCAGTTTTGGCTGAAGGAACATAGTCAGATCTATGCTTTAAAGAGAACAAACTCACTTTTACAGTTTGATCGAGAGATGCTGTCGCAACACGGGATAGGGGGCCTCCAACGCCACAGTGTATGTCTGTCACCGGCAAGGTATGGCGAGTCCAGACGTATCGGGGTTCAGGCACACGGGCAAAACTGACCTGTAAGACACTAATGGGAAAAAAAGTCAACACTTCACTAGCTTGCTCCATTCTATATAGCAACAACAGAAGTCATATAAAACTAGAACAATACTGTAAAGCATCAGTACAAGCAGCACAATGGGGCACACATTCTGGTCAGAGGGGAGGATGTTTAGGGCATCACATTAAGATTTGCTTACACAGAGAATGCTCAGTAGCTTTATTGGGTTTGCCAGAGAATAAAAGAAAGAATGCAATTAACGTGGTGCTCTTCAACACTTCTAGACTTGGACTATTCAAAGCACACCTGGCTGCTCTCTTACATTATCCCTTGTTACCCATGTCTTAACTCGCACCAAGTCCCATTCCCCTATCACCCTTATGTTTGCTGAACTACATTAGCTTCCAGTCTAGCAACACTTTGATTTTAAAATTCTCAATATTGTTTTCAAATTCCTCCATGACCTCGCCCCTCACTTTCATCCAGCCCCAAAGCCCTCCAGGACATCTGCACACCTCTAATTCTGGCCTCTTGTGCATCTCTGATTTTAACTGCTGCACTATTGGCGTCCATTGTTAATATCTAATAAGTTCTGTTGATGGATGTTAAATACCTAGTAGCTTGAGGTAATAAGGTGAACAAGTGTGTGGTATTGATTAATTAATTATACTTAGATGTGTATATAAAGAGTCAGCCAGAGTGAAGTAGTAAACTCCGTGGTAAGCAATAAACAGACTCCACCAAAGCATCCTAGTCTCAATGTCTTCTTACAACCAGTTGCCTAGGCCCCAAGCTTTACAATACCCTCCCCTACACCTCTCTACCTTGCTTTCCTCTTTTAAGGCACTCCTTAAAACCCACCTCTTTGGCCAAGCTTTTGGTCATCTGACCTAATACCTCGTGTGGCTTGGTGTCATACCTTGTTTTATAATGCTCCTCAGAAGAGCTTCAAGATGTTTCATTATGTTAAAGGCACTATATAAACACAAGTTGATTCCATGACCACAGGATATCCCAAAGCGCGTTACAGCCAGTGAAGTGTACCTTTGTTATCTTTGAAGTGTAGTCACTGTTAAAATGTAGGAAACGCAGCTTCCACAAACAGTAATGTGATAATGACCAGACAATCTGTTTTGGTGATGTTGATTGAGGGAAAGCTTTTGGCCAAGATGTTAGAGATAATTCCTCAGAACTTCTTTGAAATAATGCCATAGAATCTTATATGTCACAGAATCTTAACGGCCATTCAGCCCATCACGTCTGCACCGGCTCACCAAATGAGCATTATGGCCTGATGCCATTGCCCTGCTTTTTCCCCATACCCTTGCACGTTGTTTCTATTCAAATAATCATCTAATGCCCTCTTGAATACCTCAATTGAGCCTGTGTCCACCACACTTCCAGGCAGTGCATTCCAGACCCAAACCACTCGTTGTGTGAAAACGTTTTTTCTCACGTCATGCTTGCTTCTTTTGCAAATCACTTGAAATCTATGCCCTCTCGCTCTCGATCCTTTTACGAGTGGGAACAGCTTCTCCCTATCTATTCTGTCCAGCCCCTCATGATTTTGAACATCTCTATCAAATCTCCTCAGCCTTCTTCTCTTCAAGAGGAACAGTCCCAACCTTTCCAATCTATCCTCATAGCTGAAGTTTCTCATCCCTGGAACCATTCTTGTAAACCTCTTCTGCACTCTCTCCAATGTGTTCACATCCTTCCTATGACATGGTGCTCAGAACTGTACACAATATTCCAGCTGCGGTCTGACGAGTGTCTTATATAAATTCAGCATAACCTTCTTGGCTCTTGTACTCTATGCCCATATTAATAAAGCCCAGGATACCAAATGCTCTATTAACTGCTCTCTCCACCTGTCCTGCCACCTTCAATGATCTATGCACATATATATCCAAGTTTTTCTGCTCCTGCACCCCCTTCAAAATTTCACCCCTTATTTTATACTGTCTGTCCATGTTCTTCCTACCAAAATGCACCACCTCACACTTCTCTGCATTGAACTTCATCTGCCATCTTATTGCCCACTCCACCAACTTGTCTATGTCCTTTTGAAGTTCCACACCATCCTCCTTGCAGTTTACAACACTCCTAAGCTTTGTATCATCCGCAAACTTTGAAATTGTCCCCTGCACACCAAGATCTAGATCATTAGTATATATCAGGAACAGCAAGGGTCCCAATACCGACCACTGGGCAACTCCACTACAAACCTTCCTCCAGCCCAAAAAACATCCATTGGCCATTACTCTCTGCTTCCTATTTTTTAGCCAATTTTGTATCCATGTTGCTAATGTCCCTTTTATTCCATGAGCAATAACTTTTCTCACAAGTCAGTTGTGCGATACTGTGTCAAATACCTTTTCAAAGTTCATGCACACCACATCAACTGCGTTACCCTCATCGGCCTTTTCTGTTACCTCTTCAAAATACTACAGCAAGTTAGTTAAACACGATTTCCCCTTTAAAAATCCATTTCCTCTTCCTCATCAACCCATATTTTTCCATGTGACTACCAATTCTATCCCGAATAATTGTTTCTAGAATCTTGCCCATCACTGAAGTTAAACTGACTGGTCTGTAATAGCTGTGCTTATCCTTACAACCTTTTTTGAACAAGGGCATAATGTTTGCAATTCTCCAGTCCTCTGACACCACCCCTGAGTCTAGGGAAGGCTGAAAAATTATGGCCAGAGCCCCTGCAATTTCTACTCTCATTTCCTTCAATATCCTTGAATGCATCTCATCCGGTCCTGGTGCCTTGTCAGCTTTAAGTGCTGACAGTCTATTCAACACTTCCTCCTGATCAATTTTGAACCCTTCTAGTGACAGTTTCCTCATCTGTCACCATGGCCTGGGGTAGCATCTACCTCCTTGGTAAAGATGGATGCAAAGTATTCCTTCGTCCATTTGTAAATTCCTTTTTAGGTCCTTAATCGGCCCTACTCCTCCTTTTACCACCGTTTTACTATTTACATGTCTATAGAAGACTTTGGGATTCCCCTTTATGTTGGCTGCCAATCTTTCTCATAATCTCTCTTTGCTTCTCTAACATGCTTTTTCACTGCCCCCGGACCTTCTGTATTCCTCTTGGTTCTCAATTGTATTTTCTACCTGTCACCTGTCATAAGCGCACTTTTTCTTCTTTATCTCAATTTCAATCTCCTTTTTCATCCAGGGAGCTCTGGATTTGTTTGTCCTACTTTCCCTTGACTATACCCGAACAAATTCTTTTTTGAAGGTAGCCCATTGTTCAGCTACAGTTTTCCCTGCCAATCTTTTGTTCCAGTCTATTTGGATCAGCTCCGTTCTTGCCCCATCGAAGTCGGCTCTTGTCCAGTTAATTATTTTTACTCTGGATTGCCTATCATCCTTTTCTATCATCATCCTAAAACGTACAATACAATGATCACTGTCTCCTAAATGCTCCCCCACTAACACTTGATCTACTTGGCCCGTTTCATTTCCAAGAACCAGGTCCAACAGTGCATATTTTTTGTTGGATTGGACACATACTGGTAGAAAATTCTCCTGAACATAATCTGGGAACTTCTGCCCTTTACGCTACCATTGTCCTAATCTACATTCAGGTAATTAAATTCCCCCATTATAACCACTCTATAATGCCTGCATCTCTGTAATTTCCCTGCAGATTTGTTCTTCTACGTCCTTCTCACTATTTGGCGGTCTATATTCTACACATCCTCCTGACAGAGTAGACAGGGCTTCGGTTTAACGGCTCATCCAAAAGACGGCACTTCCAGCAGTGCAGCATTCTCTCAGTAGTTGGAGTGTCAGCTAGATTTTTGTGCGCAAATCTCTGAAGTGGAATACAACCTGCTGACTCAGAGGCAGAAGTGTTACCAACTGAGCCATGGCTGACAGTTAAGGTTAAGGCCGAGACAATGGGCTGGATCTTCCAATACCAACGGAATGAATCTCGAGACTTTCACCGCTGTTGTGCTTTATGACAGATGAAAAATCCTGACCATTGCACTTCAGACAGGCTGATTTGCGCTGCCCGGGACATATCCCCAACACTGAGCTCAGGGTCAGAGACTTGGGCAGGATGCGTAATACTTACCCAGATACTTACTCCAGTTTAACTTCTGGTATAACTCTGTGATTAATATCGTAACCCAAACGCCATCCCCCTACATATACCTCTGCCCAACCTGAGTGCCTCCACCCCCGACATAACTACACAACCCGAACCCCCCAACCCAACTACCCACCCCTGAACACCCAACCCCACCGACCCAATGACCCACCCCAAAAAATACACCCTCCCAAACACCCCACTCCACTCCACTGAAACCCTTATGACCATTACAAACTGAACACAGCAGTTGATGTCGTATAAAGAGGGCATGCCCTCTCCACTGCTGCTCCTCACCACTGCCCTCCATGGTTGGCTGCACTGAAGCATTGCTGCTGCTGCTAAAACAGGAAGGTCTGGCTATAAGAATGCAAAAAGGTAGGATCATAATTATCTTCACTGTCATTGGCAATATCCTCAGCATCACCACTGACCAGAAGATCTGGGATACTGAAATCATTCAGTAATCAGCTCCTGTAATGGAGAGATATTTGGTTTGGGATTTTGAAAGAATGAGTCGAATGAGCTGTGGGATCTTCTTCATACAAAGTGAAATATTGTTTAACCTTACATAAAGTTCTATATACAAGCTGACTAAGCTCCCTCGCACCCTCTTTTACTCTAATTTAAACCTGGTAATGGAAGCTGGAGCAAATTAAGGAGTGCAAAACGAAAGTCTGGAAAAGAGGACTCAAACTAAGCAACAACAGTCATCACCTTTGGCATTATGAACTGAAGCCTTAGGGCTTACAGCAGCAAGAGCTCAGTATTCCATAAAATTAGAATATATAAACCTCAAAAAGCACCTATGTTACTCTTACTCCATAGAAATTGTTATGCGCACATATGCTAATGAGAAATTTTTTTGAGCAAGACATGACCATAACAATGCATTACTTTTAACAGTGATACACCACAGGCCATTATTTTAGGCTACCAGCTGGATAATGTATTCCAAAGAAAGCTTAGCATCAGTCCATCGATACTGATAATTATTAGTACTACAGTATCTTTCAATTTGCCCTATCCAACCAGGCAGGCACTATAATGCTGAAAACATCCTTTGACAGTTTCTGAAATAAGATGTCAGAGCAGAGACAGTTCATTAGCCAATTAGCTTACTGAATTCTGACAAATGTCATGAGCTGCTAGTTTAAAGTGCTCCTCAGCAGCCAGATCTAAATCCCACAAAAAGAGAACTCAATGCCAAGCAGTCAAACCATTCCCAAACCGATATCTTGAACGAACAGCCAAGCCATAATTTAATTTAAAAGTAATGTTTTGGATTTATCTTTTCCATTCCCTTGTCTAGCTTGCATAATTCTATATGGTCACCTCTTAGGCACCGCCTATCCATTAGTTTCTCCAATCTTTCCTTATATCTCATTTCTCTACCACCAGAAATTGCTTTGCGGCTCTTCTCTGCAATACCACCAGCTCCTAGCTGTTGTCTATGTTGTGCGGCGACACTGAATTCAAGGAGCAGTCTGAACAGAGCATTATACAGTTCGATCATAACTTTCTCTAAGCTAAGCTAAGTTCAGCTCTTCTGGCTATATAGTTCAGTTGTATTGATTGATTTAAAAAAAAAGAAACAAGAAGCATTCGTCAGCTAAGGTGTGAATGAGGACTAAACTTCACATACACTAAAACTTCCTCCTGGGTCCAACATCTAAATCAGTAAGGGACACATGGTCAGAGGGGGGAGATTTCGGCCTGAGTGAGACAGAGGCTAAGTGAGTATATTTGGGAATTTGGTTCAAAGTGGGAATTCGGTGCACAGGGGGAAAGCAGTACTTTACTTCTTGGAGTAAACCTTATCTAGTGTGCTGAGTGGGGAGCTTGGTGAAGGGTGGGGAGTAGGTGCTTTTTTTTTCTTCTACTCTTTTTCAGCCTTCAGTATTTGATTTCCACTTTGGTGCAGCAGAAGGAGCAGGTAAACCGGTAGCTGGTATTATTAGTTTTACCAGTATTGTAAAGTTTACTGGCAATGCCAAAATGTACAGGGAAGTGTAAGCTTTATTAATTATAGCAAATAATTAATTAACACATATTGGAGATGGCAGGGCAGGTGATGTGCTGCGATTGCAGAGTGTGGGAGCTTCTGGATACTGGTGTAATCCAGGGCAAACGCATCAACAGTAAGTGCTTGCAGCTGCAGGAACTTCGCCTCCAAGTTATTGAGCTAGAGGTCAAGCTGCAGACAATGTGGTATATCAGGGAGGGGGAAAGTTACCTGGATGCTTTATTCCAGGAGGCAGTCACACCCCTTAGGATGGAGTCTTCTGATTTGGTCAGTGGTCAAGGGCAGGAGGGTGTGACTACAAGTGAGGGGACCCAGAGGGTAGGAGCCTCGGCCCTTGCAATTGTCTAACAGGTTTGAGGTTTGAATGAGAGTGGGGGCTTCAGGGTGGATGAGCTAACCATCCATTACACCTTGGTACAGGAAGCCATTCAAGCAGGGGGAATTACAAGGAATGTAGTGGTAGTCGGGGACTGTATTGTCAGAGGGATTGATAGCATTCTCTGCAGCAAAGAGCGAGAGTCCAGGCGGCTGTGTTGCCTGCCCAGTGCCAGGGTTCGGGACATTTGCTTGGGCTTGAGTGGAACTTGCCGTGGGAGGGAGATGACCCACTTGTCGTGGTCCATGTTGGTACCAACGACATAGGCAGGACAAAGGAAGAGGTTCTGCATAGTCAGTGAGGGGAGCCTGGCACCAAATTAAGAAGCAGAACCTCAAAGGTCATAATCTCTGGATTATTGCCTCAGCCACACGCAAACTGGCACAGGACAAATCAGATTAGGTAGATGAATGTGTGGCTCAAAGCCTGCTGTGGGAGGAGTGCTTTCTGGTTCGTGAGGCACTGGCACCAATACAAATATATTGGGACAGACTACACCTGAACCATGCTGGGACCTGTTTTCTTGCGTGCCACATAACTAGGGAAGTAGACAGGGTTTTAAACTAAGTAGTGGGGGCAGGGTACAAACTTGGAGATGTGGTAAGTCAAAGAGTAGAGGCAAGGCAAAAGAGAAAGGTATTATTATAGGAAATGAAAAGCAGATGGCAACAGGAAGGGATAGAGAGTACAATTCTAACAGTAAATCAACAGATGAGACTAGAGGTTATAAAAAGAATAAAAGGATAAAACTAAAGGCTCTGTATCTGATTGCATGAAGCATTCAAAACAAAACAGATAAACTAAAAGTGCACATAGAAGTAAGTAAGTACAATTTGACAGCCATTACAAAGACGTGGCTGCAGGCGGACATGGATTGGGACCCGAATATTAAAGGGCATAGGACATTTAGGAAGGACAGGAAGCGAGGAAAAGGTAGAGGAATGGTTCTATTAGTTAATGATGGTATTAGCACAATAGAGAGGGATGACTTAAGTTCAGGAAACCAGGATGTGGAAATGGTTTGGGTAGAGATGAGAAATGGTAAAGTTGCAAGTCGCTTGTGGGAGTCGTGTACAGGCCCCCTAATACTAACCACATGGTAGAATGGAGCATAAAGGAAGAAATAAAGGGAACTTGTCAGAAAGGCACAGTGATAATCATGGGAGATTTTAATTTACATATAGACTAGAAAAGTCATATGGGCAAAGGTAGCCTATATGAGGAGTTCATAGAATGTTTCTGGGATAGTTTCTTAGAACAGCATGTTCTGGAGCCAACCAGAGAGTAGGCTATACTACACCTGGTATCGTGCAACAAAATGGGATTAATTAATAATCTCATAGTGAAGGTGCCCCTAGGTAGCAGCAACCATAAAATGCTTGAATTTTACATTCAGTTTGAGGGAGAGAGGAGTGGGTCCGAGACTATGTTTTTAAAAATAAGGGCAATTATGAGGACATGAAAGCAGAACTGGCTAAAGTGAATTGGCAAACTAGGTTAAGGGATAGGTCAATAGAGATGCAATGACAAACATTTAAGGGGATATTTATGAATAGACAGAATAGATACATTCCAACAAGAAAAAGTCCAAGGGGCAGACGCACCATCCGTGGTTAACTAGAAAGTTAAAGATAGTATCAAACTTAAAAAAAAAGTATATAATTGTGCAAAGATAGGTGGAAGATCAGAAGATTGCACAGAATATAAGGAACAACAAAGGATGACTAAAACATTAATAAGGAGGGAAAAATTAGAATACGAGAGAAAGCTAGTCAGAAATATAACAACAGATAAGAGTTTCTATGAATATTTAAAAAAGAAACGAGTTGATAAAGTGAGCATTGGTCCTATAGAAAGCGAGTCTGGAGAATTGATACTGGAAAAGAAGGAAATGGCAGATGAATTGAACAGGTATTTTGTGTCAGTCTTCACTATAGAGGATACAAGTAACATCCCAGAAGCAGCTATAAATCAGGGGAGAGAGGAACTCAGGAAAATTGCAACCACCAGAGAAATGGCACTGACTAAATTGTTGGAGCTGCAGGCCGACAAGTGCCTAGGTCCTGATGGACCTCATCCTAGGATCTTAAAAGAAGTGGCTAGTGAGATAGTTGGTGCATTGGTTTTAATTGTCCAAAACTCCCTAGATTCGGGGAAGGTCGCATTAGATTGGAAGATAGAAAATGGAACTCCATTCTTCAAAAAGGGAGACAGAAAGCCAGTTAGCTTAATATCTGTCACAGGAAAAATGTTAGAAGCCATTATTAAAGAAGCTATAGCAGGGCACTTGGTTAAGTTCAAGGTAATCAGGCAGAGTCAACATGGTTTTGTGAAAGGGAAATTATGTTTCACCAACTTATTGGAGTTATTTGGGGAAGTAACATGTGCTGTGTATAAAGGGGAACCAGTGGATGTAATGTACTTAGATTTCTAAAAGGTATCTGCTAAAGTGCCATTTCAAAACTTATTGCGGAAAATAAAAGCTCATGGTATAGGGTGTAACATGTTAGCATGGATAGAAGATTGGCTGACAACAGGAAGCAGAGAGTAGACATAAATGGGTCTTTTTCAGGTTGGCAAGGTGTAACATGTGGTATGCCACAGGGATTACTGCTGGGACCTCAACTGTTTACAATTTAGATAAATGACTTGGATGAAGGGATGGCTGCCAAATTTGCTGATGACACAAAGATAGGTAGGAAAGTAATTTGTGAAAAGGACATAACGAGGCTACAAAAGTATATAGATAGGCTAAGTGAGTGGGAAAAGATCTGGAAATTGTGGGAAAATGGGAAATTGTCCATTTTGATAAGAAAAATAAAAGAGAGGCATATTATCTAAATGGTGAGGGACTGCAGAGCTCCGAAATGCAGAGGAATCTGGGTGTCTTCGTGCATGAATCGCAAAAGGCTAGTATGCAGGTACAGCAAGTAATTAGGAAGGCTAACAGAATGTTAACATTTATTGCGAGGGAGGTTGAATACAGATGCAGGGAGGTTATGCTTCAGTTATACAGAGCACTGGTGAGGCCACATCTGGAGTACTATGATCACCTTTTTTAAGGAAGGATGTAAATGCATTGGAAGCAGTTCAGAGCAGGTTTACCAGACTAATGCCTGGAATGGGTAGGTTGTCTTTTGAGGAAAGGTTGGCTAGGCTAGGCTTGTATCCACTGGAGTTTAGAATACTAAGAGGCTACTTAATTGAAACATACAAGATCCTGAGGGGACTTGACAGGGTGGATATGGAGAGGATATTTCCTCTTGTGGGAGAACCTAGAACTAGGAGTCACCCTTTAAAAATAAGGGGTCGCCCATTTAAAATGGAGACAAGGCAAATTTTTTTCTCTGAGGGCTGTGGGTCTTTTTTTTATTCATTCATGGGATGTGGGCATCGCTGGCTAAACCAGCTTTTATTGCCATCCCTAATTGCCCTTCAGAGAGCATTTTACAGTCAACTACATCGGTGTGGGTCTGGAGTCACATGTAGGCCAGACCGGGTAAGGTAAAGGGCATTAGTGAACCAGATGGGTTTTTACAACAATTGACAATGGTTTCATGGTCATCACCAGGCTTTTAATACCCATATATTCATGGAACTCTCTTCCTGAAAAGGTGGTGGAAGCAGAGTCTTTGAATATTTTTAAGGCAGAGGTAGATAAGTTCTTGGTAAGCAAGGGGGTAACAGGTTATCGGGGATAGTCGGGATGCAGATTTGAGGTTACTATCAGATCAGCCAGATCTTATTAAATGGCGGAGCAGGCTCGAGAGGCCGAATGGCCTACTCTTACTCCTTGTTCATAAGGGCGTAATTAGCAAGGCCAACACCCCTAGTTGCCTTTAAAAAGATGATGGACAGCCTCCATCTTGTTCACCACAACTCATGTGGCGAACGAACTCTCACAATATTGTTAGATGAGAAGTTCCAGATTTTTGACCCAGCAACAACGAAAGAACAGCAATAAACGTCCAGGTACGAATGATAAGCAACTGGGAGATGATGGTCCCCCCAGGCATCTTGGTCTTCTAGAGCTTCTTTAACAATTTCAATACCTTTTAGGGAGTACGTGGATCACCCTTGCTTATTTCTTACTTTACACTTGTCCTACTAAGTTTATTTTGCCATTGTTCTGCTCATAAACATATTTTGTCAAACTTATGATAATTTCTGAGGTACATCCTTCAGTTCTATTGGGCTTCCTAGTTCTGTATTATCTGCAAATGTAACTAATTTGCATTGAGTTTCTGAATCCAAGTCATTGATGTAAATATAAAATAGTCCTAACAATCAGTCCTGGAGAACTCCACTCAGAACTTCTCCCCAAAGTATATAAATAAAAGAATGAAGGTGCAGCTCAGAATAAGCATTTATAAATTCTGTAATGGAGCAACAGCAGCACCAAGGGATAGCACAAGGGTACAAATTTCTTAAAGGCAATCCTGCTTCAATGACAGCAAAGGTTACCAGTACTTGAATGAAGATTGAGAGAAAATAAGGAAAAGTTAACATTTGGTTAGAACTACATACTGAACTCTGTAGCCATGAACTTTATGGGAGCAGGAATGCAAGCAGATATGGGAATAGTGAAATGCAAACAGATATGGGAATGGAGAAGCATAACTTCAGTGGGAATCACTGCATGTCAATTACATCATAACCCAAAGACATTTGATTCAGATCAGTTTAAAATATTTTCCAGCCTGACAGCCATAAACTGATTAAGCTCAGTTCACATGTAGCAATCAGTCCGAGGTGTTAGTACGTGTGTTTGTTAAACTTGCAACCATTCATCTGTAAAACCAATTAAATGTATGGGGGTTAATAAATTGATAGCAGCCTTACACATAGGCAAAATTAATTGAAGAGCTGCCCAGAAAAGAGGTGGGGAGGTTCTCTATATCAGAAAAACCAAGAAAATAAAGAGCAGACCTTAATCTGGAAAACTGAAGAGCAGGTCTCCATTAGCAAAGTTAAATAAATAGCGAGCCTCTAATGGGGAAATTTTGGTAGTAGTGATCATAATTCAGTTCATTTAGATTTGGCATAGTTAAGGAAAAGGATAAAGATAAGTAAAAGTTCTCAACTGGGGAAACAAATGTTATTAACCAAAGATGAACTGGAAACAGCTACCTGAAGGTAAACCAGAGTCAGGGCAGTGGGAAGTATTCAAGGAGAAATGGAGAGGGTTCAGAACAAATTTGATCCTAGAAAGAAAAGGGGTGGCACTTCCAAATCTAAAACTTCTTGGTTGTCACAGAGCAGGGGATAGCATAGCATAGATAAGGCAAAAAAGGGAAGATTACGGCAGACATCAACAGCTCAATATGCAGAAGGTCTAGAGGAGTGAAGTTTATGCTGATTGCCCTTGATTAATCTGTGCCTTTCCAAATGATGATTAATACTTTCCTCAGAACCTTTTTCAATAACTTGCTCACTGCAGAGGTTAGGCTGATAGCCCAAGTAATTACAGGCCAATCTTTTTTTCCCCTTTTTAAACAACACTACAATGTTAGTAGTCCTCAGTTTCGCAGGGGAGAAGTTAAAAAGGAAATTAGGAAAGCAAAATTTTAATGAATACTTTGCATTTGTTTTCATAAAAGAATGGCACGATGGAGAAATTGTAGTTAAGGAGGAGTATGGATCATTGGGTGGGATAAACATAGTGAGGGAGAAATATTAAGGGATTTCGAATCTTTGAAAGTAGATATATTGCCAGGTCCAGATAAAATGTATCCCAGGAGAAGGAAATGTATCCCAAGAGAAGCAAGGGAGCAAATTGCAGAGGCTCAGATTATCATTTTTCAATCCTCTATGCCTACAGGCATGGTGCCCGAGGACTACCAACACTTTAGTGTTGTTTAAAAAGGGAAAAAAGAGTTAGCCCAAGTAATAACAGGCCAATCAGCCTAACCTCTGCAGTGGGCAAATGATTGAAAAAAGTTCTGAGGAAAGTATTAATCATCATTTGGAAAGGCACAGATTAATCAAGGGCAATTAGTATGGATTTCATAGAATGGTTACAGCACAGAAAGCAGCCAATCAGCCCATCATGTCTGCACCAGCTCTCCTTAGGAGCAATTTACCTAATGCCATTTCCCTGCCTTCTCTCTGTAGCCCTGCACATTCTTCCTTTTCAGATAACAATTCAACTCCCTTTTGAATACCTCAATTGATCCTGCCTCCACCACACTCTCAAGCAGTCCATTCTAGATCCTAACTACTCACTGCATGATAAAGCTTTTCCTCATGTCGCCATTGTTTCTTTTGCCAATTACTCAAGTCTGCCCTCTTGCTCTCAATCCTTCCACTAATGGGAACATTTTTCCCTATCTATTCTGTCCACCCCCTCATGATTTTAATACCTCCATAAAATCTCCTCTCAACTTTCTATTCTGCAAGATAAACAGTCCTAAACTTCACCAATCTATTGTGTAACTGAAGTTCCTCATCCCAGGATCATTCTCATGAATCTTTTCTGCACCCTCTCTAATATTTTCACATCTTTACTAAGATGTGGTGCCCAGAACTGGATGCAATACTCCAGTTGAGGCCAAGCTAGTGTTCTATATAAGTTTAATAAGTATAAGGGCAGCAGATAGATGGGAACACCACCACCTGGAAGTTCCCATCCAAGTCACTCAACATCCTGACTTGGAAATATATCATCATTCCTTCACTGTTGCTAGATCAAAATCCTGGAACTCCCTTCCTAACAGCACTGTGGGTGTACCTACACCACATGGACTGCAGCGGTACAAGAAGGCAGCCCACCACTACCTTCTCAAGGGCAACTAGGGATGGGCAATAAATGCTGGCCCAGCCAGCTAAGCCCACATCCTGCGAATAAAAAAATAAATAAATAACGTAACTTCCTTGCTTTTATATTCTATGCCCTTATTAATAAAACCTAGGATGCTGTATGCTTTATTAATTGCTCTCTCAGCCTGCCCTGCCACTTTCAATAATTTATGCACATATACACCCAGGTCCCCCTGCTCTGGCCGTCCTTTAGAATTGTACCCTTTAATTTTCATTGTCTTTCCACGTTCTTTCTACCAAAATGAATCACTTCACACTTCTTGTTAAGGGAAGGACACCTTTGACTAGCTTGATGGATTTTTTTGAGGAAGTAACAAGGAGGATTGGTGAGGGTAGTGCATTTGATGTAGTCTACATGGATTTTAGCAAGGTTTTCGATATGGTCCTACATGGAAGACAGGTCAGAAAAATAAAAGTCCATAGGATCCAAGAAAAAGCGTCAAGATGAATCCAAATTTAGATCACTGGCAGGAAACAAAGGGGATTTTCGTGACTGAGTTCCACAGGGTTCAGTACTAGGTCCCTTGCTGCTTGTGGTATATATATCAATGATTTGGATTTAAATGTGGGGGCCATGATAAAGAAGTTTACAGATGACACAAAAATTGGTGGGGTGGTAAATAGTGAGGAGGATAGCCTTGGATTACAGGATATAGACGGGCTGGTCAAATGGGCTGATCAGTGGTAAATGGAATTTAATCTGGATAAGTATGAGGTGATGCACTTGGGCAGGACAAACAAGGCACGGGAATACACGATGAATGGTAGGACCCTGGGAAGAACCAAGGATCAGAGGGTCCTTGGTGTGCATGTCCACTGGTCCCTTAAGGTAGCAGGACAGGTATATAAGGTGGTTAAGAAGACATATGGGATACTTGCCTTTATTAGCCAAGGCATAGAATATAAGAGCAGGAAGGTTATGCTGGAACTGTATAAAACGCTGGTTATGCCACAGCTAGAGTTTTGCGTGCAGCTTTGGAATCCGCATTATAGGAAGGATGTGATTGCACTAGAAAGTGTGTAGAGGAGATTTACCAGGACGTTGCCTGGGCTGGAGAGTTTTAGTTATGAGGAGAGATTAGATAGACTGGGGTTATTTTCCCTGGAGCAGAGGAGATTGAGGGGGGACATGATTGAGGTAGATAAAATTATGAGGGGCATAGATAGGGTAGACAGGAAGGAACTTTTCCCCTTGGTGGAGGGATCAATAATCAGGGAGCATAGATTTAAGCTGAGGGGCAGGAGGTTTAGAGGGGATGCGAGGAATAATTTTTTCACCCAGAGGGTGGTGGGGATCTGGAAATCACTGCCTGAAAGGGTAGTAGAGGCAGAAATCCTCATAACATTTAAGAAGTATTTGGATGTGCACTTGCGATGCCATGGCATACAATGGCTATGGGCCTAGTGCTGGAAAATGGGATTAGAATAGTTATGTGCTTGTTTGACTGGCGTAGACTCGATGGGCTGAAGGGCCTTTTTCTGTGCCGTAGACCTCTATGACACGAAAATTAGCTGTGAGGTTGAAAGTGAGGAAGAAATCTGTAGATTGCAGGAAGATATCAGTGAACTGGTCAGGTAGGTAGCAAAATGACAAATGGAAATCAATCAGAAGTGTGAGGGAATGCATTTGGGGAAATAGGGGAATGCACAATAAATGGTAGAATACTGAGAAGCAATGAGAAGCAGAGCACCTTGGAGTACATGTCCACAGGTCCCTGAAGATAGGGCAGATAGAAAAGATGGATACAAAGGCGTAAAGGATACTTTCTTATATTAGCTGAGCACAGACATAAGAGCAGGGAGGTTATGCTATAACTGTATAAAGCCCACAGCTAGAGTTCTGCATACAGCTCTGGTTACATTATTCGAAAGATGCGATTGCACCAGAGAGAATACAGACGAGTTTTGTGAGGATGTAGCCAGAGATGTATAATTTTAGCTATGAAAAGGAATTGGATAGGTTGTTTTCTTTGGAACAAAAAAGGTTTAGGGGAGATTTAATTGAGGCGCATAAAATTATGACGGATCTTAATAGAGTGGATAGTGTAAAGGATTAATGGTTATTTAAATGAGACAATGATGTTAATGATGATGTAAGCATGTCATCAGGGTCAGATGACCAAGAGGCTCCAAGACAACAGACTGCATCCATGGAACCTTGTACTTAACATGAAGTCTTGTAAATAGTATAAATATATAGTTTCTAGAAAAACTATATGCCAAATATCACAAGTCACTCATCACAGAAGGGAAGCCTCATTGAAACAGATAAGAAGGACCTCTGTACCTCAGCAGTGAGGTCAATTACCAGGACATAGATTTAAAATAATTGACAGAAGGATTATAAGCGATTTGAGAAATTTCCTCACCCAGCATGTGGTGGGGGTGTAGAACACACTACCTGAAAGGGTTGCAGAAGCAGAAATCCTCATCACATTCAAAAAGTACTTGGATATGCGCATGAAGGTCTGGAATCTACAAGGCTATGGACCAAGAGCTGGAAAGGGCAATTAGGTTTAATAACTCTCTTTCAGCTGGCACAGATACAATGAGCCATTGGCTCCCTTATATGCCGTAAATTTCTATGGCCGTATGATTCTAAAAGTAAAGCAAATACCAGACCACGATATGGAAATATTTTCCTTACTTCCTTTACCTATATTTGCCAATATGGTTGTCACCACTGAAGACTCAAACATCATTTCAGGCTGATGATCTTTTGCCCAAATTGAGCAGAACAGAGCTAAGTTCTGATGAAAGGTCATCAAAAGATTTTTAAAACAAAAAAAGTTACAGAATGGGTTTCTTAGATACATTAGTCATAAATCAACTCATCCACAAAAAATAATTCAATTCAAAAGGAAGCTTGGTACAAGGTTGGAATCCCACTTTAGATATCATCAATGTCCTCATCATTGTCCCCAATATCGTCAAACTGGATTTCATAGAGTTCAGATTTCAAGCATCTGCAGTGTTTTGCCTTTTAAACAAAATTTCAACTATTGCTCAAGTAGTTACTTCTTTTGTAACATTGAAACCTTCACCACGCCAATACATGCGGAAACTGTCAGAATGCATTTTTCATGGAGGTCAACTGACATAGAAGCTCTGTTTGCAGCCAGCCCAATAATTTTAATATAAAAATAGATTTATAGTTACTGAATAGCACAACATTGGGCAATTTGTAAAGAGCCAAGTTAAAATGTTTGGAGCTTAGAAATTCTCTACACTGCAGGCCAAGGAGTTGCAAGGTGTAAAATTAAGGGAGTATATAATACTACCAACTTTCCGGTTGGAAACTGTCTCTTCTTACCAAATATAGGTCTTTCCCATCGCCATCCTTGTTCTTATTTTTGTTGCATTTTCCATCTGCAAATATCATGCTTCTTAAATACTTGAATTCTTGCACTCTTGCACCTGTTCTAGTTCTCTTCCTTCTACAGATATGTAAGTATTTCTTGGTGATTTTGAGATATGCATCACTTTGGCTTCGGCCAATGTTCACTTTCATTCCAAAGTTCATCCCGCTGTTACTGGTCTATCTACTACTTCTTGCAATCCTTCTTTTGGGCTTTCTACAAGTGCTTTGCCATCTGCAAATCTAACTGATGTTATCAATCGCCCGCGCCACCCACCCCCCCTAATCTTAACACCAGATTCTGTGTTTCCAAATGCTTCTTTGATCATTGCTTCTGCACAGACACTGAAGAACATCCTTGTCGAACTCCTCTTCCAATTACACATGGTTCCGACTTTGGTTTGGCTACTCGCACTGTTGCCGTTTGTCCCATGCACAGAAATAAAAAAACAAAGATAGCAATGGGAAAGAACGTATTTGGTAAGAAAATTCAGTTATTAACCAGAAAGCTGAACAAACAACTCAAAAAGCAACTTACAGAGAGCTTGATTTGGAGTGTTGTTTTGTATGGATGTGAGGCTTGGACCTTACAGAAGGGGGAGATCAACTTGTTAAATAATTTTGAAATGTGGGAGAATGGAAAGGATCTGCGGGATAGAAAAATTAAGAAATTATGAAGGGCTGCGGAGAGTGAATAAACAAAGAAATTTGTTGAACATAATTAGGAAAAAGCAGAGAGACTGGGTAGGGCACATTTTAAGAGGAAATGGACTTGTAAACTACATTACGGAGGGAAGATTTCAAAGAAGAGGACGGAAGAAAATATCAATGTTGGATGGCTTGGAAATTAAAGGAAGCCATTGGAAAATGAAAAGAATGGCACAGGATAGAGATACGAAAAAACTACTATAAACTAAGGGACCTGCCTTCAGGCAGAGCACACATGATGATGATGGGTGCTGCCACTGGTGGAAGGGTACTTTATAGCATAACATTTACATAGGTAGTTTGTATAATAAATGTGGACATAGGAATTATAATCTATAAAAGTTAACCTAAGGTGACAACAGAAAGTAAGAATTTGTAGACCACAAAGTATGAGCAAGCTAAGTTTTTTTTGTATATAGTACAGATAGATAGATAAGAATAATTGACAAGAATGCAGAGGAAATTTTCAAATCATACCAAAGTTAGCACTGCAATGTAACCAGTTTATAAGGATTTAGGACTTATTCATAAGGTGATTAGGGTAGAATAATTATTATGGGATTATGGAACTAAAATTGAAAGTTAAAATGAAAGTATTACAGCGTATTAATCAGAAAATACAGCTTGGGATGAAAATGTATGTTAAATGTATGAGTGTGACAGATTAGAGCATGCTATCAAGGTAATATGCTGTATTAAATATATCAGTAAGCTAGTTACACTCATTGGGAAAGCTCTGGACAGTTCCAAGAGTGAAACCTTTAAACTGAGGTGACAGGGAATCCAACTCACATGGGGAAATCCTAGCAAAGCAGAAGGTTTAGCAGTGGAACATGTAATGATCAGATTCAGCAACTAGTCTCCAGAATAGTAAAAGAAGCACCGAATTAAAAAGGGTTTCAGTCCCAATCACTGTCCTCCCTTACACCTGCAAGGCCGCCAACATTAAAAGTAAACTGCCTAAGGAAAAGATATATTGGAATCCTTTCAATAATCCATCATGACAGCAGTGTCTCTTTCTTTTCACCACCCCCACCCACCCCCCAAACCTTCATCAACAGGGCTACAGCTCAGCCAGAACATGAATCATACTTGTGCAATTTATGTCCAATTACAAATAATGAATTACAGTCAAAGAATCTTCAGTCTCCAATCTTGCAACAAATCACCCTCCAGTTTTAAAATAGCTTATTCAGTCTGGAAGTGTAAAGATCCAATCTTTATTTTTTAAATGGGATTACTGGATGCCAACCATAGGTGGGAAGTTGACTAATTTTCTCCTCCTTAACTCAGGAGCACAAATGCCAGTAGCAGCAATCAATGCTCTTGCTAAACTCAGCTAACTCAATGCAGCCTGGGGATGGAACCTGGTATGTTCTTGGTCGCGATAAGTAATGTTCATGCCTTTCCATTTGGGAGAAGTGTTGAGGGGGCACTGTAAATATTGACACACTTCCAGGAAACCCATGTCGTAATTCTAAACTAACAGTCAGCTATCCAAAGGAAAACTGAATCATTACAAAAAGATTATTGATAGTAACAAATATGGCTCAAGATGCCATGCTTACTGGAAGAACATGGAGCTTACTTATTATTTGGAATAAGAGAGTCTAGATAGGGTAGAGGAACAAACGGATCATGGGGTACAAATACACCACTCAAAGTTACACCACAGGTTAGCAAGGGCATTTTAAAAAAGCAAACCAAGCAGAAGGCTTTATTTCCAGAAGGTTAGAATTGAAAAGGAGGAAAGTTATGCTACACATGTATCAAACCTTGGTTAGACTACACTTGGGAGTACTGTGCGCAGTTCTGGTTGCCATTTTATAAAAAGGATATAGAGGCACTGGAGAGGGTGCAGGAAAGGATGAACAGACTGGGTTTCTATTCTCTTGAATAAAGACGGCCAAGGGGTGACCTAATAGAGATCTTTAAAATTATGAAAGGTTTTGATCGAGTGGAGACAGAGAAAATGTTCCTTCTTGTCGAGAAGAGCATAACTAGAGGCCATCAATATAAGGTAGTCAACAAGAAATCCAAAAGGGAATTCAGAAGAAACTTCTTTACCCAAAGAGTGGCGAGAATGTAGAACTCACTACCGTAGGAAATGTTTGAAGCAAACAGTATAGGTGCATTTAAGGGGAAGCTGTCAAGCATATAAGGGAGAAGGGAAGAGGTTTGCAGTGATAGATTTAGATGAGGAAAGGCAGGAGGAGATTTGAGTGCAGCATAAACACCAGCATGGACTGGCTGGGTCATGTGGCCTGTTTCTGTGCCGTACATCTATGTGTAAGCACATGTTATACGCAATCACAGATATCTAATGCCCTTATGGAAGTCCTGGAATCCCTTCAGGGACAATAGCTTGGAAATCTACGAGACACAATTACTAACTGCCTATCATACTATTAAGGACTGGAGTTTTGAAATGAATAATGTATTCAAGCAGAGTCAGGCACACATGGTCTTCTGTCTGGACAAAAATCCAAAAAGTGTAACAAGATTATGACCATAAAGATGTTGTGCCCCTCTACTGGAGTTAATCCATTCAAAAGAAAGAAATGAGACATGGTGTTGATATGAAAGCAGTCAGATCAGGTGCTCCATTCACCTAGCAACTCTAAAGAGCCACAACACTCACCCTAGTCACTGCCCCAATAACTCTACAAATTCGCCACAAACACCTGCTGGGAAGGTTGGAACCAACATCTCAGATTGGCAATGTTGTTAACCTGTGGTCAGAACAGTTAGAAGACTGCCCATATCTAAGCTGCAGAACCACAGTGACTCTCTCTCCCGTAATTTTAAACAATAATATGTGAACAAGAGGATCATTATTATGCATTGTTAATTACACAAGTTATTTTATCTTATAATTTGCCTTGTAGAGGGGAATGATTGTGTAATTTCAGTATTTTTTTTCTGCAGTTGTCGTTATGCAGCCCACAGGGCTCAACCATAAGCAATTGAGAAGCCAATGAAGATAAAGAATGATGCACTCTCACAGGGAGCATATGAGGATATCACTCATGATTTTCCATCCCGTTAATTTTAATGGAAGACCTAACAAGGGAAGCTGCCCCACACAAATTATAACTTGTATCTATATCACACCTTTACGTGGTAAAACATCCCAAGATGCTTCACAGGAGCATCATCAAACAAAATCTGATGCAAAACTACATAAAATAAGAGGGTGGATGATCAAAAGCCTTATCAAAGAGGTAGGTTTTAAGGAGTGCCTTAAATGAGGAGATGGAATAGAAAGGTAGAGTGGTTTAGGGAAGGTATCCTAGAGCTTAGGGCCTCAGTAGCTGAAGTGATTAAAATTGGGGATGAGCAAGAGGCAAGAAATGGAGGAGTGCAATATCTTGGAAGGTTGTAGGACTGGAAGAGTTTATAGAGATAGGGAGAGGTGAGGCCAGAGAGGATGAAAATTTTAAAACCAAGGAGTCAATTTAAGTCCACGAGCGAGCATTGGGATGGTGGATGTACAGGATTTGGTGCAAGTTAGGACATGAGCTGCAGCGTTTTGCATGACCTCAAGTTTGACGACAATGAAAGATGGAAGGTTGGCCAGCAGTGTGTTGGAATAATCAAGTCTAGGAGGAAAAAAAGGGATGGACTCAGAATTTCAACTTAAATAGAAGATAATCAAAAGTTTGTTTTTAAGTACGTCCACCTCCTTTGGTCAAATAACTTGAAATTGAATGCCTTAGCAACTATTGCTTAGGTCTCTCAATAGGCCTGTTACTTTCTAGTATAAAAATGACTAAGAATTACAGCTGTAGAGCAGAGTCATACAGTAAGTATCAGTACCTGCTGCATTAGGTAGCAGCCAAATTGTAGCATCACCTCATTGAAGTCAGACACCCTTAAAACTATCTTCTATTTAATCCATTACCTGCACAAACTCCATACCAGCACGAGATTATCCTTCCCTCCTGAGATGAAGTGGCTGCTGTCATCAGTGAAGCGAATGCATGTCAGGTCCTGGTAATGCCTGTTAAGTGTGAGCAGGAGGTTTCCAGTAGATACCTGAAAACAACAAAGCAAAACATTAGCACCATAAACCCGTTACACTATTCACAACATCACTTGTTCAAAATATACTATGGACACAAGATAGACATTTCCTGGGCCCCAGGCACAATTTTGTTATGAACCCATAAGGTCAAAGCACAGCCCAGGTTATCATCTCCATATATTTCTTACGTAAAAACATAGCATCTGATTACTGCTCCATTTACACTTTCTACCCCCTCTAGAATGATTCAGCAGCAATTCAATTTACAATGTCCATAACCTTGAGTAAATCCAAATACTTTCATTTCATGCGATGCTGCATCAAAACATAACAAGTCATCTTCTTTTATTTTTATACTATGTTCACGTAAATTAATTTGAACAAAGAAAACCTCCACCAAAATTAACTTGTGAAAATATTAATCTGAGTTCATTATCTACCAATTCTTTGCAAATTAAAAATCAACCTTGCATCAAAAAAAACATGCAATTCATTAGAGAAGTTAATAAAGGTGCGATGCCATTTACTCACACTGAGCACTACAGTGTCACAGAAATGAGCTGCTCATATCATCTTCTCAGAAAGGGATCCAAAGGTTCTATCAGACCACTGATCAGCTCTGAGTGAACAGCTCACCAAGTTTCAACCTACTCAGGTTTGCAGTTTATCAACAAAGTGGAAGCACCAGTACAGGATTTTGCACTTGAACTTTATTTCTGCCCAGGAAGAAACATCTTCCCCAGTCTCTGACTTGTGCTGAGTGAGGGGAGTGGAAAAACTGACATGACTGGCAGCTCTTGTTAAAAAGAATCAGAGAATATAACACACAGAATCAGAGTGTAGAAGAGGCCCTTCGGCCTATCAAGTCTGCACCGACACGTGAGAAACTCCTGACCTACCAGCCAAATCCCATTTACCAGCACTTGGCCTATAGCCTTGAATGTTATGATGTGCCAAGTGCTCATCCAGGTACTTTTTAAAGGATGTGAGGCAACCTGCCTCCACCACCCTCCCAGGCAGTGCATTCCAGATCATCACCACCCTCTGGGTAAAATAGTTTTTCCTCACATCCCCCCCTAAACCTCCTGCCCCTCACCTTGAACTTACGTTCCCTTGTGGCTGACCCTTCAACTAAGGGAAAAACAGCTGCTCCCTATCCACCCTGTCCAAGCCCCTCAATCTTGTACACCTCGATCAGGTCGCCCCTCAGTCTTCTCTGTTCCAATGAAAACAACCCATGTCTATCCAACCTCTCTCATAACTTAAATGTTTAATCCCAGGCAACATCCTGGTGAATCTCCATTGCACCCCCTCCACTGCAATCACATCCTTCCTATAATGTGGCGACCAGAACTACACACAGTACTCCAGCTGTGGTCTCACCAAGGCTCTATACAACTCCAACATGACCTCCCTACTTTTGTAATCTATGCCTCGATTGATAAAGGCAAGTGTCCCATATGCCTTTTTCACCACCCCACTAACATGCCCCTCTGCCTTCAGAGATCTCTGGACACACACGCCAAGGTCCCTTTGTTCCTCAGAACTTCCTAGTGTCATGCCGTTCATTGAATACTTCCTTGTCAAATTACTCCTTCCAAAGTGTGTCACCTTACACTTTTCAGGGTTAAATTCCATCTGCCACTTATCTGCCCATTTGACCATCCCACCTATATCTTCCTGTAGCCCAAGACACTCAACCTCACTGTTAACCACCCGGCCAATCTTTGTGTCATCCGCAAACTTACTAATCCTACTCCCCACATAGTCATCTATGTTGTTTATATAAATGACAAATAATAGGGGACCCAGCACAGATCCCTGTGGTACGCCACTGGACACTGGCTTCCAATTACTAAAGCATCCTTCTGTCATCACCCTCTGTCTCCTACAACTAAGCCAATTTTGAATCCACCTTATCAAATTACCCTGTATCCCATGTGCATTTGCCTTCTTTATAAGTCTCCCATGTGGGACCTTGCCAAAGGCTTTGCTGAAATCCATATAAACTACATCAACTGCACTACCCTCATCTACACACCTGGTCACTTCCTCAAAAAATTCAATCAAATTTGTTAGGCATGACCTCCCTCTGACAAAGCCATGCTGACTATCCCTGATCAAACCTTGCCTCTCTCTCCAAGTAGAGATAGATTCTCTCCTTCAGAACTTTTTCCAATAGTTTCCCTACCACTGACGTGAGACTCACTGGCCTGTAATTCCCTGGCTTATCTCTACAGCCCTTCTTAAATAGCGGAACCACATTAGCTGTTCTCCAGTCCTCTGGCACCTCCCCCGTGGCCAGAGCAGAATTAAAAATTTGGGTCAGAGCCCCTGCGATCTCATCCCTTGCCTCCATCAGCAGTCTGGGACACAAATCATCCGGACCTGGAGATTTGTCCACTTTTAAGCCTGCCAACACCTCCAATACCTTGTCACTCCCTATATTAATTGGCTTAAGAACCTCGCAGTCTCTCTCCCCGAGTTCGATACCTTCATCCTCATTCTCTTGGGTGAAGACGGACATGAAGTATTCATTCAACACTCTAGCGATGTCCTCTGGCTCCACCCATAGATTACCCCCTTGGTCCCTTATGGGCCCTACTCTTTCCCTGGTTATCCTCTTCCCATTGATGTACTTATAGAATATCTTGGGATTTTCCCTACTTTTACCAGACAGAGCTTTCTCATATCCCCTCCTTGCTCTCCTAATTGCTTTCTTAAGCTCTACCCTGCACTGTCTGTACTCCACTAATGCCTCTGCTGATTTGCTTCCCTTGTACCTGCTAAAAGCCTCTCTCTTCCTTCTCATCGTAACCTGAATATCTCTGGCCATCCATGGTTCTCTGGGCTTGTTACTCCTTCCTATCACCCTAGAGGAAACATGTTGAGCCTGTACCCTCCCCATTTCCTTTTTGAACACCCCCCACAGTCCTCTTTGGCTACAGGCATGGTGCCAGGGGACTAGAGGACTGCTAACATTGTACTACTGTTTAAGAAGAGAAGAAGGGATAGATTGAGTAATTAAACAGGAGAGGAAGAAATTCATGAAGTGATGAAAACAGTTATTTGTGGACCGTTGAATTTCATGCAAATTTCAGTGATCACGGATGGATCCAAAATAGGATTTAAGCAAAAAATCCATGTGAATTGAATCAGAGTTGGAGATTGGTGCTGAGAAAAGAGATGTGCCTGTAGAACAGGGGCCTTAGCAAAGGCGTGATCAAAAACAAGGTACATAGATAGCAACGAAGATGAAAGGAATAAAAAGGGCAAATGGAAATCATGTTGAAAAGAGGAGCAAAATTTCTCCAAGGTAGGCAGAAGTCGGACTAAACTAAACAATACAAACAAATGGTGAAACAATGCAGATGTTGGAAATCTGCTTTCTAAATACATTTCCTGACTGACTGAATGTTCCATCATTTTCTGTTTCTGCTTTAGATTTCCAACATCTGCCTTTTTTTTCTCTTTGTGAATTCTGGTTTCAGAATCTGCACTCGGGTTACCTCAATTAAGTCTTCAGCTGCACCACATTTAACTATCACAGCCATAAAATGATGAAAAAAATTAAAATGAAACCCCACTGAGAATGTGAAGTAGCAGGAATTTTTTCTGACTCTGAAATGTGCATAGAGTGCCACATTGTGGTTATTTTAAAGAAATGCTTCCAGTTACAGAACCTGGAAATTTCACTCAATTTAACTCCAATAACCAATCAACTTTTGCAAATTCTATAGCAAAGTGACTACTGATGCACTTCAAGAAACAAAACTGGCAGGTCAAATATTTAGCTTGAAATGTTTCCATGGCTATTTAATTACATTTTCCATTCATTTTAACACAGAATTGACAATTTAGAAATGAGACATTGGACGGGATATTTTGGCCCCATTTTGGCATGCCAGCCAAAAGTCATTGACTTTCGGCAGGACTGGAAGATCCCAGCAGCAGATGGGGCTGGGAAATACCAGCTATTGTTTTCGTAACTGTTTAGCCTGGGGAAAATTAAAGTTCTATTGAGACTCAGAAGTTTTACAGAACTTGACACAAGAACTCTCTACGAACTAAGCCTGAAGCCACTGTGTGTTTATGTCCAAATTCCAATTCTGTATACAGTTTCAGTGCTCAACAGTAAACAGGTGCTTTAACATTTACCTCCCACACATAGATGGTCTCTCCAATCCCAGCAGTAACGTGAAGTCCATTAGGTGATGCAGCGAGACAGGTCACAACCCCAGGACAGATGATCTTCTGCTGCAGCTGATCCTAAATTAAAAGGAATTAAAGGTGCTCAATCACAGCATCATTTGCAATTATACACCATTGAAACAATAGACTGTTACTCAACTGTTATTCATTGGTACTACTGTTAGCTGTTACCGATACATTTAGAGATTTGAACTACCATATGGGATGGGAGGAGTGCACAGTTTATCTAGCCCCACTACTCCGTGAGTCATACCATTAGTTTAAAAAATTAATTCACTCACTAAAATGGGCAGTAGTTTACCTTCACTGCTGTTACCCAGAATAAAAGAGACTTTAGCCAGACTTCTTTCAATAAACTCAGAACGATTTTGTTTTATAATAAACCAACTTTTTTAAATACAAGTTGCAAGAACTGGAACACACACACAATATACTCTGGAAGTATATCTATCCCTTTTTAAAAATACCCCAGCATGCGCACACAAACAAAGGACAAACAGATAGGGCCTGTGCGGCGATGCGTTTTGGAAGATAGGCTTATAAAATAAAGGATAAAGGTCGCAGAGTTTTGATGCTGTTGATCTGGAGCTCCCTCGTGTGAAGACAGGCTGCTGATCCCAATAGATGTCTGGAGGTTCTCGCCACCAGAGCTTCGGCGTGGAGGAGAATATACAGCTGGATCGATTCTCATCTCAGTTTTTCAGGTGCAAATGCAGACAAGTTATACTTAGATGAAGATTCTCTGGCTGCAGGTTGATAACCATACACGGAATTTCAGGCAAGGCAGGGAGGCCACGAGTTAGGGCAGCCTTCCTTTTCGGTTTATTCCCCAAAACACACAGTATAAAAGGTTCAAAACTTAAAACTTGTCTCAGTCATGTGATTTCCAGTAAATCACTAGCCTTTGACAGTTTTTTTCAATTAATTAAAATGATTGCAGTTCAAAACAAACAAATTGCTCTTCCCCCTCAAGTACCATGATGGTCAGGTGATTTCTTGGAAAAGGCATGCTTGTTGACAGTTCCAAGGTGAACTTATGGCTTTCTTAAAAACATTCCAGGACCGCATCCAAGTGTCCAGATAATGTAATGTCTTTCCATATTTCAAAAGAAAAATATAGTTTTAAACGGTGTGATTCATACACATATGAACAGTTTTTATCCGACGTATTAAAATTACAATCAACTAGTCCAAGCAAAGAATCTTACTCCTAACCAAGGAATGCCATCAGTGTTCAGCCAGAAAAGGCACACCAAGTGCAGCAGCTCAATCGTAAACACATTTTAAACATTGGTGCAATTTTTACAAAGGATATCATGTGTGAATTTTTAAAAATTCATATGAAACTCTGCACTCCCAAATCTGGACTTCCCCAGGATTTCAAAGAGCATACAGAGTAAGGTAAGGCAAAAAAAGTTGAAGTCGGATGTCAAAAGCTCAATACTACAGAAAGCCTAAGAATAGAAAGTGCAGGGGTGACACTAAAAAGGAAATTGGGAAAACAAGGAGAGGCCATGAAAAATTCTGGCAAGTTAAAGCAAGGAAAATCCAAAGATATTTTATAAATACATTAAGAACAAAAAGGATAACGAAAGAATAGGGTTAATTAGAAACCAAAATAGGTAATTTGTGCGTGGAGACAGAAGATGTGGTTCTTGGCGAATATTTTGTGTCTGTTTTCATAAAAAAGGGAAATACAGCAGACATTGTAGTTAAGGAGGACGAAAGTGAAAAACTGGATAAGAAACAAAGTGAAGGAGGAAATATTAAGCTGTTTAGCACTGTTGAAAGTGGAGAAAGCATCAGGCCTGGATGGAATGTATCCTAGGCTAAGGGAAGCAAGGGAAAAATAACAAAAGCTCTGACCATCATTTTCAGTCCTCTCTGGCTATAGGCATGGGGACTGGAAGACAGCTAACATTGTACTATTGTTTAATAACAGAGGAAGGGGTAGATGAGTAATTACAGACCCAGTCAGCCTAACCTCGGCCGTGTACAAATTATTGGAAAAAATTCTGAGAGGAATATAAATTGTCATTTAAAAGGCACGGATTAATCAAGGACAGTCAACATGGATTTGTTAGGGGAAGATCATGTCTGACTAACTTTGATTTTCTTGGGGAAGTAACAAAGAGGGTGGATGTTTGATGACATCTACATGAATTTTAGAAAGACTTTTGGTCCCACATGGAAGACTGGTCAGAAAATTAAAAGCTCTTGCAATCCAAGGGAAAGTTGAATCCAAAACTAGCTCAGTGGGAGGAAACAAAGGGCTATGGTTGATGGGTGTTTTCATGACTGGAAGGCTGTTTCCAGTGGGGCTTTGCAGGGTTCAGTATTGGGTCCCTTGTTGTTCCTCAGAAAATATCAATGATTTAGACTTAAATGTAGGGGACATGGATAAGAGGTTTGCAAATTATATGACAATTGATATGATATGAAAGTTTGCAACCCTGTTGGCATTCCAGCTGACGTCTTCAAAGTTAGTGGGCTTTTACTCCCATCAAGACTCCATGCACACATCCTACAGACTTGGGGGGGGGGAAAAAGGATTTCAAGAATGCACCAAGTATAACTATTTCAAGAAGGAAGATAAATCATGTGAAAACTATCGAGCTATTTTCCTTAGTAAAAACGGAAAGTGCTGGAAAAACTTAGGTCTGGCAGCATCTGTGGAGATCGAAACAGAATTAACATTTCAAGTCCAATATGACTCTTCTTTGGAACGCTTGTTACGAAGATGTGCTTTTTTAAAAAAAATACAATTTTGAATTCTCCTTTTTCTGGCTGGATTTTCAAAAAAAAACTGTAACCCTATAAAGACAATGGAGGGCTGCTAGCAAGCCAGAATATACAATTTGCATTCCACCCAAGTGGGTCAAAAAGGGAACACACCCACCCAACCCCGAGCAATGTGAAAGACCCCCCCAACAGAAGAGGCTGAAGGGAGATTTAACTGAGGGAAATTAATATATAATATATTATAACTGAAGTATATTAGTGGCCTAGAGAGAGTGGATAGGAAGAAAGTATTTCCATTGGCAGGGAGGCCAATAACCAGGGGTTTAGATTTAAAGTAATTGGTAGAAGGATTAGCAAGGAGTTGAGGAGTAAGTTTTTCATCCAGAGGGTGGATGGTCTGGAACTCTCTGCCTGAAAAGGGTGGTAGTGGCAGAAACTCTCATCACATTTAAAAAATACTTCAACATGTACCAGAAGTGCTATAATCTACAGGATTACAGAGAAAGAACTGGAAGGTGGAATTTAGCTGGATAGCTCTTTTTCCAACCTTCAAAAGACACAATGGACTGAATGGCTTCCTCCTGTGCCAATAATCTTTCTCTGATTTTATGTTACTTTAAGATGCATTGTAGAGATTTTTCTATGTGGAGCAACACAGCCAATCAGATGACCATCCATTATTCACTCTCAAGTATCATTGAATAGAATTTAAATATTGGCTTTGTTGAAAGTAAATATAAGAGGCAATGGCAGATCCCTGTGCACTTTCAGGAGCAGCACCTGGAGTTCACCATCACGAGGAACGAGGCTATACTGTACCAAGTGACAGCATGAACCCTCAAAACATTGAACCCCATTTACTATAGGCCTCTTCCAGTATAAAACATCAAACCATGAGTTGATTTCTACTGTGTTGAATTTGGTTAGATCACTCTGTGCTATGGATGTAAAGGATCTCAGCAACACTACAGAAATTATACAAAAGCAACTTCTTACTTTTGTAAACACAACTTTAAAAGCAACTGAAGCTCATGCATCAGTGTTGGTAGTTCCCACCCAACCTCTGACAATAACATTAGTTTTGTCATATGAGCATCATCAAGAGTCACATTGTGTGCTTAGTGATGAACATAGTGAAGACACAGGCTAGGATGCTTTGGTAGAGACTATTTATTGTTCACCACAGAGCTTACTTCCCCACCCCAACAGCAGACACCTAGTGCTGGTTGACGCTTCTTTATATACGTTACACCCAATTTGTGAAACTGCCCATTTCATGAAATGGGCAAGCCCTTTACACAGACCATGAAATAGACAGTTTGACTGCTCATTTCATGAAATGGCCAGTGCTATGTAGGAGTTTTAAAATCTTATTTGTGGAATTGTTGCTCAAGCCTGTTGCAAGTACAAGCTTAACATCATGTACAACGTTGCTCAATAGTAGATGAACATTGTAAATTTGGGGAAGCAAGTTTGTCTACAAAGTCATAAATGGTGCCTGGTGGAAGTTCTGAAAAGTATGCAAACATCCCAAGGTCTCTTATAGAATAATACATCAGTCGCTGTGAGAGATGCAAAAAAAAGCAGTGCAGGCAGTAGACAGCAATAAGAGTGGTTGTGAGGCCTGTGTCTGTCAACGATTTGATTGAACGTGGTAGGCCTGGTTGATATGCAGACTATGAAGTTTCATACTTAACTACACAAAGCACCTGACCAAGTTTCACATCGTTCGTCCTCTGAAATCCCAAGACAGCAGCTGGGGTTGTCCGTGAGCTGCTTCTCATATTTCTAGTCTACAGAGCCCCACATATTCTTCGGTCAGATAACGGAAGGGAGTTCACAGCACAGGTCATCCAAAAACTGGCAACACTCTGAGAAGAACACAGAGAACTGAGAAGAACTGGTGTTGGTCAACGGGTGTCCCAGACATCCACAGAGTCAAGGCTCTGTGGAACACAGTAATGATTTTTTTTAATATTCATTCAAGGGATGTGGGCTTCACTGGCTAGGCCAGCATTTATTGCCCATCCCTAATTGCCCTCGAGATGGTGGTGACCTGCCTTCTTGAACTGCTGCAGTCCATGTGCTGTAGGTACACCCACAGTGCTGTTAGGAAGGGGGTTCCAGGGTTTTAACCTAGCAACACTGAAGAAACGGTGATATATTTCTAAGTCAGGATGGTGAGTGGCTTGGAGAGGAACTTTCAGGTGGTGGTGTTCCCACGTGCCTGTTGCCCTTGTCCTTTGAGATGGTAGTGACCATGGGTTTGGAAGGTGCAGTCTAAAGAGCATTGGTGAGTTTCTGCAGTGCATCTTGTAGATGTTAAAATGCTGCTACTGTGCACAGTGGTGGAGGGAATGAATGTTTGTGGATGGGGTGCCAATCAAGTAGGCTGCTTTGTCCTGGATGATGTCAAGCTTCGAGTGCTACCTGGATGAGTGCAGCTCCAAGAAGTGGAGAGTATTCCAACACAATCCTGACTTGTGCCTTGTAGGTTGTGGATAGGCTTTGGGAGTCAGAAGGTGAGTTACTCGCCACAGGGTTCCTAGCCTCTGACCTGCTGTCAAAGCCAGTGTTTATATGGCTAGTCCAGTTCAGTTTCTGGTCAATGGTAACCCCAGAGTGTTAATAGTGGGGAATTCAGTGATGATAATGCCATTGAATGTCAAGGTGAGATGATTAGATTCTCTCTTGTTGGAGATGGTCATTGCCTGACACTTGTGTGGTGTGAATGTTGCTTGCTACTCGTCAGCCCAAGCCTGGATATTGTCCAGGTCATGCTGCTTTTGGACATGGACTGCTTCAGTGTCTGAGGAGTTGCGAATGGTGAACATTATACAATCATCAGTGAACATCCTCACTTCTGATGTTATGATGGAAAGATGATCGTTCATGAAGCAACTGAAAATGGTTGGGCCTAGGACACTACCCTGAGGAACTCCTGCAGTGATGTCCTGGAACGGACATGATTGAATTCCAACAACCACAAACATCTTCCTTTGTGCTAGGTATGGCTTCAACCTGCAGAGAGATTTCCCCCTTACTCCCATTGACTCCAGTTTTGCTAGGGCTCCTTGATGCCACACTTGGTCACATGTGGCCTTGACGTCAAGGGCAGTCACTCTCACCTCTGGAGTTCAGCTCTTTTGTTCATGTTTGAACCAAGGCTGTAATGAGTCAGGAGCTGAGTGGCCCTGGCAGAACCCAAACTGAGCGTGCGAGCAGGTTATTGCTAAGCAAGCGCCACTTGCTAGCACTGCTGATGACTCCTTCCATCACTTTACTGATGATCGAGAGCTGAAGCTAATGACCTGGATGCATAACAGCAACTGTGTTCAGTGGAGCTATGGTGTCCGTTTTGTTCAGTGGCCAATGAACAGCAGGTGGTAAAGATGGCTCCTTAGCAAGCACTCACTGGAAACAAACCACAGTGCAGCCTCAGATCAAAGTTGCCATTTGAGTTCCTCAACAGAACCTCCACAGCCCTTGAAGGAGAACTGGAAAGACTTCTCGAGGAGAACATGGAAAATCCTGACCCTGAACTGGCCCCTGGACCATCCTCCATGGACAATCCTGAGCTGGCCCAGAACCATTCACCACAGATGACTCCGAGTCAGCCCCTGCATCATTCAGCATGGAAGATCCTGAGCGAGTCCCAGAACCATCCACCATCGATGACCCCAAAATGGCCCCTGGTCCACCCAACATGGGCAACCCTGAGCCTGCCCCTGGATCATTCAACATGGATGATCCTGAGACATCCCTGGGACCATCCGCCATGAAGTATCCTGAACAGGCCTCTGGATCATCCACTACAGATGACCCTAAATCTGATCCTGCCAGACATGCATGGAAGGTGGCACAACAGAGCATTACACAGCAAGCCAAGTGGATGATGGCACACAGCACAAGATCACTTCAGGCTGTTACTGTTGGAGACAATGTGGTTGTCCCAGTGTCAGCACTTGACCGCAGCAAGAGTGACCCACCAAATGTTATAGGTGTGGTGCTGGCAGCAGATGAAACTGGCTACACCATTGGAACAGCTAAGGGGATTGTGAACAACAAACCTGCCAGGAATCAGTTTGAATTTGTGCAGTACAGTGGACTAAGTGCAGAAGACATTCCACCAGAACAACTCCGCCTTCGTGAGATTGTACATGCTCAAAGTATTTGTGGTGGGCAAGGCTTCCAGAGATATCACTGCGGAAGTAACTGCTTATCAAGATGATGTTCCTGTTTGAAAGCAGGTCTCCGCTGCAACAGTGCTTGTCGAAGCCACAAGTCTTGTGACAACGTTGACCGGTGCTGGCATATTAAATATGTATGAATTATCTTTATGCTGTTTTTGTAAACATTGATGTATAAGCTATCTGAATGTTTGGGTGCGATCCTGAATGAAATATAACAGAACATAAACCAATGAATTTGAAATGTTTGGATGTCACAATGAATCTGAAATGTACATTGAATAAAGGGACATTGTGCATATATGAATTGTTTCTTTATTTGTTTTTGCTATATTGTAATCATTGATGAATGTAAGCTATATCTGAATGGTTTGGATTTAATACTGGATGAAACATAAGAGGACAATAAACAGAATTAAGCAAATTATACATTTGTAAATGAAATTTTATTTTTCATTCATATAAGTTAACCGTTTCGTGAACTGGGCGAGTTTTCTAACTTCCATTTATATGAATTGGATGTTCAAACTGCCAATTTCATGAACTGTACAGGTAGGCTGCCCATTTCAAAGAATGGGCAATTTGACTGGCCATTTCATGAAATAGGCAGTTTCACAAATTGTGTGTAACATATACACATTTAAGTATAATTAACAAATCAATACCCAACACCTGTTCACCTTATCACCTTAAACTACTAGGTATTTAATATCCATCAACAAAACTTCAGCTTCTAACAGATTCTTCTACTTTCTTTCAATTAAATCGATATATAAACAAAACTATAAGAAAAATACAAAATTATAATACGTTATATTGTATAATCAATCTTTAACATACACCATATTCCCCCACCCCACCATCTTGAAGACAAAAAAACTGTTTAAGGTTACAACATAAAACATTTTCATTTTCTCCTACTCCTTTATAACACAAGGCGTTCCTCTTCAAGAATATCCAACAATTTTAGACAAGCTGTTCATTTTGTGAAACAATCTGACAACTTGCGTCGACCCATTTTATTTTGAAATCTCCTTCCTTTCCAGCATCTCTTTTATACTCATGAGATCAATCTTCAACCTCTTTTGCGTAACACACTTTGTAGAATGGACATTATCCCAGAGCGAACAGTTATCTCTATAGCATTCTATAGACATATTTTTCCCCAGTTGCCCCTTATATAGGAGTTCCTTCAAAACACTCGATAAATACATAGCCATATCTGCCGCTTCTACCAGCACAAGTGTCTCTGCAGCTAAGGTACTTTTAGCTACTCTATTTTCTTTGATTCCCATGCTAATGGACATCATTTATCATTTCTTCCCATTAAAAGTATTTTTAAAAATCCTGCAGTACTCTAATAACCATCGGGAAAGTTAGCGTACGAGATGTCACTAAAACGACTAGTTTCACCGCTCCTGGGTCATCCAGGTCTGGGAATCTAAGCATATAATCTTCTAAATTTAATTTCTTCAATGTCTTATTTTGCTTTAAGCACTTCCCCAAGTGCTTATTTAATAGCATATTTCAGCATGGTGCTCAATTCTAATACATCACAACACACATCCGGTCTAGTTTGTGTGCAATTTAAATGTCCAATTAAGCTTCTCAACTAATCTGCTTCTTCCTTGGTCGTAGAGTCTTTCTTCTGTGAGGATCTAGCCTGATTTATCGGGATCCTATTGACATTCCCTAGGTGAGGCTGTTGGGTTAGGGTTATTCCCAACTTAGTCTACCTAATGTCCAACCTTATATCCTTAAAAGCTCCAGAAGCCCAACTTCCAATTTTGAATTCCTTTATAATTTTATCTATCACAAATTTCTCAAATGTCACCCCAGGAAATCATCTACGTGCATTAAGAAAATGCCTGCTAGTTTTCCTTCAGAGTTCCAACAAAACATTGCTGGATCTGCTTTTAGCTGGAGAAAACCAGCATTTAGGAAGGGCGTAACTGAAAAATACCATATTGTTTAGCCCATAAACACATTTGTTCAGCCTCCATAATTTCCCCTTTATATCTCCAGCTTCTTTTGGAGGCTTTAAGAATACTTCTCTTTGAAAGTATTCTCCTCGCAAAAATGCTGCTTTGACGTCAATGGATTCAGATTCCTATGAGTATATCACTTACAGCGCTAGGAAAATCCTCGAACTTACTTTTCCTGCTGTTGGGGAGACTGCTCTAACTTCCTGGTTGCCCAGTTGTTCCTCAAATCCCTGATCTACAAGTCTAGCTGTAGCTTTATACTATACATGTTCTCCGTACATATCCATCTATGGGGCAATGCTGGCTGTCCTTTGTCTGGCACCTCCATGTAAATTTCAAACTCTCTCCTAACATCAAGTTCTTTATGGTTTGCCTCCTTTACCAATTTACCATCCAACTTGTCCGTGGCCACCAGAGCTTCTCTATTGTATGGGGTCCTACTTCTTGCGTCGCTCCTCGCCTGTTCTTTGGTCCTTGCTCTTGTTGAACTACGTCCCCTGCTAGGTCCCCTGTCCCTATCTGGACTACTACTACTACTACTCGACCTTTCCCTCCTGCGTCTAGACTCCCTTTCACAAGTTTTTGATCTTTTCCTTGGGCCGTGATCACCATTAGGCCCATTGTTTGAACTTACACTACAGTTCCTGGCTTTCCACATTTTTACTTCCTTCTGCCAATCCATAGATCTGATATTCTGCCCCTTGTCTTGTACATTCAGCCAGGTTTTGTATTTCCCAGTGGCCTTTCCTGCCCTTCTTATTAGGGTGGCTTTCTTCCACTCACTAGCCTCTTCTGGCATATAGGCTACCCTAGTTCCAACTTTTGGTAGTTGATCTTGTGATAAATGGCCCTATCCTGATCTTCACTATCACTAGATCCACTCTCAGTCAGCCCATTATCTGCCACAATCTGCTGTCTGTACAGGTCTGGCATATACATGTGTGAAGCACAAGGTGCATCTTCAGTTTCTATCATCTGTCCAAGTTCCGTCAATGCGTAATCAGTGCCAGTAAGCCACATGGAACGTACTCTCGCAGTTTTGGTTACCGTGTTGCAAGATTATCATTTTGCTTCAATGCCTATAACTTTTCCTAGGCAACTCCATCCTTTCTGTTCTCTTTTATAATACACCATGTCCCTGGGTTTAAATTCATTTCTGACGGCCTGATTTGATACCTCAAAGCTCTCCTGACTTTTTCCTGAAACCTCTGCCTTAATAAATGCTCTCCTCCCTGCATGCACAGCATTCAAATATTCTACAAAAATGGAACTAATGGTTGTCCCCTCCAAAGGCAGGGGATGGTCCCACAGTATTGAAGGTACCTTTGGATTCCTGCTATATATTAACTGATGGGGGCTACAGCCCTCAACCATCTGAAGCGTGTTTTTTGCATATACTGCCCACACTAGAGCAGTTGTCAATTTACAATTTGGTTGGTCAGCTAAAATTTTTCGGAGCATTTCATCAATCACAGGTGTGATTTCTCACAAATCCCATTGCTAAAAGGACTTTCTGCTGCTGTATGCATTGCCACAATATTCACATTTTCTCACGCTTCTAAATTCATCATTGGCAAGTTCCCCTCCATCGTCCGTTAAGAATTTAGCTGGTGCTCCCAGCCTTGTCCCTATCCATCTTTCCATTATCTTATTGATAATTACTTTTTTGTCTTTAATATTAATTACAAAGGTATTACAGTAATCAAACTATCTTTATTGTAGTATTGTGCAATGAGATAGGGTTAATTATTTGGCAGCAAACGCAGCCTAACGCAGAATTGACAGACAGGGAAATGGCTGCAGCCTAAGTGCCCATCCACTGCGAGGCTCAAGAAGGTGCTTGAAATTTAGTACAGAGGTATGGTTGTGTTTTTTTGTGTGTGGTATAAATTATTTTAGGGATCCATGGGCAATGAAGTAAACTGCCAAAAAGATGTCACTGTTCATGAGGGTGGATTTGTGTCTCCTGTAAATAATGTCATTGGATTCTGCGCAGACAGGTATCAACGACCATCTTGCGCTAGCAGGTGATACAGTGTAATGAATAACATTGTAGTAAAGGTGCCTCTGAAGAATAATGATCATAATATGATGAATTTTATGCTGAGTTTGAGCAAGATTTAATTAAGTCTGAAACTAGGGTTTTAAATCTGAACAAAGTAAATTGCATAGGTTTAACAGGCGAGTTGGCTAAAGTAGATTAGTAATTTGGATTAAAAGTTATGACGGTAGGTAGGCATTGAGCCGAATCTTCAGCTGGATTGCCACTCCGCTCTTATTTTCTTATCATGGACTGCAGCTCCACATTTCTCAATCGGACATCGACCCCCGGCCCGCTGAGGAGTGTAGCTGCTCCTGGAGTCCTTCAGTGTAGTGTAGAAACATTGGGGGAAACAAAGCCACACCCCCTTTTTACGACACTAGCTGCCATATACCGGTAAGTTTAAATGTCACAGCCACTTTAACAAGCTAGGAGAGAAGTTAAGTATGTAAGGTAAATGGGTGAGGGGATAGAATGGGTTGGGGGTCAGAAGGGGCAAAGAAGGTGGTCAGGGAGTAGTCAGAGGATCAGTGGGGGGATAGTCAGAGGAGGAGCAGGTGTTCGGTAGTATAGTTACCCAAGAATTAAAACTGGTTTTAATCCTTCTGACCTTTCCTGGGTAACTATTCTGCTATGTAAGTCGGTACCACCCTAAGTCTCCAACTTTAAATTGGAGTTTCAGAGGGTTCCAGGCACAGGATAATTGCCCAACGGAAGTTGAAGCTTCCCGCGCAATTCCTGTGCTATTCTTGCATGGGGACTTCAGAGGCATCCCCACACATCTTCTGGTGTACCTCCAAGGTACGACCTCCGGAGAACGGAAGACCTGGGCCAATGGCAAACATTTAAAGAATTAAGTCAATCATCATACATTCCCTTAAGGAATAAAATCCCCATGGGTAAAGTAAGCCAAAGATGGCTAACAAGAAAAGCTAAAGGTAGCATTAAAGCCAAAAAATTATATAATACAACTGAGGATTGGGAGGATTTTAAAAGTCAGCAAAGTATGACCAAGAAATTGATAAAGAAAGAGAAAATAAGATACAAGTAAACTAGTTAGAGACCTGAAAACAGTTTGTAAATGCATTTTACAGAGGGAGAGATTAAAAAGTGTAAACATATGCCTCTTAGAGGCAGAAAGAGAGGGTATTATACTAGGAAATATGGAAACAGCAGACTTATTAAACAAATATTTTACTCTACTTCACAGTAGAAGACACACAAAACCTTCCAGAAGGAGTGGGGAACTGTGGCTCTAAGGAAATGATGAACTTAAGGATATTAATATTAGTAAAGAAATAGTACTGCAGAAAGCAACAAGACTAAAAACTAACAAATCATCTGGACCTGATGGCCAGGGTTTTAAAAGAAATGGCTACAGAGATAGTGGCTGCAATTGTTTTGATTTTCCAGAACTTCCTAGATTCTCTAACAATACCCATGGGTTGGGAGGTAGCAAATATAACCCTACTATTCAAGAAAGGAAGGAGAGAGAAAACAGGGTAGTAGGAGCCATTTAGCCTGGCATCAGTAGTAGGAAAATGCAAATGAAAATCTATAAGTAAGGATGCGATAACAAAGTACATAGAAAATCATAAGATTGGGCAGTCAACATGAAAGGAAAGTCCCGTTTGACAAATTTTTAAAATGTTTTTCAAATTTGGTTAAGGGAGTGGCTGTAATGTATTCAGCTTTTCAAAAAGCATTTGAGAAGATGCCACACGAGATGATAATGCAAAATTTGAGTTTTTGGGATTTGGTGGGATTGGGGTTGGGGGTGTTAATGTATTAGCATGGATTGTGGATTTATTAGCCGACAGAAAATAGCATAGGGATAAATGGATAGTTTCCAGATTGGCAGGCTGTAATAGTGGGATACCGCAAGGATCAGTGTTTGGGCCTCAGCTATTTACTACCTATATCAATGACTTAAATGAATGGGTCAAATGTAATAAATTCGTTGATGGGAAAGCAAATGGTATTTCATCTTCTATTATAAAGGGGCTGGAATATAAGAGTAAACTTGTCTTACTGTAATTGCATGGCATCTTGGTGCGACCACACCTGGTGTGCTGTGTACAGTTTTGGTCTCCTTACCCAAGAGGATTACAGCAAAGATTTACTGATTCCTGGTATACAATATTGTCCTGTGAGAGGTTGAAAAGGCTAGGCCTACAGTTTCTGGAGTTTAGAAGGGCGAGAGATGATTTCGTTGAAATATTAAATTCCGAGAGAGCTGGAGAGGGAAGATGCTGAGAGGCTGATTGCCCTGGCTGCATAATCTAGGATACAGGGCCACAATCACAGTGCAAAAGGATCAAACATTTAGGGCTGAGATGAAGAAAAATATATCTTCACTCAAAATCTTTGTAATTCACTATCCGAGGGCTGTGCATGCTCAGTCATTGGGTATATTCAAGACAGAGATCGATAGATTTTAGACAATAAGATAATCGAGGGATATGGGGATAGTGCGGGAAGGTGTAAATAAGGTATTAGATCAACCATGATCTTAGTGAATAACAAAGTAGGCTCAAGGCAAATAGCATACTGCTGCTCCTATTTTTATGTAACTTCAGATAACTTTGCAAAGCAATGCGTGCTCCTGGCTGGACTAGCTGCACGTGTTTGGTGTCAAACGGATTCTGGCTGGTTAAACTCGCAGCGTCTCCGCGTACACTTAACCGGGACTCCTGACATATTCTTGGGTGGGAGGAGTAGGAGTTCTCCGAACCGTTAGCTGGGAGACAGTTTATGTTCCTTCCCTGTCGGTTCCCGCTGCCGCCGGTCACTCACCTTCCTCTGCAGTTCCCACACGCTGATGTAGTTCTTGCCGAGCTGCGCTCCCAGGAGGTAATCGCCAGGGAGCATGCACAGACCACGAGCCGAGGTATTGCCGCCCCGGTAGCTGGTAAGCGTAGTCCCTGAGCGCGGCTCCCACACGTTGCAGTTCCACAGCGAGCCCCCAGCATCACAACTGAGCACCACCTCGAACGCCAACGCCGCCATCTTACGAGACTTCCCACAATTCCCGCTGCCAAAGAGCAGCGCGACAAGAGAGGCCTAACAGTCACCATAGTAACAGTTTGACTGGGATGAGAGTTAGAATCGGACTGAGATTCATCACAAATCCTTTTAAACCCATGAACTGTGCTTATTCTTAAGTGAGATATAGCTAAAAAAAGTTATTTTTTTAAACAAATAAGAGTGAGACTTTGGAATGCAAATTGTCACCTGAAATCAGGACATAATCAAGAGGACAATCAGAATTAGTTTATTTTTTGGCTGCAGTAGAGGGCTGCTTTGAGTACTTATGTTGGAGCTGGTGAGAGAGGGACTTTTCAGGATTAATGTAAGGGTTAATTATCTAAAATCTAATTTTTCTTTAATTTAACAACTAACTAAAAATTGCTCTTCGGGCTGGGAGAAGGTGAGTTTTAGTCCAGTTTTAAAACAGGGGCTCTGCTTGCAGCTGGTTAATTAGATAATTGGCTTAAACAGGTTTTCAGAAGCTAAATTCAGATACCATAAAAGCAGGCCATCTACAATGCTGTTTTTGTCTGCCCTGAAGTGTTGCTTTGGGCTGCATTAGAGTGCTTAAATTGGAGCTTGGTGAAGAGGGAAGGAGGGATACATTAATTTTCTACTTGTTATGTTCCTTCTGTTGGGTTGCTTTGCTTGCGAACACAGTTGCATGCCTATCTACTGGTGAGTGAATTGGTAAATGATATACTGCAGATGCAAAGACCAATGTAAGATGAAGCACATGCTGTTTGTTAACACAAATAACAGAGCACTAACACATGTGTGCTTCTCAAACCAGACCCTATTCTAAACTACTGATTAACATTTTAGGCCGCACCTTCTCTTCCTAATATTCTCTAAACTAGAGGAAGTAAAGGTAAAGTGAGTCATTCAAGGGTAAATCATGGCAGGGCAACTTGGCCAAGTGGAATGCTCCTCCTGTGCAATGTGGGAAGTCAGGGACACTTCCAGTGTCCAGGGTGACCACATGTACAGAAAGTGTCTCCAGCTGCAGCTATTTGAAATCCACATTTTGGAGCTGGAGCTGCGGCTGGAGTCACTGTGGATAGCACATAGAGTGAAGTGGTCACACCGCAGGTAAAAAATGCACAGGCAGAAAGAAAATGGGTGACCGCCAGACAGACTAAAAGCACTAGGCAGGTAGTGCTGAAGTCCCCTGGGTCTATCTCCCTCTCTAACAGATATTCTGTTTTGGATACTGCTGGTGGAGATGGTTTCTCAGGGGAACGCAGTAAGAGCCAAGTCCGTGGCATTATGAGTGGCTCAGCTGCACAGGAAGGAGAAGAAAGAGTGGGAGAGGAATAGTGATGGGGGATTCTAACAAAAGGGGAACAGACAGATGTTTCTGTGGCTGCAGATGTGACATCAGGATGGTATGCTGCCTCCCTAGTGCCAGGGTCAAGGATGTCACTGAGCAGTTGCAGGATATTCTGAAGGGGGAGGGTGAACAGCCAGAAGTTGTAGTCCATATCGGTACCAATGACATCAGTAAAAGAGGGATGAGGTCTGAAAGCAGCATATGGGGAGCTAGGAAATAAATTTAAATGCAGGACCTCAAAGGTAGTAATCTGAAAATTACTCCCAGTGTCACGTGCTAGTGAGATCAGAAATATGAGATAGACCAGATGAATGGGTGGCTGGAAAGAGGGTGTAGGAGGGAGGGGTTTAGATTCCTGAGGCATCGGGGCTGATTCTGGGGAAAATGGGACCTGTACAAGTTGGACAGGTTGCACCCAGCAGGACCAGGACCAATATCCTTGCAGGAGTATTCACTAGTACTATGGCGGAGGGTTTAAACTAGAGTGGCAGGGGATGGGAACCTGATCAGGGAACATATGATAATTTGGCTATAATGGAATCCTGGCTCAAAGAAGGGCAGGACTGGGTATTAAATATTCCTGATACAATGTGTCCAGGAAAGGTAGGTGGGTGGCATTATTGATTAAGGAGAACATCACAGTGCGGGAGATCTCCCAGAGGAGTCAAGGACAGAATTTAGAGCCAAAGAACAAAAAAGGTGCAATTACATTGTGCGGTGTAGCTAATAGGCCATCAACTATTGAGAAAATGTAGAGGAACAAATTTGCAAGGAAATTGCAGAGAGGTTCAAAAATTTTAAAGTAGTTATAATGGCAGCTTTCTATATCTGAATATAGACTGGGATAATAGTAGTGTATTTGGCAGAAGGGGTAGGAGTTCCTAGAGTGTGTTCAGGGGAATTTTCTACAGCGGTATTTTCTAGTCGAATGAGAAAGGATACACTGCTAGACGTGGTTCTTGGGAATGAAGTGGACCAAGTGGATAGTGTCGGCAGGGGAACATTTAGGAGACAGTGATCTTTGTATCATAAGGCTATGGAAAAGGAGCAATCCAGAGTAAGAATAATTAACTGGGGGAAAGCCAACTTCAATTCAGTAAGAATGGATCTGGCCCAGATGAATTGGAATCAAAGCTTGGCAGTCAAAACTGTAACTGAACAATAGGCTGCCTTTTAAAGAAGAGGTAGATTGGGGTCAGTTGAGGTATATTCCCACAAAGAGGAAAGTTAGGGCAAGCAAATCCATGGCTCCCTGGATGATGAAAGAGATAGACATTGAGATGAAGAAGAAGAAGTGTGCTTATGACAATGTCAGGTGAACTATACAACTGGGAACCAGGCTGAATATAGGATGTTCAGAGGGGAACTAACAAATCAAATAAGTGAAGCAAAGAGAGAGTATGAGAAGAGACAGGCAGCCAACATAAAAAGGAATCCAAAAGTCTTCTATAGGCATATAAATAATAAAGGGGTGGTAAGAGGAGTGGGGCTGATTAGAGACCAAAAAAGGATTTACGCATGGAGGCCAGAGGGCATGGCTGAGATATTAAATGAATACTTTGCATCCATCTTTACCAAGGAAGATGTTTCACAGGTCATGATGTAAGAGGAGGTAGTTCAGACACTTGAAGGATTTAAAATTGATGAGGAGGTGGTATTTGATAGGCTGTCTGTACTTCCAAGTCGAGAAGGTGCCAGGACTAGATGAAATGCATCCCCGGATACTGAAGCAAGTGAGAGTGGAAATTGCGGAGGCACTGGCCATAAATTTTCCAATCTTTCTTAGACTCAGGGATGGGTATCAGAGGACTGGAGAATTTCAAATGTTACACCCTTATTCAAAAACATTGGAAAGATAAGTCCATAACTACAGGCCAATCAGTTCAACCTCGGTGGTTAGGGAGCTTCTAGAAAAAAATAATTCAGTACAAAATGAACAGTCACTTGGGCAAATGCGAGTTAATTAAGGAAAGCCAGCATGGATTTGTTAATGGACTGTCGTGTTTAACTAACTTGCTTGAGTTTTTTTAATGAGGTAACAAAAAGGGTTGATGAGGGTAATACTGTTGATGTACATGGATTTCCAAAAGGCATTTGATAGACTTGTGAGCAAAATTGGAGCTCATGGAATAAATGGAATGGTAGCAAATATGATGAATATGAAATTGGCTGAGCGACAAGAAACAAGAGTTGTGGTTCAGTTTTTTTTCAGACTGGAGGAAATTTTATAGTGGAGTTCCCCAGGGATCAGTGTTAAGTACCTGCTCTTCCTGATATATCTGACCTAGACCTTTGTGCCCAGAGCACAATGTCAAAATTTGCAGATGATACAAAACTTGGAAGTATTCTGAACTGAGTAGGATAAGGACATAGACAGGTTAGTGTAATGGGCGGACAAGTGGCCGATGAAATTTAATAAAGAGAAGTATGAAGTTATTCATTTTGGTACAAAGGACACAGAGAGAAAATACAAAATCAAGGGTACAATTCTAAAGGAAGCACAGGAGCAGAGGGACCTGGGCGTAAATATGTATAAATGATTGAAGGTGTCAGGACAGATTGAGAGTGCAGTTAATAAAGCATAGAGCATCCTAGGCTTTATCAATAGGGACATAGAGTATAAAAGCAAGGAGAATATGTTACTTATTTAGAACATTGGTTCGCTCTCAACTGGAGTATTGCGTCCTGTTCTGGGTACCACACTTTAGGAAGGATGTGAAGGCATTAGAGAGGGCGCAGAGAAGACTCATGAGAACAGTTCCAGGGATGAGAAACTTTAATTATGTGGATAAATTAGAGAAGCTGGGATTGTCTTCCTTGGAGAAAAGAAAGTTGAGGAGATTTGATAGAGGTATTCAAAATCATGAGGGGTCTGGCCAGGGTAAATAGGGAGAAACGGATCTCAATGGTGGAAAGATCAAGAACCAAAGAATACAGATTTAAAGTAATTGGCAAAAGAAGCAATGGCAACATGAGGAACTTTTTCATGAAGCAAGTAGTTAGGATCTGGAATGCACTGCTTGAAAATGTGGTGGAGGAAGTTTCAATCGAAGCATTCAAGAGGAAGTTGGATTATTATCTGAAAAGGAAAAATGTGCAGGATTACAAGGAGAAGGTGGAGGAGCGGCACTAGGTGAATTGCTCCTTCAGAGTGCCAGCACAGACACGACAGGCTGAATTGTTAGTGGATCCAAGCTGGTTGGTGAAGCCAAAACCACGACGCAGAGCTTTTCTTTATTGAAAGAGTTTATTGACTTGTTCAGTCTCACAGCTCTCTTCCCACTTCAACCAGTGTCCCAGCTATCACCTATTTATATGTGCTCAGATAGTTAATAACCATCACCCGTTTCTCTTAATCGTAACAATGTAATTGATGTCACATTAACATCAATAGCCTCCTTCCGTGCAGTAATCGTTCTGATTCTATGTTTACTAAGTTTTAAAAAAAACAAATCACATTCTCAGTGGAAAATGATTGAGTTTTCAGATCTGATACCCAACAGCCCCAAAAGTGTCCATATTGCAACAATCCCCTTCTTAATGTATTTTAAAATGGAAAAGTTACCATAATTCCTCTAGTGCAACAGTCTGACCTGCCTACTGGAAGCTCACCACTAACTGTGCAGCTCTTGCTTCCTCACTTTCGCCGACTTGGGTCTCCGTGAACTGTGTCACACGAACGGTGGTCTTGCACTCTTGAGTGAGTGGTAAAGTAAAAATACTCACTTGCCTGGTGCATCCAACCGATCAGTTCCTCAGTTTCTGGTGGAGACACTGCTTGGGGTGCCAATTGCTGTGGAGTATCTAAAAGACACTTGACACAGAGTCAACTGTAGGTAGACTCAAGCAGCAGTTTTTTTATTCAGTGCAAGTGTGCACAAATGGGAAATGCTCTTTCAGAGTGCTCTAAAAGGCAATTCAAAGTTACACAGTTTCTGTCAGTTATATATACCATCTTTGGGATAATTCATCATTAACTCACAATGTTCTTAATTACAAATGAGTTTACAACATAAACACAGAATGACCTGTTCATCACCACCGCAGTTAAGAAGGAATTTGTAAAGCAATCATGGAATGACCTGACCATTAGCACAAACAATGTTCCAAATCATGTACTTTGTTTATCTATCCTGACGTTTAACTGCAGTGCTGAGCATTCTACATACCTTGATCCTGAGATCAAGCTATCAGTTTATTATAGTATAATTCATAGACCATTCATCAACTTTCTGGCCTGGCCAGAGGATTATATTCATTCTAGTTTTTTTTAAACTGCAAGCACTTTTAAAACTTATATCCGCAACTTGGCCAAGCCTGGGTAATCCTATGATGCATCCAGATATGTCACTTTAAAAGTATCAAAGAGAAAAAGATAGCAACCTACTTTTTTTTCTCATCTTGGAGAGTAGCCAGGTATTCATAAACAGTTGACAATCTACTGACTAGCAATTTGCCTCCAATTAACCTTGGGAGAAAAAAAAACATGACTTCCATTAAATACCTGAACTACACACAGGGAAGTCCCAGGTTTGATCTCCAGTTTGCCTGGCACAGATGAATAATCAGCTTTCAATTTTAATGAACAATAGAAATATATATATATATATCCTCATCTCCAGTGTTCAATTAAGTATTCAAATACTTAGCCATTGCCTAGAGCATAAACCACTCTCCAAAAGTTGCTTAGTCTATGCAAACTTTAAAGTTTGAATATTTTTTTAAATGTCTACAAATGCCCTGGTAAGTAAATCACTCTGACTGCAAATATCTTTTGTGTGTAATTCATCCAAAACAAATGCAATGCTCTTCTCTCCCCCAAGCTGTGTTTTATTGTGCATTTGGGGTCTAGATGGGGTTCTTTGGAGTTTGTCTCTTTTCCCTGAGTAAGCTACTCAAGACTGCAGTTTGTTCAAAGCATTATCATTTATTTATAGCCCTATGTACATCTTAGGAACTCTGCACGAGATTGGACTTCTCTTGCCTCCAGATTCCTGTGACTTAGTCATGTGTCATTACACCATAGTTACATCAGCATTAGGTGCGTCTGGTGTTAACCCTTTACATCTTCCTCCCAAATCTTTATCCCAACTGTATACAACCTCCTACACCTCCCCACAAAGTCTCAGACTCCACAGGGTTCGTCTCCAAGGTGCCTTGACGAATATCCCTGATCTTGTTCTGATCTCTTTCTGATGTTGAGGGCATTCTGCACTCTTTGTTTGATATCAGTGTCCTTCTGGACAGCTATTGAGCTTTGTCTTGTTTTTTATTCCTTATCTCCATCTGGATCTGAATAAGCCTCCAAGTTTCTTTCTGCTTTTTTTCCCAAGGATATGAAGACACTGCAGTTTCTCTTTATATTTCCCTGGTCCATCTCAATCCTATAAGATCTCCATTGTGGAGCTCTTTCTGTTATTATGTCTTTTTTCTATTCGTCTCTCTCCCCATACAGTACTGAAAGGTCTCATGCACTGTGCCTCAAGTTGAAGTTGCGAGCTTGTTTGTGTCTCTGTTCTTCCTTATGCTTTTTTATTCTCTCATGCTCATTCAGGGGGATATTTGGTTCTCGTTTCTGTTGCAGAGCTGGAAGTTGTGTTTTCAGTCATTTTCTCATTAACAATAACGATGGTGAGAATCCATTTGTAGTGGTGAGGTTCAGTAACTAAAAAGGTCTAAGTTGAGATCTTCATTTTTCTTCATCAAGTCTTTGATGGTTCGAACACCTCTCTCAGCTTCTCCGCTCGCTTCAGGATATCGAGGTGAGCGAGTCATGTATATTAATCCATATTCCTTCACAAAGTTGTGGAATATTTCATTAGCAAATTGTGGACCATTGTCTGACACTACAATGTCCAGGATGCCATGAGTTGCATAGATTATCTTCAGTGAGTGCGTGACAGTTTCCGCTGTGCAATCTGTTCACCTCAACCCATCAGGAGTAGTAATTAAAGACAATAAATACCTTGCCTTTAAAATAAAATAAATCTATTCCCAGGCATTCCCATGACCTTGATGGAAAAGTGGAGGGTGATAGTCGTTCTCTTTGCTCTTGGCTGTTCACTGCACATTTTAGACAATTCGAAATTAACTCTTCAATAGAATAAGTTATGCCTGGCCACCAGACTGATTGCTGGCCTCTTGCTCAATGTTTTGCTATCCCTAAGTCGTCTTCTTATCATGTCCACGGACAGTCTATACATGGCCCAGCCAGAACTGGACACATTTTTGCGCCTTGTTGTTGAATTCGGTAAGATCTGCAACAGTGCAGGGTTCCTCTAGCGATAGACATTGCAGGAGACGTTGCATAGTCTGTGGCTCAGTTCCACATTCACAAGTTGTCGGGCAGGTTGTATATCCCCATCTGCTTAGCGACACTTTTGAACCTACACCAGTCCTAAGTCTATTAAGGCACTTTCAGGTTGCCCAGTTGCAATTAGCTCCTGGAGGAAGGCTTTCATCCAGTAGAATTTCCATCGCTGGGGGTTGTTCGAGACTGGCGAGCCGGTCTTTCCACAAGGTGATGCGGGCTTCAGATGGAGTTGATTGTAATGGAACAACACTGTTCATGAAGCTCTTCCTTGACTTTAGGCGGCTGGGTATAGGTGTATGACCATGTAGAGGGTGCCTCTCATCTGATGTTTGACAGAGTCACTCTTTCTTGCTGGCTACCGTTCTTCTTATATCAGGGGGAGTGATACCCCACCAGGATATATAGGCTGTTGGTGTTTGTTGGTTTTAAACAACCTGTGATAAGTCGGCAGGTGACCTTGATGAATTTTTTGGAAAATATCAAGCATTCTCAGAATGACTATTCTGTCATTAAAAATAGGAGATCATCAATTATTGTGAGGTGTTTTCTCTATTGGAAGTGCTGCCATAGTACTGGGTTGTTAGGAGTATAACCTGGCCATCCTTCCAGACAATATTCCTTTATCTACCCATTTGTCATCTTGCTGTTGTGCTTGTTTTATTTCCATAGCTTCTTTGCAATAGTCAGTTGATGTTTGATAATGAATGATGTATACGCTTCCACCTCTTCAATAAATTCAAATCCTCTATTTTGGTTCCTTCAACTGGTATTCTTGAGAGTGAATTTTCTGTCATTTGGTACTTCCCTTGAACATACTCAGATACTGAATCATACCTTTTTAGTCTCAGTCCGAAGCATTGAATTCTAGGCTGCATCCTTGTAATTTCTTTCATGTTCAGAAGAGTGACTCGTGGTTTATCGTTGGTTTCAATTTTAAACAGCAATCCCATCACAGTCTGAGAACTTCTCGCAAGCCTATGTTGCTGCCAATGCTCCATCTCAATTATAGCATAAAATTTTTCTGTGTCTGAGTGATCTTGAGGCATAATAAACTGGTCTATGTTTACCATCTCTTTGTATTGAAATAAAATCGCACCCAGACCTGTTGGTGATGTATCTGCTGCAACTATGGTAAGCAGTTCTGGATCATAGTGCTCTAAAATTTCAGGAGAAATTAGAAGGTTTTTGATTTTCTCAATCACTTTGCTGGTCCACATTCCAGCACCACTGTTGACCTTGTCGCAACAGCTTATTGGCTTCTGTGGTAGGAACCTGCTTACTTGGTTGACCATTCCGAGGAATGGCCTGTAGCTCTGTAATGTTCCTGAGTTGTGGAAACTCTCTAATCATGTTTTCTGTGGGCTGGCTATTATTCCTGAGGGTTGCACGATGTGTCCTAAAAATTTAATCGTAGATTTTGCAAATTCACATTTCTCATTTAATGTCAAATCTGTATCCTGTAGAACTTTCAGGACTGCTGTCATTCCACAGTCATGTCTTCCCTCGTGGGTCTGCATACGAGTAGGTTGTCCATATGGCATATTACTGCTTCCATGCCTTCTAGGGTCTGAGACATTGTTCTCTGGAATATTTTTGGAGCAGACGCAATTCCAAATGTGTTAAATCAATAACGACCAATGGCATTATAAACGTGTTCAGCAGTCTGGATTTTTTTGTCCAGTGGCAACTGCCAAAATCCACTGTTTACATCTAATTTGGTAAAAAGGATAGTTTTAGCTAGTTTGGCAAGATGCTTAACCACTGATGCCATCAGGTGGAACTCACATTCCACTGATGTTTAGTTAAGTCAAGTCCATGCAAATCCTAATCCAGCCATTTGCCTTTGGAACCATGACCATTCCAGAACACTGCTTTGTCAGTATGGTTACTAGAGAGAGAACCCTATGCTGTACCATGTGCCCAATTTCACCCTTGACTTTGTCCAGGAGTGGATGAGGGACCTTCCTCAGTATGAAGAGGCAAATTGGTTTAGCATCAACTCCTAGGTGTTATGTTCTACTATTGAGTCGCTTTGCTCGCAAACATGGTTGCAGGCCTATCTACCAGCTGGAGAGTTGGCAACAATATTCTCCAGATGCAGAGACCAATATAAGATGAAGCACATGCTGTTTATTTACACAGGTAACAGAGCACTAACATGATGTGTGCTTCTCCAGCTAGATCCTACTCTAAACTACTCATTGACATTGTAGCCCGCAATACACAGCAATTGGGTAATACAGTCATGTGGTCAATCTGCTCACATTCTCTTACAGGTGTATTGCACCTCATTACCACATCCCTCCCCCTTTACTCGAAAGTACAATTTACAATCTTTACAATATATCAACTATTTACATAAATAACTATTACAAATTCAGTCTCTCTGGAGGCTTCTTCAAACATGTCGAATGTCGTAGTTCTATGACTTCAGATGGTTTATCCTCTCAGGAGTTATCTGTCCACTAGGCTGTCCAGTAGGAACCTGTAAGTTAGTCTCTTCAACTCTCTCAGGCTCAGCCAATCCTACAGATACTTCCAAAGCCAAGGGAGTTCCTACTACCTGTGATGTAGACTCCAATGGGAATGTTTTCATCCTCTTTTGGGCCCCATCACATGCAGTCCTGCTGCCCCTCCCTTCCAAGTTCAGAAATATGAAGGGCAACTGTCAGGAAGGTTCTGAGAATCAGGATGTTGAGCAAGGCTAAATTCAACACTGAATGATCAGCTTCCTGTTGTGTGAAAATAAATAAATTTTGGGGCCTTGTTAGTAATTCTGCTTTTTCTTTCTGTCTTCTTTTGATGGGTTTTCTTCTTGGTAGTGCTGACTTTAATCTCACCCTTCTTTTCAATTTCTCTATTGGCTAGACTAGGCTCAGGTATAAGCTCAATTTGAGTGAACTCAGTGGTTGAATCTTCTAGCATTTCCTCATCTGTTAACTCCTTTGAAAACTCAGGGGTCTCTATTTCTAAGGCATCTTGGCTTTCATGTAGCTGATTCTTCAGCTCTTCCATTTCTTTTTTATATTTGTTAGTTGTTTCCTGGAGAATTAAGTGTTGTTGTGTTTTCCTGCCTAACTGATTCTTTATCTCGGCCAGAGATATGCTGAATTCTTTCTGTTCTTTCTCATACCTTTTTTAGTGGTACAAATTGGGATTGGAGGGAATCTTGCAATATGCAGAACCTTCAGCAGGTTTTCTCTTTCCCTTTTAGAGGTTACTGACTTCAACTCGAACTCTGTCCTGAAGCATCAGCTCTACAAGTTCCTTTTGTTGAGTCTTTATATGCTCCTTTTTCCAAACAGTAACATTTCCTGCTTCTGATTGAGATCTCAGTAGCCTCAAGATTGCTCTCTCTTAACCAGTTTCTTCTGAGGAGACTTGGTCCTTTGCCTGCTATCATTATTAGGGGTAGATTAACAGACTGGGCATACTGTTCTGGAACTTTGCATATACCTCTTACTCATATGTCTTCACCAGTCTTTAATTTAGCATCTGAATTTTCCAGATTTATGTCTTTAACTTAGCAAAGATGGACCTTGCTGGAAGTCTAAATTTGTTTCTGACAACCACTTTTGAATGGCATCTTCGTTAATCCCATATACTAATCGGTCTCTCAACATGTCATTAATTGATGTCCCAAACTCAGCGCTCTGTCAGTTGTTTTAAGACAGCTACATAGCAAGTGAGTGTCTCTCCAGAGGCGTGACACCTCGTTTAAAATGCTACGTTGTTACTGGGGGTTTAGGCTGAAAGTGGCTTTTCAGAAGATTCACCAACTCATCAAAGCTCTTGGAATCTGGGGCATCGGGTGCCATTAGACTACGAATTAGGTCGTATGTTTTACTGCCACATGTCGATAAGAGGATCGCCCACCTCTTCTCCTCCCCAAAAAGAAGAACACAAGGCATTCAATATAATGTGACCAGTCATCGGTGGCCTGATCACGCGACACAGCTGATTGACTTCAATGGAATTTTCATGGTCGTGTTTTGTCTCGTTGCCAGTTGTTAAGTTCTACTGTTGGGTCACTTTGCTCATGAACACGGTTGCATGCCTATCTACCGACGGATGAATTGACAAGATATTGCAGCCATAGAGACCAATATAAGATGAAGCAAATGCTGTTTATCTACACAGGTAACAGAGCACTAACATGATGTGTGCTTCCCCAACCAGACCCTACTCTAAACTACTCATTGACATTGTAGCCTGTGTTACAAAGCAATTGGGTAATACAGTCACATGGTCAATCCGCTCACATTCTCTTAAAGGTGTATTGCACCTCAGATTACCACACTAGGGTAATATGGTATTTGGTCTTCAGTTTTCCCAAATCTGTAAATAATCTTGCAAATTTATTCCTGAATGTGCTACTGTACTGCTAGTCAGCAACTTCATCAACTTTATAGATCAGCTTCAGCTTCAATTGTAAGCATGCCCTCCTGCTTAATAGCAATGACTTTTGTTTCTGATGACAGAGGTTCAATGATTTCTCTATTCTTGTATTTTAATTTTGCCAGGTATTGTCCTATGGCTTCCAGTGTAGTCCCACCTGGATCTTGTCTGTAGTATGATGTGCTTAAGCCATTTACTTCATCAGATAAGACTGAAACACCTACCCATGTGTCTCAACTCCATGGGGTGTCCATCTACTTCAAGTTTAATGCTCCTGTATTTATTTTCTGTTTTATATACTTCTCCTAGGAAAGTTATTTCCTTTTTTCTGTGGTTCTTCTACTCCTTGTACATGGGTTGGCCTTAATATTTTTCTTTCTTTTTGCAGGCTGTGTTTTAGATCGGCAAATAATTCTAAAATGTCCTAACTTCCCACAGTTGTGGCACACTGCTTCCCCCTTCTGGGTACTTTTCCTGCTTGTGCAGGATTTTCCTGCCACACCAAGAGCATTTCTAGATGGAGATTGGCGTACTTTTCCCTGTTTTCAGAGGTTTCTGTTTTTGTACACGTTCCCTCTTTTGGCCTACATATTGAACAGCCTCACTCATTCATTTCCAAGAGACCTCATTTTCCCCATAAACAAATATTCTGTTTTGCTTTCTGAGCTCAGTTTGCCTCATGATTTGTACTGCCTTAATTAAAGTTTGCAAGAGATCAGATAAAGCTTCATCTAGGACTCCAACTACTATGCAATCACAAATAAATTCATCCCTCAATATTCCTTAGTTGCAATTTTCTGCCAGCCCGTAGAGATAGTTGACGAACGAATCCATGCTTTCGCCTGGTCCTTGTTTTTGTTTGTTAAATTTTGCCCATTCTATAATTAAATTTTAGCAAATCCTGAAGTATGAATCAAATGCCTGGAGGACCTCCTCGAAGGTGCGTGAAATTGCATCAACTCTGCCTTGCTATTACATCATTGACAATAGCTCCAACTGCAGAGTGAAGTACTAACCTGATCCTTTTGTTCCTTTTTTGTGCAAACCAGAAGCAGTTCCAAACCTGGAAAACCTCCTCCTCCAGTTGTCCCAGTGTTGAGCTGGTCTAGATGGGGTTCTTCGGGGTTTGTAAATTTTCCCTAAGTAAGCTACTCATGACTGTAGTTTGATAAAACCATTATCATTTATTTACAGCTCTATGTACATCTTAGAAACTCTGCACAAGGTTGGACTTCTCCTTTTTCCAGTTCTGTCACTTAGTCATGTGTCATTATATCATATTTACATTAGGTGCTTCTGATGTTAATCCTTTACTCCACAGGCTGTAATGATGCCCAAAGCTGATTTAAATATTCAATTTCCCAAAAGGACTCAACTGTAGGAATGCTGACTCTATCAGCACAAAGTTACCATCAAAACCCCTAACTGAACAAAGCTTGTGTTCTGTTTATTCAGTGTTACCAATCAGCCATATTTATTCTTGACTGAGAAACCTAGGTGAAGGGTCATGCTCCACAGTGTCACACACCACTAAAGATTAAAAAGGAATAATTGAAATTATTCGTATAGTTGAATATTCGTATAGCTATAGTTGAAAATGAAATCCATGGAAGGGAAAACTGCAAGAGCTGTAAATATAGAACCGATTTTGAGGTTGTTCATTTGCACAATTCCCAAGAGCTGAATTTTGGACTCATTCTCCTTGGCAGCACTGATTGAAATTTCCTGGCCTCGTGTTCCCCTTCTATAAACTGACAACTTTATACCACCCAATTCCCTAATGTCACTTTGCTCACTTCCTCTCTCTTTTCACCTCTCATCCACACCTCTACCCCAACACTCTCCTCCACCTTCATCCTCCCCTCCCTCACCACCACCTTCTCCTCCGACCATTCTCCTTTTCCCCTCCCACCTTGTCTTCTGCCTTGCCTCCTTTGCTCCCCCTCTCCTTCCTGTTTCATGGCTCCCTCCTTCATCAAAATTATAGGCCAGTCAGATAAAAGCAAAATACTGCGGATGCTGGAAATCTGAAACAAAAACAGAAAATGCTGGAAAAACTCAGCAAGTCTAACTGCATCTGTGGAGAGAAAACAGTTAATGTTTCAAGTTCGGATGCTGTTAGATCTGCTGAGTTTTTCCAGCATTTTCTGTTTTTGTTATAGGTCAGTCAGTCTGACTTTGGTGGTGGGCAAATTATTGGAATCCATTCTGAGATACAGGATAAACTGTCACTTAGAAAGGCATGGATTGATCAGGGATAGTCAGCACGGTTTTGTTAGGGGAAGATTGGGTCTTCCTAATTAATCAAAATTTTTGACGAGTAACAAGGAGGATTGGTGAGGGTAGTGCAATGGATGTTGTCAAATGCCTTATTAAAATCCATGTAGACAAGGTCCCACATGGCAGACTGGTCAAAAAAATGAAATTCCATAGGACACAGGGGAAGGTGGCAAGTTGCATCCAAACTTGGCTCAGCAACAGGAAACAGAGTAATGGTCGATAGATGTTTTGCAAATGGAAAGCAGTTTCCAGTGGCATTCCACAAGGCTCAGTGTTGGGGCCCATTGCTGTTTGTCGTATATGTTAATGATTTGGACTTAAATGTGGGAGGCATGAATGGGAAATGTGCAGATGACACAAAAATTGGCCGTGTAGTTGATAGAAAAGAGGATAGCTATTGTCTGCAGAATGATATCAATGGTTTGATTGAGTGGGTGGAAAGTGGCAAATGGAATTCAAGCCAAAGAAGTGTGAGGTAATGCATTTGGGGACAGCAAACAAAGCAAGGGAATACTCAATAAATGGGAGGATACTGAGAGGAGTTGAGGAAGTGAGACACCTTGGAGTGCATGTCTACAGGCCCCTGAAGGTGGCAGGGCAGGTGGTAAAGAAAACATATGGAATGCTTTCCTTTATTGGACAAGGTCTTAAAATTTTTTTATTATTCATTCACAGGATGTGGGCTTCGCTGGCTGGGCCAGAATTTATTGCCCATCCCTAATTGTCCTTGAGAAGGTGGTGGTGAGCTGCCTTCTTGAACCGCTGCAATCCATGTGGTGTAGGTACACCCACAGTGCTGTTAGGGAGGGAGTTCCAGGATTTTGACCCAGCAACAGTGAGGAACGGCGATATATTTCCAAATCAGGATGGCGAATGACTTGGAGGCAAACTTCCAGGTGGTGGTGTTCCCACGTGTCTGCTGCCCTTGTCCTTCTAGATGGTAGTGGTCGTTGGTTTGGAAGGTGCTATCTAAGGAGCCTTGATGAATTCCTGCAGTGCATCTTGTAGATGCTGCTGCTACTGTGCGTTGGTGGAGGAGGGAGTGAATGTTTGTGGATGTGGTGCCAATCAAGCGGGCTGCTTTGTCCTGGATGGTGTCAAGCTTCGAGCATTGATAAAGCAGCTGAAGATGGTTGGGCCGAGGATACTAGCCTGAGGAACTCCTACAGTAATGTTCTGGAGCTGAGATGACTGACCTCCAACAACCACAACCATCTTTCTTTGTGCTAACTCCAACCAGTGGAGAGTTTTCCCCCTGATTCCCGTTGACTCCAGTTTTGCTAGGGCTCCTTGATGCCACACTCAGTCAATTGCGGCCTTGATGTCAAGGACAATCTCTCTCACCTTACCTTGAGAGTTCATCTCTTGTCTATGTTTGAACCAAGGCTATATTGAGGTCAGAAGCTGAGTGGCCCTGGCAGTACCCAAACTGGGCATCAGTGAGCAGGTTATTGCTAAGCAGTGCTGCTTGATAGCATTGTTGATGACCCCTTTCATTACTTTACTGACGATTGAGAGTAGACTGATGGGCCGGTAATTGGCCGGGTTAGATTTATCCTGCTTTTTGTGTACAGGACATACCTGGACGATTTTCCATACAGCCGGGTAGATGCCAGTGTTGTAGCTGTACTGGAACAGCTTGTCTAGGAGCGCAGCAAGTTCTGGAGCACAAGTCTTCAGTACTATTGCCGAAATATTGTCAGGGCCCATAGCCTTTGCACTATCTAGTGCCTTAGCTGTTTCTTGATAACACGTGGAGTGAATCGAATTGGCTGAAGACTCATCTGTGATGTGGAGCGCCGGAGGAGGCAATGATGGATCATCCACTCGGCACTTCTGGCTGAAGATTGTGGCAAATGCTTCAGTTTTGTCTTTTGCGCTGATGTGCTGGGCTGCCCCATCATTGAGGATAGGGTTATTTGTGGAGCCTCCTCCTCCAGTGAGTTGTCCACCACTATCTATGACTGGATGTGGCAGGACTGCAGAGCTTAGATCTGATCCGTTGGTTGTGGAATCGCTTAGCTCTATCTATCACTTGTGCTTTTTCTGTTTGACATGTAAATAGCTCAATGTTATAGCTCCATAAGGTTGACATTTTTAGGTATGCCTGGTGCTGCTCCTGTCATGCCTTTCTGCACTGTTCACTGAAACAGGATTGATCCCCTCGCTTGACGGTAATGGTAGAGTGGGGGATGTGCCAAGCCATGAGGTTACAGATTGTATTCAAGTACAATTCTGCTGCTGCTGATGGCCCACAGTGCCTCCTTCTTGGATGCCCAGTCTTGAGTTGCTAGATCTGTTTGAAATCTATCCCATTTAGCACGGTGATAGTGCCACACAACATGATGGAGAGTATCCTCAATATGAAGGTGGGACTTTGTCTCCACAACGACTATGCAGTGGTCACTCCTACCAATACTGTCATGGACAGATGCATCTGTGGCAGGCAGGTTGGTGAGGATGAGATTAAGCATGTTTTTCCCTCTTGTTGGTTTCCTCACAGACCCAACCTAGCAGCTATGTCCTTTAGGGCTTGGTCAGTAGTGGTGCTACTGAGCCACTCTTGGTGATGGACATTGAAGTCCCCCACCCAGAGTACAGTCTGCGCCCTTGCCACCCTCAGTGCTTCCTCTAAGTGGTGTTCAACATGGAGGAGCACTGATTCATCAGCTGAGGGAGGGCGGTATGTGGTAATCAGTAGGAGGTTTCCTTGCTCATGTTTGACCTGATGCCATGAAACTTCATGGGATCCAGATTTGATGTTGAGGACTCTCAGGATAACTCTCTTCTGACTGTATACCACTGTGCCGCCACCTCTGCTGGCTATGTCCTGTCCCACCGGCAGTCGGGAGAGAGTTGCCCTGGGAGTCCTCAACATCAAATCCGGATGTTTGTCCTACCAGTGGGACAGGACATAACCAGGGATGGTGATGGTAGTGTCTGGGACATTATCTCTAACGTATGATTCTGTGAGGATGACTATCAGCTTTTTGCTTGGCTAGTCTGAGACAGTTCTCCTAATTTTGGACTAACCCCCAGATGTTAGTAAGGAGGACTTTGCAGGGTCGACAGGGCTGAGTTTGCCATTGCCTAGGTTGATGCCAGGCTGATGGTCTGTCCGGTCTCATTCCTTTTTTTGAGACTTTGTAGCGGTTTGATACAACTAAGGACTTGCTAGACCATTTCAGAGGGCATTTAAGAGTCAACCACATTGCTGTGGGTCTGGAGCCACATGTAGGCCAGACCAAGTAAGGACGGCAGATTTCTTTCCCTAAAACACATTAGTGAACCAGATGGGTTTTCACACCAATCGACAATGGCCTCATGGTCACCATTTAGATTTGATGACTTCATGATGCTCATTAGACTTTTAATTCCAGATTTTTAACAAATTCAAATTCCACCATCTCCCGTGGCGGGATTCGAACCTGGATCCCCAGAGCATTACCTAGGGTCTCCCCACAAATACAAAGGCAGGATGTAATGATGAACTGTGTGAAATGCTGGTTAGGCCACAGCTGGAATTTTTGTACAGTAGCAGTCACATTACAGAAAGAGCATAATTGCTCTGGGGAGAGTACAGAGGAGATCCACAAGAATGTTGCCAGGGCTTGAAAATTACAGCTGTGAGGAAAGTTTGGATAGGCTAGGGTTGTTTTCCTTAGAACAGAGGTGGCTGAGGGTTGACCTAATTGAGGTGTACAAAATTATGAGGGGCCTAGATAGAGTAGACAGGAAATACCTATTTCCCCTAGCTGAGGAAATTACAGACTTAAGGTGATTGTAGAAAGATTAAAGAGGACATGAGGAAAAACTTTTTCACTCGGAGGGTGGTGGGCACCTGGAATTCACTGCCTGAACTGGTGGTTGAAATGCTCAACTTATTTAAAATCTGCACCTGAAATGATGTAACCTTCAAGGCTATGGACCAGGTGCTGGAAAGTGGGATTGAAATCAATAGCTAGTTTCCTTTTTTTTTCGCTCCACGCCATGAACTTTATTCCCTAGCTCTATCCCTGTCTCTGGCAACTGTCTGAGGCTGAACCAGATTCTTACCTTAGTATCATATTTGGTTCTGAGATGAGTTTGCAATCACATATATCACCAAGATCTCTGGTTTCCATGTGTGTAATATTGCCTGACTCATCCCTGCTTTAACACATCTGCTGAAAATCCTTTGCTATCTCTAGACTGGAATATCCCAAAGCACTCCTGGCTGGCCTCCCGCATTACAGCAGATGGAACCTTGAAGTCATTCAAAACTCTGCTGTCCAGATCCTCACTCGCACCAAGTCCCTTTCACTCGTCAACCCTGTTAATATAATCCAAGCCGGTTGGTGAAGTCAAAACCAAGGCACAGAGCTTTTCTTTGTTGAGAAAGTTTATTGACTTTGTTCAGTCTCATACCTCTCCTTTCAATACCCGGTGTCCCAACTATCCCCTATTTATGTGATCAAAGTACTTAGTTAAACTGTATATCTTTTATTGTATGTTAATTATATTTATATTATTGAGATTCCCCTTTTCTTTAAACAAACTTTATAACATACACAAATAATTTCAAACAAATCAAAGAAAAGAAACAGAAAATGCTGGAAAAACTCAGGCCTGGCAGCATCTGTGGAGGGGAAGAGAGAAAGGGTTAATGTTTCAAGTCCAATATGACTCTTCTTTGGGACTGAGAAAACAAACCACTCTCCTTCGGAACAAAGAAAAAAAAGATTTTCCACGTTTCATATAACGCGTCATAATACGGGACATAATTCTTGGACCTCCAACAATTTCTTCAAGCAAGCATTCCTTTTTGTAAAACAGTCCAATAATTGGTGGTTTGCATGACCTATCTTATCTCTCCAACATTTCTTTTATGTTAGCAAGGTCAATCCTTAACCTTTTCTCAGTCACACTCCTGAATGTACATTATCCACATAACATTTAATTGGCAAACTTTTCTCAGAATGTCCCTTTTATAGGATTTCCCTCAAAATGTTTAAGTAAAATCCCATATCTATTGCTTCTACTAGAGCCAGTGTTTCTACAGCTAAGGTGCTTTCAACAACCCTTTTTTATTTTCTTCAGTTCCCAGGCTAATGAACAACATTTTTTATTCTTTCCCACCAAGAATATGATAAACCCTGCTGTACTAGAATATCCATCTGGAAGATTGGCATGTGAAGCATTGCTAAAAATGACTGATTTCATATCTTCTGGATCACCCAAGTCTGGAAACTTGAGTGTGCATTTCTCTGAATTTAATTTCTTTAATGTTTTATTTGCTCTTAGAACTTCAACTGTAGCATGTTTCATCATTTCCAATACATTGAAACTAGAATCAAGTCTCTGAGTGCACAAACTTCTTAATTGGTCTATTTCTTCCTTAGCTGCTGGGAACCTGAGGTTTGTGAGGACCTGGCCCGAATTATTGGGATGCAATTGACATATTCTAAATAAGACTGTTAATTCAAGATCAGTCCTGACTTATTCTGCTCAATGTCTAACCCTATATATTTAAAGGCCCCCAAAGTTGACTTCCAATCTTAAACTCCTTTATTTTATCTATCGCCCATTGCTCAATTCTGTAGAATCTCCCCATAGAAAATTATCAGCGTGCATCATAAAATCATAAAGATGCCTGTTAGTTTCTCCTTGTGATACATAGAACAATGCTGGGCTTGCTTTTAGCTGAATACAACCCATATTCAACAGGATGGACCTGAGAAATACCACACCATTAATGCATCATTCAACCCATAAAAAAACGTGTTTAATTTCCATAGTTCCCCTTCTATATTGCCAGCTTCTTTAGGTGGTTTCAAAAATACTTCCCTTTGAAATTTCTCACCCTGCAAAAATACAGCTTTTGTATCAATCAGTTTACGTTCCCAGGAATATGTTGTTAAAAGAGCTAAGAAAATCTTCAAGCTCACTTTTTTTCCTGCAATGGTTGAGTCCATTCTGACATTTTGATCACCAATTCTGTCTTCAAAACCTTGAGCTATTAGTCTGGCTTTAGCTTTATATGTGCCAACAGGAAGTACTTTTTCTGTACATATCCACCTGTTTGATAAGGCTAGCTGTACCCTGTCTGTATTTCAGTATACACCAAATTCTTTCCAACTCTTTTTATTTGGCGTTCTTTATCAACTTGTTAGTAGCTATTAAAATTTCTTGAACAGAAGGGCCTCTACTTCTAGTGGCAATCCTAGCCTGTTCAATGGTCCTTGTTCTTGCCAAACTACGACCTCTACTCGCCTTCCTAGCTCTTTCTTGACTAATGTTGCATGTTCTCTCTCCTACAATCTGAGTCCCTTTTGCAAGTCTGTGATCTTTTCCTTGGGATGTGTTTACTTCCTGGTCCACTTTCCTGCATTTTCTGGCCTTCCACATCTTTACCTTATTTTGCCAATCAATGGATGTTCCCTCCTGTCCCTCATCTTGCAGATTCAGCCAATGTTTGTATTTGCTGGTGGCTTTTCCTGCTCTCCTTATAATGATTGCACCCCTCCAATCACTGGCCCCTACTGGCATATATGTAACTCTAGCACCAACTTTTGATAGTTGCCCTTTGGGATAATTAGACTTATCCTTCACTTCAGTATCACTTTGTTCATATTCAGTTAGCTCTTTATCTGCCATAATCTGCTCCTTGTAATTGTCCAACATATGCATATGTTAAGTGCGTAGTGCCTCTTCACTTTCTATTACCTGTTTGGGTTTTGTAAATGTATAATCAATGCCAATTAGCCTCGACAAACCCTAGCAGTTTGATTGTCATGTTGTAAAATTACTGTTTTTCCATCACTGCCTATAACCTTACCTGGGCCTTTCCAGTCTTTCTGCCCTTCTCCTTTATCATAAACCATGTTCCCTGGATTAAAATTTATTTCCGATGGCCTTATGTGGTGCTTTAAGGCTTGTCAAATTTTCCCTGAAACCTGAGCCTTGGTAAATGCCTTTCTCACTGCATGCAGGGCATTCAAGTGCTCAGAAAAAAAACCTAATTGTAGTCCCTTCCAAGGCCAGGGAATGATCCCACATCAAAGGTATTTTTGGATTTCTCCCATAAATTAATTGATAGGGACTGTAGCCCTGTTATGACATGGCAGATGATGTGTGCCACGTGGATCAAATCCACAAGGGAAACTTGATCACGCGGTCACAACTGTTTTGCAATTTGTATTTTATTTAGAGATGCATGCCCTGAATTCAGAAATAATGAGACTGCCATGATTTCAGAGGTTTTTGGAAAAATAAATTAAACATTCATTAAAAAAGATTTCAAGCACATACATAAGTCTACAAATTACCACTATAATAACTCCCACCCATGGTCAGTTAGGAATTTAGCCGCTGTTCCCAGTCCAGTTTCTATCCATTTTTCCATTGTCCACAATTATATTTTTTGTCTTTACCATATATGACTGCTGATACACTGAATCTAGTTGCCATGTCTATGAAGTGGAAGATGTTAGGAAATAGAGATAGTTTAAGTAAGCTATGTTGGTATTTGTAGGTGTTAGGAATGAGTTTTAGCTTTAATGTTTAAGTTTGATTTGTATTTCTGTATTTGTGTGTTAAGAAAAGGTCCAACTGAGTTTTAGATTCACTTTTTAAAAAGTGCTTGCATTTCTAATTAGGTTTTTACGACGGTTGCAGCTAAGGTAAACAAACGAGTAGAGGAATTCGGCTGTTGCCGAGCAACAGGGGTCAGAGAGGCAGGTCCCTCCCACAGACACACATACAGAAGAGAAACAGCAATTTGATTTTGAAAACTGCTGAGTTCAGTTGGTTTTGAAAGTAGCTGCCAGGAGAGACTGGAGCAAAAGGGCACAGATAGCCAGTCCCAAGCTAAAGAGAAGACCCCAAAAATCCAGGGGAGTCATAGAGATCTACAGCACAGAAAAAGGCCCATTTTCCAGCACTAGGCCCATAGCCTTGTATGCCATGGCATCACAAGTGCACATCCAAATACTTCTTAAATGTTATGTGAGTTTCTGCCTCTACCTCCCTTTCAGGCAGTGAGTTCCAGATTCCCACCACCCTCTGGGTGAAAAAATTCTTCCTCACATCCCCTCTAAACCCCCTGCCCCTTACCTTAAATCTATGCCCCCTAGTTATTGATCCCTCCACCAAAGGGAAAAGCTCCTTCCGGTCTACCCTATCTATGCCCCTCATAATTTTATACACCTCAATCATGTCCCCCCTCAATCTCCTCTGCTCCAAGGAAAATAACCCCAGTCTATCCAGTCTCTCCTCATAACTAAAACTCTCCAGCCCAGGCAACATTCTGGTAAATCTCCTCTGCACTCTCTAGTGCAATCACATCCTTCCTATAACGCGGATTCCAGAACTGCACGTAATACTCCAGCTGTGGCCTAACCAGTATATTATACAGTTAGAGCATAACCTCCCTGCTCTTATATTCTATGCCTCAGCTAATAAAGGCAAGCATCCCCATAAGCCTTCCTAACCACCTTATCCACTGTCCTGCTACCTTAAGGGACCGGTGGACATGCACACCACTCTGATCCTCGATACTTCCCAGGGTCCTACCATTCATCGTGTATTCCCGTGCCTTGTTTGTCCTGCCCAAGTGCATCACCTTACACTTATCTGGATTAAATTCCATTTGCCACTGATCAGCCCATCTGACCAGCCCATCTATATCCTCCTGTAATCTAAGGCTATACTCCTCACTATTTACCACCCCACCAATTTTCATGTCATCCGCGAACTTACTGGTCAACCCTCCTACATTCAAGTCTAAATCGTTTATATATACCACAAACAGCAAGGGACTCAACACCGATCCCTGTGGAACCCCACTGGACACAGGCATCCAGACACAAAAACACCCCTCCACCATCACCCTCTGCTTCCTGCCGCTCAGATAATTCTGGATCCAAATTGCCAAATTGCCTTGGATCATGGGCTCTTACCTTCATTATCAGTCTCCCATGCGGGACCTTATCAACTACCTTGCAGAAGTCCAGGTAGACTACATCAAATGCATTGCCCTCATCTACATACCTAGTCACCTCTTCGAAAAATTCAATCAAATTGGTCAGACGTGACCTCCCCTTAACAAAACCATGCTGACTGTCCTTGATTAATCCCTGCCTCTCCAAGTGTAGATTAATTCTGTCCCTCAGAATTGCTTCCAAAATTTTCCCCACCATTGAGGTTAGACTGACTGGCTTGTAGTTCCCTGGTTTATCCCTTCTTCCCTTCTTGAATAACGGTACCACATTGGCTGTCCTCCAGTCCTCTGGCACCTTTCCTGTGGTCAGAGAGGTATTGAAAATTATTGTCAGCGCCCCTGCTATCTCCTCCCTTGCCTCACTCAACAGTTTGGAATACATTTCATCCAGGCCTGGAGATTTATCTACTTTTAAGCCTGCCAGACCACTTCAAACCTCCTCCCTTTCTATGCTAATTTCTTTAATCATATCACAGTCCTTCTGCCTGATTTCCATACCCACGTCGTCCCTCTCACTTGTGAACACCGACACAAAGTATTCATTTAGAACCCTACCTACGTCTTCTGGCTCCACACACAAATTACCACTATGGTCCTTAATGGGCCCTACTCTTTCCCTAGTTATCCTCTTACTCTTAATATACTTGTAAAATAACTTTGGATTTTCCTTTATTTTACCTGCCAATGTTTTTTTATGCCCCCTTTTTGCTCTCCTAATTTCCTTTTTAAGTTTCCCCCCTACACATTCTATACTCTAGGGCTTCCGCTGTTTTGAGCCCTCGATATGGTATCTGCCATAAGCCTCCCTTTTTCTCTTTATCCAATCCTGTATATCCCTCAACATCCAGGGTTCCCTGGATTTGTTGGTCCCACCCTTTGTCTTTACTGGAATATGTTGGCCCTGTACTCTCCCTATTTGCTTCTTGAATGAGTCCCACTGCTCTGACGCAGATTTATTTAAAAGTAGCTGCTCCCAGTACACTCTGGCCAAATCATATCTGATCTTATTAAAATCAGCCTTCCCCCAATTTAGAACTCTGATTTCTGGCCCATCCTTGTCCTTTTCCATAACAACTTTGAATCTAATGGAGTTATGATCACTATCTGCAAAATGCTCCCCCGCTGATACCTCTACCACTTGCCCGGCTTCATTCCCTTAAAGTCCAGGACTGCCCCCTCTCTTGTAGGAACTTCTACGTACTGGCTTAAAAAGCTCTCCTGGCTGCATTTTAAGAATTCCGCTCCCTCTAAACCTATCACACTATGACTAACCCAGTTAATGTTGGGGAAGTTGAAATCCCCCACTATTATTTTTACACTTCTTTGAAATTTGCTTACGTATCTGCTCTTCCATTTCTCTGACTATTTGGGGGCCTTTAGTACACTCCTAGCAATGTGATTGCTTCTTTTTTGTTTTTAAGTTAATTGATTCCTTGATCAATATTGCGATACCCCCTCCTCTTTTACCTCCTTCCCTGTCTTGCCTGAAGACTGTATATCCTGGAATATTGAGCTGCCAATCCTGTCCCTCACTCAACCATGTCTCTGTGACAGCAATGACATCATACTTCCATGTGCTAATTTGTGCCCTCGACTCATCTGCCTTATTTGTCAGACTCCTTGCATTAAAATAAATACCATCCAACCGTGCCAAACTCCCTTGTGCCTTAACTGGCTTATAACTTCTATGCCTTCCAGACTCACTTGCTCTCTCTTCTAATTTTGGCTGTGCATCTCCCCCTGCTGAACCTCCTCTCAGGATCCCATCCCCCTGCCAAGTTAGTGTAAACCCTCCCCAACAGCACTAGCAAACCTCCCTGCAAGGATGTTGATCCCATTTTGGTTCAGGTGCAACCCGTCTGCCTTGTATAGGTCCCACCGTGCCCAGAAACAGTCCCAATGTCCCAGAAATCTAAAGCCCTCTCTCCTGCAACATCTCTCCAGCCACACATTCATCTGGACTAACCTCCTATTTCTATACTCACTAGCGCGTGGCACCGGAAGTAATCTAGAGATTACTACCTTTGAGGTCCTGTTTTTTAATCTGCTTCCCATCTCCCTAAATTCTGCTGGCAGGACCTGATCCCTCTTTCTACCTATGTCGTTGGTACCAATATGTACCACAATCTCTGTCTGTTTGCCCTCCCCCTTTGGAATGCCCTGCAACCGTTCAGTGACATCGTTGACCCTGGCACCAGGGAGGCAGCATACCATCCTGGAGTCATGTCAACAGCCACAGAAATGCCTGTCTATTCCCCTTACTATCAAGCCTCCTACCACTAAATTGCTGTTCCCCTCTTTTTCCTCCCCCCCTGCCCACCATGCAGCTGAGCCACTCAGTGTCATGAGCGTGGCTGCACTCCCCAGAGGATCCGTCACTCTCACCATTTTCCAAAACGGATAAATGGTTCTCGAGTGAGATGCACCCTGGGGATTTCCTGACTACCTGCCTGACACCTTTCTTCTGACTGATGGTCACCCATTCCCTCTCTGTCTGCACTTCCGTAAGCTGTGGGGTGATCACTTCTAAAAACATGCTATCCCCGAAACACTCTGCCTCACGGATGCACCTCAGTGCCTCCAGCTGCCGCACAAGCTCCGAAACTCGGAGTTCAAGTAGCTGCAGCTGGTGGCACTTCCTGCACACGTGGTTGGTCAGAGTGCAAGGAGCGTCAAGGACTTCCCACATGTACTTTAAATAAAAACTAGAACTGTTACCTTTCCTTAACTTAATCTATTTTAAACTGGAGAAAACTGCAGAAAAACACTTACCCACTACTCACCAATCAGCTCTCACCTTTGTGCTGACGTCATCGTTTGAAGCTTCCCCGCACTTGCGCTGGTTCTGATCTCTCCGCCACTCTCTCGCGCTGTCTTGTGATGTCACTCTTGTTATTTTCAACAAGAACTAACTGAAGGGCACTCTTCCCAGGCTGTTTCACTGCGATGCTGACTGCAGGACACTCTTTTCCAGGCTGCTTCACTGCGATGCTGACTGCAGGACACACTTTACAGACCAGGGCAGGGAGTGGAACAGGGGAAAGTCCAAAGCACACCTTCTATTCAAAGGAAGGACAGGAACCTGGAAAAGTTCCTGTTAAGAGAAGTTAAGAGTGAGGGGCAGAGAGAAAGGCTCCAAGCTTCAGATTTAAAGAGACAAAAGCTGTAGAAATCAGATTTAAAGCGAGAACAGCTTGCAAGAGGCAAGCAGGTCCAAAGAGACAACTGAAGGTCTATAACTCTTTGCTACGGGCATATGAAGCAGTGGTACTGTTGGCGGCTGAGTCGGTGAGAGAGATTGTGTGGAAGACGGCTTGAATGCATGTGGCAATGCAAGGAAGAGGAACATCAGAAGGAGAGTTTAAAATCCTGGAGGTGAACCCTTGTGAAAGGTATCTGAGGGAAAGTGTCAGTTTGGTAGAAAATTCCAAGGCGAGGTCTTGGAAGGAGATTGGAAACCCTCATGTGAAAGGTGGAGTGCAGTGAGACTGGTTGGCTCATGGTATATCAATCATCTGGGGGGGTGCAGTTGAGAGATCCATAGCATCTGGTTGAGGTGGCATCTGTCACTTGGTTTCAGAGTGTGGTGTGTCTGACCACAGGGTGCCTACTGGTACATGGACTGTGTACTTACTGTGGACATTAGCATAAGATGGCTTTTGTAACTTGTGTTATCCTTACAAATCTGTATATATCTGTAAAGGTATAGTTGTGGGTGAATAAATATTGTAATATAGTTAATCTTTTCTTCTTTTAAGGAAGTAGTAGTGAGACTAGAAGGCAGGAGAAATGGGAGAAACAAAGCAGAGCATTCAGTATGCTTCGAATGCGAAATGATGTCAAAAAAACAAAGTTAAGGGCAGTCGTATCTGAAAGCACGCAGCATTCACAATATGGTAGGTGATCTAAGGCACAAATCGAGGTAAATGGTTATGATATAATTGTCATCACAGAAACATGGCTGCATGGTGACCAAAACTGGGAACTGAATATCCTTGAATATTTGACACTTAGGAAGGACAGACAAGAAGGGAAAGGAGGTGAAGTTGCGCTGATAATCAGGGTTGGGATCAGTGCATTAGTAAGGGAGAATCTCAGAAGAACAATGTGTGGAATCTGTTTGGGTGGAGCTAAGAAACAGCAAAGGGCAGAAGACATTGGTTGGAGTTGTTTATAGGCCACCAAACAGTAGTGGTAATGTGGGACATGGTATTAATCAGGAGATGAGAGAAGCATGTAGCATAGGCAATACAGTAATCATGGGTGATTTCAATCTGCATATAGACTGGGTAAACCAATTGAGTATTAATGTTTTGGAAGACGAGTTTCTGGAGTGTGTCAGGGATGATTTTCTACAGCAGTATGTTGAGGAGCCGACTAGAGGGCAGGTTATTTTAGTTCTGGTATTATGTAATGAAAAGGGGCAAATTAATAATCTTGATGTAAAAGAACCTTTAGGGATGAGTGACCACACTATGATAGAATTTTACATTATGTTTGAAAGTGAGGCAGTTCACTCTGAAGCAAGGGTATTAAAGTTGAATAAAGGAAATTGTGAAGGCATGAGGGACAAATTGGCTGAGGTGGATTGGGAAAATACATTAAAAGGTATGACTGTACATAGAGAATGGATAGTCTTCAAAAGAACTATTACATAGCTTACAACACCTATACATTCCTTCAAGGTGCAAACCTCAAAAAAAGTCAGTCAACCGTTGCTGACAAAGGAAGTTAAGGATTGTATAAGATTAAAAGAAAAGGCTTATAAAGTTGCCAGTGGTAGTAGTAAACCTGAGGATTGGGAGGTTTTTAAGAATAGAGCAAAGGAAGCCAAAGAAACTGGTAAAGAAAGGGAGAATAGAATATTAATGCAATCTATCAAAAAACATAAAAACAGACTGTAAAAGCTTCTATAAGTTTGTAAAAAGGAAGCATTTGGCTAAGACAGATGTGGGTCCATTACAGGCAGTCAGGAGAATTCATAATGGGGAACAGAGAACTGATAGAGAAGCTAAATGATTACTTTGTATCTGTTTTCACTGAGGAAGATACAGGAAATCTTCCAGATTTAGAGACCCAAGGGATGAGGGAGAATGGGGAGTTGAAGGAAATTAGTATAAATAAGAAGGTTGCATTGGAGAAATTAATGGGACTGAAAGTTGCTAAGTCCCCGGGACCTGATATTCTGCATCCCAGAGTGTTGAAAGAGGTTGCTATTAGAGATAGTGGATGCATTGGTGATCATTTTCCAAAATTCTATAGATTCTGGAATGGTTCCTGAAGATTGGAAGGTAGCAAATGTCACCCCACTATTTAAGAAGGGAGGGAGAGAGAAAATGGGGAACTACAGACCTGTTAGCCTTGCATCAGTTGCAGGGAAAATGCTAGAATCTATTATAAAGGATGTGATTAATGGATACTTGGATAATCATGATCTGATTGGGCATTGTCAGCATGGATCTGCGAATGGGAAATCATGTTTGACGAACTTGTTGGAGCTTTTTGAGGATGTTACTCTAACAAATTTATAAAGGAGAGTCGATGGACATAGTATACTTGGAATATCAGAAGGCTTTTGATAAAGACCCCCACAGGAGATTGATTAGTAAAATAAAAGTACATGGGATAGGAGGCATTATACTGGCATGGATTAAGGATTGGCTAACAGGCAGAAAACAGAGAGTAGGAATATACGGGTCATTCTCGCATTTCTTCTTATCGTGTCCACGAACAGTCTATACATGGCTCAGCCAGAACTGGACAGATTTTTGCGCCTTGTTGTTGAATTCAGCAAGATCTGCAACAGTGCAGGGTTCCTTTAGCGATAGACATTGCAGGAGATGTTGCATAGTCTGTGGCTCAGTTCCACATTCACAAGTTGTTGGACAGGTTGTATATCCCCATCTGCTTAGTGACACTTTTGAACGACCTACACCAGTCCTAAGTCTGTTAAGGCACTTCCAGGTTGCCCAGTTGCAATTAGCTCCTGGGGGAAAGCTTTCATCCGGTAACATTCTCGCATTGGCAGTCTGTGACTAGTGGGGTACTACAGGATCAGTACTTGGGCCCCAGCTGTTCTCAAAATATATCAATAATTTGGACGTGGGGACCAAATGTAATATTTCCAAGTTCGCAGATGATACAAAGCTAGGTGGGAATGTGTGTTGTGAGGAAGATGTAAAGTGGCTACAGGAGGATTTGGTCCAACTTAGTGAGTGGGGAAGAACATGGCAGATGGAATATAATGTGGAAAAATGTGAGGTTATCCACTTTGGTAGAAGGAACAGATATGCAGAATATTTCCTAAATGGTAAGAGATTAGAAAGTGTAGATGTACAAAGGGACCTGGGTGTCCTTGTCCATAAGTCACTGAAAGGTAACACGCGGGTGCAGCAGGCGATTAGGAAGGCTAATGGAATGTTAGCCTTTATTGCAAGAGGATTTGAGTACAGGAGTAGTGAAAGTCTTGCTTCAATTGTATAGAAGCTTGGTTAGACCATACCTGGAGTAATGTGTGCAGTTTTGGTCCCCTTACCTCAAAGGATATTATTGCCATAGAGGGATTGCAACGAAGGTTCACCAGACTTGTTCTGGGGATAGTGGGACTGTCTTATGAAGAGAGATTGGGGAAACTGGGCCTGTATTCTCTAGTGTTTCGAAGAATGAGTGTGATCTTATTGAAACCTACAAAATACTTAAAGGAATAGGCAGGGTAGGTGCAGGTAAGATTTTTTCCCCTGGTTGGGGAGTCTAGAACCAGAAGACACAATTTCAAAATAAGGGGGAAGCAACTTAGGATAGAGATGAGGAGAAATTTCTTTACCCTGAGGGTTTTGAATCTTTGCAATTCTCTACCGCATAAGGCCGTGGAAGCTCAGTCATCGAAAATGTTTAAGTTAGAGAATGATAGATTTCAGATTAACAATAACGTAAAGGGTTATGGGGATAGTGTGGGTAAAAGCCACGGTCGTATTGAATTGCGGAGCAGGCTCGACGGGCTGAATGGCCTTCAACCTGTTCCTATGTTCCTAAATGTTTTATTCTTTTGTTGGAAGTTCGTTAACTAACTCTGGTGACTCTGTTCAGTAGCCACTCTCCACGTATCTAAACAAACAAATTAAAAATTAGGGTCTATCAAGCTAGGTTCCACCCTGGAATCAGGCTTGTCCAGGGCTAATCTCAGCTGGGATCATAACAAAGAGAAAAATGTTTTTGTCCTTATCCCATACCCCTTCAAGTCCATTGCTACAATTTCATTAAAGTCTCTTGCTAATGGGAGACTCACTTCGGGCCGTGATGGTGTCCTCTATATTTTCTACATATATCACATTTCTCACTGATCCCTTCTGTAAGTTAGTATATTCATCACTCGTAATCCCTGCACCCTTTAGTAGAAGTTTTAACCTATGACAAGATGGATGGGCAAACTGCCGACGTAGTTTTAAAACTATTTGCCTTTTAAACTCCTATCCCCTGATGTCATCTATACTTCTTTAACATCATGAATAGAAATGTTAGGTCTTGTTAAGGGGATACAATAATGTCCCAATTGTGTAAATTGTAAATCTACAGGTTTCCCAAAAGCAATTGCCTTATTGTGTACCATATCTAAGTTCATTTGAGCCCTTCTCATAGATGGTATACTCAAAGAAAGAATATTCACTGGATACTACATTTGTGCTGATAAAATGGTTTACCCCGACTATTTTACAAGGAATCACCACTCTCTTTAGTGATTTTAATGTGTTATTGTCCCGAAACCTAGAGTAAATAGAACTTTCATATTCCTTCACCATACTTCAGTCTTCACTATTTAGAGAATCCAGGTAACACTTTAACCAATCCAGTCTACATATTGTGGATGTGTACCCACTGTAATACAGTACAATTGAATGAGTCCACAACTGGAACACCCATTACTGGACTAAAGCTTCTGGTGACCAGTACAATTTTTCTGACTGATCAGTATCATCATCTTCCCTGTCATGTCATTTCAAAAACCCTGTTTTTCCGTTTCAGACAATTCATCAGAATGCTGTTTTGAGTCACATCTGAAACACCTGTCTACCATTCCTTGGTTATTCCTGGGATTCATTCTCCCGCCATAGTTACCCAATTCCTGTTGTCTGTTAGAGCTACCAAAAGGGTCTCTATCATCAACTACTGAGATTTTTGCCCTAGCAGCACATCAGATTGGCCAGCAGTTAGAGGGCAGGACTTCATCCCACAGAGGGGCAGAAGTCCCACCCTCATCTCGTTCATGCCGCTGCAGCGTGTCATTGCTGTGTAGTGGTCTTGTTTAACGTGGGTCGGCTGGTGTCTCATTTCTTCCAGGTTGGGTGAACAATATATGACCCTTACCCCCCCGGAAAACTCAGCCCATGGTGTTGAGCTTTAAGCGTTGTTGGAACTACACTCATCCAAACAGTTTGTTATGATCCCCGAAGAGACGAATAACCAGAAAAGAAAAGAATCCCCAAACAACTCTGACTAAAGGAATTGATGGACAAGATTTCACTTTTAAAACTTTTACTCTAACAGTCAGACTCAAAATCTACATAAAATTAAGCTTGCATTAAGAAATGGTATTTCACTCAAAGTTGAATTTCACTATAAATAGGCAATGCCACAAAGATATTCTTCACAAAATTACAAGCATTCGCATCACTCCCTGCACAAATGTGACACCACATGCAATCCAACGCAGCCTCTAGTATGTAAGATCTCTCACTTTACCCACTCAATAGATTTGGCCCTCTAGTCACTTACAGTGGCAACTGTATTCTATTAGAAGTCCCTGAAAATGGTTATCAAATCCCATCATGGCAAGCGATGAAATTTAATTACAACAAATCTGGAATTATAAAGCTATTCTCAGTAATAGTGACCATGAAACCATCATCGATTGTGGTAAAAACCCCTCTGGTTCACTAATGTCCTTTAGGGAAGGAAATCTGCAGTCCATACCTGGTCTGGCTCCAGACCCACAGCAATGTGGTTGACACTTAAATGCCCTCTGAAATGGCCTAGCAAGCCACTCAGTTGTATCAAGCTGTTACAAAGTCAAAAAGGAATGAAACTGGATGGATCACCTGGCATCGACCTAGGCACTGGAAATGACAATGGCACTCCCGGCCCAGCCAACCCTGCAAAGTCTTTACTAACATGTGGAGGCTTGTGCCAAAGTTGGGAGAACTGTCCCATAGACTAGTCAAGCAACAGCCACCATCCCTGGGAAGGTCCTGTCCTATTGGTAGGACAGACTCACCAGAGGTGGTGGCGCATTGATATACAGTTGAACATTGCTACTGACCGATTCCTGAAGGACATAACTGCTAGACTGGGTATGCAGCAGGTTGAGAGGGAACCAACATGGGAGAAAAACCTTCTTGACCTCATCCTCCCCAATTTACCTGTCGTAGATGTATCTGTCCATGACAACATACAGAATGTAGCAGATGTAATATGTGAGGCATTTTTTACATTTGAGGCTCAATACAGATCTGGGAATTGTTCACTAACCCACTGAATTGCCAGGGGTCCCAACTACAAGTCCGTTTAATAATCTTGATTTGTCATAATGACACTCAGTTGGTAACTAAAGGATATCCTATATCCTAAGGAAGTTTAAGTTAATAGTTAATAATAACATTCCTTTCCTGATCTTATATTGGACTCGATTGCCTTAACTCTCACTGGATGCTCCCAAGTTGATTTTTTTGTAAATCATGCTGGTGAATATACCACGATAGACGTCAAACTAAAATGCTCAGGATCATGCCTTAATTTTCACAGAAGCTTTACAATGCCATCATTCTCTGGAATGCTCCTAACCCAGATTTTGTCACACAATGCTACAGTTGAAATTTATTTGGTTTCTTTTATATTCAGTAGTTAAATTAACCCCTTCTGACCTTTTGACATAGTAACCTCCTCAGTCTCCTCCTTTGAGTGATGTACTTTTGTTGTAAACATAACCTGCAACTGACAGCAGGTTTAATGTATAGTCAATAATCCATCACCGTAATTTACTTTTAGTAGCAATTAAACAACTGTTGGTGATCAGAGCACATTTATATGACACATGATTAATATTAATGGCTGTTCCAAATTATTAACTATCTTTCATCAAGAAGGTACAGCTCTTATATACTGACCTAGAAATTTACTTAGGAGTAGAGTAATATTAAGCCATGATTGAATTCAGTCAGTACTTTTTTTTTGCAAGGGTCTAGCAACTACAAAGGGGCCAGTCCCTAGCCACAAGGACTGAAAATTACCACAAAGACTAAAAATTGCTTAACCATTTCATGATTTAAAAAAAAGACTTCCAATAAAAGTGCATTGCTGGGTATCATAGAACTAAAAGAATATTACATCAGTATAATGTTTAACAAGTTTGTACTTGCAACGAGTAAAAGACTGACACTGCTTTTGACTCCCTTGATTACACAGGCCTTAGCACCACAAACAAAATCAACATTTTAATCAATCTGTTTCTGTCAGCAGGACTGTTTTTTGGACTAATCTCACCTTTCTTGTTTCTGAGGTCATGAGTCAGGCACCCTTAACCTTTGGGTATTAATAATATAATGGATTCGGGCCTATGCATCTGAGGAATGAAGACAGACTAGTCTTTTAAAAGGACCCACCCCTCTGTAAGCAAGTATTTGTTCAGAGGTAGACAGCAATTGAAAATTTACAGCTATTTCCTATCTCACTGCAGTGTTGTGGGAGAAGCTGTATGTTGCAGGAGAGTGTTTCATATTCTCTAAGGTCCTTCAATTTTGTATAATCAAAGCACAATGCTGTTGTGATTTTACTTCCCTTTATAAAACCCATTCTTCCTCTGAATTTTACTCCCGTTCTTTAACTTTTGCTCTACTTGCAGCCATATGTCATTCCCAGTATAAACATATACTGTACCTGAACTGATTAAATGAAAACTATTTACTTACCCCACCCCCAGTAAACTACATTATGATACTGAAGGAAGTCAAGAAATGATTCTCTGTGCAACATTACAAGGGGCACTATAGTTGCTCCAAGATTTCCTTGGTTGTGGGGTTGGTACAGGACAGGAAACCAGCAAGACTGGGGTTATTTTCCCTGGAGCAGAGGAGATTGAGGAGGGGACATGATTGAGGTGTATAAAATTATGAGGGGCATAGATAGGATAGACAGGAAGGAACTTTTACCCTTGGTGGAGGGATCAATAACCAGGGGGCATAGATTTAAGGTAAGGGGCAGGAGGTTTAGAGGGCATGTGAGGAAGAATTTTTTCACCCAGAAGGTGGTGGGAATCTGGAACTCACTGCCTGAAAGGGTGGTAGAGGCAGAAACCCTCATAACATTTAAGAAGTATTTGGATGTGCACTTGCGATGCCATGGCATACGAGGCTATGGGCCTAGTGCTGGAAAATGGGATTAGAATAGTTAGATACTTGTTTGACTGGCGCAGACTCGATGGGCCGAAGGGCCTTTTTCTGTGCTCTAGACCTCTATGACTCTATGTTACTGCTCTGTCACTATCTAGTAACACGGGCTGTAAAGTGCTTAAATGTAGACATGGAACACTCAGCTGTATGCTCTGCAATCAATTAGTTTGCTGATGCTCATGTTTTTGACTCCTATGAGCTACCAATTCATCAAGGTTCCAGAAGACACCTAGCACCCATGGAACTGTAGCCCAGGAGGAGGCAGAGCTTTCATGAGGACAAAAAATTCGTAAAATAAATAAATGTGACACATTGGGTCACTTGGATGGTCATTTTTTAGTGACTGGGTTTGGCGAGGTGGTTTGTGAGGTGGAGGAGGAAGAGATATTGCTGATATTTTTTCAATTTGAGTTTTAATTAGATAGCTTTAATTAGATAACATTGCTCGAGGAAAATTGAGTACTGAACAGAAACAGGGTCTAAGTTATTTTTGTACTTGCTAATGTCATGCAGAAAGCATCTGTACTTTGTACATGAGAAAGAACTTGAGCTCTATATATAGGGAGTCAAAATCTATTATTACAGTGCAAGGTTGCACAAACAAAGCACGTTTCTGGATTATGTACTCATAGGTAGCAGCTCTGGAAAATGAATTATCATTTGTACAAAGCTTCATTTTTAGCCACTCCTCATACGTCTATTTTGCAAGTCAATCCCATAAAGGGAACAAAGTCTAATCCAACAGCCAACTTAGATGCTTGGCTTGCTTATATTATTTATAATCAAAGCCTGGAGCAAACATATCTATATAAAATCATCCATTTTAAAATGGTCAACATAATTGAAGATTGAACTCCAAACCTTCTGGGGGAGAGCATATGCCCAATCCATTTAGAGTTACATTAAACAAATTACAGATCTAAATTCTCACATTCTATTAATACTCCTTTATTTTACATACTTCATGTATAACTTTGAAACAAAAACTCAGTTTTGAAACCTCCCTCTAGGCGCTTAGTTGCACCTGTCATTTTATGCATTAAATTTCTCCAAATAGTGCACTTAAGTAGGCAGCCACAAATACTACAGATGTGGTGAAATAAGGTATAAATTAATTGAAAGATCCATCATAACTGAATGCCTTTTTTTTGAGTCATACATGATTTTATCTTTGGACTTTTTTTTAATAATAAATTTAAGGTAATACAAGTATTCTAGCCATTTTACATCATTTATGACAATACACACATACAATATATATGATCAATATTCCCCCACTCCAACTGCAAGCTAATTGTCTGCATTTTACTCTGCCAATGACGCTGGAGCTATCAAAATTCAACATCGCTGCATCAGCAAGAGGCCAAACAACTCCCCGAGTGCAGACTTCCTTCCTTTCCTTTCTCATGTTACATGCAGTTGCCAAAATGCTGGTTGATCGCTTCATATCACCATCAGTTTTTTGGATTTGGCGGGAGGTTTGACAGCCAGATGTCCTTCCTGCTGCAAACCCTCTCCTGGATGAGGATGAGAATTTCACTTGTAAGGAGGGCCTGGGCCAAAATATGTCATCTGCAGATGGTTCACTGGGTAAATGCAGTGGTGTGTCATCTATAGTAATTCCCAGTTTACTACCTGATCTGTGTTGATTCGGTCGATTTCAACATTGGAGTTTAGATCTGAGGTATAATATTACTAGTTCTTACTGGCAAGAAAAAGCTTTACCCAACAGCAGCACATATGAGGAATTCAGGCATATGCTAACCATGACACTAATTAAAAGATCAGAAAATTGTAGGCATATGCCCAAATTTTCAATCTGTGCTGCTGACTTTTGATCCCCTCAACATCCGCCCCCCACCCCCCCCAACCAACCGACCGACCCTGACCCATCCACCAACCACTGGCAGTATGGTTTCAGCCTTTTTGGTTAATGAAAAATCAAGCAATCATTGCTGCATGTGATGGTTTTGGAATGCAAGGAGAGGATTAGGTTTGGCTAATGCTCAGCTGTAAACCATGGGCACTCATTGTCCATTACATTAAGCATGCCCATCTGGATAAATTACCATATCACAAAACAAACTCAGTACAAACCACCATTTCCTGTGAGAATGGGGGCGGGTGGAGGAAATGAGTTGGAAAAGGAAAATAAAAATATTCATCTACATTGACATGCGTACTATAATAAAATTACAAAACCACATTTCTTAAAAATAGGCTCTAGCTTTGGCTCAGTTTGTTAAGGTAATATGGTCCAGGTTTCCTTTCTAGTCAATATTGATTTAAAAGGATCTCAACTTTGTCAAGAATAGCAGTGTCAGTACCCCCAGGTGACAGAAAATAAGGCAAGATTTCCATTTCTTAGCCCCAGCTTAATGCTGCTTGACAGCAGGCTCAGGTTTGCCTGTGACACTCCCCACAGTTAATTAGCTTGCTAACACTTACTGCAGAATGGACACTTAATCAGAATTAGAGAACACATCTGGCATTCATGGAACCAATCACACCAAGAGTCAGCAGTTAAGAGAGGAAAGCAAAGGACAAAATTAACAAACTAGAATGGGGAATAAAATGGTCCATATCAATACCAATGACACAAGTAGAAAGAAGGATGTGGTCCTGCAGTCAGAATTGAGAGAGCTAGGGAGGAAATTATCAAGTAGGGCCTCAAAAGTAGCAATCTCTGGATTACTCCTGGTACCACACACAAATGAGTATGGAAATAGGAGAGTAGAGCAGCTGAATGCGTGGCTGGAGAGATAGTGCAAGAAAGGCTTTAGATTCCTGGGACATTGGGATCAGGTCTGCAGGAGATCGGACTTGCAGACCAGACAGATTGCACCTAAACAGAGCCAGGACCAGTTTCCTTGTGGGGCGAGTTGCAGAGACCTGGCTTAAAGGGCAGGGCTGGGTATTAAATATTCTTGGAAATAAGGTTCAGGAAAGTTGAGATAGGAGGAGCGATGGCAGTATTAAAGGAGTGCTGGAGAAAGATGGGTCAAGGACAAAATCTATTAAGCTAGAGCTAAGGAACAAAAAAGATGCAATTACATAGCTTGGTGTAGTCTATATGCCACCAACTAATGGGAAAGATGTAACCAAATACTTTTGCAAATTACAGAGAAGTGCAAGAATTATAGAATACAGAACTTGAGTATTGCTGAAAAAAAGTCATGCTGTTGAATCTTTTCAGCATGCACTCATCAGGACAGAATTACAAGAATACCAATTTTCAAAGTGAATAACTATTTGTACTGCATGAGAAAAGAGTGCTGATTGGTTGACATTAAAATCTGATTGGTAGAGGCATTGCCATGGAGAATGCAGCAGGGAACAGTTATCCTCCAAGCTTTTGTTTAAATTCAAATCAGGCAAGATGACTGTGATTGCACCAGGGACCAGTTGTCTTCCAAACTTTTGTTCGGTTCAAAAAGGCGCAATGCCCGGACATATTCTGTTAGCACACGTCAAGACCCTACGTATGAATGTATGTAGCTTCTAGCATGCATAAGAGGGCACTTGCGAGCCCAACTAATAATCTTAAATTGGTTATTAATATAATTCTTAGCACAATCGGGATTGTTTAGTAACTATTATCCGATCATGGTATCACATCTAATGACGGACGCTATGTTCTGAGTTTTGCAAGCGTGGACTGGTTGAGTATGGTCCACAGCAAGCAGCTGAAAGGACTTTGTTACGATCTCAGCTGATGTTAATACTGGACAAGTCAAATCCCAAAGTGAAACCTGGCTGATAGATCCTTAATTTTTTTTTAAATCCATGGAGGAAAGTTGAACAAATTCACAGGTGTCTGATGAACTTTTAGTACAACAAATAAGATATTTATTAAACAAGAAAAAAATGAACTATATTACACCAAACAAAAAGATGGAAAGATCTCAGTGCAAGCATACTTCAGATTCACACCATTCCTTTACCCCAACAATGTCCTTACAGCACATTGCAAATTGTTTTATCTTTCTGAATTTGAATCTATCTTATACTCTTATGAGGTACATGTGAATTAACAGGTGAATGGTGGTCAGACACACCACACTCCAAAGTAAATGACAGATGCAACCAAAGCAGATTCCATGGATTTCTCAACAATCCACCCAGACGTTTGTCACATCGTGGACCAACCAGTTTCACTGAAACTGTGTCTTTCTTACGAGGGTTTCCATGCTCCACATTTGAAGAACTTGCCTTGGAATTCTCTTCAAATGTCATCCCCACTCAGAGGGCTTCAACAAGGATCCACCTCTAGGGTTTCAATCTCACCTTCAGAGATTTCTTTCCCTGGATCTCCGAGTACACTCAAGCTTCACTTTCCAAGCACAATTTCAGATTCTAAGCTACGCCAAGCAAAACAACACTGCTCCAAAAGGCCACCAAGTAAGGAGTCACCACCTTCGGCTGCCCCCTCAGATCTTTAGGGCTTCTCTCAAGCCTGCTTTGCTTCAAGTCTGCTCTTCACCAATCTGTCTTTAATTTGGAGCTTATTACGCTGCTTCTTTCTTTCGACTTTACTTATCAGGATTTTTTCCTGATCCCCGACTGTCCCTTACCTGGGACTTCTTTCCAATCCCTGTCTTTTTTCCTACCCAGGACATCTCCCTGTCCCCTTCCTTGTGTCCTGCTCCCTGTGACCCCTTCCTCAGTAATGGGGCTCTGGTTCAGGTCACCTGACCTGCAGTTTTATACCGTTTCACTTCTTTGCTTCTGCGGGGGTGCGCCTAAAGCTGGTAAAAGACACCAACTGTGCACATGCGGCCACTTTCCAGCTGGAACATGCACAGGAGATCAGAGTTCCTGACCTCTGACTTAAAAGTAAGTTAAGTATTTGACTTTCTTAATGTGTGGCTTGATATGATCCATCAGGTGTTCGGACATATGGCTATGTTTGGACATAGATACCAGGCATCACATCGGCACTGAAATCCATACACCACATTGTTCATTTGTGTGGTAAGCAGAACCTCTTTTTAGCTTGATAGCATCCTGTTAGTGGAGAATACCATTTTTGTGTTGCTACAGCATAGTAGCAGCATGAAACAGCTGGCTTCACCTGTTGCTCAAATTTTTGAGACACCTTACCCTTCCAGGGTAATCTGAGATGGACTGGACACTTTTCAAGATTGAAAGTGGTGGCATTAGGCCCATTCATGATATACAGCAAGCCAACCATGTCTCATTTTTTAGCAATACTCAAATTCTAGAGTAGTTATAACGGGGGACTCTAATTGTCTGAATATAGACCAGGATAATAGTTGTGTAAAGGGCAGAGATGGGAACAAGTTCCTAGAATGTGTTCAGCAGAATTTTCTAAAGCAGTGTGATTCCAGTCCAATCAGAAAGGAGGCATTGCGGGACATTCTTGGGAGCCAAGTGGATCAAGTGTCAGTAGGGGAACATTTAGGGAACTGTAATCATTGTATCTTAAGGTTTAGGTTTCTACGAACAAGGACAAGGAAGAATCAGGGAAAGAATAATTAACTGGGGGAAAGCCAGCTTCAATCGGGTAAGAATGGATCTGGTCTAGATAAATTGAAATCGAAGATTAACAGGCAAAACTGTACCTGAACATTGGACTGTCTTTAAAGAAGAGATATTTCAAGGACAGTCAAGGTATATTTGCATGAAGGAGAAAGGTAAGGTAAACAAATCCAGAGCTCCCTCAATGAGAGATGGAGATTAAGATAAAGCAGAAAAAAAGTGCGCTTTTGACAAATGTCAGGTGGATAATAGAATTGAGAAACAGGCTGAATAAACCAGGTTCAGAGAAGTGAAAAGGGTGGTAAGAGGGGGAGTGGGGCCATGAGGGGATTTTGCATGGAGGAAGGGGCATGGGTGAAGTATTAAATGAATACTCTGCATCTGTCTTAACCAAGAAAGATGCTGCTGTCTAGTCTAGGTCATGGTGTAAGAGGGGGTAATTCAGACAATTTGAAGGATTTAAAAATTGATAAAGGAGGTGGCATTGGATATGCTGTCTGTACTTACTGATAAGGCACAAGGACCGGATAAGATGCATCCCGGGATACCGAAGGAAGAAGGAAATTGTGGAGGCTCTGCTCATAATTTTCCAATCTTCCTTAGACTCAGGAGTGGTGCCAAACGACTGGAGAATTGCAAATGTTACACCCTTGTTCAAAAAAAGGTGTAAAGATTAGTCTAGCAACTACAGGCCAGTTAGTTTAACCTAGGTGGTGGGAAAGCTTTTAGAAACCGACATTCGGAAGAAAATTAATAGTCACTTGCACAAATATGGATTATTTAAGGAAAGCCAGCATGGATCTGTTAAGGGCAAATAGTGTTTAACTAACTTGCTGAGTTAACAGAGGGGATTATACTGTTGATGTGGTGCACATGGACTTCCAAAAGGCACTTGATAAAATGCTATTTAACAGACTTGTGAACAAAGTTAGAGCTCATGAATAAAAGAGACATTAGCAACATGGATACGAAATTGGCTGAATGACAGGAAACAAAAAGTCATGCTGTTTTTTGGATTGGGAGGTTTAAAAGTGGAGTTTCCCAGGGATCAGTGTTAGGACACCTGCTCTTCCTGATATATATGAATGACCTAGACCATGGTGTACAGGGCATAATTTCAAAATTTGTGGATGATACGAAACTTGTATTGTGAACCATGAGTAGGATAATGTAGATCTTCAAAAAGACATGGACAGGTTAGTAGGATAGGTGCACAAATGGCTGATGAAATTTAATGCAGAGAAATGTGAAGTGATTCATTTTTGTAGAAACAACATGGAAAGACAATATAAAATAAAGGTTACAATTCTAAATGGGATGCAGGAGCAGAGGAACCTGGGTGTTTATATGCATAAACCATTGAAATCGGCAGGACAGGTTGAGAGCACGGGCCATAAAGCATACAATATCCTAGGCTTTATCAATAGGGGCATAGAATACAAAAGCAAGGTAGATATGTTAAAACACTGATTTCGCCTCAACTGGAATAATGTGTCCAGTACTGGGAACCACACTTTAGGGAGGATGTGAAGGCATTAGAGGAGTGCAGAAAAGATTCAACCATTTGCTTGGAAAAATGGAAAAATTGACTGTTCTCCTTGGAGAAGAGAAGTTGAGGAGAGATTTTGTAGAGGTATACAAAATCATGAGGGGTCTGAACAGAGTAGATAGATAGAAACTGTTCCCACTGATGGAAGACTCGAGAAACAGAGGGCACAGATTTAAGGTAATGCCAAAAGATGCATGGCAACAGGAGGAAAAACTTTTTCACGCAGTGAGTAGTGGGGATCTGGAATGCATAGAGTTGTGGTGGAGGCAGGGTCAATTGAGACTTTCAAAAAGGGATTGGATTATGATCTGAAAAGGAAAAAATTACAAGGCTATGGGGAAAAGGCAAGAGAGTGGCACTAGATGAAATGCTCCTTCGGAGGGCCAGCACAGACACAACGAGCTGACTGACCTCCTGTGGTGTAACCATTCTATGATTCTATAACCGATCCTGTCAAAGAGAAAAAGGGACAAAAACATTTCACATCATTTTTAGTTATTGGTGTATCTCTGTTAAAAATTATTTTTGCCCATGTTTAGTCTGGAGTTTTCATTGGAGAAAAGCAATAGGACGATATATGCACGATGGTCAAAAATAGCCTCATGAAAACAGTACCAAAATAATGTTATCGCATGAATTTACTACCATAAAAGGAACAAAATTTAAAAATAGTTGTGGTAAAATTCAAGTGGGTACATGGTCTAGAACATATTTACAGTTACCATTAACAGTTTAATGCTGAGACCAGCTACTTCAGATTGTCAATATCTCTGACTACACTTCATTATGCTACACTGTGACACATTGGTAAAAAAAATAGGCAGAAGATGAAATCGGAAAAAGTCAGAACTTTGTTTATTATCAATATTGTCAAATCTTATGTTCTCATTTTTATCCTTTTAAATGTACAGAGGGTTAAATACAAGTTGTTATAAAATGTAAACCATTAGTGATCAGTCACATAACACCAGTACAATTGAGAAAAGTGAACTCAAAACAAGGCGGTGGAATAAATCACATCTTTATAATTGAAGCTTTGCATAAGTTGAAGTGGTCTTCCTGAGTTGAGACATATATTTTCCTGTTCTAACTCGTTAGAATAAGTGATATTTTAAAAGATACATAATATTCAGTATTTGTCAACATTTGAAATAAAAGCCAAAGAAACTACCCCAGAACAAAGAAAACCTGGAAGCTTTATTTGTGGGAGCTTATTTTTAATTTCTTTCTTCCTGTCTTCATCACAGGAAATAAAAGATCTACATTAATATGTCCCCTTTATTACGTACTATTATTTTTCATCACTCCTTAATTTGTAAGATGGAACAGACCCTTTTATTAAAAACAGAAAATTCTGCAATTATTTAGCAAGTCTGGCAGCATCTGTGGAAACAGCAACAGAGTGTAATGTTTCCGGTTGATGACCTTTCATCAGAGCTCATATCACTTGTAGCACATCAACTGGAGATGTTTACTCCAATTCTTCTTCCACACCAGTTTAAAGGCTGTCAGTCAATTAATTTAACTACTGGCATTTCTCATTTTCCTAGTCAATTGCTCAAATAAGACTCCCACAAATAGGGCAAAACATGAAACAAAAACAGGAAAAAAGGGCACAAGGTAAGATAGGTCTTCACAATAGTTACAAGTTAGAGTAAATATTTGATTTCTACAATCACTGGAAGATATACAGCAGTTAATGTTTTCAAAACCCCTGAGAATCACAATCTAGCCTCTAATAGATAGTACTAGATTGTAAACAGCACATTGAGACAAAAGTATATATTTATTAGTCATTATTCATTCTAATTCTATCAGCACAGCATAATTATTAGCCTTTACACAGCAAGTACAAGTTGACAATATCAAAGCAGTACGTTCCATAGTGCTTTTGCTTTCTTTAAAGTGTGTTCATTTACGTCTTTGGTATACAGCAATCCTTATCCTTAAAGAAACTCATAGCAGATGATAGAATTTTTCACAAAAATGCTACAAATGGAGAAATTATGAAAATCAAAAACTATAATCCAATATTTGAACCTAATGATTAAAATAATAGAAATTTCTAAGAAACCATTAAAATTGGAGTAATGGCATTCCTTCACAGAGTGCAAGAAACCATTCAAGCAACTGGGTTTATATTTTGTTAGCAATTAAAATAATTCAATCATGATTCAATTATACTATAGCTCAAAAGATGTAAAACTGCTTAATACAGTACAGGTAAATATTTCAAGCATAATTTGATGGCAGTTCTACCAGAGCAGGTTTAGATGTATCCAGATTCCCAAAAAGCCTATGGTAACCAACTCTGGAGATTGGCCAAAAGTAATCTTTATGGACAGATAGGCTTTTTCTTTTACTAATTTGATGTTCAGGGTTGAATATAGTAACTATATAAAGGACTTGTGTCGACTTACTATACACAGACATCGCTGTACATTGAAGGCTTTACATGTACAACCTATGTAAATGGATAGAAAAGAAAAAATTGAAAAAATGCTGGAAATACACAATATCTATAGAGAGGAAAATACACACACACACACACGTATGTTTCAACTTTCGACCCTTTCTCAGACTTCACTGATAGACAGCATACACTAAACATATTAGCCTTTCACTGATAGACCTTTGTATTTTGCGGATTTCAGATTTTTAGCACTTGCAGTTTTTTCTTATCTTTGTAGTTCTTATTAATGGGTAGTATCTAATGCCAATGGGTTTAAAATTAAAAGCATTTCTAAAAAAACGTTAAAATTTGGCTTTTAAACACCTGTTTAAGGCCACTTATAAGACTGGACACTAATCACTACAAGTTAGTTTACTATACTAATTTTGCTTCAGACTGATTTGAAGTCAAAAGTCTAATGCAGTGAATGTACTTTTAACTACATCTTCTACAATTAATCCCTGTCTTTAGGTATTTTCTAATGCCAACTGAAACCAAAGTGGTGCATCCCTGCTGTCCATTTAATACCTCCACTAAAACCCTGTACCAGTTTTCCACGGTTTGTTGCCAATATTTTAAGTCCTAGGAACCATCATTATATTCCCAGTAAGTGAATCTGAAGAATTAGTAAGCAAAGATTTTATAACTATTCACATAAAGGACAAGTACAGAAAGGAAAGTAACTGCAACTGTTTGGCAAGATCATATTGATCACTTTATCGGTGAGGTATGTTAAACAGTACCTGTAACTCAATATTAAACATAGATTTCATACAAAAAACAGATTAGGATTCATATATATTCAGAGGTTTGTAACAACATTCAATAAAGCATTATAAATAAAGCAAGAAAAAAAATGTTAGGCTGCCTGGCTCAGTGATTTGAACTTTAAGAGGCCCTAACACATCTTGCAATTTAATTCTCTATGTACTGCCAGTGTAATTGAGGCTACAATTAGCCTAAATGCCAACATATTTTTATTGGTACCTGCTTCATATCACTACAGTAGTCATGCATTACAGGGTTATAAATCAATCTGCCTACAGATTGTAGGTACCAAATTTACTGATATAAACAATTTAACTACCACTCTGTATTTTTTGACCCATAGTGGATCGGCCAATTACAGACTACCAATTTTAGAGAAACAAGTGTTACGTTCAGAGCATAATTTCACTATCAAATGCTCATAAGACTGGAAGTGCAAATTCATGTTTAAGTTGTCCCAGTCAAACGTTCCTTTAAAAGCCAAAATAGATACCCAGTCCAGGATCATTCCCCTTTAAGATTGCAATGATCTGCAAGTAAAAAACACTTAATTCACCCGTTACTGTGCAAAGTTTAAATGGAAAGAAATCAATAGCAACCTTCAATCTGTAAGGCTGATATTCATATTTCCATTCACATAATTGTGGATTACAAAACTGCCATGTCATTTAAAACAAAATGTGTCCATTTTAAAACAGCTGATGTCCACAGAATAAAATGTGCTAATGGTAAAAGGAACTGATACATTAATCTCCATCACACTGTTCAACAATTAACTTTCCGTTGCCACTTAAGTCAACAATGTGTAAGATTCAGGATCCAATGCACTGGGCTTTATGGTTACTTAAATAAAAATACATAAATAAATAAGATGTTTCTGTTGCCAACTTTTGGGAGTAGAGTTTACTAACTACTGGTGCACAAGTGTGCACAGACAATTGTCTTGTAAAACCATATACAAGACAATTACACACCTAAACCCTGAGCACTTTTCTTTGGATGTCAATTACTTGCAATATGGTTTTGAGAATTTGCTGGAACTGTTGGCTTTGCTCAAGTTTATCATTTTCAAAAAGAGTTTATGATTTATAAATCAGTAAAAAAGGTTAACAAATATGTGGTTCATATTTTGAAAGCAGAAAATGACTTGCAGTAAAAATACATCCAGTAAGAATATTCAAATGTGTTATGCAAACTGTACTTAATTAGATTATGATTCCTCCTGTGCTAACATGCCTATGAACCCCTAAAGGGTGAACTAAAAGTGTGGTTGGAGAAGCCTGAAATCGATCACTGGAAAGTATAATTTTAAACTTGGAGCTATTTATTCTGAAAGTTTCTGTCTAAATTAATGCAGACGATCTGCAATGTGCATTAGTTTACTGAAATGACCAATGCTCGTTCTCTCTGAAGCTCTTTACATAGCAATTTTATGCTTGAGCGTATTCCAATAAGCAATGGCTTGCGATTGGTCTTTCAAATCACTGGGTTTAAAAGCTGTGCACCAGTAGCTAATCATCCTTAAGTCTAAAGCGATCAGCTACAAATAAAATGCAAAATATATGAAAAAATGCAATAGTTAAAAAATGACCTTCCTTCTTCCCACCGTTTCTCACTGGGATATGGTTTCACAGGCATTGCCAACCTTTTGGTATCCCAATCCTATCTTTTACTAATGTAAAAAGACATGCACTTCCCAAAAGAAATCAAGCACAATCAGAAGCAGAAATCTTTGTCATTTTTTTCCTTCCTACCTCATGCTCATGCCACTTGTAGTACCCCCACTCTGTGCCAACTGAGATCAGGCAACTTAACACAAACATGGGCCTATAGGTCTTTATGGCCTAGTGCAATAACTAGGTGGTGCCCTTAACTAATAGACTAATTCCTCAAAAGGCACAAAAACAGAAAATGCTGGAAAAACTCAGCAGGTCTGACAGCATCTGTGGAGAGAAAAACAGTTAACATTTCAAGTCTGTATGACTTCTTCAGAGCTAAAGAGAAGTAAAAATGTGATGAAATTTAAGGGGGATGGAGCAGGTGAAGCTGGATAGAAGGCGAGCGATAGACGGGGACAAAGGAGATATTGACAAAGATGTCATGAACAAAAAGGCAAAGGGGGTGTTAATGGTGGTGGTATGGACTAAAGGAGGTGCTGATGGTGGCATTATGGTAAGAAAGCAGAATGTGTTAATAGCAGGACAAGGGTAAGCACTCTGAAAAGATCAACATGAACAAGTGACAGATGACCCTTGGGGGGTGGCGGGGAGAGAGAGAGAGAGAGAGAGAGAAGAGACAGTGTTGGGATAAAAGATCGAAAATAGGAAAGAAGATTGGGATAAAACAATGAATAAGAATGAAAATAAATAAAAATAAGTGGATAAAAAATAAAAATGAATATTGAAAAAAGGGGCATGGATAGAGGAGAGAGTCCATGGTCTGAAGTTGTTGAACTCAATGTTAAGTCAGGAAGGCTGTCAAGTGCCTAATAGGAAGCTGAGGTGCTGTTCCTCCAGTTTGCATTGGGTTTCAAAAAGCATTTCTAACAATAGTTCAAAAATTCTAAGTTACTAGTTACTGAAAACTTTTTGGTCTGAACTTCCCTGGTAATACCATTTACTAGTTCAGATTTGGGCATACCATAGATTTTTAACTAGGTAGCTCCAGAAACTGGTAGGATTTTGCTTATGGCAAATGCTTCCATTTCTAAAGCCTAAAAGGATTTTTAATTTCTAAGGTTTATGTTGATTACTGGGTCCATATTGTACAGCAATTTAAGTGGTGCAGCAATTAGCAATTTCCTTTGGTTTACTCGGAAGTATATATACTAATAAGTTTCTAAAACTCATTTTCCTCCCTTCTACCCATTTCAGCAGTAGCATTTTCTGATTTTCTCCCACCAGGGACAGCATGACCAAACTGTAGCACCCCAAATGTCACACTGGCAGAACTAACCTTCTGCTGTCTATGGCTTGGTACCACAACACATGGTGCACATTCTCATCAAGGAATCTCAGTAACATAGTTCTAATACCATATTGTATTCTTGAATGCTTGAACACAATATAAATTCTGTCCTGTGAACATGCAGTGCAGGGCACATTTGAACAAAAGGAAATATCAGGAACAAAAGAAGAGTACAGATGAAAGTGCTTGTAGTATGTTGTGTTACAATGGTTGTAATCATATTTCACCAAAAGGGACAATTTGAAATCTGCCCTCTCATTTTAGGTCTATTATTCAAAAGTCAATGCCTCATATTTTGATTTATTTTTTGCAGAATATGTATTTTCATTATCACTAAGCTCAACTTACATAATTTGCACATTTGAGACATTTTTTTGCATTACTTCAACACAGTGGATACAGTTTTCACAATACAGCTCACTACTTAATCCACTGTGATGTTTAAAGCTCTTGACAAAGTAGCAGCTATTGGTTTTGGGCTTGAGATTGACAGCTGTTAGCCGCAACCATATTTAAACGCTAATTTTCAACCTAAAATTCGTCACAGCATCAAATCCCAAATCTGAAGCCTGCTGATGTTTATTGGTATCTCAATACTTAAATGGCAATATTTCTGTTGAAAAAGTGGAGGTATATTTTGTGTAAGGCACGGAGTCCCTTATGCATCTTTCACTCTTTTTAATTATTAGTTGCAGTGTACAAGCAGCTACTTTCCGATATCAAAGCTTTCCTCTAATCACTGTTGACATTATAAACAGAAGTTCTCTCTAACTACTATTTGTAGCAAAAAAGAGAGAAATTTCATTAGATATAGCAATCAGAACTTTTTCCATTACATTTACAATGTCACTAGCACACAGGAACCACAACAAACCTTCCTCAAGATATGCAGTTTAAGATTTTTTTTATTCTAGCGTTGGAAGAAGTAAACATAACACAAAGATCAGAAAGGTCGTCTTATTAAAAAACGGTTGGGGCAAATATTGAAAATTGGCCACCAACTAACAAGCAGATAGACACTGAATTAAGTTCTGTTCCCTGAAATGGTAGAACTAAATCAGCATAAATCTATTAAACCCAATAGCAGAATCATGTCTAAAAATGTTGAAACTACAGCTCACTGCACATACCAACTAGGCAAAGACAGAGATACAATTTGTGCTGTATATTCTTTGTAATTCTATGTAATTTATTAAACCCAATAGCAGAATCAGGTCTAAAATGTAAAAAGTGCAGCTCACTACAAATACCAACTAGGCAAAGATAGAGATACAATTCAGTTTACTAATTTATCACTATTTTCGAGTGCTGTACAAGCAATAGATTACAAAAAGGAAATCAATCTGGCACAGCTTGTCGCCATACAAAAGAACCACATTTGCCAGCAACAACTGAGTATCCATCCCATCCCCAAAAGGCTTAGGTCATTGGGTCAACTACAACAACATATTGATTTTTTTAAAAAGCCAATATAACCTCCCTGCACTATTATCTCTGAACATAAATTATCATTTTATCACAGCAATAAAAGCTGAGAGTAGCAAAGCTTTATTATGAGGGACAGGAAATTGCATATTTAATAGATTATTTCCTACCGCTATCTTGTTGCAATGTAAAAAGGTCAAGATCCCAAGGGCAGACAGGTCCTGGCCTCATTGCAATACTTTACCCCCCTCCCCCCTCACCCCAATAAACCCAAAAGCAGCTCCACTGGGGCAAAACAATTGCCCAGATTCATCCTTCCTGGCAAGCTGGTAATGCATTCAGTGAATTCTTTTTACTCCCAGATAGAATCTAATAATCATAGAAGGATGATGAGGTAGTTATCTGCAACTAATTTTAGTGCCAGAGTAAAAAGACAGAATTTATGAAGATACATACCTTTACATCTCAGAATCAACAGCATTATCTCTAAATTTAACTGCATTATTAGTTTAATTATGTAAACCTGGAGAAAGTGTTACAGGAAATAAAATAATCTAACACTTTTATGGCGTATTATAACCTGCTTTAAGTGTGCGTACTGAATGTTGGAAACATTTACGGTAAAAGAAAATTAGACAACTACCTTCAGAACACTAATTTAAGCATCACCACTGTGCCCAATGTTCAGTATCTCCTTCTTCCATAAACATCTGACATTATCCAGCTGCAAAAGTGGTACCTAGAAACAAACAAGTCTTGACTGAAATACTGAATAGTTGAATAATTAGAAGGATCTGCTTCAAAACTCCAATTTAGGACTTGAGCAAACAATTTAACTGACATTTCTGTGCAGTCCTGAAGGGGTGCTGCATTGTTAAAGGTTGTTTATTGGTATGTTATTAAACGAAGGCCCTGTCCATTTGTTCAAAAGATTTTTTTTTTAAAAAGCATAGCACTATTTCAACAGCAAAGAGTTCTCCCAGTGTCCCAGCCAACATTCTTCCTTTAACTAATACCACTAAAAAGAGATTAACTGATCATTCATCTTAGGGGTACAGTAGCATAGTGGTTACATTATTGGACTAATAATCCAGAGGCGAGGACTAATCATCCTGAGATGAGGAATTTAAATTTAGTTAATTAAATAAATCTAGGGGAAAAATGCTGAGTATCAATAATGGTGACTATGAAACAACCGGATTGTTGTAAAAACCCATCTGGTTCAATAATGTCCTTTAGGGAAGGAAATCTGCTCTCCTAAATCGGGCTGGCCTGTATGTGACTCCAGACCCATGACACTGTGGTTGACTCTTAATTGCTCTTTTAAATGGCCTTGCAAGCCACTCAGTTGTAGTCAAGGTAGATTTCCACCATTCATCACCAAAGGCAATTAGGGCCGGGCAATAAATGCTGGCCTTGTCAGTGATGTCCGCATCCCATGATTTAATGCATTTTTTTTCCTGTTTGCAAGATCTTATGTATAAATTAGCTGTCGCATTTAACTATAGAACCGTAACCACGTTTAAAAAAATATTGACAAAGAAGTGCTCTGGACAACCCGGGGATGTGAAACAATCTATACAAATACACGTTCTTTCTTTACTTAGCAGGTCCCAGTCTTGTAGGTACATTAGTTGAGAGACATTAGTCTTTAAAAACAAAATTCCAAAGTAAAAATCCAAGAAATTACTGTCAAAACCTGCTCAATTACAACTGGCTTCAGTGCTTTCAGTTAGGGTTGACCACTGATCAATAGCCAGCAACTCCTGGAAGCTGGAAGCCCATGTGCGCCAATTGGATAAGGTTGGGTTTCGCTATGTTGCTCACTACAGTCAAATAGCCTGCCAATACTGGCTATATATTGGTGCCTCAGGGAAATGCTTACCTATGGAATCATATCTAATAAGAGATAAGGCCTTCAGAAGAGGAGAAAAATCAGCAGAAAGTAGGGGAAAAAATAAAAAAGCATACTCCATGTGTAGGATTAATTATACTTGTAGCTTAAAAATGCCTCAGGTGATATGGTTTGTCTAAATATTTATATATTATGCAGCAACCTCAAAACAGTCAGTCTTATTGTAAAGCCATTGTATATTCTTTTTTTCCAATCTTTTAAATTGATTTAAACCCAATTGATTTGAAGTATTTGCACAATATAACCATCACCAATGACTGCAAAAAAAAACCCCTCACTTGCATCACACTTTAGAAAAGTAAATTATATTTGACTTCTAATATTCAGAGATAGGACAATATAATTGAATACTACCTCTAAAAAAACCATATGAGTAAATCTATCAGCAATGGAAGTATGTTACAACTAATTACTTTTCTACTTATTTCAATGGGAATAGTTTCTTCAAGAAGCTGATACCAGCTTTCAATAATTCCAGATTAGGACTTCACCCCATCACCCCCAACCCACTGAGTACATCCAGTAAAACCCAATAACACGTATCAGAAGTAAAGATATTGTCTCCAGCAATATTTGCTTTTCATTAATTTCAATGCGATGGTACAAAATTAATTTCAGCATGTTGGCGTCCTATGTTAAGCACACTGAAGGCATGATGAAGGCAGTACATCATCACATTTGGCTACATAAACTGTAGTGTAAGTGTAAATAAATGAAAAAGGAAAATTTGCTGTTCAACAAACAATTGCTTTGACGGAGTGGAATAAAAGCACTTGATTGAAAATCTACAAATAAAATACTGAACTTGTTAACTGCATCCTCTCAAAGAACATATAACACTTTCATAAGGCAGGTTTTCACTCTCTGCAACAATAACCTCAGAATTCTAGGATAGATGTAGATATATATCTATAGATATAGATATACATTTTATATAACTTCAGGCAGAATAGTTTTTCCATACAATATCTGGTTCAATGGTGATGCACTGGCTTACACTCTAAAAATGTATATTTTCACAGTATGAACACAAAGCTGATTTCTGTATAAAATGTTTTACTTCAAATGCCCCATTAAATACTACAGTAAATGCAGTGGAGCTCACGAAAGATCAATGACTAGCAAATCCAATACCATTCATGAACACTTAAGATCCAACTTATAAAATCAATGTCTGCACAAAGCTTTTGTAACTACAAGTCTTCATACATTTCTAATGTTATGTTTATTGCTCTGCTAATGCTTTAGCTGAGGTATGTTTTGCAATCAACAGTGATTTAATAACTAACAATACCTTATGTTAGATGTCCTTAGCATATTTTGAAAATAATCTACTCTACAACATTGCATTTACTAAATAAAACCACATATATTTAGTGGCAGACGGTAAATTTGAATGAGATTTTCCCTTCATTGTCATAGCAAAACTTTAGGGAGATTAGCTAGCAGAATTCCATGCTGCCTTAAAGTTATTAAAAACTGACACTAATATTTCTGAAGAACATCAGGCTAAAAATGTGAGATTAGTTCTTTTGTCATTTCCAGAAAACTTAATGGGTGATGCACCAGCTCTTAGTACATACTATGAAGTAATTTGCAGTCCCAGCACTGCTAAATTAATACTCAAAATGGTGCATTTAAGAGAGAAATGTATGCACATCGGAGGTTTGTGCAAACATATACCATCAGAACTAAAGGAAAGATTACATGAGCAGCACTTTTAAAATTTACCATTTTTCCCCCCAAATTGCTATTTACAATGGTCCAGGCTTTGATTAGAATGGAATGCTCCTTTAAGATCTTAATTATATTTGCCAGAAAAAAATGACCTCAAGATTGCTCCACTGTATTAGAGTCCTGTGATGTGAAATTAAAATATATTAAAAAGTATTGTATATAATAAATATGCTGAACAGCTGTAAAAGTCTGTGTATTGCTACATGTATAAGAATGATCTATATAAATGGATATACGCTGAAATAGCTTATCCCTTTCTTGTTCGGCAGTAACTGAACATACCAAAAGTAATAAGAATATCGTAGATGTAGTTGAAATTTTCTTTTCCTTCAAAAAATATCAATATTCACTTATAAATTTCAAAGCACATCATGGAAATGCATATATATTCTTTAAATGCTGAATTTGGCTGAAAAGAAAAATGTAACCAATGATAAATCTTGATTAAAAATTAAGTAGATATTTGAGGTATTAGTAGTATATAGCTGCTCCTGGATCTCATTCAGTGACCCAAGAAAGTTTATAAGCAGAGTTGGATTATGCTTAACTGTTGGCTCTCAGTTTTGGCCATTCTATTGAAATCTCTTGTGATCAAAAAAGTTATTTTCCTTGAGAGTTAAAAGCCTGAGAATGCCTTTTAAAGTGTTTGGCGGTGATGCACTATGCTCAAGAAGTTGGCATTGTTACAGCTGCAGTCTCACGGTGAAGAGTTGTTTGAAGTATGTGATGACGAGGAGGTAGGTGTACGAGGTACAGGCAGACCAGGTGTGCCTTGGGAACTGTTATTTTTGCTGCTATTTCCTTTGGTGCTGGATACACCAGATACGCCAGGTCCTTGACCAAACAGAACACCTATTTAAAAAGGTAAAATACATGTTTAATTTAAAATGCCATTTAAATGCTGAAAATTGCCATCAAGTTTATAACTTGATTGCAATGAACATTTCAGTCAGGTAAAATAAGTATGTCAGAGAAGCAATCATCATCAGACACCCCCCCCCGGCCCCAAGCCATACACACATTCTAGTGGATGTCTCAACGCCATAGAAGAAAAACTGGAAACATTAACTTATCTGGTTACAATAGTTCCAACATCTTGAGAACCATTGCTGTAACTGCAGATAACTTTATAAAATACTTTGCTTAAAAACAATGTTTGGAATATAAAACAAATCTTCAAATAGCAAATATACAATTTATTTGGTAGTTTTGGAACAAATTTCTGGAAGTAATTGAAAGCGTAGAGAAGGATGTGATAATGAATGAACTTTCAAAAATCCTTTGATAAGGCATTCTCAAGACCAAGGACAGGGGGTTATGTGGAATCAGGGGACAAATAGGAAAATGGATGGCTAACTTGCTAAAAAGAAGAGAGTAGGGATTAAAGGTAGATACTCAGACTGTTCGAGGGTACGAAGTAGTGTTCCACAGGGATTGGTGCTGAAACCACTATTGTTCATCGTTAACATAAATTATTTGGACTATGGAATCAGGAGCACAATATCTAAATCAAAATAACACCAAATTGGGGGATACAGTTAATGGTGAAACTGAGACAAAATGCAAGACAACATAAACTTGCAGAATTGGAGTGTAAGTGGCAAATTAATTTCAATGTGGACAAATGTGAGGCAGTGAATTTTGGTAGAAGGAATAAGGAGGCCATTTACTTCTTGGAAAATTAGGCTCCCAATAGGGTAGAAACACAAAGGATCTAGGGTACAGGTAATTAAAAGTGGTAATGCAGGTTAAACAAAGCTATACAATGTGCAAACAAAACACTGGATTCATTTCTAGAGAAAGAGAAATATAAAGGCAGTGAGTTTTATGTTAAACTTGTATAGATCCATGGCTAGACAATACTTATGTACACAGTTCTGGTCTTATAAAAGGATATGGAAGCACTGGAGAATGTATAAACGATACTAGAACTGAGAAGGTACAACTAGAAGGAGAGTCTGAACAGGTTAGTGCTCTTTTCTCTAGAAAAGAGAAGACAGAGAGGAGGTCTTGAAAATTATGAAGGACTTTGATGGAGTAGACTTGTGAAGGTATCCAAACCAAGGGTCCATAAATACTAGATAGTAATATAAATCCAGTAAGAAATTTTGAAGAAACTGTAATCAGTGTTGAGAATGTGAAACTTGTTACCACATGCAGTGGTTTTGATGTGAATGATATAAATGCATTTGGGGAAGCTAGGTAAGTACCTGGGAGGAAAACAAATAGTATATGACAAAAGAGTGTGATGAAGTAAAAAAAGTGGGAGGTGCCTCATGTGGAGCATTAACACTGCCTTAGATGGTGGGCAAAATTATGTGCTATGAACTCAATGTAATTCTATGTAGCAGCCTTCACAATACAAAGAGCAAAACAACCGATCTTATGCAGATGAAATTATAGCATTTTTTGACTCTCAACAGCTAACACTAACTTCTATGCTATCCTGAATGTGTTGGTGAACTCAGTTTTAACCAAAAGACAAAACTCTTCCAAATAAAGGAAGAATGTTTAGCATCAAAAATAAATCAGGAAGGAATTCTTTTGAGAGTTGATAATTGTGAAAATTACACATTCAACAACTAGGACATATGGTAGCTCTGAGGGGAAGTCATCTTGCGGCATTCCAAACTCAAAGATCAGCTATCAGGCCCCTGAACTCTGCCCTTGACAATCAGGAAATGTAGAAGACACTTGTTGACTTGATTTCTGACCTTTATTCCCTGAGAAAATACTTTGTTTCAAGGTTATCGAGAACTGAAGGAGGTGGAGGAAGAAATATGCAAACAATTTAGGGAATTAATAATGGGGGATTTCAACTACCGGTACCCTGATATTAATTGGACTCTAGAGGTAGGTAAAGGGGATGAAGGAACGGAGTGGCTACAATGTGTAAAGGACTCCTTTCTAACCCATTATGTAAAAACCCAACAAGGGTAAACTTTCTATTGGATCTAGCAATGGGAAATGAACCAGAGCAGATAAGAGAAGTAAAAGTAAGAGAACACCTAGGCAATAGTGACTAGTGAGACATAACTGATGAATAAAGACATAAGGCAACAATTGAGGGTTAGGAAAGAGGTGTACACAGACAGCAGAGGAGTGCAGGATAAGAGAGAATACAAAAGGGATGAGGAGAGAAGACAAATAAAGAAGAAAGGCAAAGAGGAACTATGAAATTAAATTATCAAGCAATACAAACAAAATAATAAATTATCTTACAGGCAGATGAATAAAGGCTGGAATGGGAATATGATCATTAAATGATAATGATTAAATGATAATATCTCAGGTTAACGATAGACAGATGGCAGAAATATTAAATAATTATTTGCCTTTGGTAAATACCAGGGAGATGGAACATACAGATGTGAAATTGAATGCTGAGATGAATAATGAGATAAGTGCATTCAAAATTTTTAAAAAGGGGATGTATTGAACAAACTTAAAAAGAGGACAAAGCTCCTGGTTCGAAAAGATTGCATCCATGTGTTTTAAAAGAATCTAGGGGAGGGATAGGAGAGGCATTACTACTCATATCTTTTTCTGACAAATTATTAAATATCTCCTAGAAGACTGGGAGATAGCTAATGTAAGAAGGTGAACAGAACATGTCCAGGAAATAGTAGATAAGTATTAGGAAAAATAATGGAACCCCTATTAAAAGAGAGAATAGAAAAACATCTAGAAGTGAGAAATACAATAAGGAATAGTCAGCATAGATTTCAAGAGAGAAAATCTTGCTTGGCTAACCTTATTGAATTTTTTGGGAAGGTAACAGAGGGAGTAGACAATGGAAATGCAGTAATTTATCTGGATTTTCAAAAGGCCTTCAATAAGGTGTCCCATAATAAACTTAACATAAATAAGGTTAGACAATGTTGAGTCAGGGGACAAGTGGTAGAAAGTGGGAAGTGGTGTTCCACAAGAATCAGTGCTGGGACCACTGCTGTTCCCAATTTACATTAGTGATTTGAACTTTGGAATCAAAAATACAATTTTTAAATTTGAAGATGATATCAAATGGAGGCAGGTGGAAAGAGAGAGAGTCAATACAGAGAAGGACTGCAACAAATTACAGGAGCACATTTTTATACTTGCAGAATGAGCAAATAATTGGCTAATGAAGTTCAATATAGATAAATGTGAGGTAGTACATTTTGATAGGCGAAGTTGGGAGGGTGCTTATCACTGGTGCCATGTCCAATACCGGCATGTCCTATTCTGAGCTTCAAACTAATTTTTACATTTTAAAATTGGGCACAAAAGGCTGAAAAGATGGCAGCCCGAGAGTCACCTGACTTATTTTGTGGATTGAAACCACTCCCGTCTCAAGAGGGAACAAAAGGAACATTCGAGATCGATGTGAGTCAATACCCTTTCCTGAAACCAATCCAGAAGTGTATTGTCAAATTGAATGGGTCAAACACAAGGACATTGACTGTCTCAAGCCTTCAAGGTATTATCCACAACACAGGATGCTGGAATCGACATGGACACCATCCTTATTTGGAAAAGACTTGGAATTGCAGAAAGTCACAAGACAGCCATGTTTGCTGTCTGCATTTAAAAAAAAATCAGCACAAGCTGTGCAGACAGTTCCACCAAAAACCAAACTAGCTACAAGAATTCAAACAACCAAGGTAATTAACAGCAATACCTTGTAAGCAGGAAATCCCAACAGAGAGAACAAGCTGTTCCAACTTCAACTGAGAATCAACCACCTAGAAATTTGATTACAAGAAACCTCACCACCTGTAGAGAATCCTTTGCTTTACAAGACACACACTTCCAACGTTAAAGCATCAGAAACCATCTAAGAAACAACAGGCCTGCCATGTGAAAGCAGGAGATCGTAAACCAGAGACTGAAGTAATTATAAACTGTGAGAGCATATAACCTTACACCTGTATCTAATCTTTGCACGTGTGTTTAATTCAAAGTGTGAAAGAATAAATAACCTTTTCCTTTTCACAAAAAACTTGCTGCTGGAATTATTCAATTGGGATCCACACTCTGAAGGTAAGAAAACACACTTCTTTCATCACAAAACACGCTGATCACGGGCAGTAAGGTAACACAAACATTTTGTCCATGACACTTGGAAGGTGCAAGTCTAAATGGAGGTAGAGGAACAATGGGATCTTGGAATACAAATACGCTGATCACTAAAAGTTGTCCACAAGTTACAAAGACCATAGAAAAGGCAAACCAAGCAAAAGGCTTTATTTCTAAAAGGGACAGAATTAAGAAGTTGTGAAGTGATGCTAAACCTGTAACGGACCTTGGTTAGATAAACTTAAGAGTGCAGTTCTTGTCGCCATATTATAAATAGGATACAGAAGCGCTGCAGAAGGTGCGGAAAAGATTTAGAAAGATGCATATCAGGAAAGGATTAACAGCCTGGGTCTCTTTTGATAAAAGAAGGTTGATCGGGCATCTAAGAGGTCTTTAAAATTATGAAAGGTTTTGATAATTTGGACACCGAAGGTTTCCTCTTGTGGGGAAGAGCATAACTAGACGACATCAATATAGGATAGCAGGAAATCCAATAGGGAATTCAGAAGAAACTTCTTCACCCATAGTAAGAATGTGGAACTTGCTCCTACAGGGAGTGGTGATGCAAATAGCACAAAAGCATTTAAGGAGAAGCTAGATAAGCATTTGAGGGAGAAGGAAAGAGATGATTACAATACAGGAAAAGATGGGAGGAAGCTCAAGTGGAGCATTAACACTGGCATAGACGGGTTGAAATAGAAAAGAAATCCAGCATCGCATTTAACAGTGATGGATCAATAAGACGTTTTTTCTACACTATTTTCACAAATTGCATTTGTAGTACCCCATTTGTTTGACATGAAGCTTCAGATTCACCTGTGTAAACAACCCCATTGATCTCCACTGACATACTGATACTGCTCATGCCATTTGTGGTAAGGTTCAATGCCGATTCCTGGCGGTCTGCTGAGAAACAAACAGAGTAACGTTAACAACTCACCATGGAAAATGGATACAAGAAATGACCTGAAATGTTTGAAAATGGTCCTGGATCAAAATACATTCATGCCCCACTCCAGGACTTCAGTACAAGACCTACGTGAACACTTTCAGTGCGGTACAAAGAGTTACTTATTTATCAATTGGGTGTTTAATTGTATTCAGGTGATGGGCATTAATTGGCAACTCACCTTTGCTCTTAAATATAGGAGCAAGTTTAAAGAGGGATTGTTGGTTGGAGGTGCACGCTGTATGTGTCCCTGTAAAGAAAAGCTTCTAAGTGTATAAAGACCAGTTCTGTCTCCAGTTCTATCCTTCACAGCCTGGTTATCTGAGTTGTGACACAAGGAGTGCTGCATTGGTAGACATGCTGTCTTTCAGATGAAACATTAAACAGAGACCATATCTGCTTGTTCAGGTGAACGTGAAAGATTCGAGGAGAAACATCACCTCCACAGGGTTTACCTCAATGACAAGTCATCGTTATCGAAGCATGATGCCTACCGAAACATCTGCAGGACTGTCCAATGCAAGCTCAGACAAGACACTTGGCTAAATCAGAAAGCAGACAAATTTCAGTCATATGCAGACCACAAAGGCAACAAGAGATTCATGATGCTCTGAAATCTGATTACAGGCCCCAGTTTATTCGTTCATCATCAATTCTCAGGATTGACAGTCAACACTGCTCAGAGAAAATTCCAGAAAGATGGGCAGAGCACTTTAACCACACCCACAATCGGCCTTCATCCATCAATGAAGAAGCAATCAACAGGCTGCCACAGGTTGCCATCAACTACTCTCTTGATGACCCTCCCACATGGTTAGAAATGACAAATGTAATCAAACTTCTGTCCAGTGGCAAAGCTCCAGGAGCTGATGTTTTCCCAGTGGAGGTCTACAAGGCTAAAGGGTCAATGCCTGGTCACTGTTTGAGAGAGAGAAAGAAACCATCCTACAAGAATATAAATATGTCTCCATTGTACATCTGTGCAAGTGGAAAGGAGCTCGACAATCTTGAAATCAGAATAATCTCACTCCTTTCCATCACCACAATATCTTTGGCAGAATCCTTCTGAACTGCTTAGTGCAACTGAGACCAGGATCTGCTGCCAGAAAGTCAGTATGTTTTCAGGAAATGTCGAGGAACCATTTAAATGCTGTTTGCAGTTAGACAACTCCAGGAGAAATGCCAAGAACAGAATATGGACCTCTACACCAGGTTTGTTGACCCGACCAAGGCCCTTGACACAGTCAGCCATGAGGGCCTTTAGATGGTGATTTGGAAATTCAGCTGCCCTGAGAAATTCATCATAATGGTTCAACAGTTTGATGACAGCATGCTTGTGCATGTCCTGGATGATGGTGAGTCTTCTGACCCATTCACAGTCACTAAGGGAGTTAAACAGGGCTATGTGCTGGTGTCAACCCTCCAAAGTGTTTTTCTCTACCATGCCTCTCCGTTGCCTCCAATCCTGGCATCAAAATGAGGTATCACATGGACAGGAAGCTGCTCAACTTGAGACAACTCCAATGTCATGAAAATATAATCATTATGATTTATTGTAAAGTAGGAATAGTGGGTTCTGGATTGTGTGTGTGTGTGCGTGTGTGTGTGCGCGCGTGCACGTGAGAGAGATTTAGTTTAATTAAAGACAGCTGGTTTGAAGGCTTTGATGCATAAGAGAAGCTAGGTTTGAAATGCTAAATAAGTAAACATGGCTGAAGTTTTAGCATGTGAGGTGTAACAGAAAATTTGCATTTTTAGATAAACCAGAGTCGTTTGAATTTCAAAGGAGAGGGTGAAATGTTACACTTAGCCAGAAGAAGCCAAAGCTTCTTTATTTTTCCCAAAGCTTACTGATAATAATCTTTCACAGTGCCAATTTTATTAGAAAGGTAAAGTCCAAAAACATGCTGAAACAATGAAATTTGCATTCAAAGGAGAAAATACGTATAAAAGGAGAAGGCTATGTGTAAGAGGAAGGCATTCTAAGGTCTAACAAGTGTGAAAAGTCTCCAGCCTCTACACACCAAGGTGCTGCCTATAGGAACTGAAGATAAGAAAATTTACTGTGAATATCCATGTCAAGGGTATAGTATGCTTTGTCTGGGTCTGTAAAAATCTATTTTGTTTTTACTGTTGCCTTAACGTGGGTGTAACTGGGAGTCAGATTAATTAGGGGAGCTAGGAGTAATTACAGTAGTAATTTGTAGACCTATGTGCTTAAAATTATTTTTGTTTAATTTGTAAAAAACCCTCAGACTCAGTCGACTTATTACTACTGAATTCAAGGCATGCATCTCAAAATAAAAATACAAATTGCAAAACAGTTGTGGCAGTTGTTTCAAGTTTCCCTCTGGGATTTGAGCAGCTTAGCATTTACCATCTGCTGGCCATAACACCAGACAAAGACCAACATCTCCAAGGACAAACCTTGCAATTTCCTGTCTGCATAGAGCTGGACATGCAATGTAGCATGGATTTGTTGCATGCATTTGGCAACAACTTCAGCCTTACAATCAGCAAAGCATGAAGAAAACTGAAGTAATGTACCAGCCTGATCCAGGAAAGCTCTATCTTGAGCCCAAGGTTTCAGTCCACAACCTGAACCCATTAGTAGTGGATAAGTTAACTTATCTCAGCAGCACACTCTCTCTCTGCCCATATTGACAAGACACATGCAAGAATTGCCAAAGCAGATGTAGCCTTTGACAGACTTCGAACATCAGTCTGGGAAGGAAGAGGAGTAAATCTGCCCACGGAACTGAAAGTCTATAGAGCAATAATCCTGCTCACTCTTGTCTAAGCATGCGAGACTTGGACTGTGTACCATAGTCATGCCAAGAATATCAACCATTTTTCCTTGAGCTGCCTTCAGAAGCTTCTGAATATCAGATGGCAGAACAAAATGCCAGACACTGAGGTGCTCACCTGAGCTGGCATGCCAAGCATCCATGCCGTTATGTGACAGTAACAACCGAGTTGGCCTGGTCATGTAGCAATAATGGTTGATACTCACTTACCAAAGCAAATCTTCTATGGAGAGCTTGAATCTGGGGTGCACTCCCATGCTGGTTAAAGGAAGTTATACAAGGACACTCTGAAGGCTTCACTTAGGAGTTCTGGTATCGACTTTGAGTCCTGGGAGAAGCTCGTTCAGGATCAATGCAACTGGCGCAGCCTAAAAAAAAATGGGGCGGCCTCTTTCAAAAGCAAGCGCATATCAGAGGCAGAGAGAAAAAGCAAGAAGAAATCCTGAGCCGACAATGCATCCAATCTGTGGTATCCTGTCCTATAGGCAGCACAGCATGTGAACAAACTCGAAAGTGTTCAGAAATGAGCATTGAAAATGATCCTAGGTGACCTGTACCAAAGCTACTTTGATACAATCAAAAAAACTGAATGTCTTTTCTTGCTAAAAGGCAGAAAAAGCTATGACTGAACTTCGCCAGAAAACTCAATTCCACTATCGCTTGCCACAAGCACACAAATGTGTGATAGAATTAAGAGACGAGACATCATTCTGCAAATAAGATATAGAACGAATAGACTACAAGGCAGCCTAATCCCTTACTTCATATGATCATAAATAGTATGTAAATGAATAATGAACACAACCTGACAACATATGATCTATGGAGATTTATGGATCTGAAGAAGAGTCATACGGACTCGAAATGTTAACCTCTGTTTCTCTCTCCAAAGATGCCGTCAGACCTGCTGAGTTTTCCCAGCATTTTCTGTTTTTATTATATATGATCTATGAACTTTAATACAAAATGCAGAGTGCAGGAGATCTTTCATTGTTATTCTGTAAATTCAGAACACCTGCATTTTGCAACACATTGTAATTATTTGTGTACTGAAATGTTTATAATTGAGCAATCCTTATATTATTTTATACTTTATTTTAATGACCATCTATAACGATGATTTTGTTTTATTTATATCATTATTACAATTCAGAACCTGCCACATGATCTTTTTTCAATAAAACAAATCATAAACCCAGAACCTTCCCTGCACAGATCAGCCGTAGCAGACACCCACTAGATATCTATCAAACACCCCAGATGAAGAACATGGTTATCTTCATCTCGAAGGATGAACAAGGAGGAGGAAAGATGCCATTGTACTATTTGAAAAGAAGTGGAGCTCTTCCCTTGTCCTGGCCAATATTTATCCCTCAATCAACACAGCCACGAACAGATTAATTATTTGCTGTTTGGGGACTACACTTAAAAAGTAACACATTAGCTGAAGCACTTTGGAACGTCCTAACATGAAAGATGCTATATAAATGCATGTTCCTCCTTCCTTTTAGTGACTGTGATGAGCTATCATTCGGTCCTCCTGGATAGCTCTCCAGTGTTCAACATAATAACTCCAACCTCCTTTGCAGTCTTCTGTCTTTGTATCAGCTACGGCTTAGTAAATAGCACTACTGCCTCTGAATCAGAAGGTTGTGTGGTTCAAGTCACACTCCTAGATTTGAACACAAAAATCTATGTTGCCATTCCAGTGCTACACTGTCAGAGGTGTTGTCTTTTGGATGATATGTTGGGACCTGAGGGCCCATTCACCCTCTAAAGCTGATGTAAATGATCCCATTGTACTATTTCAAAGACAAGGGGAGTTATCATTCTGCTCCAGATAGCCCAGTGACGAAGGATAGAATTTGTGCCAACTCTACACGCTTTTATAAGCTTTCGCTTAGAGATACACATTACAAAACCTGGAATTTCTAATCCAACAACCTCAGGGCAGAATTGTCCCAGATTTGCATTAGGTGTGGTAGCGGGCTGATAAAACGACATCTTACTCACCAACCGCAATGGCGGCTTTTCACGCCATATCGTCCCAAATCCATCGCATTAATTATGCATTCACGGGAAACACGCCGTTTCCATGCCACGCCATCACCTTGCCACTTAAGCACACCCTGCGCCATATTTAAAGTCCAGCTGTGGGCACACCCCTCAGTGCTTCCAGCCCACGACTGCTGCACAGAAGACATGGCCCTGAAAGGCAAAAAGGCTGCAGCCCCCAGGTTAAATGACACATCTCTCAAGCACCTTTTGGACACAGTGGAGGCTCGCCATGATATCCTCTACCCCTGCTCTGGCTGCAGGATGGGCAGCAACATCACTAATCCAGCTTGAGAGGTGGTGGCAGCAATGGTCAGAGCCAACGCCTTTCAAAAGAGAACAGCCACCCAGTGCCACTACAGGATGAATGGTCTCATCCGTTCCGCCAAGGTAATTCACTCTTTTCATCACACAACTCTCACACTCACAAACCCATCACACAGGACCAACAGAACTCTCACTCACTACCAGTTCAAGGGACGTTACCATTCACACTCTCTCACAGACCATCACTGTCCTCATCCCATCCACTGGACCCCTCTCACCACCCACACATGCCAGGCATGCTTATCATCTGGCCTGGCAGGCATCATGCTTACACTCTCCATCTCTATTCATCCACAAGCTGGCACACAATGGGAGAGGTTGCATCCCAGTGGGGGAAATGCCTGAAATCAAGGTCCTCACGAACTTTGGAAACAGAGCCATCCAGCTGGCGAGGATCTGGACCATTCCTGTGCTGACAGTTGAGGTTGGCGGTGCTCGACCAAGTGAGGATCCAGCAGTGCAACATCCATCAGACAACCATACTGTGACTGATGTGTCCTGTTTCACAGGCCACTGCATGCACTAATTATCTCTCCTTGCTTCTGCAGACACATCTGGGAAATAGCCGATGGAGTCCACAACCCAGGGCCTCCAATCAAGCCCTGAAGAAACCTCTGAAGAGGAATCTCAAGGCCCCCTCCTTGAAGTCCAGTCACAGCACTCACCCACACCCTCCACCAGCGCAGAGAGACACACCTCGATGGAACCTGGCTTTAGAGTAGCCTCGGGATCACAATCTGGTGAGCACATTGCACTCTGATCCACAGCAGGCGGTGGCAGGGACTTCCCAGGTGTCTGGCACTCGGACTGCTGGAGGCCAGAAATTTGCTGAGTCCGAGTCAGATGACGAGCCTCTGGATTCGGTTACGTCACAGTAGCTGGAGTTGCAAAGGCAAGCTCAGGAACATCAGGAAGGGTTGTCTGCTGCACTCCTCAGATTGCAAGGCACAGTGCAGGAGCCCGTCCGCCTTCAGGCTGAGCTATAGCGCTGGTATGCCAATGCACCATGGTCAACACTGGTAGGATGGCAGCCGCCATGGAGACCTTGGTCCAGGACGTCACTTCTGCACTGCTGCGTGGGCTCAATTCCATCGCTGATGCCAAAGTTGGCCTCCGGGACAGCTCAATCACACCCAGCTACCCCTTCTTAAGGAGTCAGTCTGGGGCCCTTGGGCATTCATAGGGCGGAGGATCAGCAGGTGTACCCCCTGGGCCATCCATCCAGGTGACTCTATGCCTATCTGAATCCCCTCTTCTTGTGGCCTCAGCAGCTCCTGCTCCACAAGCCAAGGAGGGTGCCACTGCCACACAGTAGGACCCCAATAGCAGGCCTGGGCCCTCCAGCGGACGCCCGCAAAGGTCATCTCAGACAGGGCGTAGCACTCAGCAGGCTGCCTCCAACTCCACTGGGGATGTACAGGGAACACCACGACGTAGTGGCAAGGTTAGGAAGGTTAAGATGATGATGTTGCACTGCGTGGGCTCAGGTGTTGAAGAATGTCTCCCTGCCAATGGCTCCTTGTTCTGATGAGCAGTGTTTGTGTCACTCAGAAGGTGACACCTTTCTGCATAAGATAAAGCCAGGTGTCTCAGTCCAGGGTCTCTTCCCTGTGCTTGTGCAGGCTTCAGACCAAAGTGATGGTCCAGCCTCAGACTCCTTGGACACATTACTGATGCCTGCACCTCAACAGTGCTCGTCACTGCTGCCAGAATGTCGTGGCCAGGTGTCACAGAGTACCGTCATTCTCTCTATGCGCTCTCAGCGCCATTAAGGTGGGGCTGGCCCCCATCTCTTCAGCATCTGTGACCAGTGACACAGTGCTCCTGAAGGGGTCAGGTGCTGAAGGTAGACAAAGGATCAGATGCTTTTAAAGTTTCATGGCTGCACGGTACGACCCTAATCACAAAGTGCAAGTGAGCTGCCCTTGGCCAGGCAGGAATCAAATATTCTCAGAGGCTATGTGAAAATCTATGGAGTGTCTTCACTGCATGTTGTCATCATCCTCCTGCAATCGTGCGACTATTGAGGTCTCCACTGCATCTCCATGACAGGAGCATTATCACAGAGGGTATGTGTATTGCCGTAAGCCAGACTGGAGTCAAACATTCATAGATGTAATGAGGATTTAATGGTGTCTCCTCACTGCATGTTGTCATCATCCACAAATCTAGCAGCTATGAGGGCCTCCTGAGCACACCTGCCTCGTCTGGCCAGTGCGAAGGCCTCATCCTAGTCATCATTGCCTTTAAGGACTTCCTCACCCTCATCCCCGGTGATGGCCTCATTGGAGGAGACCTTCAGCTCCACCTCAGCCAACTCCTCTCCCTGTTAAAACGTGGCGTTGCAAAGAGCGCAGCAAGCGATGACAATGCATGACACCCTCTGTGCACTGTATTGCAGAGCTCCAGCAAACCGGTCCAGGCACCAGAACCTCAATTTCAGCATCCCGATGGTCTGCTCCACCAAGTTTCAAGTTGCAGTATGAGCCTCATTATACCTTCGCTCTGCGAGGTCGCCGCATGGGTCCTGGTCCCGGGCAAAATGCACAAAGTTGTGTGCCTCACGAAGATGGCATCCATGACCTCATGGATGCATTTGTGGGTGCAGGCTTGTAACATCCCACAGAGGTCACTTGTGGAGCCCTGAAAGGGGCCACTGGCGTAGAAATTGAGTGCCACGGCCACTAACAGTGGATGCTCTCCACGTCCCCAGGGCGCCAAATCCTGCAGCAGCTTGCAGGTGTGACCGACCAGTTCCATAGGCATCTGCAGTCTTCGGCGATACTGATTCTCAGTCATCTGCAGGAATGAAAGGCAACATCTATAGACCCTCAACAGGCATTATTCATATGTAGAATCATCTTTCACAACACCCTAGCTCTAACTTCTCGACCGTCACCTTTGACTCTTCAATCACCACCATTATGTCAAATTGTATAAATGACATCAATTTCTGGATAAGCAAAAATTCAATTCAACACTTTTAAAAAGTAATTATGTTTTGACTCCTGCCAAAAACTCCACATCTTGGTTCCTGACTTCCTCATTCTTGTTTGCTGCCAGTCAGACTGAGTCAGTCCAACCTCACTGTCCAGTTTGACCACCAGTTTAAATTCAAACCTTCTTATTACCTCTACAGCCTTTATCTTTACCTTTGTTACCTCCAGACTTGAATATGCCAATATTCCACTTTGAGTTCTACACGTCACAATTTTCAACTCATTCAAAACTCCATAGTGCACCTTCTAACCTTCAATCCATCTTAATTGAACCTTCACTACCTCCTTAACCACCAATGCAAAAATCTTTACTTTTATCGCAAGTCCCTTCTCACCTTTTCTAAATTCAGCAATCTCCTTTAGGCCTCTGTTCCAGCATACACCCCATATTCTATGGATTTCTCTGCATTACCCTGTCCCTCCACTATTAACCCCATGCCAGAGAGCCACCACTAAACCACTCTCCTCTCTAACTTTTAACCTAGCTTCTCTCAATCCTAACTCAAAACTTCCCTAAAAACCTGCCTCTAGTCACCAATCTGAAACCTTCTCCCAGCACTCCATGGTGTCCAAGCATTTTCACCTCAAGTACTTTGGAATGTTTTATGTCAAAGACATTATATAAGTGCAATTTGTTGTGATGACTGGATGATTCCATGCACATCATTACAATCTCTCTTTTCATGCTTTATCTAAATTGGCATCTTGTAAGCTATCTCCATCTTTGATCCTTGTGACCTAAACATCTCAGCTGCCAATGAAGTAGCCAGAAGGCTGCTTTCACATGCCTCTATTCACCAGTAGATAGTTAAGGGCTTTCAACCATGACTAATTTTTTTTTGTGTAGAAAGAAGTACCATAGCTTTACAACCATCTTGGCTCAGGTTAGGAATCAGTAGTGTGAGCATTAATTGTATACACAGGTTCTGTGACTGAGCTTTCAAACGCTCATGGACAAATACCACTGCATCCCCCTAGTGCAACTAATGGATTGAAGTAATAAATATTCTTATTATATTAGCATTTCCAGATGAAAATAAACAAGAATCCCTTGGTGTCTGTTGTGAAAGAGCTTTAATAAGATTAGATTTGGCCCAAAAAAAGTAAACTATTTATAACAAAAAATTATAGTACATGACAACAGACGTGGGAAACTACTTTCAAAAAATAGAAAGCTTCAGAAAAGTCTAAAGGAAATGTACTCCTCCATTGCTATACTGAAAAATCAATGGTTAAAAATATACTAATTCTCAGTTAGATGTTCAAACAAATGTAAAGATACTCAAGTAAAACAAATCTATTTACAATCATCCAAAGACACATTAAAAAGAGAAATGCTGGAAATCTATAATATTAGAATTGTGCTGGGGTGGGCACTCACTGGCTAGTAAACAGGGTTAAGAGAGCTGACTAATTCTTCTCCTACAAGCCGCTACCAACCCAGTTCAGATCAGCTAGCTTATCACAGACCAAGGTTCCAAACTTAAAGCATCCTGATTTGTTTGTATCACATGAAGAATTTACCTGCATTGTCAGCACTGTGGCCCATTTCACTTAAAGAAAATTCTCAGTGTTTAATGTGCAAAACACACTATGTGCAGAATTCAGACCATGCTACAATCCCCGTGGTACCGTAAATGCAAATAATCAAATTTACCAAACAACCCCAAATGAAGAGATTTTTCACTTTTTGTAACTTTTACTTTAACATTAATCAGAACCAACACAAATTAAGCATTAACAGGTAAATTATGCTTCAAATAAAAAGGTAGGTTTCACTTTAAATAGTCAAAACAACAAAGGTACATCTTACAAAACCACAAGCACTCACACTAGTTTTTGCAGACAGAGGAACCATGTTCAGTTCTCAAGTTCCCTAACTCGACCTCTGGTATGTAGGATCTCACTCTCCCACTCAATCGATTTAGCCCTCAAGTTGCGTCTGCCGACAGCCGTATTCCATCTGAAGTCCCCAGAGATAGTCGTCACCAGAACAGAACATTCCCACAGGACCTCCTTAACTAGGTTCATGACAGTCTTGATGGCACAGATCCCTCCAGACACTCCTTTATCTTACTCCTTTAATAAACCCTGATAAATGGTCTGGTCATCTCTGACAAAATTGAAGGAGCAGCAGTAAAATTGTCCATTTGCAATCCCTGTTCGAACCCTGCTTTCTGTCCTGTTTAACTGTATTACTTACACACACCCTTATAAACGTGCCTCCTCTGTTCTCGCCTCTGCTGCATCTCTTTGTGTCTGCCAGCCACACGGCTTCCGGTCTTCACTTCCTTCTTGTCAATTCCGCTTCCAGGATAAGGGACCAGTATTTCTTCTTATCCAAGAAATTATAATTGATCTCTTCACAATTAATGCAAACTCTTAAAAGTCTTTTTCAAACATTATTAAAAATAATTACAGATTATACAAGCATTTTAAACTGCTTCCAGGTCAAAGATCATCACATTATTCATTAAAACACAAGATTAATTCACTTATCTTTATCCAAAAATTGAACTAAATATATTTTAATTATTTGAGGCAACTAAAAACGTGAACTTATATAATACGTTTCACCTCCAATGAGGCCAAAGAAATACTCTTTTCCTGCCAAGTTGGAACTGTTGTTTGTAGGCAAGTGTGGCAGCAGGTGTGTACACAGCAAGGTCCTACAAATGGCAAATAATATTTAGCATTTAATCCCTTTTTGGTATTAGTTAAGGGATGAACGTTGACTAAGAAATAGAAAAAAATCAATCCCAGGTCTTCTTTGAATTGTACCATTGCATCTTTTACATCTGCCATGATCCCTATAGAGACTGAGAGATTTGAATTTCCAGTGACCTTCAAGGAATCACAGCAAGGCTTCAAGTTTTAAAACCTTTACTGTAATCAACAAATTAAAATTAACATAGAGTAAACATTACTTAGTAAACAACTAATACTCTAAACTACAGAAAAGATAACTGCTATGAATGTCTTAATGCATACGAAAACTCCATGTGCATATATACTTCACAGGAGGCTCTCTACAGAGTTGAAGTCTATTCAGGAAACAGTCTAAAGGGTTCATGTCTCCCTGCTTTTCCAAATTGTAATGTCCAGCAACTGAAGGTCCTCTTCCTTAGTTCTCTGAATTCCCAGCCAACTTTCAACAGTAAGGCCCACTCTAGTGATTTCTTCTCCCAACCTCACCAAGGAAAACTTTTCAGTACCCTCAAATCACTATGGGTTCCTTGTCTTCAATCAGTGGACAAGCCTTCCCCAGAATTTTGCCTGGTAGCTAACAGAGAAAACAGCCTTTTCTCTCTGCAGCCTGCAGCATATGCTGTTCCTGCCTCGCTGGCTGTATGTCCAGGGCTTTTTCAATCTGTTACGGACAGGAGGGGTTTTTTACCCCCCAAACAGCCCTGATTTCTCCACACTCTACCTGTCTGTAAACAGAAAGGTATTTTTGATTTTTGATTTCCCCCTTTTTCAGTGGTGGCGTATTTTCCCCAACCCTTCAGCTTTGGAGTTATCCAATCCTCTATTAATAATCTCTCAGGAAACCCAAGATAAGGTAAAATAAAAGGATAGTTTATTTTACACACATGCACAAAATGTGGGAAGGGGGTTTTACAACGTCTGTCCATTCTGCATTCAGACAACAAAAAAGGAGGAAGGGAAAGAAAAGGGCTCAGGGCAAAAACCATGATAAAAATAAGAATTATGGTTTCACGTGAGTCCAGGGTCCAGAATCAATGTTTAAGGAAGGTTCTTTCAGGTTGTTTTTTCTGTTGCAGGGTGAATCTGTTGAAGATGCAAAGTATTCTTGTATCCTGGGTATTAGTTCACTCTGTAGGTGAAATACAGGTTCCTTTCTGGAGATCAGACTCAGAGATGGAGGTCAGAGACAGGCTGCTAGCCCGGTTTTCTCTTGAGGTTTTCTCTTGAGGTTAAACCGCAACAGAAGCTAAAATTCAAAAGCTGTATAATTAAAGGAATTCAAACAGCTCAAGTCTCCGTCATATGGCAGGGTGGTTTCAGGTCGAGCTATTCAGTTAATGAGGCACCCTTGTTAAAACCCTTTGTGTTTTGAGCAGGTAACTGAAGGACCATTAGTGCGACGTTGGAGATGATGAGCCCTAAACAGCTCTGTCTTTGTTCAGAGCTGGTTGGTGCAGATGTATTGTCCACAAATCCTGTGTGTTGGCTTGGCTGGAATGTTTATACAATACAAGTCGCATTCCAGGGGGATGACAAGGTAGCCTTTGTCCATCGGAACAGCTTAGAATCTTTCAGAACAACGAGCATGCCGTCAGTTGCAGCTATTTTATCATTTTAGCCATTGGTCCATTTTTTTTAAAAAGTAATACGTTTGGATCAAAAGTAATACATTCGATGGATGCCCTTGCGAATGGAAAGTTGTCTCAAGTGGTGTTCCACAGGGCTCGGTGTTGGCCCTTGTTGTTTGTGTTATATATTAACAACTTGGACATGAATGTGGGGGGCACGATTGGGGAATTTGCAGATGACACAAAGATTGGCCGAGTAGTGGATAGTGTAGAGGATAGCCATAATCTCCAAAACGATATAGGTGGGTTGGTGGAGCGGGTGGTAAAGTGGCAGATGGATTTGAACATAGAGAAGTGTGAGGTCATACATTTAGGGTGGTCAAACAGTTACCAGGATTACACAATAAATGGGAATATACTAAGAGGGGTAGATGAAGTGAGAGATCTTGGCGTACAAGTACACAGGTCCCTGAAGGCAGCTGTTCCCAGTTCAAGTAGACAAGGTTGTAAAGAAGGCATATGGAATGCTCTCCTTCCTTGGCAGAGGTATAGAATATAAAAGTAAGCAAAAATGTTGGAATTGTATAAAATACTGGTGAGGCCACAACTGGACTATTGTGTGCAGTTCTGGTCATCACATTACAGGAAGGATGTAATAGCTCTGGAGAGAGTGCAAAGGAGGTTTACAAGAATGTTGCCAGGGTTAGAAAAGTGGTAGCTATGAGGAGAGATTGGATAGGTTGGGGTTATTTTCATTAGAACAAAGAAGGCTGAGAGGTGACTTGATTGAGGTGTACAAAATTATGAGGGGAATAGATAGAGTGAACAGGATAAAATTGTTTCCCTTGGTGGAGAATTCTAGAACCAGGGGATATAGATTAGAGATAAGTGGCAGAAGGTGTAGGGGGGACACGAGGAAGAACATTTTTTACGCAGAGGGTATTGGGTGTCTGGAATTCACTGCCCAAGTTGGTGGTAAAGGCAGAAACTTTAAACTCTTTTAAAAAGTACCTGGATCTGCACCTTAAGCGCTGAAGCTGCAGGGCTATGGACCAGGTGCAGGGAGGTGAGATTAGAAAGGGCACCTGGGTGTCCCCGGGCTGGCATGGACAAGATGGGCCGAATGGCCTCCTTGTGTGCTGTAACTTTTCTATGGTTCTATGGTTTATAAAGTAACCAGAATGATATAGATATATATATATTTTCCTTCCTGTCTTCTGATCATGACAAATCCAACTGCCTGGGAGTCTAAGTCAGCACAAGGCAAGATGGCTGCCTCGCTCTATATGTTCAGTTGTAAAATATAGATTCTCTAAGTCTTTACCTGGCATCAGGGCAGGTGGTTACCACTGGGACAGGAGGCCCAGGTTAAAACCAATACAATGTCAGTCACACCATCCCCCTTTACAGGGCATTCTGTTTTTTCTTAAATTGAAAGATAATTTAAACATAAGCATTTAATAACTTCACAATCGTAACAATAGTTTTTCTACAATGCTATCAAAGTATAACACTGTAAACACTAACAAGTAACTTACTACATGGAGTACTGGTAATGTTCTCTTCTGTTATCACAATTCACCATTAAACAATCCGTCTTGGCAGCATTATAAGGTTTAACCTGTCACACCAAATCGCACATGACAATTAGGATTTAAAGTTCAATTTATAAGAGTTCTTGGAATTCCAACTTTCTTCTGAATGAGAGTTCATCTTACTGGTGGCTTCACTTCCGCCATTTGTCATAGCAAATCTCCTCTCTCATTTCGAATAGGTTTTTCTGCTTTTCCATGTCCCAGGTCAGAAAATTCTATACTTGGTCTGGTCTAGTTAACTTTGACAAGAAAAGCATTGCTAATTTCTGATAATCCCTCTGGTTTTCTGGTATCAGCAGGTGTGAACCATAGGTCCAGAAGAAATTCTGCCATAATGCTTCGTACCCTGTGGATTCAGTAATTCATTTTGTTGTTCTTTAAAACCTGACACTACATTGTCATCAGGGTGTTCACCTTTGAACAGTTGAACTACCGTGTTTAGATTTTAAAGTCTGGATTGCCATTTTCTTCCATGGCTGCAGGTTTTTTAATATCCAAGTGTGTAAAGAAATACTCACCCAGGCACACAGTTGAATTGTTCTCTTCCTGAACAAATGCAGGATTACTTTTATCTTTCAAGTCCATCCCTATGATTTAAACTTTCAGTATTCTACTCCAGGAGATGCAGGTTTAAATCAGCCACCATAGCTGCTTTAAGAACCTTGTTAAGGTTTTGTCAATGATCAGATAAAAAAATCTTGACTTTCCTTTTTAGTCAGTTCAGAATTTCTTCTAAATTCTTTTGTTTTACGTTTTCCCACTCAGCATGAACTTATTCTAATTCTTTCACAAGAGTGATCATTTAGTCATTTTGAAGTTTTAATTTACTTTCAAGAACATGAATCCTTCCTGGTAGCTTCATGGTATCAGAATTAGTTACAGCAGAGTTACTTGGTTATGAAGTACTGCTTTCCTTTATTCTATCATCAGCTGAGTGCTCCTGCTGCCTGTTTTGACACCTCTTGCTTGGGGTCTGCCTGCAGGTTTAAATCAGGCAGCTTAAATTTCTCGCTGCTATTAACTCATTGTCAGTCTAATGCTTCAATGTATCTTTGGACACAACTTTAGTTGAAACAGTAATTTTCACAGCAGGCTTACAGAGATTCATGGATTTCTGTATGTCATTTGATTCTCTTGTACATTTTCAACTTCAATGGCTTCACTGGACCTGTGAGACATCACTGGAGATGGCAGAATTTTATCTCCAGTGAGGTCATTTCCTGATATTAAATTGACACCATTAATAGGCAACTTATGTACACTTCCCAAAACTATATAACCGGAAATTAAACCACACTTTAAATTAACTTTATGCAGAGTAGTTAAACAACCTCCATTAATACCTTTAATGAATACATTTTTAAATAGCGTACCTTCGAGAGAGGGAGAGCTCCCTTCACCTACTACCGTCAGCGATTGAGATGATCTCGTATTTAAGAATATTAATTTGCTTTCCCGCTTTACAGGAGAAGAATGTGCAGACTTCACCCTTGAACACAAAATTCTTTTAATCCTCTATGCTCTGATCTTTTCCAATAGTAAATACAGTCAAAGCTACTGATTTGTCACAAGCACCACTTAGTGTACATTTTCTGCAGTCACGCTATGCATGCCCACAAATAATACACTTTTGGCTTTTCATATTAAACAATCTGCCTTCAGATTATGACAAAAATAACACCTTGGATCATACTTATACTCCAATCTGTCTTTTTCATTATTCTGAGTATCTGCGTATCATTTCTATTTTCCTCACTGTAATCAGTGTTCTGTTCATTCTCAGATCTCTTATCTCTCCAGTTTCTGTGTGGGTTTGCAAACAATGTCTGCTGCTACTCATATTTGAAAGACAATTCGTAGTCAGCCATTATCGCAGCTAACCATATTTAGAAACTTTATACTCTTTTTGATGGAACCTTATTCCTAAAGGGACACTATTTTTAACATTTCCATTGACATTCTCTCTCTAAGGTTTTCAAAATCTGACCCAATCTTCATAGCCCTATATCATCTATCAAATATAATTTTCTTTTCTCTAGAGAATTCCACAGAAGTCTCATTATGCTCCTTCCTTTGATTTCATGGTAGGAAAAACAGAATGGCAAAGTATTATTTATTTAAGGTGTCTTTATACACCAATCACTGAAAGCATGCATCCAGGTGCAGCATGCAGTTAAGGCGGTAAATGGTATGATGGCCTTCATTGAGAGAGGATTTGGGTACAGGAGCAAGGATGTCTTACTTCAGCTATACATGGCCTTGGTGAGACCACACCTGGAGTATTGTGTGCAGTTTTGGTCTCCTTACCTAAGGAAAGGATATACTTGCCATAGAGGGAGTCAGCAAAGGTTCACCAGACTGATTCCTGGGATGGCAGGATTGTCGCATGAGGAGAGATTGGGTCGACTAGTCCTGTATTCACTGGCGTTTAGGAGAATGAAGGGGGATTTAATTGAAGCGTATAAAATTCTGACAGGGCTTGACAAACTGGATGCAGGGAAGATGTTTCCTCTGGCTGGGGGGTCTAGAACAAGGGGTCACAATCTCAGGATATGGGGTAGGCCACTTAGGACTGCAATGAGGAGAAACTTCTTCAGTCAGAGAGTGGTGAATTCCTGCAGTGCATCTTGTAGATGGTACACACTGCTGCCACTGTGCATCAGTGGTGGAGGAAGTGAATGTTTGTGGATGGGGTGCCAATCATGCAGGCTGCTGTGTTCTGGATGGCGTCAAGCTTCTTCAGTGTTGTTGGAGCTGCACTCATCCAGGCAAGTGGAAAGTATTCCATCACACTCCTGACTTGTGCCTTGTAGATGGTGGAAAGAGGGAGTCAGGAGGTGAGCTACTTGCTGCAAAATGTTGATAGTGGGGGATTCAGCGATGCTAATGCCATTGAATGTCATGGGTGATGGTTAGATTCTCTCTTGTTGGAGATGGTCATTGCCTGGCACTTGTGTGGCACGAATGTTACTTGCCACTTGTCAGCCCAAGCCTGGATATTGTCCAGGTCTTGCTGCATTTGGACATGGACTGCTTCAGTATCTGAGGAGTCATGCATGGTGCTGAACATTGTGCAATCATCAGGGAATGTCCCCACTTCTGACCTTGTGATGGAGGGAAGGTCATTGATGAAACAGCTGAAGATGGTTGGGCCTAGGACACTACCCTGAGGAACTCCTGCAGTGATGCCCTGGAACTGAGATGATTGATTTCCAACAACCATCTTCCTTTATGCTAGGTATGACTCCAACTGGTGGAGAGTTTTCCCCCTTATTCCCATTGACTCCAGTTGTGCTAGGGCTCCTTGATGCCACACTCAGTCAAATGCTGCTTTGATGTCAAGGACAGTCACTCTCACCTCACCTTTGGAGTCTAGCTCTTCTGTCCATGTTTGAACCAAGGCTGCAATGAGGTTAGAAGCTGAGTGACCCTGGCAAAGTGAGCGTCAGTGAGATAGTTATTGCTAAGTAAGTGCTGCTTGATAGCAATGTTGATGACCCCTTCCACCACTTTTCTGATGATCGAGAATAGGCTGATGGGGCGGTAATGGGCCAGGTTGGATTTGTCCATCTTTGTGTGTGAAGGACATTTTCCACATTGCCAGGTAGATGCCAGTGTTGCAGTTGTACTGGAACAGCTTGGCTAAGTATGCAGCAAGTTCTGGAGCACAAGTCTTCAGAACTATTGTCGGAATATTGTCAGGGCCCAACCTTTGCAGTATCCAGTGCCTTCAGCTGTTTCTTGACATCACGTGGAGTGTATCAAATTGGCTGAAGACTGGCATCTTTGATGCTGAGGACCTCCGGAGGAGGCAGAGATGGATCGTCCACTCAGCACTTCTGGCTGAAGGTTGTAATAAACGCTTCAGCCTTCTCTTTTGCACTGATGTGCTGGGCTCCACCATCAGTGAGGATGGGGATATTTGTAGGGCCACCTCCTTTAGTGAATTGTTTAATTGTCCACCACCATTCACAACTGGATGTGGCAAGACTGCAGAGCTTAGACCTGATCCGTTAGTTGTGCGATCGTTGAGCTCTATCACTTGCTGCTTATGCTATTTGCATGCAAGTAGTTCTGTGTTCTCGCTTCACCAGGTTGACAGCTCATTTTTTGTATGCCTGGTGCCGCTCCTGGCATGCCCTCCTGCACTCTTCTGGTTTGGTTTGGTATTAATGGTACAATGGGGGATATGCTGGGCCATGAGGTTATAGATTGTGGTAGAGTACAATTCAGCTGCAGCTGCTGGCCCACAGCACCTCATGGTTCCCCAGTGTTGAGTTGCAAGATCTGTTTGAAATCTACCCCATTTAGCATGATGGTAGTGCCACACAACACAATGGAGGGTATCCTCAATGTATCTTCACAAGGACAGTGCGTGATCACTCCTACTCATACTGCCACGCATCCGCAGTAGGCAGATTGGTGAAGATGAAGTCAAGTATGTTTTTCCCTTGTCGCTTCCCTCAGCGTTTGCCGCAGATCCAGTCTAGCAGCTATGTCCTTTCGGACTCAGTCACCTCAATCTGTGGTGGTGCTACTGAGCCACTCTTCGTGATGGGCATTGAAGTCCCCCACCTAAAATGCATTCTGCCACCTTCAGTGCTTCCTCCAAGTGCTGTTCAACTTGGAGGAGTACAGATTAATCAACGGAGATGGGGGCAGTGCGTAGTAATCAGCAGGAGATTTCCTTGCCCATGCTGTAAGACTTCACGGAGTCAATATTGAGGACTCCGAGAGTAACACCCTCCCAACTGTATACTACTGGGCTGCCACCTGTGCTGGTATACCCAGGAATGGTGATGGTGGTGTTTGGGACATTATCTGTAAGATACAATTCCTGAGTATGACTATGTCAGGCTGTTGCTTGACTATTCTGTGAGGCAGCTCTTCCAATTTTGGCACAAGCCCCCAGATGTTAGTAAGGAGCACTTTGCAGAGTCGACAGGGCTGGGCTTGCCGTTGTCTTATCCAGTGCTTGGTCAATGCCGGGTGGTCCGTCTGGTTTCATTCCTTATTGACTTTCTTTAGATACAACTGAGTGGCTTGCTAGATCATTTCAGAGTCAACCACATTGCTGTGGATCTGGAGTCACATGTGGGCCAGACCAGGTAAGGGTGACAGATTTCCTTCCCTAAAGGACATTTGTGAACCAGATGGGTTTTTATAATGACTTCATGGTCATCATTAGACTTTTAATTCCAGATTTTTATTGAATTCATTGAATTGGATTCGAACCCGGGTCCCCAGAGCGTTACCCTGGGTCTCTGGGATTACTAGCCCAGTGACAATACCGCTACGCCACCACCCATTGTCTGTAAGTTTCTGGCACTAACTCATATGCATTCAGTGCTTTTCAATAAGACTGTCCAACTTTCTTGCTGCCATTGTAACTTTGCAACAATTTTCTCAAATGACAAAATACATTTCAACCCCTTCCTCACTGAATTTAGGCACTAGGTAATATTCCTTGCCAAATCAAAACCTGGAGTTAAAACTGACTTGTCAAGTTTGCTGGTGAACCGGTTTGCATAATCTAGACTCTTCTTTCTTGAGACCAAATTTCCTCGTTTCATTTTCTCTCTGGGAGTCAAGGTTTTCCCTTTCTCCTGCTCTAATTCTAATTAGAGTTTTAACATTTCTCTTTCAATTCACAAATAGGTCCTCCCCTTCTAGAAACATTTGAGCAATAGATGTAGCCATGTTGACTGTTCAATGAATTCAGCAAAAGTAACTGTGAAATCTTGTTCGTTTAAACTCTGGCAAATTCTATGTACTTGATCCCAGCCTCTGGATCCGAATACCAGAAGAACCCCCAATTTGTTACAATCCCCAATGAGACCAATAACTGTTAGAAAGATATTTGAATTCCCAGTTACCAACTTAAATGAATCGCATAACAAGATTTCAAGTTTTAAGACTTTTACTGTTACAAGCTAAAATTAATATCAACTACGTATTACTTAGTAGGCAACCAATACTCTAAACTACTGAAAAGATAACCCTTAATAATGTCTTAATGCGATCCATAACCCCTTGTCGCATATATACTTTACAGCATGCTCTCCACAGAACTGCAGTTTGTTTAGGAAACTGTCTAAAGTTACTCCCAGCTTCCAACAGGTTCACGTCCCCAGCTTTGCCGAAGTCATAATGTCCAGCAGTCGAAGGTCCTCTCTCTAAAAATTCCCATCCAACTTTCAGCAGTAAGGCCCATGCAGGTGATTTCTTCTCTTAACCTCGCCAGGGCAAATCTTCCAGTGTCCTTAAATCGCTGTGGGTTCCTTCTCTTGGACCAGTGGACAAATTTTCCCCTGCATTCTGTCTGGTAGCTAACAGGGAAAACAGCCTTTTCTCTCTGCAGACTGCAGCATATGCTGTTCCTGTCTTGCTCGCTCTATGTCCAGGGCCTTTTTAATCCGACTGCCTGAAAGAAATCAGCACCAAGCAAGACAGCAGCCTCTCTGTGTTCAGGTGTGAAATAATGCGTGTTGGTTCAATAAGTCTTAACCTGGGCTCCCCCAGCAAACCTATGGTAACCATCACCTGGTGTTTAGACAGGCAAAGTCCGATACTACTTCACACCATCCCCTTTTCCAGGGCATTCTGTTTTCCGTTAAAGAGACAATTTAAACATAACCATTTTATAACCACGCATTCGTAACCCATCCAACTGTAGGATTTAAGTTTAACAAAATAAAGCACCTCTGACAATTCACCATTATTTCAGTGCCACAATGTTAGCAAAGATGCTGTGCCCATGTTCTGGAATGAAGTTTGAATCCCACCCTTTTTACTCAGGTGAGAACATTATCACAGAGTGTTACAAAATAAATACAAGCAAAACTTTGCTATTTAAAATATCAAAGAGGCAAGTTATGTCAAAAATAATAACTACTGCCGTCATCACAAAAATTCACAATCTTCTCATTCATTAGAGGAAAAAAAGTCTAAATGAAACTGGTTATTGTTCAAAGCAATCCACAATTGGAGGAGAAAAAAAGATATGCTTAAAAGAATTTTGAAAACGTCCAAACTCTGAGCTTTGGGAAACATACCAGTCAAGTTTCCTACCCCACGAGGCTTCTCAGCAACATCCCAACAAAAAAATGCATTCATGCATTCTAGAGCATTTCCACTGGACAACAAGGCTGCAATTTTTGGTCATCCCATGCCCTGATTCAGAAGCACCTCAAACCAGAAAACAATGTTACCAGCTAAAAATGCAGAGAATTCAGCGTCCAACAAATAAGCAAAGACTGATTTAAAGTAATGTCCACTGTTCTTTGCAATGCTGCCACTCCAAGGTGTAAGGTATCAGTATCATCCAGGCATGGGCCAACAAGAAAGGACAGCCATCCTGATGCACTTCCTACTAGTTCAGAACATTATGATTTAAAAATAAAATGAAAATTCTTCTGGCAAGCAGATCTTTTCACTCTCTATAAGTACTCTGAACATAAAATACTCTCCCACCAGTTTGTTTTCCTTGAAGTAAAGCTTAGCACTACACTGAGTGTTCCAATGATTGCAACAGATAGCAACTTTAATACTGTGAATTTTTTGACTCAGCAATAAGAATACCTCATGTTGCTCATTATACCTTGACTGTTGATTCTGATGCTCATCGGTATCTGGGCTGTCATGGCGAGTAGATTCTGCTGAATAGCACGCTGCATCAGCCGCTGCTGTTCATCCACCCCAACTACCATCTTCTTCTCCGGAGGCTCTCCAGACTCCAGTTTCTCTCTCAGCTGATCTAATGCCGAAGCTTGTGCAGCTACTGCAGCCTGAGCTGCAGCAGCCTGTGCTGCCGCTACCTGGTGACCAGTCAGTGAGATAGGGAGTCTACCTCCCAAAGATAATGGAATAATTGAATCCTCCTCTGCAAAACAAAATGAGACCACCAACATTCACAAACGTTGATAAAAGGTCTAAAAATATTAAAATGTATGAGAAGTGTTTATGAGGCCTCTAATGGAAGCAATTTCAAATAACGCCTTTTTGTTGTGCCCATTACTTTTTCAGCACAGTGCTAATAGTCCACCATTTTCTTCACAGTGCAAATTTTGTATCATTTAAAAACAAAGAACAAAAATCCAGTGTTTGATGATCAAAAGTCACTTACAGTTTAGTCAAAATCCAACCATATCAGGGCTCCTTGATGAACCGATAGGTTTATCTAGTGGGTAACAGGGTTGCATAAACAACAATGTCATGGCCTTAGACTCTGGTCATAATGCAGTGGTTCTCAAGCTTTATTAGTTGTGTATCACTATTCAGATTTACCAACCTTTTGCGTACCCTTTACAGGCAAGACAGTTTCTTTTTTAACTGCCCCTTTAATGACTACACGTTTCAGAAGTCATTATAGTTACAGGTACATATGGCTGTATTAATAGTAATTTACTTACTCCTCTAATAACTACACGTTTTGTAAATTCCCACCCCCACCCACAGAATCACCCAATCAGTAGCTCCTCTTCCCAACCACTCCCCCCCCACCCACACACTCAGCAGCCCCTTGTTGCAATATCCCTTCCCCCACTCAGTAGCCCTTCTTCCCAACTCACCCTCTTCCCAATCCCTCATCTCTCACTCACTAAGCAACCCCTCTTCCCAAACCCCTCCCCACTACTCATTTACTCAGCAACCTCTCTTCCCAAAACCCCCTCAGCCAACTGTTATTCAGTAGCCCCTCTTCCCAAACCTCACCACCTCCTCTCACTCCTCTGTACCTTTATAAGTTGGCTCCGCCAGGGTGGTGAATTGGGCTAAGCAGGCTGTGTCTGCCCAGCAGTCCACGGACCTATGGGTCAAGCAGGCACCTCTTTCACTAAGAGTATTTGGACCAGCAGCTGCTGCTTTTGCACCACTGCCATGTCGGTGCTCAAGCTCATATGCTGCCACTCACCTATACACTGCTCCTCCAATCACAGGTTCCCTCTCTCTCGTGCTTGCTGCTAATAGGCACAACTGCATCTCACGAATGTGCCCATCAGCAGCAAACATGGGAGAGAAATAATCTTTGATTGGTGGAGCAGCGAGCAATGGGAATCTGAGTGGTGGCGCATTAGCCTGAGCACCAGGGACACTTGCATTGGGAAATCCTAGAACTATGGAGGGGTGGGGTGAGGCTGGGGTTGGAAAAAGATTCTCATCCCTGAAAATCTGCTATTACACAATTAAGAGAAAAGTATCCCTATGACACATCTGCCACAACCCCAGAGAAATGCAGACTCCACTTTGGGAACCACTGTCATAATGAATTAAATTACTGGCTATAGGAACATGGGAGCAGAAGTAGGCCATTCAGCCCATTGAGCCTACTCCACCATTCAATATGATCATAGCTGATCATCCACTTCAATGCCTTTTTCCAAACATTATCCTCATTTCCCATATTGTCATTGATATTTAGAAATCTCTGCTTTAAACAAGCTCAATGACATGGCTTCCACAGCCCTCTGGGGTAGAGAATTCCAAAAATTCACAACCCTCTGAGCAAAAATGTTTCTCCTTCTCGGCCCTAAGTGGCTTCCCCCTTATTTCGAACTTGTGTCCTCTGGTTCTTGACTCCCCAACCAGCAGAAACATCTTACCTGAACCTGCCCTATCGAACCCTTTTAAGTATTTTGTAGCTTTCAGTTAGATCACCTCTCCTTCTTCAAAATGCTAGCGAATACAGTTTTCCCAATCTCCCTTCATAGGACAGTCCCTCCATCCCGGGAACAAGTCTGTGGACCTTTGTTGCACTCCATTTATGATAATAATATCGTTCCTAAGGTAAGGGGACCAAAAGTTGCACACACCGCTCCAGGTGTGGTCTAACCAAGGTTCTATACAATTGAAGCAAGACTTTGCTACTCCTGCACTCAAATCCTCTTGTGATAAAGGCTAACATACCATTAGCCTTCCTAACTGCTTGCTGCATCTGCATGCTAGCTTTCAGTGACGTATTGATGAGGACACCCAGGTCCCATTGTACATCTACACTGGTAGGAGGAACGGATGTGCAGAGTATTTCTTAAATGGCAAGAGATTAGGAAGTGTAGATTACCTCACATTTTGCCACACAATATTCCAGCTGCCATGTTTTTGCCCACTCACTAAGTCTATCTAAATCCCCTTGAAGCCATTTTGCATCTTCCTCACAACACACATTCCCACCTAGCTTTGTGTCATCTGCAAACTTTGGAATATTACATTTGGCATACACATCCAAATCATTCGATATTATTGTGAACAGCTATGGCGCAAGTACTGATCCTTGCAGTACCTCACTAGTCACAGACAATCAATGCGAGAATGGCCCCTTTATTCCTTGTTTTCTGCCCATTAACCAATCCTTAACCCATGCCAACATATTGCCTCCTATCCCATGTGCTTTAAATTTGCTAACCAACCTCCAGTGGGAGACTATCAAAAGCCTTCTGAAAATCCAAGTATACTACATCTACCAACACCCCTTTATCAATTCTGTTAGTAACATCCTCAAAAAAAAACTCTTAACAGGTTCGTCAAACATGATTTTGTTTTGTTCATTTTTATGGAATGTGGGCATTGCTAGCTAGGCCAGCATTTATTGTCCATCCCTAATTGCCCTCGAGAAGGTGGTGGTGAGCTGCCTTCTTGAACTGCTGCAGTCCATGTGGTGTAGATACACCCACAGTGCTGTTAGGGAGGGAGTTCCAGGATTTTGACCCAGAGATAGAACTATATTGCCATTCTTTCACTAAGTCAGAGCTTGGAGGGGAACTTCCTGGTGGTGGTATTCCCATGTGTCTGCTGCCCTTTCCCTTCTAGATGGTAGTGGTCGTGGATTTGAAAGGTTCTGTCTAAGGAGCCTTGGTGAGTTCCTGCAGTGTATCTTGTAGATGGTACACACTGCTGCCACTGTGCGTGAGTGGTGGAAGGAGCGAATGTTTGTGGATGGAGTGCCAATCAAGCAGGCTACTGTGACCTGAATGGTGTCAAGCTTCTTGAGTGTTGCTGGAGCTGGACTCATCCAGGCAAGTGGAGTTGCATCACACTCCTGACTTGTGCCTTGTAGATGGTGGAAAGGCTTTGGGGAGTCAGGAGGCAAGTTCCTAGTCACAGGATTCCCAGCCTCTGACCTGCTTTTGTAGCCACAGTATTCATATGGTTAATCCAGTTCAGTTTTTCTGGTCAATAATAACTCCCCAGGATGTTGATAGCAGGGGATTCAGTGATGCTAATGATTGAATGTCATCGGGTAATGGTTAGATTCTCTCTTGTTGGGATGGTCATTGCCTGGCACGAATGTTACTTGCCAACTGTCAGCCCAAGCCTGGTTGTTGTCCAGGTCTTGCTGCATTTGGACATGGATTGCTTCAGTATCTGATGAGTTGCGACTAGTGCTGAACATTGTGCAATCATCAGTGAACATCTCCGAGGTTGAACAACATTTGATAAATGATCCTCAGTATGCTAAAAATTACGCCGACAACCAATTTAAGGTTGTCAGTCGGACTCGCAATGTGGCACATTTTCATGTATTGAGAGCTACATATATTAATACACAGGGCCCTGTTCTTTGCAGACAGAAAGAATGCGTGTACACACATTGCGCCTGTTTCAACTAACAAAATAAGTAATAGCCATTCGCTGGTTCATTCCTCAGGGAAATGCCTTGACCAGAGTCAAGCTGCCTGGTTTAAATTTCAAACAATACTTGGCAGTTAACCGTCAGTCACGATTAACTGGTACATTTTCCATGGCAACGCCTCTACCAGAGTCCACTTGCCAACCAGCACTCTCAGCAATCAGCACTCTTCTCATACAGTATAAAGTTGTTGCTTCCTGACATTGGTATTCTTGCAATTGTTCTGAAGAGAGCAAGACGAAAAGCTTTGACAAAATGTATTTTTTCAGCAACACCCGAATGTCTAGTTACTGTAAACTATGTATGATGCCATCATACCTTTTTATGTTTTTTCTCAATCTATCTCAGCCAATTTGCCCCTCATACCTTCATTATTTCCTTTGTTCAAATTTAACACCCTGGGTTCAGATTGAACTTCCTCACTTTCAAACATCATGTAAAATTTTAATCATGTTATGGTCACTCATCTCTGAAGGTTCTTTTCCAAGATTATTAATTAGCCCTTTCTCCTAACATAATACTAGATCTAAAATAGCTTGTTCTCGTCAGTTTCTCAGCATACAGTTCTAGAAAACCATCCCTTACCCACTCCAGAAACTTGTTCTCCACAGCATTATTGTTCATTAGGTTTACCTAGTCTATATGCAGATTGAAATCACCCATGATTATTGTATTACCATGCTACATGATTCTCTAATCTCCTGATTAATACCATGTCTCACACTACCACAACTGTTTGGTGGCATATAAATAACTCCTACCAATATTTGCTGCCACTTGCTGTTTCTTAGCTCCACTTAAACAGAAATAGATTCTACATTTTGTTCTTCCGATCTGAGATCCTCCCTTAACAATGTACTGATCCCATCCCTCGTCAGCGCAACAACACCTCCTTTGCCCCTATGCCTGTCTTTCCTAAATGTTGAATTTTCAGTTCCCAGTCTTGGTCAAACTATAGCCATGTTTCCATAATGGCAATTAAATCAGATCCATTTACCTCTCTTTGTGCCTTTAAGTAGGGGGTACTACAATTAGCCTCAATGCACTTGGGCCAAATCTTTTCCCTCCTCAGCTCAAGTTGCCACTTCTGACCATTATCCAGTAACTCTCTGCTAGAAATGTGCATGTGTCATCTGGTGAAGCTATAACTAGTTCAAGTGTAATTTCCTCTATGACTAGAAAACAACCTACATTTATATAGCAAATTTAACATAGGAAAATGGCCCACAGTGTGCGCCAAGAACAATATAAAAAAAGTGAGTCACAGGAGGAGATATCAGGACAGTTGAGACAAAGTTTGAATAAAGAGGCAGGTTTTAAGGAACATCTTAAAGAAGAGAGGGGTAGAAAGGCTGAGAAGTTAAGGCAACTGAAAGCACAGCCGCCAGTGCTAGAGCGATTAAAATCAAGGATGTGCAAGAGGCCAGAATGGGAAGAGCGCAGAGAGGGTCAAGGCCACGGGGGGGTTTTCAAACAAGGATGAGGATTTTAAAATCAAGGCATTGTCCGATGGAGAACCAATAAGGTGAGCAGGCACAGGTGAGGCATCAGTGAGATTTGGAACAAGTTAAGATACGGACAGTAGTGTTTTGAATGCATGAAAGTTTATGTGGGATGAAAAATGAGCTGTCAGCCAGGGGAAAGAAAGACTTGCATTAATATTACACCTTTCACGACCACAAGCTGCCCCAAAACACTTTACAGCTAACGAAGTACTTTTGAAGTGTAATCACTGTCGGGTATTCCAATACTGTCCTACATCACAAGTCTAGAGGTGACAAAAGGCATGGATGAAGGTTTCAGCAGATGAGCCAAGGCGGGGTCAGGGACAAGTGATATCAGTGAAGTGGAAATAGGCAATCTTGGTGATGGTGGATACATGGTCGGAAATTCAGGTCAAACGCAACAGCAAGGTTGCAAGTGCTTTCAATCAGCCCAAAGTAACTGTCAGAGATGGAAACAGTGGTCAAGGAACAGAGTTTTTGGCAGGGATCAAAAAGAATGGCTTCAGTCTTTCAAATATTTAGTTGGAAGAAATTCTGCTTATCCAATATTTTTTTTACAAATTCTTCCACAGGATGTGGGCATCATTGGCTAGGCCAACATTTAAATCAAGCGGTGGAAGGAGAGGGGAACTCGGTGAAATTACAGTCGCTCGGGAAGCACTACTGAGCAAACTGATGGAGCTACAAGCTGACAAGTCTCTGGGTCATAATGGACTTCAGCCTAGGGTCTTAAAGAGGTGGCTAACGAGTTAGTAGATACGTTGGTGTTAATTTTCCAAAATTCCCTAGATTCTGGAAAGGTTCTACCAGACTGGAAAGTAGCAAATATAACCCCTCTATTCAAGGAGTGGTGGAGGCAGGAAACACGAAACTATAGGCCAGTTAACTTGATGTCTGTCGTGGGGAAGGTGTTAGAATTGATCATTAAGGAGGTTATAGCTCAAGGTAATCGGGAAGAGTCAGCACGGTTTTGTGAAAGGGAAATCGTGTTTAAGCAACTTATTGGAGTTCTTTGTGCTGTGGATAAAGGGAAGCCTGGAGACGTACTGTACTTGCATTCCTAGAAGGCATTGGATAAGGTACCACATCACAGGTTATTGCAGAAAATAAAAGCTCATGGTGTAGGGGGCAACATATTAGCATGCAAAGAAGATTGGCTGACTGGCAGAAAACAGAGTATGCATAAATTGGTCTTTTTCTGATTAGCAAGATGTGACGAGTGGAGTCCCACAGGGGTTTGTGCTGGGGCCTCAACTTGTTACAATTTATATCAATGACTTGGATGAAGGGACCAAAGGAATGGTAGCTAAATTTGCAGATGACACAAAGATAGGTAGGAAAGTTTGTTGTCAAGAGGAAATAAGGAGGTTGCAGTTGGATGTAGATAGAGATCGAGTGAGTAGGCAAAATCTGGCAGATGGAATATAATGTGGGAAAATGTGAAGTTGGTCACTTTGGCAGGAAGAATAAAAAAATGAGTATTACTTAAATAGAGAACAGCTGCAGAATTCCAGGGTGCAGAGGGATCTAGGTGTTCTACTGCATGAGTCACAAAACGTTAGTATGCAGGTACAACAAGTAATTAAAAGAAGGCTAATGGAATGCCATCCTTTACTATGAGAGGAATTGAACATAAAGGTAAGGATGTTATGCTTCCGTTATATAGGGCATTAGTGAGAACACTTCTCGCATAGTGTGCGCAGTTTTGGTCTCCTTGTTTAAGGAAACGTTGGTGGTGGTGGTGGTGGTTCAGAGGAGGTTTACTAGGTTGATACCTGGATGAGGAAATGTTAAACAGGCTGGGCTTATTTTTACTGGAGTTTAGAAGAGTGGCAGGGGTGAAATATATAAGACTATGAATGGTATTGACAAGCTGGACATGGAAAGGATGTTTCCTCTTGTGGATGAGTCAAAAACAAAGGGGTACGGTTTTAAAATTAGGGGTTGCCCTTTCAGAACAGATGAGGAGAATTTTTTTCCCTGCCGAGGGCTGTGCAATTGGAACTCTCTGCCATAGAAGGCAGTGGAGGTGGGGGGTCACTGAATATTTTTAAGATGGAGGTAGATTGATTCCCTTGCCTAACAAGAATCTAAGGTTATCAAGGGTAGATGGGAATGTGGAATTTTAAACACAAACAGATCAGTCATGATCTTATTGAATGGCGGAGCAGGCTCGAGGGGACAAATGGCATACTTCTGCTCCTATTTCGTATGTTCGTAAGTAAGTTCATATGTATGTAAGTTCGTATGTATGTGTTGCTCATCCTTAATTACCCTTAAGTTGGCGGTGAGCTACCTTCTTGAACTGCTGCAGCCCATGTGGTGTAGGTACACCCACAGCCCCATTAGGGAAGGAGTTCCAGGATTTTGACCCAGCAAAAGTACAGGAACAGCGATATAGTTCCAGTGAGAATGATGTGTGGCTTGAAGGAGAACTCGAAGGTGGTGGCATTCCCATGCATCTGGTGCCCTTGTCCTTCTAGATGGTAGAGGTCACGCGTTTGGAAAGTGCTGTCAAAGGAGCCTTGCTGAGTTACTGCAGTGCATCTTGTAGATGATGCAAACTGCTGCCACTGTGCATCGGTGATGGAGGCAGTGAATGTTTAAGGTGATGGATGGGGTGCCAGTCAAGCAGGCTGCTTTTGCCTGGATGGCGTCAAGCTGGTGTGTTGTTGGAGCTGCACTCATCCAGCCAAGTGAACAGTGTTCCATCACACTCCTGACTTCTGCCTTGCAGATGGTGGACAGGCTTTGGGGAGTCAGGAGGTGGGTTACTCGCCACAGGATTCCCAGCCTCTGACCTGCTCTTGTAGCCACAGTATTTATCTGGCAGTTCCAGTATGGCAGTCCAGTTCAGTTTCTGGTCAATGGTAATGGTAGTGGAGGATTCAGTGATGGTAATGCCGTTGAATGTCATGGGGAGATGATTAGATTCTCTCTTGTTGGAGATGGTCATTGCCTGGCAAATGTTACTTGCCACTTATCAGCCCAAGCCTGCCTACTGTTGGATCTTGCTGCATATGCATACCGGCTGCTTCAGTATCTGAGAGGTCATGAATGGTACCGAACATTATGCAACCATCTGTAATGATCCCCACTTCTACCCTTATGATGGAGGGTAGATCATTGATGAAGCAGTTGAAGATGATGGTTGGTCCTTGGACAATACTCTGGGAAACTCCTGCGGTGATGTCCTAGGATTGAGATGATTGACTTCCAACAACCACAACCATCTTCCAATGTACTATGACGCTAACCAGTGGTTCCATCACTTTGCTGATGGGTCAGTAATTGGCTTGGTTGGATTTGTCATGCTTTTTGTGGACAGGACATACCTGGGCAATATTCCTCATTGCCAGGTTGATACCAGTGTTGTAGCTGTACTGGAACAGCTTGGCTAGGGCCGCGGCTAGATCTGGAGCATAAGTCTTCAATAATTCTGCCAGAACGTTGTCAGGGCCCATAGCCTCTGCAGTGTCGAGTGCCTTCAGCTGTCCCGTGATATCACATGAAGTGAATTGAATTGGCTGAAGACTGGTATCTGTGATGCCAGGACCATCAGGAAGAGGCTAATATGGATCATCCGTTCAGCACTTCTGGCTGAAGATAGTCGCAACTGCTTCAGCCTCGCCTTTTGCACTGATGCTAGGCTCCCCCATCATTGAAGATGGGGATATTTATGGAGCCTCCTCCTCCAGTATTCACTACTGGATGTGGCAGGACTGCAGAGCTTAGATCTGGTCCATTGGTTGTGGGATCACTTAGTTCTGTCTATCACTTCCGGATGTCAGAAAAGCAGCGAGACTTATCAGAGGCAGTGGAGCTATCCAAAGAAGTGGTGGTGAGATACAGCTGTGTCGTTGGCACCTAATGTGTTTGCGGCAGATATCATTGAGGGGTAACATGCAGAAATTTAAGGTAAAAGGTAGAAGGCTAAGAGGGGAGCTGAGGAGAAATTTTTTCACCCAGAGGGGTAGGAGTCTGGAACTCACTGCCTGAAAGGGTGGTTGAGCAAGAAACAAACTCTCCTATCATTTATTAAGTATTTAGATATTCACTTGCATTGCCATAGCCTCAAGGGCTATGGGCCAAGCGCTGGAAAATGGGATTAGTGTCGTCAGATTTTTGTTGACCGGCGTGGACACAATGAGCTGAATGGCCTCCTTCTGTGCTATAAATGTCTATGAGTCTATGTAGATGAGAAACAGAAGGGAGCCAAGGTTGGATCCTTAGGGCACTCCAGAGGTAACTACGGGAATGGGATGAATGCCACTGCAGATGATTCTCTGCCTACAATGTAATAGTTAAGAATGGAAAATAGCTAGGGCACTTCTATGCAGCTGGAGGATGGAGATGGGATACTGGAGGAGGATGGGTGTGGAAAACCTGCAGAACTTGCTGTGATGGGCTCACACACAGAAAACGACCTTGGTAAGGAGGTACAAAATGTTGGCAAATGCTGGAGGAAACATATTCCAGTAAGGAGCCCACAGGCAAAAAGCTGAAGAATAAGGATTAAAAGCAACAGTAACTGGAAGAAAAATGCCATTGAACTGCATATATTGAAAGGAAGCTGTAAATTTCATTTACGACTGAAAGGGTAGAACACTTTCCATCTGTGAAAACAGAGTTTGCTGATCATAAACTTATGTGGGAGCATTGGTACAGACCTGTTGGAAGTGAATGGTCTATACAGTCTATATAATTCTGTGCATACAATAATTAAGAAGCTGCAGCATATCAGTATAACAGTATCTTTCAAAAACTAATTTAAAGACGGATTTGCAATGGGTCCAATCTTACATAACATGTAATTAAATACCTTTCTTTATTTTTACCAGCTGACTTATAGGGCTGCCATTAGTTGTTGCTAGACTTAGTGTAGGCACTTGCAATTTTGGAGAGGATAGCACTGAAGACGTTCCACTGGGAGAGTAGCTATAAAGAGTTGATCCAAAGCCATGTCTTCGACCCTCTCGTCGATTGCTATCAATAGCAACCTGCAGTTCATTAGGAGAGCTCAGACCTCTCTTCTCACATTCATATGGATATAGGTATTTCATATATCTGCCAAAAACGTAGGCACAAGTTATGTTGTATCTGAACATTACATTCACAATTCTAAGGTAATGAACAATATGGGTAGTGGTCAATATCAGGCAAAACTTAGGAGTAGCAATTATAATCAGTAACAGTCATACCAATTACAAACATATTTAAGCATGGCGATCAACTTATTTTCATTACTGACTGACATTAAAACAGATTACAGTAAATTGAACCAAAACTCCTACATGGGCAATTTAGGAAAAAATTTACATATTTTAAAATTTTTATGCATTGCATCTACATGATGGAAAGATTATATTGTTGCACTGGCTTCATTTTGAAACAAATGATCATGAGAATAAAGTAACCAGCTTTACAATGTATTTATAATTTAAAATGTAATTTGTCACTCCTAATGAGGGATAGGCTTTGCACTATCCAGTGCCTTCAGCAGTTTCTTTATATCACGTGGAGTGAATTGAATTGGCTGAAGATTGGCATCTGTGATGCTGGGGACCTCCGGAAGAGGCCAAGTTGGATCATTCACTCGGCACTTCTGGCTGAAGATTGTAGCAAATGCTTCAGCCTTATCTTTTGCACTGACGTGGTGGCCTCCTCCATCATTTGAGGATGGGGATATTTGTGGAGCTTCCTCCTCCAGGAGGAGGAGACACAAACATATTTTTCCTATTCTAGTTCATCATAATAGTGCTCTTCAAGAAAAACTTGAAACAGAGCAAATAAGTAGAACAATATTAACACTTTTAACCCAATATTTTATGCTGTGTTAATATTTTAAATATACAAATTTAGAAAGAACGAGCAAACTAGCATTTATATAATGCCTTTCACAACTCAAGGACAATTCCAAGTAATTCACAGGAAATTAAGTTGCTTTTTAAAAAGTATGGCCACTTCTGTAATGTTGAAGAATGCTGTAGTCAATTTGTGCACAGAAAGATCCCACAAACAGCAATGAAATTAGTAGCCAGGGAAATCTGTTAGTAATAATTGCTGAGAGCTAGTGGCCAGCACACAAAAAGAGCTCCCTGTTCTTCTTCAAATAATGTCATGGAACTTTTATATCCACCCAAGGGGGAAAACAGGGCCTCAATTCAACATCTTATCCAGAAAGTAGTGGAGGACTGCAGCCAAGTCATCTGCCTGCCGTTGCCATTGGAGAGCGGGCCATTATGGTAAAGATTATTGATTATTTGAGAACTGCGATGTAACAATACAAGACATTTCCATTTACAAATTGACATATAATCCAGTTGTGTGCCACTGTGATAAGCTGTTCCAGCAAACTTCACCATTTTAAACCTTCATTTTTAACTCACTGAGTTCTGAGTGTAAAGGCGGCACTTGTGATAGAGGTGGGTAGGTTGAGGCCTTTGGTAATTTCCCTCCAAAGCTTCTTATTAATGACCTCCACTAGGCCCCCTTTCTCAGTGACCAACGCATAGAGCATATAGAGGTCCAGAACCTGCTTAGCCATTATGGGAATCCGATTGACTGGAGTACCTAGAAACAAGAGGCAGACTTAATAAAAGCTCAATGCAATAAAAATCACATGATCCACAATATTATGTTCCTAATTTATCAAGTTTATTTATTTTACATTATTAAACTGTGCGGTCACAATTCATATACATCAGGCATTCTAATTTGAATGGGTATTACCAATTCACCACTATTTGGATTACTGTAATATGCATTTCCCCCTTATCTCAAATATTAATAATGAAATGAATTATATTTTCAGTTGAGTTTTCACTTTAAATCTGATTTGCTGCCCAACTTTCTATGACCTTTTTAAAAAAATAATTTGCTCAAGAGATGTGTCGCTGGCAAGGCCAGCATTTGTTTCCCATTCCTAACTGCCCTCAAAGAGGTGGTGAAGAGCCACCTTCTTAAACCATTGCAGTCCATTTGGTGTAGTTTCACCCACAGTGGTGTTAAGGATGGGAGTTCCAGGTTTTTAACCCAACAACATTGAAGGAATGGAAAAATAGCTCCAAGTCTGGATATTGTGCAACTTGGAGGAGAACTTCTGGGTGGTGGTGTTCCTATGTACCTGCTGGCCTTGTTGTCATGGTGGTAGAGGTCACGGTTTGGGAGGTGCTGTTGGATGGACCATGGCGAGTTGCTGCAGTGCACCTTGTTGCCATTGTGCAATGAGGGAGTGAATGTTTAAGGTAATGGAAGGGGTTCCAATCAAGTGGGCTGCTTTGCCTGGGTGGTTTCTAGCTTAAGTATTGTTGGAGTGGCACTCATCCAGACAAGTGGAGAATATTCCATCACACTCCTAACTTGTGCCTTGTAGATGGTGGAAAAACTTTTGTGGGGTAGGGGGTTACGATCAAGAGGTGGGTCACTTGCTGCAAAATTCCCAGCCTCTGACCTGCTCCCTGTAGTCACAGGATTTATGTGGCTTGCCCAGTTAAGGTTCTGGTCAACCGTGATCCCCACGATGTTGATGGTGAAGGATTCAGCTAAGATAATGTCTGTTAGTGTCATGGGGAGATGGTTAGATTTCCTTTGTTGGAGATAGCCATTGCCCAGCACTTGTCTGGTGTGAATGTTATTTGCCACTTATTAGCCCAAGCCCGAGTGTCGTCCAGGTCTTGCTGCAGCAGGAAAGGGCTATTTCAGTATCTGAGGAGCGATGAATGGTACTGATCACAGTAAACATCAGTGAACATCCCCACTTCTGATCTTATGATGGAGGGAAGGTCACTGTTGAAGAGCTGAAGATGGTTAGGCCTAGATTATTAACCTGAGGAACTCCTGCAGCAATGACCTGGGCTGAGATGATTGGCCTCCAACAGCCATAACCCTCTTCCTTTGTATTAGGTGTGTCTCCAACCAGTGGATGCTTCCCCCTCATTACGCTCCAGGGCTAGATATGGAATTGCATAATCTCAACACGGATGTGTAGCAAAACTATTTAAAATATCAACAATGGAAACGTTTTTCTTTAAATCCATTTCTTATACTCTAAATGTTAACAAAGCAGTAAGATATAGATCATGCACTTTTCCTCCTTTTCAATTCTGAAAATGTTGAATCTTTATGGAGTATGGCCCCATGGGTACAACCATGCCTCTACTCCCTCAACCAAGAGGATATTTTCATGTGTAAACCTAGACAGTTAGTGTGGGCAGGCTATTTGATCATCTAAAACAAACCCTATCGGACAACTGCCACTCTTTCACAATTCCAAAAAGGTTATGGGCATGGATCAAGAGTAGAAATCTTTGCAAATGTTAAATAACCATGGATTAGAATAAATGACAATCTACATATTATCAGAAAATACTGCACCTTATGAAAGAAAGACTCCAGTTATTTTTCAGTCTTCAGTTTCAATGAAGAGCACATACCCAAAGTATCAGAAATTATCTTTATCAACACAAATTCCCACTATTATGCTTTTCCACATATTTGCTGCTATATTTCAGATTGCTTAAAAACATAATTTCCCCCTACTGGTTGAGGGCAGGGGATGGGGGTGTTAGTTTCCAAAGACACCAACAATCACATAATTAAAGTCATAATACCCAATCATATGGGACATAATTTCCCCTAAGAAGTAACTATGGTTTGATTCTATCTATACATCAGGAAAATTAAAATTATAAGGCAACTATGGGCTACTAATGCTAAGAGATTCAATTACTTTGCAGTCAGAATTCAAGTTCTTCAGTTTTAGATGTGCTGGTTTCCATTAATTCAGAAAGTCCCACTGCTCATTTTGGGATTAAAAATTAAAGACTGTTAATCAAATTTTCTAATGGCTATAGACAGGTGTAGAATATACAAATGACAATTTCAAACTGAGGAAAGCAAGATTAAATATTTTACAAAAAAAAAGTTCTAACGACATTAATTACTGTTAAAACAAATTCTGCCACAAATGAGAATGTTATTAAGGCTGCATCAAATACTATGAATTCACTACTGCTACAAAATCTTCATATCAATTAGATTTTGATTAGGAATTTTCCCATCAGATACATTTTAGTAACAAAAGCAGTTATGAAAAGATTTCTAATCTCAAGAGTAGAGGACAGTAAATGTGCTAGGTCAAGTTCTGAAACTGGAAGCATGGTGCATTGGGGAACACTAAAATAGAAATATTCAATTTGCTAGGATTTTACAACAGAACTTTTGATATTATGGAATTTTATCTTCTTAGCAGGCTACTCATGGTATTTTAATATTTTGCCAGCCTTGGCCTGACTTATTTTTATACAGCAGGCTCTAGCTACTTATTCTTTTAATTTGAATTCCATGATGTCTGTGAATTTTGTTGGTGTTTATGTTGTTAACCCATCTGCCGCTGCATACAAGCATACATGTAGACACCCAAGTAAAACTGAGTTTAATGAATCTGCCACTAGGCTACAAAAATCAGATTTAACAGGATGAATATCAGAAATTGGCTCAAAGATGTTAGGGCTCTCTAATCCATACTAAAACATTAAAAGCAGCTCTGCCCAAGATTCTGAGTCTTGGAAGGGGCAGAGTGTCAGAACAAGGTTACTTTATAAAGAGATGGCTTTTGGCATTTTATAACCAACCTGATGAAAATAAAACTAATCTAAGCATGGGTTTGTTTTTCAAAATATATTCTACTGCAATCATATGACAATGTAAATTATCTGCATTAAAGACAGTTATTACAATCACCAAAATCATCTCAAATAGCTTGTTTACAAAAAAAACCTGACAAAAAACAATATTTGGGAATTCTTATCATTTGATTAAGTATACATGATGAAGCATTTTATGCAGTATGCCATGCAGATTTTAAAGTTAAATATTTTAGATATCAATAGTTGGATGACATCTTGAAAGCTATGACACCTTGGTACAATCCTTACTTTGGGTGTGACTCAATTTCAGCCACAACCATTACAAGTGGCCAGGGCTTTGATAGGGATAACAAAGGAAAAGAGAATTAACCATTTGTCCTTGATACAGAGTTTCATGTTGAAATTCCACTCGTGTACACAGTGTAACTAATTTTTTTCTCCCCCCACCCCCAGCTATAGTTGAATAGCCTGCCAGTGCATACTGGGCAGGCTCTCACATGAAGAAATAAGTTATTTTCCAGGTGCCAACCAGTAGCAGTCAGAAGAAAAGAGAAAACAGGGAAAAACTTAACACCTTTACCTCTCTTCTGCATGAAACTGAAAAGGTCATCCAAAAATTCTTTCCTTCTTGGATCATTGTCTAGCTCATAGAGCTGAAAAAGAACACAATATAGTTTTTGAAAACGGCAAACAGGTAAGTTACCTCATGTATGTGATCGAAGTCCTAGTGGATTGAGTAAAGATAGCCTCTAGCATGCATTTGGATATTTAACACAAATTTACTCATTGTTCTCTAGCCATCTCTTAAAAGGACTTGTCATTAAGTAAAAGAAAGTAACATGTTCATAGACTGAATAAATAAAAGAACATGGAATTCTTCCACATATACCATGGAAACAGATCTTTAAAAGCAATTACATCCACTTGCTCTGGTCAGTAAAATAGACTCAAAATTTACAAGTCAGTAGGCTGTTTCACCATTGTGCCTTGTACTGGTGCTAAATCAACTACAATTATTTAATCTAATCTTTTTCTCATAATATTCTTTTCAAATGCTTATCCAGTTCTAGTTTAAATAATGTTATAGCACCTTTATCCATAGCCACAGGGTAAAGCAATGTATATTCATGTAACTCTCTGAAAACAATTTCTTTTAACCTCTTATTTCACACTTCTAGTGGTAATTCTGAAACCATGGCCTTAGCTTAACCTCCCACCACATTCCCCACCCCCTCACACACACCTGAACTGGCAAGGGTTAGATTAGGGGCTAAAATAATAAAAATGCTAACAATCACCAACATGCCAGTTCTCTATTGTCACAATATTAACTGGAGTGAATAAAGCCATCAGGAAGCTTCCTGCTGAGAGGTTGGAACCTACAAACCTACATAGTCTATATGCAAGAGTTGCAGTTTGGTGACAACAGTGATGTCACAACATAATATTCACTTGAAGGCAATTGGAATTCCTGTACTCTGCAATCCAGCAGGATGTGCTGAATAGCCAGAAGAGGTCAAGAACAGTCTGCAAAAAATCCTCCTCTTAGAACACCTCGTGGGTCAGAAGGAGTACATGTGCCCCAAACTACAAGGAGTCTCTGAGCTTCCCCATCCAACCCAATCCACAGCCCCAGCCTTCCACTGATTGCACAGGAGCACAACCTTGCACTCTAACTGCCCTGTAACTCTATCTCCAATGTTGTGGGTCCCCGCTGCAGTCTCCTGTGGCCAAATTCCACCTCCCTCTCTCCCACTGACGAGGGAGTGAATCTCACCAAGGGTTGGGCAGGGCTCCAGAAACTAATATTTAAATGAGCCCTTCACTTCCCTGAACTCTTTGCATGCATGCAGGCTACTGGACTTCATAGATAGTTATCGCCCCACTCCCAAAAAACTCAAGGCCTCTGCTTCCTTGATACTCATTTGTTAGTCAGTGGAGAAAATCTTTCACTACTTATCCTCTCAAAATATTTCATAATTTTGAATATCTCTACTAGATACCATCTGTTTCAGTGAAAAAAGCCCAATTTTTGGACCTTGCAAGTACAGTACAATCTCTCAATTCCAGATATCATCCAACTGATGCTTTGCTATATACTTTAGACGGCTCAATATCCTACTTACAAATGTCCAGAACTGCACACATTCCCAAGAATCCAAGCCTATTGTATAAATTTCACATCTTTTCCTGCCTGTTAAATTCAATACCCCTGTTCTATATAAAAAAGCCCAGGACTCCATCTGCTTTTTGGTGCCTTTTCTACTTTGATTCACACTTAAAATCTTACCTTTCCAATTTTCTTTTTTTGAATATTTATCCATTTTCACTTTAAAAGTTATTAGTGATTTTTTTAAAATTCATTCAGGGGATTTGGGCTTCGTTGGCTGGGCCAGCATTTATGGCCCATCCCTAGTTGCCCTTGAGAAGGTGGTGGTGAGCCGCCTTCTTGAACCACTGCAGTCCATGTGGTGTAGGTACATCCACAGTGCTGTTAGGAAGCGGGTTCCAGCGACAGTGAAGGAACAGCGATATATTTCCAAGTCAGGATGGTGAGTGACTCGGAGGGGAACTTCCAGGTGGTGGTGTTCCCATGTATCTGCTGCCCTTGTCCTTCTAGATGGTAATTGTCATGGGTTTGGAAAGTGCTGTCAAAGGAGCCTTGGTGAAGTCCTGCAGTGCATCTTGTAGATGGTACTGATACTGATTCCACATTCTAACAACCAATTACAAAGAAGTCTCCTAACCTCTGCCTTCATGCTTTTGGTGACAATTTAAAATTTTTACCCTAGTTACCAACACGAATGGAAATACCTTTTCCCTTTTTACCTGATCAAAACCTCTCAATTTTGAACACGTCATGTCAGGGTCAAATGAGATACCAAGGTTATTATCAGGCTGGTTTAAACTCCAACTGTAGAGAAAGAGGTGAACTCAGTAGGTAGGGAACGGAGTCTGAAGCGTGGATGGAAAACAATGGCTTCAGTCTTTCCAGTGTTTAACTGGAGGAAATTCCTGCTTATCCCGTACAGGATATTGGATAAACAGTCCGATAATTTAGTAACACTGGAGAATTGAGAGAGGTGGTAATGAGGTAAAACTGGGTGTCATCAGCATACATGTGAAAACTGACACTGGGCTTTCGGGTGATGCCGCCAAAACACAGCAAGATGAAAAATAGGAGGGAGTCCAAGGATAGGTCCTTGGCGGACACGAGGGGTAATGACACGGGAGCAGGAAGAGAAGCCATTACAAGTAAGGGTCAACACCTGAAGAGAGAGAACCATTAAAAATATCAGCTAACTTGAGGAACCGGTAGGGGAAGTTGGGTGGTCAGCAATTGAGAAGGAATAGGATTGAAGGAGCATGAGGGGAGTTTCATGGACAAGCTGAGTTCTCTCAGAAAGTGCATGAAGGGAGATAGGAGAGAAATTAGATAAAGATGAGTGTTCAGGGCCAGAGGGGAGGCCATTAGAGGAAGTTTGGCCAGATGGGCTAGAGGGAGGGAGGGACGTTGCAGAGGCAGTTGATTAGATGGTCTCGATCATATTGACAAAGTCGTCCATGAACACCTTGCACTTATTATTGAAGGCGAGGGCGGAGGGGACAGGAGAGAGGGGTTTACGAAGACGTTTTGCAGGATGATCCTGGAATAGTAAGCAGTTTTAGCAGATGACCATGGGTCCTGATCGTGTTTTATGTGGTCCAGCCAGATTTTTGGATGGCTAAACAAGTTGTCCACCATATCCTTTCAGGTCTCACTTTTTTGGACTTAAATGGAGTGGAAATGAGGGCCGCGAGAGAGAGAGAGCGCGCGCGAGAGAAAGAGAGCGCACGCGAGAGAGAGAGAGCGCACGCGAGAGAGAGCGCGAGAGAGAGAGTGAAGCACCCAAAACTGGATATAATATTCTAAATGTACACTAATTAATTGTTTGTATAGATTTAGCACTACACATTTGCTTTTGCACTCTTGTGCCCCTATTTATAAAGCCTAGCATCCTCTATGTTGCTTAAAACCGCAATGTTTTCTCCCATTTATAAAGATTTGTGTATTGGAAAACTATGTTTCCCTGAACCTTCAAGCGTCTCTGCTACTCCACCCCTAAGATTTATCTTCAATTGTACATGCCCTCCCAGAATGCATCACCTCATTTCTCCACATTGTTTCATCTGATATCTATTTGTGAAATTTACTTAACTGCGTCTTCTCTTTAAATCACTCAGTCCTCTTCAGTTAACCAAACTTCCATTTTTGGGGTAATGTGCAAATTTTAATATCCTGCCTCCTAGTCTCAAGTCTAAATTACATAATTTATATCATAGAGACACACACACACACAAACACACAGAGAGACACACACAGAGACACCTCCTATGTGGCATTGCCCACAGTAATTGAGGAGCAGGCCCAGACGAAGATTGGAGTTCTAGTTAAAAATAAGGATGGAAAACAGAAAGACAAAAATGCTGGAAAATCGGCTCCAAAAATTAAGTTTTGGAAGTTATTCACAGATGTTGATACTAAAACACTTAAAAGATGGAGGGAAGATTACCATTCACTGGATGGAGGTCTGAATCACGATAGTCCATTATTGACAGCACATATCTATAAAATACGCATCGTGTTGACAGCATTCTGGTAACAGGAAGTTAAGCTTCTTAAACAGGTGTACAAAATTTATATTTAATCCGGAAGAGTTATGGACACCTCTGTTTGCATCCCTTTTGTCTAGAAAATATCCAATAACTGCTACTCTGTTCCTATAATATATATGCTATCAGATTCCCTATCACCATGTGCCTAAAGTTTATCAGAAATTCCCCACAGGCTCTCGCCAAATACCTTTCGACAGCCCAAATATAAAACATCTACATTTTCTTTATTAATAAACTTCACTATTTCCTCAAAGAGCTTTATTAATTATGTCAGGCATGACCTGCCTATAAAAAATCTATATCTTGAAGTCAAAAAATGAAATTGATGCCACAGTGTAGCAGGACAGCAAATGAAATCTTGTGTTAGCATCAGTGTAATTAAAACTATCACAAAGAATCATCTATTTGTTGAAATTTGGATCCTTTTGAAAGGCTGGGGTGCAGTTAGTGCTGTACAGAATTTGTGGAAAGAAAGAAAATTTTAAGGTTTTTTTTAAAATCTTCGGCACATGTGGATTACTTATCGCACTATTCCTAGCTTCTGCTCTTGTAGCCACAGTATTTATGTTGCTATTCCAGTTCAGTTTCTGGTCAATAGTAACCCCCAGAATGTTGATAGTGGAGGATTCAGTGATGGTAATGCCACTGAACATCAAGGGGTGATGGTTAGATTCTCTCTTGTTGGAGATGGTCATTGCCTGACTGTGTGATGTGAATGTTACTTGTCACTTTTCAGCCCAAGCCTGGATATCGACCAGGTCTTGCTGCATTTGGACGTAGACTGCTTCAGTATCTGAGGAGTCACGAAAGGTGCTGAACATTGATGATTGTACAGTGAACATCCCCACTTCTGACCATATGATGGAAGGAAGGTCATTGATGAAGCAGCTGAAGATGGTTGGGCCCAGGACACTACCCTGAGAAATTCCTGCAGTGATGTCCTGGAGTTGAGATGACTGACCTCCAACAACAACAACCATCTTCCTTTGTGCTAGGTATGACTCCAGCCAGCAGAGAGTTTTCCCCATGATTCCCACTGACTCCAGTTTTGCTAGAGCTCCTTGATGCCACACTCAGTCAAATGCTGCCTTGATGTCAAGGGCAGTCACTCTCACCTCACCTCTGGAGTTCAGCTCTTTTGTCCATGTTTGAACCAAGGCTGTAATAAGGTCAGAAGTTTCTTGATATCATGTGGGGTGAATCAAATTGGCTGAAGACTGGCATCTGTGATGCTGGGGACCTCCAGAGGAGGCCAAGATGGACCATCCACTCGGCACTTCTGGCTGAAGATTGTAGCAAATGCTTCAGCTTTATCTTTTGCACTGATGTGTTGGGCTCCTCCATCATTGAGGATGGGGATATTTGTGGAACCTCCTCCTCCAGTGAGTTGTTTAATTTCCCACTACCATTCACGACGGGATGTGGCAGGACTGCAGATCTTAGATCTGATCCGTTGGTTGTGGGATCGCTTAGCCCTGTCTATCATTTGCTGCTTATGTTGTTTGACACACAAGTAATCCTCTGTTATAGCTTCACCAGGTTGACATGTCATTTTTAGATATGCCTGGTGCTGCTCCTGGCATGCCCTTCTGCACTCTTCATTGAACCAGGATCGAGCCCCTGGCTTGATGGTAATGGTAAGGTGGGGGATATGCTGGGCCATGAGGTTACAGATTGTGTTTGAGTACAATTCTGCGGCTGCTGATGGCCCACAGTGCCTCATGGATGCCCAATCTTGAGTTGCTAGATCTGTTCTAAATCTGTCCCATTTAGTACAGCGGTAGTGCCACACAACACGATGGAGGGTATCCTCAACGTGAAGCTGGGACTTCATCTCCCCAATGACTGTGCGGTGGTCACTCCTACTGATACTGTCAGTCATGGACAGATGGATCTGCAGCAGGTCAGTTGGTGAGGATGAGGTCAAGTATGTTTTTCCCTTGTTGGTTCTCGCACCACCTGCTGCAGACCTAGTCTAGCAGTTGTGTCATTTAGGACTTGGCCAGCTCGGTCAGTAGTGGTGCTACTGAGCCACCCTTGATGGACAGAGTACATTCTGCACCCTTGCCACCCTCAGTGCTTCCTCCAAGTGGTGTTCAACATGGAGGAACTCTGATTCAACAGCTGAGGGAGGGCGGTATGTGGTAATCAGCAGGAGGTTTCCATGTTTGACCTGATGCCATGAGACTTCATGGGGTCCGGAGTCGATGTTGAGGATTCCCAGGACAACTCCCTCCTGACTGTGCTGCCACCTCTGCTGGGTCTGTCCTGTGGGACGGGACAAACCCAGGGATGGTGATGGTGGTGTCTGAGACATTATCTGTAAGGTATGATTCCGTGAGGATGACTATGTCAGGCTGTTGCTTGACTAGTCTGTGAGACAGCACTAGCCCCGAGATGTTAGTGAGGAGGACTTTGCAGGGGCGACAGGGGCTGAGATTGCTGTTGTTGTTTCCGGTGCCTAGGTCAATGCCGGGTGGTCCATCCAGTTTCATTCATTCATGTGATTTTGTAGCAGTTTGTTACAAATGGGCTTGCTGGCCCATTTCAGAGGGCATTTAAAAGTCAACAACATTGCTGTGAGTCTGGAGTCACATGTAGGCCGGACCAGGTAAGGACGACAGATTTCCTTCCCTAAAGGACATTAGCGAACCAGTTAGGTTTTTACAACAGCCAACAATGGTTTCATGGTCATCATTAGACTTTTAATTCCAGATTTTTATTGAATTCAAATTCCACCATTTGCTGTGGTGGGATTCGAACGCGGGTCCCCAGAGCATTACCCATGGTCTCTGGATCACTAGTCCAGCGACAATACCACACCACCATTGCCTCCCATTAAATGCAGAAACTTGAGCAACATCAAGAAGGGGGAAACAAGACTAATGAGATGCAGATGCTGAGATGGATGTGCGGAATGTGAGAAAGGACAAAATTAGGAATCAGTACATCTGGGGTCAGTGCAGAGTGTGGGAGCGTCAAAGGAAGTAGCCAAGAAATTGAAATGGTATGGCCATCTGTTGCAGAGAAAGGAAATGTGGTGAGGTAAGGATGGAGATGGGACTGCCAGGAAGAAGAAGTGGAAAGTGTAAGACCAGATAGAAAGATGCAGTGGGGAGAGACTTACACACAGTGGGAATGGATGAGGAATGGGTGACTGATGGGAAGAGATAGAGAAAGGTGATCAACCAGTATTGTGGTGACCTCAAGTAAAATGGGAGAAGCCAAAAAAAGTAGCAGCTGTCAGAGTTGGCCTGCTCCCCCAGAAGCGTTGCCATACCAGTACCTTGCTGACAGACTCAAAACTGAATCAAATGGAATGGCATGAAGTTGCTGTACTTGTGACATATACCCACTAAAAAAATCAGAAAAAAAAGGGCTTGTCCATTCCAGTGTAAAGTAATTTTTAACAGCATAGCTGTATCTATGTTAGTGCCAAACAACCTCTCTAGCACTGAAAATTAACATGCGTCTTATGCCTTCAAATTTTAATTAATGTTTAAATTTAAAAGAATCTAAATGATTTTCACTTTTTGCCTCTATTGCTCTCACTCTTAACCCCATTGCTATTCCATTTTCTATGCATGACTTGTCATTGAATTAAATATTTTAACTGACACTTCCTGGTTCAGACTCTACACTACCTCAGTTAACAATTCTTCAATCAGATTGTTAAAGAGATAAACAGCTGCATTCCCTGTTCATATAGGTTTAGATCACCTATAGAGGATGCTGCACCAATATAGCTTTCCAATTACAGCAAATTCTAATGCAAAAATTCCATACAAAGTCTGTGGGCAAGTATAAGTGTACTGAATGGCAGGCACTATTCAATCACCTATTATCCAACATCTCCAACACTGCAGTGCACCTTCAATACAGCATTAAGTGTCAGCTTAAATTGCGTATTCAAATCCTGAAAGGGTGGCTTGAACCTAAAGCCTCTGAATTGGAGGTAAGAATGCTACCAAACAAGTAAAGCTGACATTTGGCAGGGAATGTGCAAGAGGCTTTTAATTGACTAACCTTTCAATATTCTTCCCTCTTTCTATTCACCCTATTTCTAAATGTTATGTTATCTCCATTTGGTGCCATCCCAGCAGCCCAACAAAGATCAGTTACTCTGCAATTTGGCAATTAAAAGGGTAAACATGCCTAGTCACTATGCCTTGCTTGCAACAGTGTGCAGTTGAGAGAATCTACCTGCCAATCCCAAGAAAAAATATCATCCAGGATGTGTCATTTTGAAAGGCCTTCTACAGGTACTCTATTTGTATGTATAGCATATGTCCTAAATCATGGCTGTCCAACAAAATTCAGCCTGCATGCCTCTTTATCCGGCACCCGGGCTCTCTGTTCAAAATTCAGGTAAGTTCAAGTGAAAGATCTGCAAGGAGCTGAAGTCTGTGATTGGAAGAGCAGCATGAAGGTGAGTGGCCATGGTGCAATCTCTCTCTCAGCTTCCCACGCTGGCTCCCGAAAGGAGCATAGGGGTCAAGATGGTGGAGAGGGCCAGGGAGGCCACGAGGAACAGCGCCCGCCCTGGGCAGCTGCTGTCTCTGACAGGGCGGAGTGAGGAAGCTTGCCTTGAAACCTTCATAGCTGTCCCAAATTCCTCTTTGATGGTAAGATGTCCAACATCACAGGCCCAGGTGGGGAGGGCATGTGAAATAGGGCGCACGAGACAGGGTGCATGAGTATGCAAGTCAGCGCAAAAGAGTTCGTGAGCCAGTGTGACAGCGAGAACCCTGAGGCTGGGAGTGAACTGCAAACACACAGCCTTCCCCTCCTCCCTCCCCAAGAACCTATCCACAAAGCAGGCCAGGAGAAGAGGAAAACCAAGGCTGAACGGCAATCTGCCTCCAACTGAATTCCGCTGAGGCCAGCTCTGAATGTGCACCACCAGAGGTAAATTCAAGGCCAGTGTTAGATAAACCCAGCTCCTTAGCTCAGCCCTCATCCCCAACCCTTCCTTGGTGACCAGGACTTGGGCCTAGTCTGTCTAGCTCTGCTTCTTCAGAGGAGTTGGCACCTTGTGAAAAAGAAAGTAGCAGAGAGCCCTGTGAATTGCTAACGTACCCTGTCAGTTCAACTTCATTTTGGAGAATATCTACAATTTGCAATGTGAATATATATTTCAGGCATTTTTTCAAAAAAATTAAAGTTATGCTCTACAAAAGAATTTTTAAAATGTCTTCCTATAAAATCTGATTTTTTGTTTATACTGAGCTTACTGTGGAAAAAGGTTCATTAATTATGTTCTACTTTTAGAAGTCAACTTAATGTCTAGAGACAAACAAAACGAAAAAAAACCACAAATTAGTCAGTTGCAAAACACCAAGCACGATTATTATCCACAGAATGATACTCATTTTGTAAAAAGATCTTAAAATCAGGTTTTTCTGCTATTTTTACATTGTCCAAAACCCCCTGACCAGATAATAAGATCATAACGCAAAAGATGAAAATTTTAGTTCTAAAAATACCCAACAGATGTCATCTGCCAATAGTATTTACATCAAAAACTAAAATGAATTGATTAGCATATAAATTCTAACGGGCACAAAACTAAAGAACTCAAGTTGATCTCTCGTTATCTCTCATAAAGCATGATTTTCTCCCTTCACCCACAGCAGTCATCCATACTACATCCCACAGGAGAGAACAGTGAGCAACCTGCTGTGCCTTTACTCTCAATTCTCTATTAGCATTACTAAAGGCATGCTTAATAGCTGGAGTAACCACCGTATTTAAAATATTCCTTTTATTTAATTAAGCATTTTTCCAAGGGCTCAGTTGCTGAGCACTAGGGAAAAAATGTTGCATTATTGCCAGCCTTGGTCAATGCCACTGGAACTATTGCATTCTTTTAGAAATACAGCGGCTACTTTCCTCTCATTCGCCTCAGTTGTGCAACACAACACGGCATACTCATTTCAGCAGGATTGGCAATGCATGAAGCAATGCTGCAGAAATACTTAATTTTGCAGACAAACATGTAAAGATTTCAAAGCAGTAAATATGTATTTCCATGTAGTAACAATACTTTTCATGTCACAATGAAAATTTTAAATTTGATAGAAACAATCTTTAATCTCTGTATGTAACACAGTAAAACAATCTTCAGCTGCTTCATCAATAACTGTCTCTCCATTAGGTCAGAAGTGATGATTGCAAGTGTTCAGTTCCATTCACAATTCCTCAAATAATCAATCCTATTCACATGCAGCAAAACCTGAACACCACCCAGGCATGTGCTGATGATGCATGTCACACAAGTGGAGGTAATGACCATCTCCAACAAGAGGTAATCATCTCACCTCAACATTACCATTGATGAGACCCCACCATCATCATCCTAGGAATCACCAATGACCCGAAACCTAACTGCACCAGCCACATAAATACTATGGCTTTTAAAAAAGGTGATTGGGTGTTGTGATTTACCCCCTGACTCCCTGAAGTCTTTCTATGATCTGCAAGGCACAAGTTAGAAATATGGCGGAATACTCTCACTAAGAAGCTCAACACTAGTCAGGACAAAGCAGCCCGCTTGATCAGCGCCCCGAACACTACCTCAAATATTCACTCCCTCCACCAATAGTGCAACAGGCCTGCAGTGTCTACCATCTATAAAGGTACACAGCAGCAACTTGCCAAGGCTTCTTTGACAGCATTGCCCAAACCCATGATATCTACCACCTAGAAGGGCAAACATAGCAGGCACATGGGAATACCGCCACCTCCAAGTTCCCTTCCATCACACATCATACTGACTTCAAACTCACTCTCTGTTCCTGGGTCAAAATCCTGGAACTCCCTCCGTAACAGCACTGTCTGTGCAGTTACACTGCATAGACTGCAGTGGTTCAAGAAGGCAGCTCGCTACCACCTTCTCAAGGGCAATTAGGGGTGGGCAACAAATGCTGGCCTAGCCAGCAATGTCCACATACTGCGAAAGGATTAAGAAAAAAAATCAACCTGGCTTGGAAATAATATATTACCATTTCTACTCCCTACCTAACAGCACTATGGGAGCACCTTCAACAAAGAGACTGTTGATTCAAGATGATGGGTCACCACCACCGTCTCACGGGCAACTAGAATGGGCAAATGCTAGCTTTGCCAGCATTAGCCACGTCCTGTGAATGAATGAATAAAAAACCTTTAGGCAGATGGACAAAATGAAAGAAATTTATTGATGATCTTATGTTGGGATAGTTTCACCACTTATTGCCTTTACTTACAGCTGACTTACTAGTGTTAACAAGTTATTCTCCCAATTAGACATCAAGCCGTGTCAACACCTCTCCTCGCCCAACATCAACACAGACATATGTGCAAAACACCATCAGGTCTATCAAGCAAATACCGTCCAGGCACATTGCAGCCTCATATACCATCAACACCTCTGTCTTACTAATGGAATACAACTGGGAATGACAAAAAGGTCTGCATAAAATGACATCACAATTTCCAGCCAGAATGGAGACAATTGGTTAATTCCCCTATCAATCACACCTCGAGATTGCACTGCTGCAAATGTCTGGAGTGAGTTTACACACAATTTGTATGTAACCATCCTCCCTCACTACACTTTGCTGCAGAAATAATTTTGCTTTTACAGCGGCACTTTGCTGTAGTCTGTCATGTGTTTTACGTGCTGTGTTTTGTGAAGACCCTTTTTAAATAGACTGTGTAGACAGTTTGCTGTAGTGCACTGTTTAAATAGTCTTTGTTTGCTGAGTAAATAACTTTGTTTGCTGTAAAATAGACTGTTGTTATGAGTCCTGTCATGAGTCCCACCCTTCCTCCAACTCTTTGGCTGATAGCGCAACTCGTTTGTTGGGACAGTGGTGTCAATAAACACTGCAAAAAGAAGAGAAAGCACACCAGGCATGAAGAAAACTCTGGGGAAAGTCCTCTACGACCACTAAAGGCAAATCAAGCATGACTTTTTATAAATTATACCCTTTTCTGTCAGGAACTTTAAGAATCGCCGAAGCCTGCATGCTTCTTTAAACTGTTAAAGAGGACAATGCATTTTGTGAAAAGACTTCCTTTATGTCTAACCTAACTCTGCTTACAAATTCTAATTTCTAATTATAACCATTAGAAATTTGGGGTCCATATCGTCATCGCACTCTTCAGGTCACGGATAAAAGTCCTTCATGATGCAACTTATCACAGGCTTTTTGGAAAACCAAATAGATGACACCTACTGGATTGCCCTGACCCACTGTTCTAGCGACTTCTTCAAAGTTAACTCAATTAGGTTTGTCAAGGACAGCCTCTGCTTTTGAAAGCTTTATTGGGTTCCCAACATGTTCCAGATGATTATGGATAGCATCCATAACAATGCTCCCCATCGATCTCCCCATCACTGATTTTAAGTTTATTGATTTATTGTTTGATACACATGCCCTGGAGTTCTCAGATCCCTATCCCAACCAGACAGAATCTAGCTCCTTCAATGAAATTAGCCAACTCATCATAACTAAGAACCAGTATAATTTTGGTTGCCCATCTCTCCACTTTCTCCAAGGCCGCTCATCATGTACCATGTATGGGATCAAGACTGGAAACAACATGCCAAAGCTTCATACAAAGTCTTAATTTTACTAAAGCAGAAAAATGATTTAAAGCCTTATATACCTTCCCGATAGCTTCACCATTCTGATCCAGGTTCCTCTTCTGCTCTGCAACCTTTACCTGGTACCCTTGCTTTACATTCACTGTATGGAGATTCCTAGACTCAAATTGCATATCAACATTGAAGGACATTTGCCATTTAAGGAACCGTTATACTAACTAATTGGCCTAAAATCAATCTGTAATCTCTCTGATCTTAATTCCCAACTCATGTATATTTTTGCATTATTTGCAAACTTGAGTGGCCCCATTAACTCACTAAAATTATTTTTCATAAATAGAGCAATGGTGTTGAAATGAAGCCTTGCAGGCAGGACTCCATTTAAAATTTTCTCTATGGAGATCTACTCCTATTAATGACAACTTTCTCTGTCCGGCAGACTGTAAACAATTTCCAATCCAGGATACCATAATTTCCCAAATATAATATACTCCCAAATATAACAATCTTTCATGGATGAAAAGTCTAGGAATATGCATTCTGAGTCTAGGTATCTCCATACAGCGAATGTAAAGCAAGGGTACCAGGTAAAGGTTGCTGAGCAGAAGAGGAACCTGGATCATAGTGAAGCCATCGGGAAGGTATATAGGGCTTTAAATTGCCTTATTACCATGTTTTTTTAAATTCCTTCATGGGATGTGGGCGTCACTGGCAAGGCCAGCATTTGTTGCCCATCCCTAACTGTCCTTGAACTAACCTTGCTAGGTCATTTCAGAGGGCAGTTAAGAGTCAATCACGTTGCTGTGGGTCTAGAGTCATATACAGGTCAGACCAGGTAAGGATGGCATGTTTCCTTCCCTAAAGGACATCAGTGAACCAGATAAGTTTTTGCAACAATCGATGATAGTTTCATGGTCACAAACACTGAAACTAGCTTCATATTCATAGTTACGTATAATACGTAACTAGACTTTTGCAATGTTCTGGTCAAAGTGATCATTTATTGACAAAAGCAAATGAGCAAACCCGACTAGACTAAAGGGATTGATTCTAAATTAGCACAGAACACTTTTGCATCAATATAAAGAAACAATTAAAAAAATGTAAAATGTAGTATAATTTTTAGTTAAAATTGTCCTCCCCCCTTCCTCTGCCTTTTGCTTTCTCATTTTTAAAAAAAAATTCCTGGCTGAATGTGCTTCATCGTAATGGCCAGTGTCAGTGTCTATACAAGAGAGTTCTATGCTCGCCCTGCAATCAAATACAGTAATAAGGTAAAGTAAACTACTCTAAGTTGAAATATGAATATCCAGTAGGTAGAATTACAACCGTAACACAAGGGTCCATTACCACTCTGGTTTGCTGAGCAGCTGGCTCCCAGTTGTTTATCGATCAACTGAGCGTAGCGTGTGACACGCATAAGGCTGGATTCTTCATATTAACTGTTAATATGCAGAGAAAAGAGCAAGTTACACTGTAGTCTTCAAACTTAAGTGATAAAAGTTGTTGAAAACCAAGGAAACAGAGCAGCAGCATGGAAATTCAATGTTAAGACTCTGGCGAAACTCAAAGGACAAGCTAAAGACCCAAGGCAAGCAAACCAATATCTCTGGATGTGGTAAAAGGTTCAACACCCAAAGCTCAAGCAACAACTTCTGTAATACATTCATTAATGTCGAGCAAGTGGATGTGCAGTCAGCACTATAGAAATTAGCTTGAAAGGAATTCATATCACAAGCGCTTTGGATGCCAAGAACATCTTTAAAACATCCCCAAAATGGTGCTTCCTCTTGACATACACGTCAGTGCGCTTCAACCGCACTAAGCATGCATGATGATTTTGAAGACAAACTATGAGAGTACTTTATATAAGGCTGCAAAAGAAATACCACCCAAAGCAGACCAGACGCCCCTTACATTTGGCATTCCATTCAGTTAAACCATGGCTATTAAAGAAGAAAGATTGCTAGTTGATCTTGAAGTGATGAAAAGCATAGTTTCACCATCATGCTCAGGCCATATGGAGATGAGACAAAAATGCTGCCATATATTACCTTCAAGTGCAAAACCTCTCCCAATTTCAAGCTGTGATCGTCCATGAACATGAAAAAGATTGGATGGATGAAGGTTTAACCAATACTGGTGGCATTGCGTATGGTGCAGAGGGCCCTCTTGGAAATGTTGCATGCTGATCCTGGACAGTTTTTGGTCCAATAAAATGTCATACATCAAGGAAATCCTAGATGATAATCGCAGAGGTTTTGTCATTATTCCCGGGGGGCATAACAAGCCATTTGGAAGAAGTGACAGGTATCAGCTACAACCATTTAAACAGATATGGAAAAAATGGAATGAATGGCTCCCCTCTGGAGCACATCCATTTACACCATTAGTCAACCAGAAGAAACCAGACCTTTTGCTCACTGCCCAAAGGATCAAAGAAATCTTGGATGCCATTGGTCCATCCCTGATCCAGCATGGCGTCAAGTGTTGTTTCACAAATGCCATGGCCGGTTCAGATGACGACATCCTCTGGAAAGATGACGCTGCCGAGGTGGATAGCTAAGATGCAGACAATATCTGTGATAAAGACATTTACGATGATCAGAAAGACAACAACGAGGCAGTAGAGGAGCTGCATAAATTGCTTGAGGACAGCAATTCAGATGTAGCATTTCAAGACCTGTACACATGTAAAGTAAATGCAAAAAAATCTCAAAAAACTTAGCAGTAGCTTTTTGATCATTTCTTACAAAAATTAAGTTTATAGGTACTGACTATAAAAGAAAGTTTTGATTTTTATCATGCACCCGAACTCCAAGATAGCCTTTTAGTGGAGAAAATGTGTGTTATGTTCAGAAAATCACTAATATCTGACCACCAATCTCACACAATGATATCTTACCCTAGATTTGATAAAGACATGGCACTATATCAAAACCTTTCTGAAAATCTAGGTGCTAGTCATCTACAGACAGTTGCCTCCAACTAATTTAGGCACTTCTTTAAAGAACTCAGTTAGGTTGATAAAGCAAGGTCTCCAGTTTCTAAGCCATGCTAGAATTCTTTAAAAACTTCAGGCCTTTCCAAGTGGCTGTAAATCTCATGCCTTAAAATGTCTTCCAGTGCCTTCCTTAAATCAACATCAAATTAACAGGCGAATAATTCTCCACTTCCCCTTTTCTTAAATTGTTGACTCACTTGAACTTCCCTTCAGTCTACTGGAGCTATTCCAGACCTCAAAGAGCCATTAAACATTTGAGCCTGATGACTTACACAATACAGTTCCCACTTCCTTCAACAATTTAGGGTAAATGGCATCATATCTAACAGGCTCAAACAGATAGCAATTCAGCCATACTCAGAGATTTAACAGGGAAGATTAGTTTTGAGGACCAAAGGCCCACTCCAGTACTTAATCAATTTCTGGCTTTTGTTATAACTGGAAAAAAGAGTTAGCATATTACCATCCATGTCTGCAATATTTTTTCCTAGCCTTTATGTAATTTCTAATAGTGAATTTAGGCATCCTCAAGCGTATCTTATATTGTTACAAGTCTCTGTGGTTATTCTGTAATATCTGATGAAATATTTCTTAACAGGGATGTTTGTAGTGAAGTCATTTAGGTTCCACTTCACCATGCAACTTCCTTTTCTTTGGTGGAATATAAACAACTTCTATGCTCATAAATATAGAATTAAATATTTTCTATTTTATTCTCCTTCTACTTCGGTACTTCCACCTAACAGCACATCCCAAAATACCTTTTCCAAATCTTCCCTTACATTTGAAAAATTGGGCCTTCCTGAAATCTAGTACTAACATTCTTCAGTAGTAATTTAACTAACGAACTGAAACCTTATGACACAATAATCACTGATTCCCAGATGAGAGACCAGTTATCATCTCAGGGTTACACAGAACTAAAAAAAAACTAAATCCAATAATAATATTTTTTCTGGTTATTTTTCCCAGCAACATGCTAGGGAAAGCAACCCTTGACAATTCCAAATAGCTTTGCCTCACCTCTTTAGACTCAGTCACATATTTAAGTATGGAATTGATTCTTCCTTTCTAAACTCTAGGGCACTGAGACTTATTGCAAGAGCCCAAATGCTGCACTGAGGTCACTTTACTTAGTGTAGATTGAGAATCAAACCAGAAAGCTTCTGGTCTGTAAGGCTCAATATCATTCTACATCAACTCAATCATCTAAATTTAGACCAGTGAAAAGATGAAAAACAAGCTAATCAGGATAGTTCATGGAACAACTCTAAATCACAGGCTTCACTTGAAATCAAAAGCAACTGTATTAAGCTGAGCAAATGCAACTGCAATATTTAAAAATGGAGAGAGATGTTACGGACAGGAGAAGGGCAGTTCAAACTGCAGTGATTTCCTCTTACACCTGCCTATAAGCAGGTGGTTTTTTGAATTAGCTTTTATAAGGATAGGCGTGTTTTCCCAATCCCACAGTTTCTGTGATCCAATTTTAGTAATAATCCATAACGAACTCAAGTTAGTTTATTTTACACATTCAAAACAACCCAAAAAAGTGTTCGCCACTTCCCACTGCACACATTCACAGTAATGGGGGGGGGGAGGGGGAAACACAGTGTGGGGGATAGGGCAAAGGGCAAAGGAGTTTTACAGTATAAAGACCACAAAAAAAAATGTTAGTTTATGTAAGTTCAAGAGTCCAAAGTCAGATGTCAGGTTGGTTAAACGATGACATGAAAATCTTTGAAACAAACGGTGCTGCTGCATGACTGGATTTTGTGTTTAGATCACTTGGCAGGCATTGATTAGAGACTTTTAGAATCAAGCAGGCTTTGAGCAGTTGCAACTGCTTACCCAGCCTGGCTGCTGGAATTCTGTCCAGTTGATGTTAGAACAGTAGTCTGGCTGTGAAGACTGAAGATGTAACATTAAACTGTCCGAAAGGTTTGGATTATGTGACTTTCCTTCTCCACAATGACTTCAAAAGGAATGTTTATCCAGTGCCTGGAATTGGCTTTAGTTTCAGAACTGATAATGTCTCAATCATTAGTTGTTGAAAGGGGTGCCATCGATGTTGAGGGTCTGGCATTTGGGAACCCACTGTCTTGGCAGACCTACTGACTCTGGTAGCAAGGTTAGCTTATCAAATGCAAATGACAAGCCTGTAATTTTCTTTAAAATTGGTCTGAACAGTCCCAGGGGGGGATAGGAATCCATTAATAGCTCTCTAAACATAACAAGGTGTGACATTTGAGAAACTGAAAAAGAATTTTGTCCTGGAAACTCCTGGGGATAACTCCCAAACAGAGGGTCAACCCTGTGATCAGGTGACTTGTAGCAGCCTTAATTTTACCTTCAATAGGGTTCTAAACAAAAGACTTAACTAAAATTAAAGTTCATGGAATTGAAGGCAAATTAGTGACCTGGTTAGGTGGTAGAAAACAGTAGAGAATTAGAAGGAAGTGACTAATGGTATCACACAAGCACCTGTGCTGGGGCCTCAACGATTCACAACATTTATTAATGGCTTAGGTAACACAATAGAGAGCCATCTTTCCAAGTTTGCCAATGGCACAAAGACTGGAGATGTAGTGCAGTGAAGTTAGTGTTGATGAAGAAGTGTTTAAAAAAAGCCACCAATAGGGTAAATGAATAGACTAAACTGTAGCAGATGGATTTCAACTCATAACATATGAACATACGAATCAGGAGCTGGAGCAAGCCACCGGCCCCTCGGACTTGCTCCGCCATTCAATAAGATCATGGCTGATCCGAATGTAACCTCAACCCCACATTCCTGCTTACCCCCAATAACCTTTCACTCCCTTGTTAATCAAGAATCTATCTAGCTCTGCATTAAAAATATTCAAAGACTCTGCTTCCACCGCCTTTTGAGAAGGAGTTCGAAAAGACTCACCACCCTCAGAAAAAATTTCTCCTCATCTCTGTCTTAAATGAGCTACCCCTTATTCTTAAACAATGACCCCTAGTTCTAGATTCTCCCACAAGAGGGAACATCCTCTCTACATCCATCCTGTCAAGATCCCTCAGGATCTTAAAGGTTTCAATCAAGTCACCTCTTACTCTTCTAAATTCCAGTGGATACAAGCCTAACCTGTCCAACCTTTCCTCATAAGCCCATTCCTGGTATTAGTCTTTCTTTCTCAACTGCTTTTAATGCATTTACATCTTTCCTTAAATAAGGAGACTAGTACTGTACACAATATTCCAGATGTGGTCTCACCAGTGCCTTGTACAAATGAAGCATAACCTCCCTATTTTTGTAATCAATTCCCCTCACAATAAATAACATTCAATTAGATTTCCTAATTACTTGCTGTATCTGCATACTAGCCTTTTGTGATTCATGCACGAGGACACCCAGATTCCTCTTGATCTCAGAGCTCTGCAATCTCTTACCATTTAGATAAAAAGCTTCTTTTATATTCTTCCTGCCAAAATGGACAATTTCACATTTTCCCAATCTTTGCCCAGTCACTTAACCTGTCATTTTGTAGCCTCCTTATACCCGCTTCACAATTTACTTTTCTACGTATCTTTGTGTCATCAGCAAATTTAGCAACCATTTCTTCAGTCCATTCATCCAAGTAATTTATATAAATTGTAAAAAGTTGAGGCCCCAGCACTGATCACTGTGGCAACATACTCGGCACACCCTGCCAACCAGAAAAAGACCAACTCTCTGCATCCTGTTAGCCAATCTTCCATCCATGCCAATATATTAACCCTTAAACCATGAGCTTTCATTATCCGCAATAATCTCTCAATGTGGCACTTTATCAAATGCCTTCTGGAAATCGAAGTACTGTACATCCATCGGTTTTCCTTTATCCACAGTAAATGTGACTTCTTCAAAGAACTCCAATAAATTGGTTAAATATGATTTCCCTTTCACAAAACCATGTTGACTCTGCCTGATTGCCTTGAATTTTTCTGTGCCCTGCTATAATATCTTTAATAATAGCTTCTAAAATTTTCCCAATTATAGGTGTTAAGCTAACTGGCCTTTAGCTTCCTGCTTTCTGTCTTCCTTCCTTTTTGAATAAAGGAGTTACATTTGCTACTTTCCAATCTATGGAACCTTCCCGGAATCTAGGGAATTTTGGAAAATTAAAACCAATGCATCAACTATCTCATTAGCCAAGACCTCAGAGTGAAGCTAGCCCATGGCCCCAACAATTTACTCAAGACTACTTCTGTGGTGATTATAATTTTCCCCGAGTTCCTCCCTCCCTTCCATTTCCTGATTTACAGCTATTTCCGGAATGTTACTTGTGTCCTCTATAGTGAAGACCTGAGCAAAATACCCGTTTAATTCATCCACCATCTCCCTACTTTCCATTATCAATACCTCAGACCCACTTTCTATAGGGCCAACGCTCACTCTGTTAACTCTTATTTAATTATCTATAGAAACTCTTATTATCCGCCTTTACTAGCTAGCTTTCTCTCATACTCTAATTCCCCCCCATCTTATTAATCTTTTTGTGATTCTTTGCTGTTCTTTATATCCTTTCCAATTTTCTAACCTGCCACCCGTCTTTGTGCAATTATATGCTTTTTCTTTATATCCGATACCGTGTTTACCTTTTTAATTAGGTTAACTATGGATGGTGGGCCCTCCCCTTGTAATTTTCTTTTTTTTAAAAAATTCATTCATGGGATGTGGGCTTCGCTGGCTAGGCCAGCATTTATTGCCCATCCCTAGTTGCCCTGGAGAAGGTGGTGGTGAGCTGCCTTCTTGAACCACTGCTGTCCCTGTGGTGGAAGTACACCCACAGTGCTGTTAGGAAGGGAGTTCCAGGATTTTGACCCAGCGACAGTGAAGGAACGGTGATATATTTCCAAGTCAGGATGGGGAGTGGTTTGGAGGGGAACTTCCAGGCGGTGGTGCTCCCATCTGTCTGCTGCCTTTGTCCTTCTAGATGGTAGTGGTCATGGGTTTGGAAGGTGCTGTTGAAGGAGCCTTGGTGAATTCCTGCAATGCATCTTGTAGATGGTACACACTGCTGCTACTGTGCGTTGGTGGTGGTGGTGATGATGAGTGTGAATGTTTGTGGATGTGGTGCCAATCAAGCGGGCTGCTTTGTCCTGAACGGTGTCAAGCTTCTTGACCATTGTGGGAGCTGCACTCATCCAGGCAAGTGGGGAGCATTCCATCACACTCCTGATTTGTGCCTTGTAGGTGGTGGACAGGCTTTGGGGAGTCAGGACGTGGGTTACTCGTCACACAATTCCTAGCCTCTGACCTGTTCTTGTAGCCACAGTATTTATATGGCTATTCCAGTTCAGTTTCTGGTCAATGGTAACCCCAAGGATGTTGATAGTGGGGGATTCAGTGATGGTAATGCCACTGAACCACAAGGGACGACGGTTGGATTCTCTCTCATTGGAGATGGTCATTGCCTAACACTTGTGTGGCGTGAATGTTACTTGTCACTTGGACAATATCCAGGCTTGGGCTTACAAGTCTTGCTGCATTTGGACATGGACTGCTTCAGTATCTGAGGAGTTGTGAATGGTACTGAACATCATGCAATCATCAGCGAACAACCCCACTTCTGACCTTATGATGGAAGGTCACTAATGAAGCAGCTGAAGATGGTTGGGCTGAGGACACTACCCTGAGGAACCCCTGCAGTGATGTCCTGGAGCTGAGATGACTGACCTCCAACAACCACAACCATCTTCCTTTGTGCTAGGTATAACTCCAACCAGCAGAGTTTTCCCCGATTCTCCAGTTTTCCTAGGGTTCCTTGATGATACATCAAATGTGGCCTTTATGTCAAGCACAGTCACTCTCACCTCACCTTGGGAGTTCAGCTCTTTTGTCCACGTTTGAACCAAGGCTGTCATGAGGTCAGGAGCTAAGTGGCCCTGGTGGAACTCAAACTGGGCGTCAGTGAGCAGATTATTACAAAGAAAGTGCCACTTGATAGCACTGTTGATGACCCCTTCCATTGCTGATGGGGCAGTAATTGGCCAGGTTGGACTTGTCCTGCTTTTTGTGCGCAGGACATGCTTGGGCAATTTTCCACATAGCCAGGTAGATGCCAGTGTTGTAGCTGTACTGGAACAGCTTGGCTAGGGGCACGGCAAGTTCTGGAGCACAAGTCTTCAGTACTATTGCTGGAATATCATCGGGCCCATAGCCTTTGCACTATGCAGTGCCTTTAGCCGTTTCTTGATATCAGGTGGAGTGAATCAAATTGGGTGAACACTGGCATCTGAGATGCTGGGGACCTCTGGAGAAGGCCGAGGTTGATCATCCACTCGGCACTTCCGGCTGAAGATTGTGGCAAATGCGTCAGCCTTATCTTTTGCACTGATGTGCTGGGCTCTTCCATCATGGAGGATGGGGATATTTGTGGAGCCTCCTCCTCCAGTGAGTTGTTTAATTGTCCACCACCATTCACAAATGGATGTGGCAGAACTGCAGAGCTTATATCTGATCCGTTGGTTGTGGGGTCGCTTAGCTCTATCACTTTCTGCTTATGCTGTTTGGCAAGCAAGTAGTCCTGTGTTATAGCTTCACCAGGTTGACAACTCATTTTTAGGTATGCCTGGTGCTACTCCTAGCATGCCCTCCCGCACTCTTCATCGAACCAAGGTTGATCCCCTGGCTTGATGTTAATGGTAGAGTGGGGGATATACCGGGCCATGAGGTTACAGATTGTGGTTGTATGCAATTCTGCTGCTGATGGCCCACAGAGCTTCATGGATGCCCGGTCTTGAGTTGCTAGATCTGTTTGAAATCTATCCCATTTAGCACGGTGGTAGTGCCACCCAACACAAAGGAGAGTATCCTGTGAAGCCAGGACTTCGTCTCCACAATGACTGTGTGGTGGTCACTCCTACTGAATACTGTCATGGACAGATGCACCTGTGGCAGGCAGATTGGTAAGGATAAGGTCAAGTTATGTTTTTCCCTCTTGTTGGTTCTCTCACCACCTGCTGCAGACCCAGTCCAGCAGCTATGTCATTTAGGACTCAGCCAGTTCGGTCAGTAGTGGTGCTACTGAATGACTCTTGGTGATGGACACTAATGTCCGCACGCCGAATACATTCTGAGCCCTTGCCACCCTCAGTGCTTCCTCCAAGTGGTGTTCAACATGGAGAAGTACTGATTCATCAGCTGAGGGAGGGCGGTATGTGGTAATCAGCAGAAGGTTTCTTTGCCCATGTTTGACCTGATGACATGAGATTTCATGGGGTCTGGGAGTCGATGTTGACGACTCCCAGAGCAACTCCCTCCCGACTGTATACCACTGTGCCGGCACCTCTGCTGGGCCTGTCCTGCCGGTGGGACAGGACATACCCAAGGATGGTGATGGTGGCATCTGGGACATTATCTGTAAGGTATGATTCCGTGAGGATGACTATGTCAGGCTGTTGCTTGACTAGTCTGTGAGACAGCTCTCCCAATTTTGGCACTAGCCCCCAGATGTTAGTCACTGTCACTGGATCAAAATCCTGGAACTCCCTTCCTAACAGCACTGTGGGTGTACCTGCACCACAAGGACTGCAGTGGTTCAAGAAGGCAGCTCATCACCACCTTCTCAAGGGCAACTAGGGATGGGCAATAAATGCAGGCCCAGCCAGCGAAGCCCACATCCGGTGAAATAATAAAAAAGACTCTGCAGGGTCGACAGAGCCGAGATCGCCGTTGTCGTTTCCAGTGCCTAGGTCGATGGCAAGTGGTCCATCCGGTTTCATTCCTTTTTTGTAACTTTGTAACTTTCCCTAAAGTACATTAGTGAACCAGATGGGTTTTCACAACAATCAACAATGATTTCATGGTCATCATCAGACTTTTAATTCAATTCCAGATTTTTATTGAATTCAAATTCCACCATCTGCCATGGCGAGATTCAAACCTGGGTCCCCAGAGCATTACCCTGGGTCTCTGGATTACTAGTCCAGTGACAATACCACTATGCCATCACCTCCCCCACCTTTCTCATTGGAATGTATATATTGTGTATTCTGAAATATCCCTTTAAATGTCTGCCACTGAACCTCTATTAGCCTATCCCTTAACCTCATTTGCCAGTTCACTTTAGCTATATCAGCTTTTGTGCCCTCATAATTGCCCTTATTTAAGTTTAAAATACTAGTCTTGGACACATTCATTTCTCCCTCAAAATGAATGTAAAATTCAATCATATTATGATCGCTGCTACCAAGAGGTGCCTTCACTATGAGGTTATCAATTAATCCTATCTTGTTGCTCAATACCAGGCCCAGTATAGCTTGCTCTCTGGTTGCAGAATGTGCTGTTCTAAGACACTATCCCAAAAACATTCTATGAACTCCTCACCTATGCTACCTTTGCCTATCTAATTTTTCCTGTCTATATGTAGATTAAAATCCCCCTGATTATTCCTGTACCTTTCTGACAAGCTCTCATTGTCTCTTTTATATTCTGGCCTACTGTGTAGTTACAATTAAGGGGCTTCTACATCACACCCACAAGTGACTTCTTGCCTCATCTCAACCCAAACCACATCTACAATCTGGTTTCCTAAACTTAGGTCATTCATCTCTGATGTGCTAATACCATTATTAATTAACAGAGCCACCCCTCCAACTTTTTCTAACTTCCAGTCCTTCCTAAATGTCACATGCCCTTCAATATTCAGGTCCCAATCTATGTCATCCAGTAGCCATGTCTCTGTAATGGCTATCAGATTGTACTCATTTTTTTTCTATTTGTGCTATCAGTTCATCTGTTTTGTTTCGAATGTTACTTGCGTTTAGATACAGAGACTTTAGTTTTGTCCTTTTATTATTTTTGTAGTGTCAAGCCTTCCTGATTATTTACTCTTAGATTCGTACTCTTTGTCCCTTCCTGTCAAGGTCTGTTTTTATCATTTCCCATATCAATACCTTTCTCTCTTGCCTGGTCTCTACTCTGTGGTTTACCATACCTTCCCAAATTTGATCTCTTGCTCCTCCCCCCCCCCATTCAGTTTAAAAAACTCTCTACTTTCCTAGTTATGCAGCTCACAAGGACAACAGCCCCAGTACAGTTCAGCTGTAGACCATCCCAAGAGTACAGATCCTACTTTCCCCAATATTGGTGCCAGTGCCTCTTGAACAGGAACCTGCTTCTCCCACACCAGTCTTTGAGGTAAGCACGAGGTCATCTATTTTGGACCAAAAAAGATAGATCAGATAATGGTGAAAAGCTAGTAGGAACAGTGGATGTCCAAAGAGATTATGGGATCCATGTACACAAATCACTAAAATGTTGTAGTCAGGTATAAAAAAAAGTAATCAAAAACTAACAGAACGTTGGCTATCATAATTAGATGCCCAAAAGCCCTGGTTAGATGATATTTGTAGTACCATGTATAATTCTGGGCACTGCTCCTTACAAAGGATGTATTGGCTTTGGAAGGAGTGCAGAGCAGATTCACCAGAATTTTACCAGGGCTCCAACTGTTAAGAGGAGAGATTACACAAACTAGGCTTGTATTTCCAGAAACAGACGGTTAAAGGATGATGTGATTGCAGTTCCAGGATTTTGAAAAAAAAATTGATGATAGGATAGATACAGGAAACTTTCTCCATTGGTGGGACAAAAGGACATAACTTTAAAATCAGAGGTGGTCAGTCGGGAAGTAGTTAGAAAACTCTTCTTCAGCATAGGGTGTTGGGAGTATGAAACACTCTCTCTCAAAATAAACAGTAGATGCTAGCTGAATTAATTTTAAATCAGAGATAGATCAATTTTTGCTAGACAAGAATATAAAAATATGGAGCCAAGGTGAGTGGTTAGAGTTTAGATAAGTGGATAGAGTTAAGATATAGATCAGCAATGTTGTCACTGAATGGAGAAGAAAAAGGGTTTAAAATAAGATATTTTCAAAAATGAAAGAAAGAAAACTAAGATCGTACAGCCAAGCTCACCAAAATTACAGTCCCTTGTAAGTAAAACACTCTGAACAGCCCCAGATAATTTTTACTCCGACATCATTCAGCTCTTCTTCCAGGAGGATTCATGAGATGAGAATGTAATAGAAAGTATTCCAAAAACAAAAAAAAAATAAAGACTTGCCATTACTTCCAGGTATACTCACTCTAAAAAAGATTTGTGGCCTAAATCACAATGAAGAAATCAGACACCAACCAACTAGAATGAGTGTCTTCTGGATTCGATTTTTCTTAGAGAGAAAAAAAATCAATTCAGCAGCTGTGCAATATTATATTTCAGTTTCTATAAAATCAGTCATAAGTCCATAAATAGAGTCTTTGCTTTTACACTTTTACCAGTACCCAATTAAAATGGCCTGCAGGGATGTTTTTTTGTCCTGATCTAGTCACAGTGCTTCGAGTTTGTTTGGAAGACAGGAAGCCATTTATAGGGTTAACCAACTCTTCAGTTATTTAAGGACACAAGTTACATTACAGAACCAATATTTCCCTCCACCGCTTCACCCGAGGAGTTAAAATAAATCCTGTTCATTTGATACAAGATGCATTTAGCATATTAATAACCTAATCTTGGAAACATTTTGAGTAGAATGCAATTAATAGCAGTTTAGTAGCCATTCTCTTCAGTTTTACAAAACAATAATTACACTGTAAAATTGGAGAAAATTTTACACAATACAGTTTAGAAACTGTATGTATTGGATTAAAACATGGTTCACCATGAAAACCATTATATACACAGTATAATTGAAGCGCTCTAAGACTGGAACTGTGTGCTTCACACATTAAATTATAGATAACTCCAAACAATTCTACAAATTATGTGCTTACAAAAGGCAACATTTGCCCTACCTCTTTCTACTCAACTGCCTTTAATAAGGATTGATATTAAGCTTACTCAAGCAGTGTTAATGTTTATATTTAAAGTGATGGTCACACAGACAAGGGTTATATGGAACACTTACTTCATGATTTTCCATGGTAGACCCATTTCAATTTAAATATTTTTAAGTGAACAAATTTGGATTTCATTAGAATTTACCACATGGTAGGTGCCCTTAAAGAAGCCGCAATTTCACTGACATATTGTGACTGATGTATTATTTGAAACTGTATTTGACATTGAGTATTGAAGCATCAATTACAGTTCGGGTAATCAGAAGATAATTCGTCTCTAATTGTTCTCATGTATATCCTAGAAACTAGCTGTGAAAAATCACTGACAAAAAACTCCTAGTTGGTGTGCGATCTGCCAAGGCTACGGCAATGGTCAGCATTTTAATATATTCTACTTACTGGTCAGTCGTTTAGGGGAAAATCTTACAGTAGAAAAGCATGAGGGGCGAACTTAAACTAAAGAAAGAATTGCTTTTTCTGTAATATCTATGTTGTAAAGATGATGCTAATGCACTTCACAAGAGACAAATCAATGCAAGAATTAATTTGTATTTAACCTATCCTGACCCACAATTGTCCTCTATCAGCTGCCCTCCCTTTACTATCAACAAGATTGCAAAGGAAAAAAAATACAGAAATACGTAATAAAGCCCATAGCAGGAACTTTAAAGGCTAAATCTACAAGTTAACGTTTTAGTACACACAAAAGTGTGCTCTTCACAAATTGCACTGCTTTTCTTCATTGTTTTAAGCACGTTTATTCTTATACCATAGGACACATTATCCAATTTCAAATATCGTGTAGTTTAGGATGATTTATCTTTTCTGGAGATCTGTAAAGTTTTGTGAAAGTTGACTAAATGCCAATAGGCCAAACATGAATTTAGGAACTTGAAAATAGGATTAACAGATTTACATACTGATACAAAAAATTACATTTTAACTTTAACTAAATTTTACTGTGCATGCAGTTACTATTAAAAGACAAACAGTAAAATTATTTATTTATTCTCAGAAAGACAAAAAAAATTAGTGAAATAAAGGTCCAGCCTTTATGATTCCAGTCACATACCAAAACATGATTTACTCTTAATCCCCCATAAAACAGCCTAGCAAACTGTTATAAGCAACTATAAAAAATAAAAATTATTTTTCAAGGGAGGACCAACAGTGACATCACCATAAAAATAAATTGTAATTAGTGACAAAAATTAATTATCTAATTGCTTTAGATTATTTTAGTGAATTAATTGAGTGACTAGAATTATCTTTAAACTAGCCCTTTAACAACAATTTTCCAGCTTGTTTGACCTTCAAACCCTCATTACCTCCTTCAGCGTATAACTTAATTCAGCGTAATGTGATCTGACTAACATGAATAACCCGCAACTCAGCATAATAATCCTGATATCAACACTTGTTCTGCGACTTCAGGTCTCTACTGAGTTTCTCAATAACTGTGCAAGATCTATTGGCTTTAGCCTAACCAGGCCCTTCAAGCTTTGTTCCCCAGAACACCAATTCCCTATCCAAACATGATTAGTCCTGCTATGTATACTCCTGCAGCATGAAAAATATAATTAAGAAATATTTCCATTCAGGGTACTAAAGATCTGAATAAATTAGCCAGCCCAGTTTCCAATATAGTATCCTTAAATTCTGCAACTCCCATGCAACATTCTCTGCCACGCTTGTTCCTTTCTTCAAACTGATCACTTAAAATACTAATGGAGGCAAGGAAACAAACCATTGACCTATATCACATGATCTTTACTACAATATCAACTAAAAAATCTTTATTATACAAATAGCAAACAGTAATATCATAATTTTGTTCAAATTACTCCATATGAGTCCTGGAAAAGTTTTTTTAAAAATGAAAGGAATTTTATTGTATACTAGCCAGCAGTCAATTTCCTCATTCAATTTTACTCAGTATGATAAGGAAGAAGAAAGTCTATCATTCTTCACAGCTAACCCATCATTATAATTCTTTGAAGAGAGGAACTTAAGCATGTTTGCACATTGATAGAGAACAAAGACAGATTTTCTCCAAGTGTCTCGCAAACAAGCACTGTGAACTCTGGAAACACAATCCCCCTGCTTTAACATGCTTCTGTCTATCCATGCACTAAATTATACGTTAACTTTTTTCTGCTGGCTTCTGCAGTAGAAGGTACCAGCTGTTTTCTTGCTCAGCCCACCCAGTCATAAAAATACTCTTCACAGCTTGCAGCATTTTCTCAAGCAACCCAATAATAATATTTATTAGGTCACAAATATAAAAGTTTAAACGAAGGTTGATTGCTATCCATACTGTTTGT